>NC_140233.1:10114359-11314359 GCF_951802725.1 Rutilus rutilus
CCAATGTGCAAAAAGTATCAACAATCTAGTATTTGTTATGCACTCATTTTTGACCAGAATCTGCATGTAAAATGATCTTTGCACTCATCTTTTTGCATATTTTCCCACCCACTTCCACAGTTCCAGTGACCGTAAGAGCTGAATAGCTTGTCTGCAAACTAAAACCTCTCAACCAAGCGAAAAAAAGGGACTCTGCTCCAACTCCGTTTCCCATGTCTTGTTGTTACATCTTTCACAGAGTTGCTCAAACCCCAGGACAAAATGAGCTGGCAGGCAGAGGAAAGTATTCAGCCAAAAAAAAAAAAAAAAAAACACCACATAATTATTTTTTTTTAATTCATAATATACAGACACAAAACAAAAACACCAGAATGGAAAACAAAAAAATTATTATTTCTGTGACAGCCAGAAAATATTTCCACATAAATATGCTATTAAAATGAAAAAGCAAGTAATAATAATAATAATTTGTTACATTTATATAACGCTTTCTGGGTACTCAAAGCGCATATGGAAGGTGTGAATCTCCTCAACCACCACCAATGTGCAGCATCCACCTTGATGATACGACGGCAGCCATACTGCGCCAGAACGCCCACCAGAGCGTGCTAAATATGTATTATGCAGAGTTTATTGTTAATTATGCATGACGAGAAAGAGGTTTTCATTGAATTATTCAGCCTTTAATCAACTTTTCTAAAGCTTATCTTCAACCTATCAACCAGTCTGATCTTTCAGGCATATAAATTTAATTCTGGTGCATGTATTGATTTTTAAAGCATAACAGTAATAACATGCTCAGCTTTGTTCGGTGACAGCTTTATAAACCTTAAATGGATAGCTCAGCTAAAAAATGTAATTCTGTAATTTATTCAACCTTATGTCGTTCCAAACCTGTTTGACTTCATTTCTACACGAAATAACCGTTTTTTTGTCCATACAATGAAAGTCAATGGGGTCCAAAAACAATATTGGACCCCATTGATTTTAATTGTATTCTACATTATTTTGTGTTCCACAAAACTGGTGGCTAAATTATGATGGATTCTTTATTTTTGGGAGTACTGTCCTTCCTATAACCGGCTCATTGATGTCGAACAGAAATGATACAGGTTACCAATGACTAGTATGATCTAACCGGTTTTATTTGCAGTGAGACATACATTAGATCATCCAGACAGCACATTGACACAAACATTACTTTGTAAGTTACACACATGCAACTCAGTCAACAACAAGTACAGATATGTGGCTCTGTGAAGCTTAAGTCCAAAGTGACCAAACCGTTCCACTTTTTCAGGATTCACAGGATGCAAAATAATAAAATAAAAGAGCGGTAGAGAAAGAGAGTGAGAGAGCACTAAGAAACAACACATTTAGTGAAAGGCAAGGTAAAAACGAGGCTAGCTTTGTAAGGTACTCCGCCAGATTGGGCGATTTACAGTCAATAAAGCAAAAATAGAAAATGGAGGAAGCACACGTAATGGTTTCCGCAGTGACCTAACAAACATAAGCGCACATTCTGCACCGAGCATCCGAACGTACAGCGACACATTGAGATCAGTCTCTTGACACACAGTGGGACACTTGCAAACTCACAGGACAGAAATACGCCTTTTCAGGCGGAGATTATATCATAAGCAAAGGCAGAGGATGAGACGCTAGCAAATTACAAGCTATGGAATAAGATAAAAAGAAAATTCTTCAACAGTACCTGAATTTTTTTACCAAGAAATGGCACAGGATTGAGTCTTCCATGACTCGGATTACTCCAAGCAAATCTGGGACAATTTTATTTTTCAATCACACAATAATACTCCCTGTAGACTTTTCTGAAAGTATATAGCTAGAGCAGATTTTTTGGGGGGCTGCAAATGACTAAACAGGTCTTTAACATACTGTCTATGAAATATCAGGCATATCAATCAATAGTTGATTAGGGGTAAAACCATAAATTGGTCCTTGTAGTTTTTTGAATATTGGAGTTTGTTGACACTATATCACATATTATTAATATTTTGCTTGTTTGTTTTTGAATAAACCCAATTTTACACATGCCAGCAGTTGTTATCTCCACACTAATAGTCATATAGAATGGCCTGGATCAAACATTCAGCTTCAGATATTCACAGCAAGATCTTCTCCCTGGTCTCAGGCAGTTTCAGGGCCACCACTCCACCACCGACCAGAGCACCGAAGGACAGAAGAATGGGGATGACTTTGGTAATGCCAACGAATGACGCGAAGATTGAGCTTCCCAATATAGCCGCCAACTTACAAATGGCATTTAAGGCTCCAAACGCTGTGGCTCTGTAAGAAACGTTGAGAACAGGAATTAAAAAGACGTTTAGTACTTTAAGGGCCAGATTTACTGAATGGCAAATTAGAGTATGACCACAATCTAAAAAATGTCTTTAGGAAATCCTGACAGTAGGTTTTTTTAATTGCCCTAAAAGTAAATTATACTAAATAAAATTTTAACAAACAATTATACTATTACGGTATTTCATTAAGCCCAACTATCAGTACCATTGTTTGCAAAGTCGAAATAACAAACCTAAATAATATGATGTGTGTAATGTAGTGTAAAATGTGCGGCATGTATTTTATATACCTTTTTGAAGCTGGGTAGAGTTCCACGGTGATGACTTGAATGCCGTTCCATGCTGCTACGCTAACACCACAAAACAGACACTGCCAGGCTATAATGGCTGCCTGACTAAAGCTCAAGAAAAGGAAAAAGGTACATCCAGCAGAAATAAGCATTGAACCACCTGTAGAAAGAAGAAAAAGTGGTTTTCACAGGCTTGTCTTGGTTGGAAAAAACATTAGTGACAGATTGCAAGCTATTAGATCTAAAAATATGGATGGCACCGCAAAAACATATTATAAGAAAGTTTTGATAACATTCCCTTTAAAGGGTGAGTTCACCCAAAAATGAAAATTATCCCATAATTTACTCACCCTCAAGCCTTAGGATAAGTGTATATGATTTCTTCTTTCAGACAAACACAATCGAAGTTAAATAAAAAAATATCCTGGCTCTTCCAAGCTTTATAATGGGAGTGAATGGTACCTAAGATTTTGAAGGCCAAAAAAAGCGCATCTATCCATCATAAAAGGTATCCATACTGCTCCAGGGTGTTAATAACTTCTGAAGGCATAGGTCATAGGTCACTCTTTCGCCGGAACTAGACTCGCATACGGCCGTTACTGAAAGCCAGTTATAAATATAGATATTTTTCTTACAAAAATGCACCGCTTTGCTTCAGAAGGCCTTTATTAACCCCCTGGAGCCGAATGGATTACTTTTATGATGGATGGATGCACTTTTTTGGGCTTCAAAATGGTGCCATTCACTCCCATTATATTTTTTTTATATAATTCCGATTGTGTTTGGCTGAAAGACAAAATTCATATACATCTAGAATGCCTTGAGGGAGAGTAAATTATGGGATATTGTTCATTGTTCATATTGTTCCCCTGAACGTTCAAAACGTCGCCCCAACATTCCCATAAAGATTTGCAAACATTATGGGAATGTATACTTTTGAATGTTTTTGAATGTTCGGAAACAAATGGTAACATTTAAAAAAATGTTAGACGAACATCCAACTAAAACATTTAAGAAACAAACGTTCCATGAATGATGTATAAATATTTTTTTAGTGCTGATGTTTTAAGAACATTATTAAAGACCTGGGGTCTCATTTATAAAACTGTGCGTAGGAACCTTACTAAAAGTGTACGTGCGCCCGAAAGCCAAAAATGGCGTACGCAAAAAAATATTCAGACTTATAAAACCGTTCGTACGCCAGAACCTGCGCAGAATTCACTTTATAAATCCCAGTCAGCGGAAGATTGTGCGCACATGCGTCTCCTCCCCGAAATAACCATATATGGAGCTTACAACGCCTAGTTTTACTATGCAGATCCTCATCTACATATCATTTGCATATGATTATTCATCCACGTGATAACGTTTAACGGTACAAGACACATTACATTAATAAAAATCAAGTAGTTGCCTATCCTTGCCTTGTTTTTGAATACATAAATCAAATAGTGTAAAATACATTTCAGAGAAAGTTTTTCTCAATCTTTTCCACTGGCCGAATTGTATTTTTAATTGATATTTTTAATGGAAGCAGATGGGCATTGGGCATTATTTGCACGAAACTATTTTCTCAGACAGTCTGGTATTATCATGATAAGCAGTTATCTCTGTGGTTAAACATTAAAACACAGCACGCCACAGGAAAAGTGTTCAAAAGCGTCGCATCCACAGCAAATATTTCTATTGACTGAATTTGAATATAAAAATGTTGTAACTTCTAAGTAATGATTTCATGTTTAAGTGCTTAACTCCATTAATTTGAATGGCATATTTAATCTAAATGTTTATATCAGAAGTAAAACATAGTTTAAATCAATATTTTATTTATTTTATTTATTTATTTGCGTCAGTTTCACTAAACGGCCCAACGCGCTCGCTGGCGCGGACATTTAAGAAGGGATGGATATTTGCTTCAGGTGACAGGCTTGGTGAGTGAAATTATATTTGTATTATCTTTCTGTATATGTTAAATTTTCTTTAGATTTTCTGTCTAAAAGTGACCAAAAAGACATTTAACTGCAGCTCACCATCGGTGTCGCCAATTCCCTTTGTCTCCAGAATGTGCGTACGCACGGCTCAAAGTTTGCTTAAAGGTGCGCACATTCTCCCGTCAAGTTTGTTTTTTATAGATCACAACCTTTGCGTGGGAACTGGCGTACGTACGTTTCCAGCCCCGTTTTGTGCGTACGCATGCTTTATAAATGAGACCCCAGATAACTTTGAACAAATGTTCTATTGACGTAACTGGAAGAACAATCAAGGAGCGTTAAGGAGAACCTTGCCAGAACGTCTTCTAACAGAACTTTGTAAGCAGGGTAAGCTCACCTATAATCTTGATTCGTCCAATTTTGTCCATGAAGAGTGCTGAGATGATATTTCCAGGCAACACGGCTAAGCTGCCTAAGAAGCTGACCAAGTAGATGAGGACGTCGTTCTCATCCTCATAGTCTAAATGGCATCCCTTCTTGTTGTGTATGAAAGTGACGTTCTCGAATGTACAGTCAATGAACTTTTCTTCATATAAGTCTGTGGAAATGAAGAAACCATGAGGCCAAGTGTGCTAAAACAACTCTGGATTGTGGGTAAGATCTCTTACCTGTGTCGTTAAACACGGTACTGCGGATGGTGCAGTTCTCAAAAAACGTTTCTGTGGATCGGATGTTCTCGAATAAGCAGTCCACGAACAAGGAGTCTTCAAACTTCACAGACTTCATCTCAATGTTGATGAATCTGCATGAAAGCCCACAACACACATTGAGAAACTGTTGCCTGACATTTAAAAAAAAGCATTCATGGATAACAGACGTCGCAGATGGTGTTTCTGTCAACGTACTTGTCGTTGATGTATTCTCCTTCTCTATGGACTTGGTTTTCCAAGGAAAAGTTGAAATGAAACTGCTCCACCTTCTCCCGATGAAACACTTTCAGCTTGGATTCATACTCCTCGTGCTGGAGGTGTTTGACCATGTCAGGAAACCACACCGAAAGCCCGTAATAACTGAAATATACCACAAGAAAGACAAGAAAGGAAATGTATAGTGTAAGTGTGAATACTCCACCAATGGTGTGAGTTTGGGGGAGGAACTATCTGTTTTTCTGACCAATGGCTGAGAGAGTGGGTGTTCTGGTAGTGCAGTTCCATTTTCTGACACTATAGGCGCTAACATTTACCATCAGTGTTTCAGAAATCAAGACTAATTAGGAAGTAGTAAAAATGCTTTACCTAAATGCCATAGTGAACCATATGATGGCCATTAGCAGAGTAGCGAGTCTTAGATCACGACCCAAGAGGGACAAAATATTTTTGATGACCTGCACACAAAAATAGCTTATTTTAAGATTACACGCTGAATAACTTAAGGTCAACTGAACTGTTAGCTTTTAGTTTACCAGCTTGGTCAGTGTCAAAGTTCGAACCCCCCATCTCTGGAAAGCAGTTCCAGTTGCAGACTGAATCTCAATAAACTCATCTTCCTGTGTCTTTGGAGTCTTGATATGAGTTACCTGGGAAAAATGATTCAATATTTTTAAGGCATTATGGTAAAAGACAGATTTCACCATGCTATCATAGTAGATAATGATGAACTTACAGTAAACACTCTCTCAGGTTCTCCTTTGGCTCTCCAGTTGGTGTCATGAACCTGTTTCAGGATCATCCAGGCTTCATCATGTTTAGCATTCTGGAAGAGACAGATATTGTTTTCTCATAGCTGTGTCAATATTACTCATAATGGCTTGAGTTGTGAGATACATACACACTACCATTAAAAAGTTTGGGGTCAGTATATATATATAGCAAGGATGCCTTAAATTCATCAGAATTCATCAGAACTGACAGTAGAAACATTTATAATGTTACAAAAGAATTTTTCCAAAGAATTCTGGAAAAAAAGGATTATGGTTTCCAAAAAAAAAAAGAGTTCTTGAGCACCAAATTCAGCTTTGCCATCATATGAATAAATTATCTAAAATATTAAAATGAAAAGTAATATTATTTCACAATATTACTGCTTTTACTGTATTTTTGATCTTGAGACTTCTTTCAAAAACATTACAGAAATTGTACTGACCCCAAACTTTTGAATGGTAGTATAGTTTAACAAGTTCAAGCAACAACTACATGCTTACATGCATTTGTATTTATACATTTAAAGAGGAAACACTACACTTTTTGTCTGTTTCAAAACCTAGCATAATTAAAACCCTACATATAAGACTTGTGAAAATATAAGCTAAAGGTGAAATCTTGATTGTAAATAAACCTTTTCACTCAGTACTGAAATAAACAGCGTAATTAAAATAGATTATTTTACCCTCATTAATATTCGTGTGTGCTGTGGGTTTGTTTATTAGAGTATCCCTTGGTTAGCTTAGCATCATGCTAATGTCAAACTTAGCTCGAGATTTGTGTGGTGTGAGTTGCAGCCTATGAAGAATGTTCCAAATCGGTCACATATGACGGGTTATGATGCCGTCTGTGTAGGTAGTAAGAAGCGAGACAGCTCACTAGGTCTTGGAACAAAGCTATTGTATAGCTGAAATATAGTTATGTACCTCCAGCAGGAAGCGTGGGCTCTCAGGCATGAACATTAGCCCAACAAAAGCTGCTATTGCTGGGAGAGCACAGACCAACACAAACACCCTCCAGCTGTGGAACTGGAACTCAGAGCCCATACTGAAACCCCAGCCTGAAATACAGCAAAACACAAGCAAAAAAAACATAAATACAAGGGGAAAAAAAGGAACTTTTTCCTTACACCGCTCTACAAATACAAGGTATATGTTTGTACCATATCGAGGGATGATGCCCCAGGCTGTGAAGGAGGCGTAGATGCCCCCCATCATCCAGAACATGCAGAGCCAGCTGAGATGTTCTCCTCTCTTATCCATCTGCAAGAACTCAGAGAAGTACGAGTACACGATTGGGACGGAGCCCCCGATCCTGCAAGAAAACACAGGGCAGCAGTCATCTTACAATACAATTCTTCATATAGGCTACCTTTCATGTTCACAAAACCTCCATAAATGGCCACGGGAGCATATTGAGGAGACTTCTAAAGTCAGGATACAGCCCTTAGGCTTTTATTGCTTGAAAATACTACCAGAGGCAGCTAGATTGAGAGTCCCCCGTGGATCAGTAGCCTACTGTAATTACTGCCCGGCCTTGCTTGGTTTAAATTAGATGTTGAGCCGAGGGAGAAAGGCCTGAGCCTGGACAAGCCTGATTTACAGTAGAGCTCAAGCTCCAATGGAAAACAACGACTTATTATCGTGCAATTATATGGCTTCGAAGGTGGACGGCAGACCCAAGTGTTTTTTCTTGATATACCATTCCTTCTCTTTCTTTCTTTGCTTTGTTTTTTTTCCCCTCCAGCTTACCCAAATCCAGAGAACAGCCTGAAGAACAGGAAGAAGCCGTATCCCTGGGCGAATGAGGAGAAGAAGGCAGAGAGGCAGTTCATGGCCAGGACGATGACCAAACATTTCCGTCGGCCCACTTTATCAGCCAGGCCACCCCAAAAAAATGCTCCAAACATCATTCCCAGAAATACTATCAAACCTGCAGGAGAAACAATAAACCATGTGAGATCAACTGACTAACAGATACATTAAATATATATTTATACATAAAGATATAATAAATAATATTATTATAATATTATTATAAATATTACATAATATTTGAACATTATACGATTATATTTTAATATTATTTAAAATATTATTTGTTTAAAATATTTACAATGTAAAAACTACACATACATACAGAAATAAATACTTTAATGTTTAATTACATTTAATTTAACTAAATAATTGATGTTATTTATTCATGTGTTTATTTATTGGTACGTTTCAAACATTTTTAGAAGACATATTGTTTGAGTACCTCTAGAGGGCGCCATCTCCCTCTCCCTTCTTGATAGTGTGCATTAGGATTCTGATCACCCCTCAAAATAGTTTTTCTGTGCAGTGTTTACTTTCAATTACTCTCATCTAATGAGATTCAATAGAGCCTACATGTGTTTTTTTAAATGACATAGACGTAAGATCAGAACTCAAGTAACCACAGCTCAACTTAAGCTAATGCAGTGTCAGAAATAGAGGGAAAAGAACATCAAATGAGCAGTCACAATGTTAAGTGATTGCAATAAAAGGTTTTGCGGTTCTGGGCTGCGTTTCCTAAAAGCATGGTAAGCTTAAGTTGATCGTAGAGACCATTGGTGGCAATTGTTCTACAATCAACTTAGGCTTACGATGCTTTTGGGAAACCAGCCCAGGTCAATCTTAATGAGTGCGAGTGGGTGTTCAGAAGCAATAGCAGGACTCACAGGTGTGCTATTAGGCTGACACAGCATGTTTAGTGATTGTACCTGTCAGTGGGGTGCTCACTTAGAGAACACTGAAAGAGCTGGCATTCAATTTGAACCTTTGCGCAAATGTCACACGATGGTGGAGGCACATTATCATTATGCCAGTAGATTAACGCCTTTTTTGAAAGGTGAGATTATTACAATTATACTTCAGGAATGCAAACGAAATTGAAAAGGTTTCATTTTAATCATGATTCAACACTGAGGCTAGTTTTTAGCTCAAACACTAGCGAATGGCGCTAACAAGCATGGGTTCAGTTAGCATGACCATGTCACAAAAGTTGCTTTAGATAAAAGCATCCACAAAATGTACAAACGTTAAAGTTAGCTCAAGACTTGGAATTCAGACTTCAGAAATCACAGAATTTCTGTAATTGTTAATATCTGCATGATTTGAACAAAAAAACAGACTCATATTAACATCATATAAACAAAAAGCCTCAGCTCAGACTACAAGAGTCTCTTTTTTAAATTAGACAAAAAAACGTATTCTCATAGCTTGTTTATTAAATAAGATAAAAATTTAAGAATTGAAAATATACATTTTAAATACTTATTCAATTAAATCCATTAATGTACATATTTTTTTCTGATTTTATTATGCTTTCAGACACCAATACTCTCAGCTCCTTTTAACTCATTTGATGAAATCTTTTCTGCATAATGCACACCCCCAAAAAGCACGAGGGCCTGGCGTTGAGTACAGATGGTCATGTGGTGAAGGGTGTCGGACTGGTGGAAGAGTGACAGCACAGTCCTCTCTGAGCAGATCAACATATGGAGCTGAGCTGCCATTATCCCCCACCACTCAGCATGAGGATCCTCCCAGCATCCCATTGGTCAGCCTTAATCCGCAGAGTCACGCAGTCGTGACAATGTTTCAGAGCCAAAATGAGGGCTGTGGCTTTATTGCCATTCATATTTAAATGAGAACTTGAGTTTATATTGCCAGGGCTGAAGGTGATGTGTCATCTTTTCAATACTTTCACATATCCCAAATTAATATGCAGACTATAAATAAGATATTCGTAGGCTGATTCCACCGAGAACTAAAAACACTTGGCGCTTTCAAAACATTGCTGTGTTTGTTTGAGAATTCTGACCAGGCTGACATAGCAACACTGACTCGACCAATGGCATGGGTTCGGGCGGGGTTATTTGTTTTTTGGGGACCAATGAAAGATAAAGGAGGGTCCAGGAATCTATTTCAATTTAAATTATGAAATTGCTTTAGCTTAGCTAGAACTTTTTGTTACAGTGTTTCATTGCAAATCAGGTACAGATGAGACACTTTGAAAGACTAGCTGAGTATTTTTTATTTTTTTTACTTTATTAGTAAGGCCGACTAGTCTTATATTTGTAAAAAAAATTATATTTTGAGTAATGATGTTTTTAGCTGGTGTTTACTTATCATGTTGTGCTTCAGCTGCTCCCTGTCAAACCAGCCTATTTATTCAGGCATAAATGTGCAGTCACATAAGCGTTCACATTTTCTGTGAAATTTTGCTGGCAAAGATGGTCCATTGTTTATTTTTTCTTGTCTAACAAGATAATATTGTCTATAAAAGGTGTAGCGATGCATAAAGCATAGTTCACACAGAAGTCACTTTCAAACCAAGCAGCTTTCTGTTGGTCAGCATGGCGAATCCACATGACTAACTGAACCCGATGCAAAATCCGTGAGGGAAATCTTTCGCCCTAACGTGAAATTCCAGATTTCGTTGATTCCTATCAAAAATTCGCCAAAGAATGGTAAATGTGACCGGACTTTAAAAGCGATTAGTTGACTAGCATTACCCACCACCTGGATATTTCTGCACACCACTAAAATCAATGTAAACTCTGCAGCGTCATGAAATCTGGCACAGTGCTAGGCCAAAAAAAATGAAAACAACTATGAAAACCTGTAAAGTAAAGTGGCAGATCCATCTGCAAGACTTCATGTTCAGTTCTAGACCTGCAAAAGGCTTCAATGTCTCTATAAAGATGGCAGATCAGAACCAACACTGTTAAGTATATGAAAAAGCGAGTGGTGAATATAACTCGATGGAGATTGCGGGGGGAGGTGAGCACAGGATTATGTATCAGAGCAAGGTCAGAAGAGAAGCTATCGATCTGTCGGGCTACTGCTGACTCAGTGGTTCTCCACCGACGGGCATGCAGGATGAAAAGTGCTCACTCATTCTGGCTCCCTGAAGCTCACAGACAGTCTTTACTCTCTCATACATGCTGCTTCTGCACACACATCAATATCACTTAACCAAACAGGGGGGAGGTTTTGCACTCTCACCTCTGGTGCCTTGGAAAATTCAATCTGATAGACAGATTTGTAGATCGCCTTCATTATTACAAGGTAAGCCAAAGTCTTTAAATATGGCTTCCTGTAGTAAGAATTAAGGATAATCAGGCATATCTCTGAAGTGAGATCAAAAAGCTGTAAATTTGTGTTATTATTAAAAAAAACTGTGTTATTATTTATGAAGTGTTCTAGTTTCTGAAGCTGTTCAGAAACTATATATATATATATTGATCTTGCTTCTCAAACTCTCCCTTTATTTTTGATAGTAATTTATTCAGGGCCTATATTACAGATGAATTTTAAGTTTAGCTCAAAATAAAATAAAATAAAACAATGTAAAACACTAAATTAATATGTCTGATTTTATCTTTTGAAAATAAAATAGCAACTAAATAAAAAGTAATAAAAATTCAATAAAATAATAAACTATTTTTTCCAAGTTATATGATGAAGCTTCGGTTTCATAGGGCCAATATTTTTCTTAGACAACTTTCTAACACTCCGATTTCTATGCTTGCTTGGTCTTGCTTAATTGTTTCTCTGAGGCTTTAGTTTGGCTGAAAACGAACCCATCTTAGTCTTACCGTTGGGAGTCACGAGTCAGTTCTCCCAACTTGCTTTACTTAGCAAGAACGGACTGATGTAAGGCCGAGTGCGAAACCCAGTTGCAATGAATCTTAACCGTCGAGTGCTCCATTAGCTAATTTGAGAACATTCTTAATTGATGGTCTCCTTAAGTAGCAGTTGGCTAAAATAACTGTGTATGCATTCACTCAGGTCTGCTTAAATTCACAAAACCACTAGGATTAATTAAGCTAAAAATTTTCATCAGCATGTGTGCTGGAAAAGCATCCAGGACTCCATAACCAGCTAAAATTAATTTTAAAAGAAGATGCAGGAAAAGGGATATCTGCACACCCACCGATACAACACACTGAGAAAATCATTCTTTTATCATCTCAAGTTCATGTAATTTATGATCATTTTAATTGTCATCTGACATAAATTGTAACTGAGATGGGCTAACAATGGGATGCTAGCTGTATAGCCTACCACCTGCTACAGTACGTTTAAAAATAGTATGTGAAACATTGCACATTATGCAGTGCTAAAGGTTTCAAATAGTATTACACTACATTTTGTCCCACAACCTCACTGCATGTTTATTTCAGCTGATGGTGTCCGGTTAACATTTCTGCTAAATATTGTTATTTAGCATTTTGTTTATGGCTGCATCCAATATAGCATACTTTACTATACAGTCTGTGAAAAAAAACAGTATGTGAACAGAGTCTGAATTCACAGTATAACAAAATAAAGTAGGTGAAATAAAGATTTTGAAGTGAGCATATGGACACTTTACCATCCCATGAGGCCACAGGAGAGGATTTGTGACAGTGAAGTGACGAATCTGACTCTGGTAGGTCACATGATAACAACAACATGACGAATGTAGCATGTCCAGATTACTATATATATATATATATATAGGCTAAGTATGTTCTATATAGAATACAATATAAAACAAAAGTTAGCAGCCTGATAGGTTGTTAGCAGAGGAAGTGTGTGCAATGCATTATGGGAAACCAGTAGATAGCGCAGTATACTGCCGATTTTGGCTAATTTAGTGGATCATTCATGTGTCAACTACATAAATACTGAAAGTAGTATGATAGCATGCTATTCCGAACTCTAAAATGGTGACTTACCCAGCATTCCCTTCTCAGAATGGGACAAACACATGTCTTTCTCTGCACTGGGTAACACCAAGGCCACTACAAAGCACTCCACGCTGTCCGCCATTAGCGCCAGACCCAACACCACGAACAGGGTCCACTGGAATCTCCCGTGTCCACAGTCCTCCATGATGTCCTCGTATTGTTCAGCCAGCTCCTCCTGTTCTGACACGGTGTCCGCCGTTGTCCTCGCTTTCGCTCTCGCCGCCCTCCTGGCAGTCTTGGCCTCATCTGGATGCGGGATGCCCTGGTACTCCCCTTCATACATTTGATCATCTTCATCATGTCCCTCGGTGGCGTCACTGGCGGCGTCTTCCTCTTGGGGAGGGTAGTCAGTCTGATAACCGTAGCCGTCCGGTCCTCCCTGTCCATATGTCCCATAGCTGTCTCCGTCTCCCTGGTGGTAAACGTTGTTGTGGTAGGGGTCCGCCATTCTTTCAGATATGTTCTTACTTAAACTGCACGTCGGAGCCTATATGGGCATAATCCGTAGTTGATATGGTTTGTGTCTGTGTTTGTTTAAACTTCCTGCGTGTTTACAGCTAAATAATTCTTGAGAGGTCCTCGAGGCTCCAGTCAAATGGATCTCTTGAGTTTGACTGTAAGGATAGCAGTTGGTAACTTCTAATCACCTTTGATTTTCTGAGCTCTCATTGGGCCACATGCTGAGCCTGCAAATGGAAATAAACACAGAATCAACAACACATAACCTTGGAAAAATGCTTCAACATCAAGCATAAATGAAGGACACATTTGAACTTTATACACACTCTCTCATGATATAAATTACAGGCTTCTTAACCAGGGCTGCGTTTCCCAAAAGCATCGTAAGTTGTTCGTTGAGACCATTGGTGGCAATTGTTCTACAATCGATTTGGGCTTACGATGCTTTTGGGAAACGCAGCCTAGGCTAGTACATTTGACATCAGTGGTTTGGATGATGTCAAAACTGTTTTTTTTTAAACATGAGTGGGAACCAAGGAACCACAATGGATTGAAAATGGTGATCTGGGGTACTGATGGTGAAATGATGCCTTGAGAAGCACAGAGGCTTTCTTATCAACTGTTTTGTAAAACAGTCAAACTTACTCAAAGCTTTTCAACATGATGCATGTTGCTGTCAACTAGTGGTCAAAAAGATGAAAAAGATGATTGTTTCACATATGGCTCTACAACCGACTCTTTGACAAGATTTTAATTTAATTAAAAAAATTATATATATATATTTAAAAATAGTAGTAAATTACATCTACAAAGTAGCTTAGCTGTATTGGCAAAAAAATATATATATAATTTTTTTTTTACATAAAACATTATTTATTTATTCATTCCTTTGCAATATTACCATCAAATGCTATATTGAAGGCAATAAATAAACAAAGAAATAAAAGAAACAAAGAAACAAACTTATTACAACATTACAATAAAAACTTCATGGAGAAAGGGCTGATACTGTTTAGTAATGCATGTTTCATTTATTGTACTTATAGATACCATTGACTACTGAACTGTCCTGCATTTAATGTTACAAACACTAAATATCAATATTCCTATCTAATATCAAATTAGCAGTTCTTATTGTAATGTTGTAAGATGTTTAATTGTATGATTGTTGATATTTAGTCACAATGCGAGTTCAGTAAAACATGCAGAACAGGCAATATACAGTAAGTGCAATAAAGTAAACATGCATTCCTGAACAAAATCAGCCTTTTTCCTTTTACTGTAAAGCATGTCACACTATTAAATGTTCCTTCCATTGTTTCACACTAACTAAATCTGCTTACTAATGAAACCCAGGCCTGTCAGAAGACACAGAGGCCTCTTCTCATTTATTGACAGCTGTTTGGGTCTCCGCTAATGCAGCAAATGAGATTGGTCTCACTCGACACGATTCTAGCTGTCTTTCTGGCTCAAGTGAGGATTTACCCAAGAATCCCGTGCATATCTTATTCCCACTGTGGTCCATATATTCACATCACCAGCAGGCCAGACATGCTGTGAATTACAATGTAGAGGATGTACTCCGCCATACATATGTTAATGCCATCCGTCCAGTATGCTACTACATAATGCCTGTGGACTCATTACAGGAAATGTTGCTAGCTGAGACACTCATGAATAAGGTGTGTGTGGGTTATTAGTTCAGTTAAACAAGGACCTTAATTTAAATATCTTTGGTCAGAGCAAGATGGTACAAGTGGGATCATCCTTTGAATTGCTCATTTGAATAATTGTATAATGAATGGCGAGGTCATACACATGAGCCTGTTCCAGATTAATTAGCGCTGATGAAGAAGACATGAAAATGATCACTTCGGATTTGTTTAAATTAATTATATTTATGAGATATTTATGGCTTTAATTATACAGGAAATACAGCAGAGAGAGAGAGAGAGAGAGAGAGAGAGAGAGAGAGAGAGAGAGAGAGAGAGAGAGAGAGAGAGAGAGAGCAAAACATTGTCAGGAGCATGTGTGCTATGGGGGTCTGCTAACTGAGCTAGCCATTAGCATCCCATTTATAGTCCTAAAACATTCACTAGTAGCCATCCTGAGCTGTGATGTCAAAGGGTAAAAATTTTATGCTTTTAAGTGCAGTCACTAGCAAAAAAGTCGGTAACACTTTAAAATACGGATCCTTCGTTAATGAATAACTACACAGGAACAAATGAGTAACACAATATTAACAATCTAGTAACTACAGTTAACTAACAAGTAACTCTGATTAATGAATTAGTAAGTAATAGCACACAGATTTAAGTGGTAGTTCACTATTAACTAATCAATAACTACTATTTTTTAATACTTCACATAGAACTACTGAATTTTTTTTTACAGATTTAAGTGTTAGTTCACTAATAACTAATCAATAACTACTATTTTTCAATACTTCCCAGAGAAATAATGAAAAAAATTCACAATTCATGCAAAACTAATTAATAACTAATGCAGGACAAATTACTAGCACTAGATTAACATTACTGCTAGATACTGTACACTAATTATAAATATGTAATAGCGTAGCAGACTTATGATTTGGGAAAGCTGTCAATAATTAGCCTATGCACTGCTGTCTTTTAAACTAAATAATTTTTAAGAATTGTTTTTATAAATGCACTTGTCTGGAACACTTACCCTGTGGCCGATTTTCCGGCATTCCTCTGGACTGGCTTTGAATAACTAGACTCATCATGGTGAGTACTGGAACATACTGAGTCATCAGCCATCCAAATACCAGTTATTTTATTATAGCTTGAGTCATTTGAGACACTTGAGTCATTACTAGTTAGTTAACATGATCTTCACTTTAGAATACGGATCCAAATAGGGGTATGTAGTAACACTTGAGTCATTACTAGTTAGTTAACATGATCTTCACTTTAGAATACGGATCCAAATAATTAGTAGTTCCTATAGAGGTATGTAGTAACACTTGAGTCATTACTAGTTAGTTAACATGATCTTCACTTTAGAATACGGATCCAAATAGGGGTATGTAGTAACACTTGAGTCATTACTAGTTAGTTAACATGATCTTCACTTTAGAATACGGATCCAAATAATTTGTAAGTCCTATAAAAGTATGCATTAACACTTGAGTCATTACTAGTTATCATGATTCCATGCTGTAGTTACTAATGAAGAGCCAACCCGAAAGGGTAGAATCATCTAATCATTCACAGGATATATATACACACACATATTTTTATATATATATATATATATATATATATATATATATATATATATATATATATATATATATATATATATATATATATATATACATATGAACAAAGAGACATACATAAAAACAATTTTGAGAGGTAGGTTAAATAATAAAATAACTGGTATTTGGATGGCTGATGACTCAGTATGTTCCAGTACTCACCATGATGAGTCTAGTTATTCAAAGCCAGTCCAGAGGAATGCCGGAAAATCGGCCACAGGGTAAGTGTTCCAGACAAGTGCATTTATAAAAACAATTCTTAAAAATTATTTAGTTTATGAATAGTTCTCTAAAAGACAGCAGTGCATTGGCTAATTATTGACAGCTTTCCCAAATCATAAGTCTGCTACGCTACTACATATTGATAATTAGTGTACAGTATCTAGCAGTAATGTTAATCTAGTGCTAGTAATTTTTCCTGCATTAGTTATTAAGTTTTGCATGAATTGTGAATTTTTTTCATTACTTCTCTGGGAAGTATTAAAATTTTTTAGTTATTGATTAGTTATTAGTGAACTACCACTTAAATCTGTAAAAAATTCAGTAGTTCTCTGGGAAGTATTAAAAAATAGTAGTTATTGATTAGTTAATAGTGAACTACCACTTAAATCTGTGTGCTATTACTTACTAATTCGTTAATCAGAGTTACTTGTTAGTTAACTGTAGTTACTAGATTGTTAACATTGTGTTACTCATTTGTTCCTGTGTAGTTATTCATTAACGAAGGATCCGTATTTTAAAGTGTTACCAAAAAGGCTAATGTAATTTAATGAAATATACTCCGTGCCTGATAAAAAAATAACCTAAAAAATTGCTGTGTGCTGCATGTTGTGCTAACTGTGTAAATACAACAATTAGCGAATTTTAAATAGTATGTCATCACATTATTAAACAGAAGCTATAAATGGTCAAATTAAACATTCATTGTTTGGTTAGCTGACTAGCCTTGCGTAGTGCTAGTTCATTAACTTGCAAGGCATATGCTAGCTGATTAACAAGCGGTTGCAAACCAGAAGTGAGACTGCAGAGGTTGTCAGGAACATTAACGTCATCTCTCTGAACAGGAAAACTGATCAACTCATTAGTTCGCTTTCACAGCCTTGTTGTGTTTATAATTGCTTCTCTTGCAAACTATTCTGTCTCATGTTTAAAAAAAAAAAAGACTAAAGAGTTGTGGGAAACATAATGGTGATAGTATTAAACTCATGCAACCGTACATCCTATGTTTAGATTTTTACTTTCGGCAATTATATTTAGACTTATTTGTGTTAATTTGTGAAGATTATCATGATGATCAAAACGGTGTAAGAATCATAAACTTTTGTTGGTCACAGAATATATTTTGTGCAAGAATCCAAAAGGCAATGGAAAATATTCTATTGGGTTTTTGTTGAGGTAAGGTGATGCTAACTTTCAGATTAGCCAACAAAAATATGTTATCACTGCAACAATATTGTTTAGCATGCTGCTAGCTGATTAGCCTGCTAGATTAGTGACCAGTGCTACAATTGGGTAACTGGAAACGCTATTTTGATTATCTATGAGGAGACATTGTGAAATGTGGTTTATTTTTTTTAACAGGCATAACAAATGGCTACATCTTGGGGGTAGAATCTTACACAACATCGGCATCTAGCAACAGCTGCTAACTGGACCATGCTAACCAGCCAAATCTTGGTGTTACACTGCACATTGGCTCTAACATTCAGGTAGGCATTTCATTATTGCTGAATTCATGCATTTTTTGAACAGGTATGACAAATCACAACACATTAGCACTAATACATTAATACAAGGAGACAAGACTAATGTCAAATTCATTATGATGGGAGATATAGAAGCAAAGGGTTAAAAGTAAAACACATTTAGTGTGTCTGGAATGTTCATCAAAAATGCAGAGAATGAGATTTCCCTCAGGAATCGATCCAAACAAGGCCTAATAGAAAACTGTTGTTGGGGCAAAATCAATTTGCAATCATTTGAGGCAGCGCACTCCCCTCCAAATTCCCATGTCTTGTTAAACATTACTCCCCATCTGTGCATTATATGAAAGGGACGATTCTGGCACAGCGCTGTGCAAAACTGCGAGAGCTCATTAAATGGCTTTTTATTCAAGATTGATTCACTTTGGGGCTTTTTTTTGGCTCCTGTGTGAATAACAATGGATTTGTTTATTGTTCAGAAGAGGATTGCGTCGAGGTAAATGTGCCATTTGGCATTTTCTCAGCCTGCCGGCATCTGCGACAAAGTGGCTCATTCTCTTTTGACAAAGACGAGTGAAGGTCAGAATTTCCAGATGGGCTTTTCTCAAATAGAATCAGTTGCAGCTTCATCTGATACCTTTTCCATCGAGCCTGCAGGAGACATTTGGCTCTTTGCAAACCGACACCAGATGCACATTTCTGGCTGTACTTGTGTGAGCAATAGTTACTATGACAATGCCAATAGTTTCTATGACAATCAGGCGGACTTGAGAGTTAAGGCAATGACTTTTGTTATTCAGGCTAATTATAAATGTAAAAAAAAAGCATACTTGAGGAAATGTATAATCAATGCTCGTTTGCATGAACACATAGCGAGATCGATGACATAAATCATTTTGCAAGAGTTGCGATATGTCTAAGCCACCGACACTCCAGTCAAGTAAAGTCATGTCATCAATAGAATGCTTTAAACCAAACAGCTTTAGAGTATTAAACATGAGGGAAAAAAACTGTGTCAAAGAGGGCGGAGCCTCAGCGCACACCTACCTATTACGTACCCACCCTCCAATAACCATGAACCAATGGTAGTTCGAAGGTGTTTACTAGCCGGAGCGAACATTTCCGTTAAGTTTGCTTTGGCGAGCTGTTTGGAACTCCCGAAAAGAACTCCAAATTAAGTTCGGTTTGGCCTGATTGTTTGAAATTACGCCACACCAGTTAATTTTTCAATTTCGCTTGGATTATATCGGTGCCTTAAGGGTGAAGTGTGTTATTTCTGTGCCACAAGTGGCCCAAAACATAACTGTGAATACTGACTATTTTCAAATACGTAAAAAAGAAAAGGAAAAGAAAAAATGAATGAGCTAGTAACTCAAAAATAGCACTGCAACTGTGCCATCTTAGGTGAGTGATGTGTGTATAGCAAAAGAGCTGATTTATGCATGGAAGGGCCTTCAGAACTTTCCCTGAGAGAAAACACACTGCAGCAAGAAGACATCCGTGGTAAAAGACACTTCTAGTGCACTGCACCACACCCGCGTCAAGCCAAATATACAACACATGCATCAAACCATAGAAGCCTGGCCATGAAAGATTTAGTAGGATAACACTCAGTCACATGGAGCCCGTCATTCATTATCCATGGGGATAACAAGATTCTGGTTAGTTGGTGGATTCAGCTAATGATATTCACAGTTTGAGCACGGAGACGGCAAACTGTCCAGCGTGGAAATTGAATTAGGTCTATTCTCAAATATTTTGAAGATGACAGGTCATCTGTTACTGAGTGGTAAGATGAATGTCTCCCAACAGGAAAAGGATCAGAGAAGTTTTTGGTTTGGGATTATGATGAATTGTGGGAAATAATGTGGATGACAAGGGTAACTTTAGGTTCAATTCAGGTGCATTTGGCAATGCAGCAAACCTATATTACAAACTTATTTTCTAACAAACTTAGAAAAACTTATGGGAAGTTGATATGTGTGACATACTATACTCCATCAAAACATTTTAAACAACATTTTTCTCATTGTTTTATTATTATTATGCATGCTGTTTCTATGCTCTCATATAATTGAGGAATATTTATAGTAAAATTCATTTAAAATGAACAAGGGAACATAAAATGTGATAAATAACAAATTGAAACAAAAATATAAAAAAATATAATAATATATAATATAATAATTAAAAAATAAATAAAAATAATAATAATTTAGGTTCAAAATTATTTTATATATATATATATATATAAATTATTTTGAACCTAAAATTTTACATAAATATATGCACAAAAAAACCCATACAAAACTAGTTCAATTATTCACAAATTTCTCATACACAGAAAATTTGCTCCTGTCTGCCTCGTCTTCATGCATAAAATGCCCTTTATTGAATATTCCAAGATGGCAGAACAAAAGCAAAAGATGCCAGAAAAGTCTAGAAAGAAGATTAGAACAAGTAAACAAAATAGGAGGGAGGCTGCTGTGAAAGAACTGATGTGATATCTCTCCCTCTCATCATATTTTATACCTCATTATCGCAGACGTGGCACAGCATGAGAAATGACAGGCTCTTCAAACGGCCCTCATACAACACTCTTCTCCAAAATGGAGGAAAATGTCACCAAAACTGCAGGATTGCGGCCGGTGTGTGTGTAGCTTTCGGGGACGGGAGCCCAAAGCCTATTACATCTCAGTATTCATCATACATCTGATCATCACAAACCCGACTATTCACTATTCTACTATCCAAGATAATGAGAATGTTCTGAGCCAGTCTACTTATCTACTATAATGATAATTCACAATGAATAGCATTACGTGCTGTATAATGTCTCAGTATGTCCTTCTGTAAAAGTTACATTTGTTATCCAAGTTGTTTTTACATACCAAAAATAAAAACTAACACCTGAAACTAGCCTCTGTAAACAGCAAACAGTGTCAGTAGCCGGCCCACACTTTTTTAAATCAACCAGAAAACAAACCAATGTGAAACTCTCTCTATATACATATTCAGCATTGCTGACATTGGCTGAGAAGTCTGAATAGGGCGGGGCTTTGTAAAGTGGGCGTGGTTAAACAAAGTGGTTGGTCTAGTAGTGGAATGTATGTATGTATTTGTACAAGAATCATACAATACATTGAGATGCAATGCAAATCTCTACATTCCACACAAACAAAATACATTTTTCCGATAATACAAAGCCTATAGTGGAACAGCTGCTTTAAATGTCTCATGTAAATATAACAACATGTTCACAGTTGATTAAACGACAGTAAATTTGGACAGGTTGTAGAAAACATAATCACATTGCTACACAATGTTGACAAAGTCATGCTGATCAGAGGTAAATCAAACAAATAGAATTAAAACAACTAAGAACTGTTAGCATAGTTATACAATATTGTCAGCTTTTTTGTTACATCAACAGAAATAGTTCCAAAATGACACACTGGCCTCTATCAATTCCTGAATAAATCAGTGTTTTTGAGTCACTTGAATTAATGATTCAATTACTCAAAGAAAGAAACCGGTTTACTTTCTGAACAAATCTGTTGAATTAGCAATGAATCACTTATAAAGAGTTTTGTTCATAAATGAATCAACAACAACTATTGGTCAAATGGATCAATGAATCACTCAACAAGACACTCACTTGTCGCAACCTACTGGCGTAACCAATAAATAACCAGGTAAAAAAAGCCTTGGATCTGCCAGCTCATTTCTCTTCCTTTAGAGGCACATCCAGTTTTTTTTTTTTTTTGACAATTCAGCGCAGCCTAATTAAACACAATCTAATTGCTCATAATCAAATACACAGATTGGTCTTCCTGGGTCTAAATGAGGTTAATCATATTGGTTTAAAAATCTGTCCTGATAATATTCGTGCTTGTCTCTCATTTAGATCATCTTGTTCTGATGCAATCCCTGAAACATACCAGCACTGGCTGGGTTTCTTTGTCTTGCGTTACACTGCTTTTCTCTTTTTTTGAACCGAGTTCCCTAAACATTATATATGTATCTAGGCTATGTGCAGTCCTTCCCTTTGGTATTGGATCTTTATAACTCTGCAGGTTTGGACTTGAAACTGGGGCATGAACAAGTACTTGGGGTTCATTTATCTCAAAGCACACCCTAAAATAAGCAGTGAGGGGTAATGTTTTGTAATGGAGAAGTTGCTGTAGTCTGTATTGTTTAAATGGGTCATACCATCTTAACCGTCATGTTCTGCTGAGATTGATTTTGATATATTTATGCTTGAGGTCATATATATACACAGTAGAGTATAAATTGCATATTTGATGTCTGAACAACTGCATTCTTACCTAAAAAAACTATATTCCATGACATAACTACAATTATAGTGGGTTTGCTCCTCTGCCATTGACGCTTGATGTGAGAAATCTTCACTGTCTGTCAGTAAAGATCTGGCAGAAACAAGCGGAGCGATACAAATGTGTTTCCGAGCGATATTAGTAGAATATCACATTGCTGGAAAAGGCTCTCAACCAATCAGATTCAAGAACCAGAACTAACTTTTGTATTTGTAAACCAGCTCAAGTAGATCCCCAACAGTTTTCAGAGGATTTTAGTTGGATGATTTAACAACATACTGTATGCTGTGACAGTAATAAATGTGACAAGTAGAAAAACTTGACAAAGTTCAAAGAAAACACCCGCTGAGAACAAAACCACAGTAAAAATCCCATGTGGTTAACACAAATGTCACATCTTTCAGAGCTACTGCGACCACAGCTCTGATGATGACAGTGACATCTTCATTAACAGAGATGCTATTTCTAACCCAGTGCAAAAGATGATCTAATTTAGCTCTCGCTGAAAGCGTTGATTGACTCAAAACTTGTGAGTTAAGCCGAGAGAGGTAAACTAAAGCCTCTCCAAACACCGGCGACATGCTGTTAATTCATCATGATGTGACCATGAAGCCCCTGAAATATGCCTCAAAAGCTTTTTATAAATATGAATCACAGCGCCAGGAAATCAGATTCCGTATTCATTTTCATTCATTTCCATGGCTCCAAAAACCTGCAAGTCTCGAAGGAGCCGTTGGCGTCAGAGGCTGGGCAGCAAGATGACGTCTGCACCAAATTAAGTTTTCAGAACAACACCTCTGGTAAGACTAATGCAAAACATACAAAAAAAAATAAATAAATTACGATTTCTATTAATAGTAAAATTCCATCAAATTGAATTGAATAATCCTTATATTTTAATTGAATTATTGATTGAGGATTGTTCAATGATTCAATTAAAATATGTAAGGATTCAATTCAATTTGATGGAATTTTACTATTATTTGAAATGCATAAATCATAAAGTGTACAGGCACTTTATTTCGGCGGTCCATTTAAAATACAATTGATGATCTAAAATACAACTTTTTAGGTTAGTGTAACGTTGAGGCAGGAACGAAGCGGAGAGAGAATCCACATGCAAGCACTACTTCACGGAACACGGAACTAGTGATGTTACGTCTGACACCGACGCTCCGAAGCTTGCTTCAAACTCGAACGGTCCTTGCAATGAACCACTGCTTCGGAGCTTGTATCATTACGTCACTAGTCACGTGAAAATGACTTCTGAAGCAAACACACTGGTTCACTCCTGTAGTAAACCACCTGACTGCTTTGACAGCCCAATCCAGTGTTGACAGGTTTGAAACCTGGCGGCTGTATTTCTTATAAAAGTGAAGGTAAAAAAAAAACTATAGAAACCATTACAGAAATTCTATTGGATTTAATGGTTTTCATGGAAATTTTATTGGTTGTAATGGGAATTATAGTGGTCTCTGTGGGTCTACTGATATGTGTTGGGTTGTATTGGTGGGGGCATTAAATCCTAATAGAATATGTCCCTAACACACTACAAAAAAGAATTATGTAGTGGTTTAAATGGTAAAAGCCAATGGTTCCTATTTTAATAAACCATTAGAATTTCTGTGATGGTTTCCAACTTTTTTTTAAGCTGGTCTGATCTTCTGTCCTTGTCTAAAGAAATAATTACACACACACATCATTAATGTTTTATTATCAAGGTGAACACATGAAATTCATCAGTATCTGTAAAATTCACCTACATAAATGAGTTTCACAACACTATTTCAGCTTTGATCGCCTCGGTAAAAACACGTAATAAACGGGGCGTTACTTGCATTTTATGGTTGTCAGCTTTGTTGCATTACATTTACTTCACCAGGAGATGGTGCTGCAATTTCTATCTGAATGAAGCTTCGAGTAATGAACCATTTTCGACACAATTGTATCAGAAAGCAATAATGCTTCAAAACGCTTCATTTGGCCATCACTACACGGAACACGGAACACGGAACACGGAACACGGAACACGGAACACGGAACACGGAACACGGAACACGGAACACGGAACACGGAACACGGAACACGGAACACGGAACACGGAACACGGAACACGGAACACGGAACACGGAACACGGAACGACAAACAACAACTGAAGCACAGAGGTTTAAATACACAGGCAAACAAGCTAAACAAGATAACAAGGGGGCGTGGTTAATCAGAAACACCTGGAGAGACTAATAAACAAGAAAAACTACAAAGGACTACAAAACATGGCACAGAACAGGAAATAACAAAAGTGCACACAAGACAAGGGGAACACAAGACAGGAATCATGACAGTTAGATAAAATAATTGAAATGACCTAAATTATTGAAATATTTTAATTAAATTAAATAAAAAAAAATTAATTATCTAAAATACACATTTAAATGATATAAAATACAAATAATTACAAATATGTGTGAATTACAATGTTGCATTCATTTTTTTTTTAAATTAAAAGTAGGTCTTG
The DNA here is from genome assembly GCF_951802725.1 of Rutilus rutilus. Classification (NCBI taxonomy): domain Eukaryota; kingdom Metazoa; phylum Chordata; class Actinopteri; order Cypriniformes; family Leuciscidae; genus Rutilus; species Rutilus rutilus. The sequence continues at coordinate 10,139,669 of NC_140233.1, forward strand.
ACAGCATTAAAATGCTGAATTAAATTACTTTAGCTGTTTGAATGTCTTTTGAGCTAAAGAAACGGATTTGTGAAGGAATCATTCTGGTTTTGTGAACCAGATCAACTGATTCATTGAAAAGAAAGACCTGACTCAAAAAAAAAAACAATTTGTTCAAAAATGACTCTATAGTGTCAAGGAAATTATGGTGGATCTTCATTAAATAACTTAAATTTAAGCCTATTTACTAAATATAGTGCATGAATCTTATGAAATGCTTTTATGGTGCTTTTAAGTCCCTATTCATTGCAAGAAAAAAAAGAGATGAATACAGAATAAATAACCTAAAACTGGTTTGGCTTGATTGGACTGGTTCATTTGGATTGGTTCAGGTTCATTTTGGTTGAACTATTCCTTTAAAAAGATAAGAATCTGTCTGTAATGGTTAAGGCCCTTGAAAGAAGACCAGAGCATTCATCCCCATGTCCACAAGTCAGTAAATGATCTGTGTTATCACTGAACTTTATCTCTGAGATGTGTTTGAGGGGAAAATAACAGAGAGAATCAGTTTGTGAGATCAGTTGTTGTCATGACAGATGAGAGCTGCAATTTAATCCTTCTTAATACTGCGGAAATTTTATTCTGTCCACTGGCCACGGATGGCTTTAGATTACTCTCTGTCTCTCGGAGCTGGAGTGCATAGATGACATGAGAAAAGGATTTATCTGTTTCTTGTCTCTCTGTTGTCTCATTGCGTTTTATTATTGCTGTAGACATCTGATTGCAGCTAGCGTCTCTCATCATTGATAAACTATGGCATGGAGCGTTCTTTGCTCACTTAGAGGAGGAAATGACAGTCTGCCGCTGTGAAACAAAGCTATTGCTGTTTGTTTTGTTTTGTTTAACTGAGTTTCATGAGCCACTAAATTCATCAATGCTCAACAAAAAACTCACGTGACTTTGCCTCAAAAGTGGATGTAATTGGATGACTGGACAAACCAGCGGATCAGTTTCCTTGCACAGCTGCTTAAATGTTGATTTGACCATTCTGAAATGCCTGAGCCAAACTCAGAATAACACATTGCGTTTCGTCTGCGCACTGAGACGCAAGTCATTTATGATGTACGAAAAAAGACCAAAAGTGGCTTCCCAGAACGCAAAAACGTCCATTTTATTACAGATATTGTTTTGCAGGAAGTGACGGTTTTGTTCTCTTGAACACACTGGATGGAAACACTGCTTTATTCACAAATGTTTTTATGCGATATTAAAATTTTGCGCGTAAGTTAAAGGCGCAGTACGCTGTTGATATTTGAAATCACCAAAAGAAACACGCCCCTACCCAAAAGGATCACACCCCTATCTTGTTAGCCCCGCCCCCAATTTCACAAACACACTGCATGTACCTCCCCCACCATGAGTGTATATGTATATAAGTGTTCAATCCACTTTCAACAGCGTTTCTCAGAATTCGCTCACTGCACCTTTAAATTCGCATCTTTGGATGAAATCTTTGCTAATGAGATCAATATGGAATCACAAAATGTCTTTTTTCACATTTCTGATCTGTAAGGCTTCATCAGTCTTTACTGCAAAGGCAAATATGAATGTTAATCCTTCATCAAAATGTAATTGCTTGTTCATCCTCTGTAGCGACTTTCCAACACCCACTTTTCATAATGCAATCAATTCCCAATGGACAAAATCAGTTTTTCTTGTTGAATACCCAGTTTCACTCAGAAATGCATCACATTATGGAGGTTGAAAACTGGAAAAACTAATATTATTTCATTGTTATTCAGTTTAAAAAAAAAATCTATTTATTGTTTGTATTAAAACTTGTCTAAATGTATAAAAATCGTTTAAAAAAATAGCATTATAATATATTAATTTATAAAGAAAATAATTTATAATGATTTTGCATAATTTATGTCATCCATAGCTTTGGTGAGAAGCTTGCATCCTGGTTAACAGCAGCATAGTGCGTGTTGATGTATGTTTCCACACAACCCCTCCCAGCATTCCCCTCTCCAGCTCTCCCTAGATGAAACAGCCAGCTGGGTGTTACATAACCGTTGCTCTCTGAGTTCACGTATGCACCTATTTTCCTGCTCCCGTGTGCAGTTTCTCTCCCTTTAATCATGCGCTGTAATGCACAAAAAACAATGAGCTGCATAAAAACAGATATTTACACTATTCAGTATTATTATACTGTGCTGTATGCAGTATTCATGAAAGAGTCAATCTAATGGATATTTCACTGGATATATGAGGGTTCATTTACATATTAGTCAATTAATTACAGTAAAGGCCCAGGTCATTTCAGATATCTGGAGGACCAAATTTAGATGCTTGACTGAGATTTTTCTATGTTAAGATGCATTTTTTAAGGTGACGTAGTTACACTTTACTACACTTAACACTAAAATATGCATAATTACAAGTAACTAACCCTAAACCAAACCATAACTCTACATTAAGAACATGTAGTTAATTAATATTATTCAGTACTTATGTGTGTAAGTACAACATCACCTTAAAATAAAGTGTAACCGGTATGCTCATATATAGTAATTCATGCTCATACATACATACATACATATATATATATATATATATATATATATATATATATATATATATATATATATGTATGAGCATGAATTACTAAATCAAAGAAAAAATATTTTTACTTATATATATATATATATATAGTAAATATAGAATTTTCCCCAAAATTATAAAAATTATATATGATATAAAAAACAAATCATAAATAAATATATATATAAGAAGAAAACAAATATTATATATTTATATTTTTTATATTATACACTACTTTAAATAAAGAGGACAGTCTTGTAGAATTATAGGTTATATTATCTGGTTTGGATGAAACATCACATCCTGAAAGATCTCTAATAGGTGTCATGCATCAAAGGGTTACATCTAATACCTTACAATGAAAGCATGGAAATGAATTCCATGCACATGCATTTTAAGATCTACAATATTCTCCATCTTTAATCTTGTGGTAGCCACACATTCGATAACACGCTTTTAATACTATCACACACATGCATAGACAGATTGCGAGGGATAAATACAATCCGAGAGGTCCATTAAGCTGAAGAGGAGACGCGCGTCTCACCCACCTCTATTTGAGCTTGGAGATGCACACATTACTATTACAAATTTAAAGCTATTGATCGAATCATTCCCGTGCCTTGCAGCTCAGCAGAGCACACATAAAACATGCTGTGTGAAGAGTTATCAAGATCTCCAATAGCAATAACAAGAGTCCATTTGTGGCATAGCATGTGTTAACTGCAACAACTAGTGTTAAGTCTAGATACATTTTCAAAGAGATTTAGTGCTGATAAGCAGGAGTGGATCCCACACTGTATCACATCTAGCATCATAACTCTATGGAAGCCAGAGGTCTCTATTAGTGGTACCATTAGGAACAAGCTAAATCTTATTGATTTCCTTGGCATGACGGGGGTCACAAAATGTCCTCGCAGTCATAAGCCAAATGATACCCTTTGCCAGGCTTAAATTATATATAAAAGGAAGGTGAATGAGAGCGAGTCTATAGTTAACATGGGATAATTTATCAACTCTTATTACAGCTATATAATATTTTAACTTAAAGAACAATCAGTGAATGAGCTCCACTTGGACCCCAAAAGTAGCATTGTCTTTGAAATTACATGGGCGTCATTGCATTGGCGAGTATAGCTTTTATGAAATATAATTTCAAAATTTTTACATTTCAACTGGTATTAGACACAAGATAAAACAAATTACTTCTGTTCCACCAGTTTCATCAAATGCAGTGCAGGGCTGACGTCAAAATCCAGAAAACTAATTCACCAGTGGTTCCCTTGATATTTTCCGGTGGGGTTTTTCAATTTATAAGTAAAATAAGGTCTGTGGTAAACATAAGTTGATGAAACATAAATTACACACACCCATATAGAAAAAACATAATATTGAAGCTGTTACGTTAATAAAAAATAATCAAACGTATGTTTCTAATAGGCTAAGTAACTCGATAAGAACATTTGGTGTGTGAGTGCGTGTAATTTACGTTGTAGAACAAAACGTCCAAGTATCGTCAACTTATGTTTACCACAGACCTTATGTTACTCATAAATTGAAAACCCACAGAAATCTTGAGGGAACTGGTGAATTAGTCTTCCGGGTTTTGACATCATCCCTGCACCATTGCAACACTCCGCCCTCTCTATCTTTCATTGGTCAAACAAACAACTGGCACGCCCCAAATTCATGCTATTGGTGGAGCCTGTTGCTATGTGTGGCTTCTCAAACAAATACAGCAATGTTTTGAAAACACCACAGGGTTGGTGACTTTTTGGAGACTTCAAAATGGCTTACTTATAGTCCAACCTGATCTTATGAGACAACATAACTATTTTACGCTTTGGCGATGGTGAATTCATTTGAATTCGCACAATTTGGTACAAAAACTGATTTTTAGAAGAAAAAACTAAGCTTAAATCTAACTCTCAGTGGAGCATAAGAAAATCGTACATACAAATTCACTTCCAATTCACCAAAACGTTAAATACTTTTGAAATACCATGAGGGTGTGTTGTATAGTCTTAGTATATTAAACAAGAATAAGAGAGCTTTCAAAATCAAAATCAAGAGCATCATCTTTCTGAGTTAAATGTGATATTTAATTTAAAAAAAAAAGGCTTTATTTTGTCAATTGCAAATTATTAGTATTTTATGTACGACCATGTCAACAGAAAAGAAAAGTTGTTTCAGGAAAATCACATTTTGATTCAAAAATGACAACGACAAGCAAACAGCAATGAACCATTCACAATACGACCAGAAATGCACAATCAAATTTGATTCATATTGACTTAAACACACATTAACTCTTAAATCATGCACTATTCAATCATATGTACGCCACAACACATGCCTAAGATAAAACATTGAGGCTCAACCTCTCCAAATGGGTTTTCATAGTTAAAACCAAAGAGTTTATCAATGGGCATAAAATATCTGTTCAAATGCATAGTTATTCAATTAAAAAGCAGCACAAAGGGAATAAATCACAGAGGCTCAGGGAAAAGCCGCCATGTTGATCTATTAGGGAGAACCCTGCTGTGAGCAGAGCTCTAGTAAAATATTAAAGAGTCTGCAGACATCCACGCACTTCCTCACTTCAGCAACATTTTCTTCTACGGCTGTCTATTATTGCATACCTGTATATGTTTTATTTATTTTTTATTCCATTTGTTGGTCATAGAAAGCTCCTCACTGACAAGGAAACTGAGCTTTTGTGATGCTTAACTAGACGTATTTGTGCTTCATTGTGTTGATGTCTGGCACCTCTTGGAGATAAACAGATATAAAGTCGGAGGTTAATCCTCATGGTTTCAGGAAGCTGGTTCAAACAAAAGTGAGGAAAAAGAGCTCTTTTTGCAGTAAAGCATGATTTTCAGGGACGTTCTATTCCAGCTTCTTCTTTTTTTTTGCTTCCTCTTGAGATTTACCGTCCAGAAAAAAGCTTCTCTCGCAAACATAAAACACAAGCCAACTGTAGGACTGCAAAATTGGCATTACATTAACTGCCAACGCTAGATTGAAAAAACAGAAGTCTTTTAGCGAGTTCCACTCTTTGCACATGCTCACATTCAATTCCGTCCATGTCGATTAGTTACAAATGATTAAAAACATGAGCATTAGATAAAGTTAGTGGTGAAATTGAGTGTGAAGTCCCAGTTTAGTCCCAGTAATGGTGCCAATTTTTCGTACGGTTGCTTATATATATATAACCTAATTCTTTGTATCCCATTGATCTCATTGGTAAAAGCTAGTATAGGCTACATTTAACAACTTCGCTTTATATTTTGATCATTGAAAGAGAGAGTTTAGATTAAATACTATACATTTATCTGAGACGTGTGTATATATACAGTATATATATATGTATATATTGAACATGTATATGGATTTAAACATGGTACAATGTTGAAACTATAATTTAGACTACAAAATATTCATTAAAAAGCAAGGTTTTTTCTTTCTTTTTAGAAATGAAAGACATTCCATTTGGGAATTGTGTGCTATTTTGAAAAGTCTGAGTATTCGCCATCTCTTCTAGGGAGCTTTAGACTCGTTTCTGACAGTGGAACATCTCACACTATGATGCAAAAATGGGTCCAAATTTGATGTAGCGCTTCTGCTAACTCAAAGCAGTTTCCAAGATCTTGTTTTCAGCCTGCATTCCCTCGCCGAGAGGTGCCTCTAATAAGTCATATTTTTATAACATGTTTTCTGCCTTTGATCACCAGAAATCCACGGAGGAGCAGTTTGAAAGCCACAGTAGACAGCTAATGATCCAAAGAAATCTAGGAGGGGGAGGTTTTTTTTCTAGGTTTGCCAACATGAATAAGTTCACCTGCAGTTATATGTATAGATACAGTATTATTTACTACATAACTAGCTTCATCATGAGCTTTTTGAATCTGAGAAAGGCTATAATGGTGATTCTGGTGCCCGTGAGACATTCAGAGGATATAAATAATGCATATGTTTTTATCCATTGCAAGGAGATCCCCCACCCTTCAGTACACAACTAGCACACACACAATTTATAAATACACACTATTAACACACAACTTGCATTCGCCCACACAGCACAAATACACACACACACACACAAGGTGGAATGCGCTGAAAGTGATACATCAAAACATCAATTTTATAATTTAATCAGTTCACACGCTTGCATCATTGCACATCTTATTTTCATGAACTTAATGATGCTTTTCATGTCTAAAAGAGAAGGCCAGCATATCTCTCTTTTCTGCGAGGATCAGTAATCTGAAAAAGCAAGTTTTGTAATGCTTCCAGCACAACTTCTCTCCATGATTGATGACCGTTCTTCTTTCCGAAAGTGGCGACGATTGTGCACTTTATCATATTAAATGATTGCATCACTTAGTCTCTTCGGGAGAAATATTTTCACTGTGTATTGATTACGTAACTGCTTCCAAAATCTACTAGGCAGCAACCAGACTCTTATTGATTCATTCTATAAATGGAAGCATCACCTAAACGCTTCAATGTCTTCGGCTACAGTTGAATTTAAAGAAAAACTCCCTTTAGCTGAGTTTTCTGTGTAGTAATGCTTAGTTTTCATGCCTCTGTGAGCTTCAAACATGGTTCTTCCCTTTAATATTTCATAAACTTTTACTCTGCAGAGTACCCCACTGCAATCTCTACTATGGACTTTCATGGCAAAACAAAACAGAAAAACACATTTGACACACAATATCACTATATATATCTAATACACAATACACAAAGAAACAAATCAACTTTCTTACCGTTGAATTATGCTGACTATGCATCAAAATAATCCCTCTATTTAAAAAAAATTGAAAATTTGAAATACCCCAAAAAGCTGTGTATCCTGTAATGACGGCCTGTGTTCAAACATGAGAAAGAGAGAGAGAGAGAGAGGGATCATCCAGACAGCCAGCAGAGATGCTGAACAGAAAGATTAGGATGCGAGCGCTCTTACACACACTCTCCTTCCCTCCTCCCGATCTGTTCATTATAGGAGGAGCTCCCAGAACACGCCCAAGCAACTCACAATGGTAGAGTCCATCCCTACCTCTCTGCTCCTCGCTCACTCCCACATGTGCCAGAGCTGGCGTGAGGGAGCAGCGACTGTTTGTGATAGAGAGAGAGAGAAAGAGAGAGAGAGTGTGAGAGAGATGGAGGGAGAGATATTGTAGAGAAAACATGAATGCACATCAGGGAGGAGAAATTGGGCTTGGCAGATGGATAGCTGCTGATGGGGGGGAGTGACTCTTTATTAATGATGGATGGGGTTGCTTCAGTGGACTGTGATGAAAATGCATATCTATCTATCTATCTATCTATCTATCTATCTATCTATCTATCTATCTATCTATCTATCTATCTATCTATCTATCTATCTATCTATCTATCCATACATCCATCCATCTCCACCTTACATTCACCCCATGAAAGGGAAATGCATCACTATTCTTCACATATTGTTTACCAACTGCAGTGCTCTCACCTGGCAAGGTGTGTGTGTGTGCGTGCCAAAGTGCTTTAGGGTTTGCCATATGGAAGTGCTGCATAGTCTGTACTTCAGAACAATGAATTACCTAAAGCCTGATGAAAACACTTCCCACAACTCACATGTGAATAAAGCAGATGTCGTAAACACTGTTGTTTCGCCAACTCGAGGCTTTCTGCTTGACCTGACTTGCACTGGATGTATTTAGTTACGTATTTAAACATAATTTATTATGATTCATTAGTGTTGACAGACATATGTGACTTAATTAAAAAATATGTGACATCCTGATTTTTTCTTGTGTTCCCTGCACGTATTGTGTTGGAAATGGAATCATTAAGCTGTTTTATGCTTTCTAAAGAAGTCTCATATGCTCACCAAGGCTGCATTAATTTGATCAAAAATACAGTAGAAAATATTGTAAAATATTTTTTATAAATTTAAATGTACTGTTTTCCATTTTAATATGTTTTAACTAAAACTTTGCATCACATGAATAAAGGAATAAATTACATTTAAAAAATATTGAAATAGGTATGTATTCAGTAATTCAATATATTTTATATAATTATAATTGAAATGATATTTATGATATTTATATATATATATGAAACATATAGTAGGTATTTAACTAATATAAATACCAACATTTAACTAAATATTATTTTGTAATTATTGCAAGAAGACAAATTAAATCAAGGAAACATTTTTTTAAATTGTTCATTTAAATGAATAGTTCAAATAAACCTTATATGCTGCAAGGTGCAAAGCAATATGACAATTAAATGTGACATATTTCCATTCATTGGAAATATGAGCTTGGTGCAAGTGCAATGAAATATGACAAAAACAGTATATCTTTTCCCGTTTATTGGAAAAAATTGCTTGTCGTTACTAAAAAAAAACTACATTATTTAAAACAGCGACTATCAGACAACAGAAAACCGTAAGGAGTGTTGTTAATGTTAGTTAGTTACTCTCCAACACCGCCTCAACATATAGCTTATTAGCACGAAATGAGAAAAGAATAGAGCAATGGATATGGATATACATATGGATAAACAACCATGTTCTACCCCTGTATTTCTGCACCAGCCTACTACATAATAGATTTTGAACCTGCTGATGAATACATTCATGCAGCATTTATATGGTACAGGAGGAGAGATCTAATATGGAGCTCCAGCAAGTGCAGTGTGATTCATATGCTTCCTCCATGTGTTCCTCCCCCTGCCCACTGGTCCAGCCCCTGTCGGCAGACCCAGTTGGTTTGACCTGCTGCTGGGTCGTCATTATAAAGAGTGGATGTCCCACACAGGAAAGGGAAAATCTCACTAATCCCACACAACATAATTCTGCTTGCATGAGGATTAGGGTCAAGCATTGGGCACAGCCCATGACCAGATTTAAATCATACACCCTTGCCCACTCCTCATCTGCCATCATCATCATCATCATCATCATCATCATCGCCCTTTACCCTGAAATTAATCAAAACAAGGGACCTTTTGCGGGTGGGAAAACATGCCCTAGGCTGTCAGGTCAGTCGTGTGATTGTTAAAACATGTTTCTAAGCCAAAGCCTGTTTCTGCTTGGGTGGAAATGAACTGTTTCTCCATCCATGTGAGGAAGACAGGAACCTCGCAGGTTGAGATGCCTCTTGAGACATCTTTGGCAAGATGAAAGTTTTCTACAGTCTTCACTTCAAATGAAAGACAAACACATTTCTAAAGTCAAACATCAGTAACAAAACATTTTACAATAAGGTTCCATTTGTTAGCATTAGTATTACATTAGTTCAAATGAACTAACAATGAAAAGTACATCAATCACTTATTAATCTTAACATTTTCTAATACATCATTAAAATAAAAAAGTAGTTGTTAATGCTATTTAAAAGACCTGAGCTAGCATGAACTAACAATAAACAGTTGTACTTTACGTTAACAAAGATGAATAAATACTGTAACTTGCACATTGTTAGTTAATGCATTATGTTAACTAATGGGACCATGTATAAAACATGGCCTATAACAATTTAAAATGGTATTGAATTGAGACATCACAGCATTAATAAAATAGATATTCATTTTGAGATTCGCTAAAGATAACAGGGTACCACTTTAGATTAGGGAACACATATTCACTATTAAGTAGGGGTTTTCCCTCAATAAACTCCTAATTACTGCTTACTGATAGTCAGTAAGATATTGTTGTAGTGGTTATGTTTAGGTATGGGGAAGGATTAAGGGATATAGAATATGGCCATGCAGAATAAGGCATAAATATGTACTGAATTAAGTACTAATAAACAGCCAATATGCTAGAAATATTCATGCTAACAAGCAACTAATAGTAAATAGTGTTCCCTAATCTAAAGTGTTACCAATAACAGCATTATTAAATTATTAGATTAACTTTAGGTTAGCTGATGGCAAAAGTAATTTAATTTAAATGTAAAAGTAGAAAAAATGAGCATGCATATATCCAATATTAAATAATAAATTCATATTGCCAGATAACTGATGTGGTACCAATATATTGTGCATCTAAATGTGCAAACTGGTGCTTAACGTACAAGTAAAATGTTCACATATAAGTATAATGACTCGATAAAAACCCAATATTCATTCAAAGACCTAAAGTAAAGCCAGATTTTCCCTGCAGCACCACAGAATTATTATACTTGATGCAAACATTTCATTTTTGAGACAGCTACTAAGAGAAAACTCTCAAACGGGGTCTGTATAATGCAGACTCATTGTGCTTATTTCTGCTGAAGTACTTTTCTGGCTCGAAAACAACGTTCCTTGTCCATCACTTAGGAATGATGGGCCGGGGATTGACCGTATGCAGTATATTCTACAAAGCACTGGCTTGCATTTCATTTGAATTAGATTTTTTTTGGGACGTGCAAATCAGTCTACGGTAGTGCATCAATAAAAGTGAAACCTCAGATGCTGATCCTATGCCATGTGATTGGCTGTTGTTGGCATCACTCTGTCCTCTCTGAGTAAAAACTGGGCTGCTGGGATTTGTAGTTGGTATTTGGTAGCTCGAGTATGGATGGACGCTTGGTAACTCTTGTCAACAGATAAGTAGACAAGCCTTTACATTAATCAAACTGCGCCAGTCGTCAGTAAGCTCTGGAACAGATCATCATTAAAGTCTAGGACTAGAGAAAGACCCCCCAGTCCACCATGAGGTATAAATTAGAATGGGACTAGCAGTAAACGCTTTGTCGAAGCTCTCATCTGCTCTGGAGGATCCGCCAATAAAACCAGCAATAAAAACGAGTGATATACTGCACGAGTGAGAACATGGTGCTGAGATTCACTGCAGTGTGGGACCTTGGAGCATTTAGTCATTCCACTTTCTTAATAGATCAATTCAATATGATTTCAAACACAAGTGGAGTAGATTACATCCTTGTAGTTGGGTTTTCATTATTCTATTATGAAATTTATATTAATGAATATATAATTATATGAATTTTGTGATGTGACAAAAAAAATGCAGGATGGAAACAAAATGTTACAATTCAAAAATGAACATAAATTATTTATATGATTGCTTGAAGTTGATTTTTTTTTTATTTAGTAAGAAGAAATGCACATAAACCATTACTGAAAAACATTTGCCAAATACATTCCTGGATGTGCGTCAAAAATCTAATGTCAACAAGTCATGTGACTGAATAATAATAATAAAGAAAATATGTTGCTCTTTTCATTCCACTCACAGAGTCACAGTCTTTCCTCAAAATTCTGCATACAATTACTTCCCAGAACTGACACATTTTACTGATGTCTCCATGAAATCAAAATTGGTGTTTTGCAGCTTTAATCCACGACTGTCAGCTTTGAGGTCTCAAAAGTTGACCAAACTAACTCGTATGCAAATGTGAAATTTACAGTGTTTCCCTATACAGGGAAAATGTCTCCAAATAAAACGTGACTTACATAATGTTTAAATAGGAAATATGTCAATACAGAAGACAATGTTTCTCTAATCATTTCATAAGGTGTGACATGAAATCTTATTTTTGAAAAATACTTTCGCTCAGCTTAGCTGGCTATCAATATCAGCAAGCCTCTTACCCTTTAAATGAAGAACTTGTCGAAAACACAAATAGTACCTGGCAACCCACAGAGATGCCAGGTGCACCCGGTCTGCATGTGGGGGTGGATTATCTATTCATCTGAATAGAGGCAGGGCTGCTGAATAAACAAACCACAGAGGTTGATGTCTCGGCCGCCTTTGCTCTCTTGAAGCAAGCAGCAGATAACCATATCGCTCTGGATGCCCAATTATCATATGCTTAAGTGTGCTTACACCATAGAGAGATCAAATACTTCACACTCGGCATTCTTGCTATTATGCTATTTTAAAGGTTCCTAATTTTGTTTGAATATCTCCTACAATAGGCTTACATGCATCCAAGGTCAAAAAACACTTAATAATATACACTGCAGAATGATCTATTTTCTCACAATGCCTGAAACGTTTAAATAAAGGATTCATTCTCTCTAAACCCCTCTTTATGCCACAGAATAAAACATTTTAAAAGATAATTGCGAACTTTTTTCCTCAGAATTTCGAGATGTAAGCTCGCAATTGCAAGAGAAAAAGTCAGAATTAAGAATTAAAAGTAATTACCTTATTTATTTTTTATTCTGTGGCGGAAACAAACTTCCATACCTCGTTTCTAAGAGCTACTCTGCTCTGATTGGTCAGATGGCCTAGTCTGTTGTGATTTGTCTACTGCTTACAGCGCCTGTTGGAAACGAAACGCTCATTACCATATCTGAATTTCAGCTCCGGAGGCTTCCTAAACACTCGTGCACAGTTATATAAATCAATTTGGGGACGAATCCTCATCCTTTGGAAGTGGATTTGCATTCGCAGCATAGAAAACGGCATCTTCTCGACATGTCAACAAATCTCCCAACAAACTCTTCCAAGCCTCGGCTACAACTGCAGTGTTTAAGGGTCTTTCGAGGGCAGCCAATGAAGACCATATAGGTTGTCATTATGCACATTTGTAACAAACCTACATAAGTTTGAGCAGAAAGTAAGACTGGAATTACTGACAACTTGTTTCAGGCAATTCAGAATTGATTCTTTCTTTTAGGTGACAACTTTATTTGTCGTGTTCTTTCATCTTTGAAACTTTGCAGACCTTTTAAATTCACAAACAGCTATATTACACACTGCATGAAAGATAAAATACAAAAAGGGGGCACTTTAAAATCTATTTCCATGAATGCTTCTTATAGTCAAAACAACATCCCTCTACACACCCACATGCCTCTTATTCACAATAGAGTCATTATGTTTACCATATCTCATGGGCACAAGTGCTTTGTCTAAAACTCTATTAGTTGTGCATTGTTGTGGCTAATGGATTCTGCTGGGCTATGTGCTTTTTTGTTCACATCCACAAGTGACTAGCTCAAAACATCAGTCTTGGTAATTATAGACATCACTTTGTGAAATTAACCTGCCCAAGTCTGGTAAATTCAACTAATGAGAGGTATGACATTTAGAAAACTCTCAAGTCTTGTATCTTTTCTACATTTAGTGTCTCAGTTGGAGACCCCAGCAAAAAGGTCAAGCTCATCTCTTTGAGCGATTGCCTTTCTGAGTGACTGTGACTCAGATTGGAAAGTTGTGGATGATGTAGGGAACAGATCCGGGCTTACCTGGCCGACGTCTGGAGTGACTTTGGAGGTCACACACATCACACCGGCTCATTAATCAGACTTGAATGGTCTTCTTTTATCTGCCTTCCAATTTCCTTATACAGTGATACATCTGACACAGAGGCAAAAAACAATGTCAGTGCAATACATTACCAAACACAAGTAGTTTATATAGTCATACAGACATTTTAAAGTTGCAGTAAGCGCTTTCTGAGAAACACTGTTGATATTTAAAATCAACCGAAACAAATTGCTCCCTTTATTGCTCCGCTCCCAAAATGCAAGAACACACTGCGGAAGCGAAGAGAAAAAATTCTTTGTGAAAAACTTAGCGAAGATGACGGACCAACAAGAAAGAACAAAAAATGAACATGCAGTATAGCGTACTAGCAAGAGTTTGTTAAAGCGTAACTCTCGCCAAAATGCCACCTAGGGGCTTTTTGTTAATCTACCCGAGGCAAACTTTTGTTTAAAAGCATAATTAGAATGGAAACGCCACTTTTAAGTTTGACCGTATTTTCTTTTTCGGTCAAATTGCCTTTTGAATGGGAGTGCTAGGGGCACGACTATGAGAGCATGAAAATCGCTATTTAAGAAGGCTCGACACAACATGAAACTTTGCTCGGAGTATCACCAGGGGCTCTACACATGAACTCGAGCATTGAGAACATTGTTTGTGTACACAGAGTTTACTAAAAAGAAAGATTTTGAACAACTCACTGTAGCTGTTGTTGTTTCCGTCCATTTTGTCAGTCAAAAATAGTCAATCTCCGAATGCAACGTAACGGGGAGGAGAGTAAAGATGGAAAGCTCCTAAAGCTTAGTTCCATATAAAGTCACGAATAATTTGTTGTTTTGTCGTTAGTGAACAGTGTTGGTCAAGTTACTTGGAAAAAGTAATTAGTTACTGATTACTGATTACTTCTCCAAGAAAGTAATCCAGTTACTTTACTGATTACTTATTTTCAAAAGTAATTAGTTACTTTACTAGTTACTTTACTAGTTACTTTTCAAAAACATGATGCACGAAATGAATACGCTATAAAGCAATATACCTTTCTGCTTAATTATATTCTTTCTGCATATTCCATCATCTAAAATTGAATTAAATGATACATTCTTTTTTTAAACTTGTTTTATTAGTTTCAGTATTTAAACTTTATGCACATTGCATCAATGACTCACTCATTAAGATGGTCTCCTGCCGCCTCCTACTGGCGGTTTATTTTTAAATTATTTCTATGCATAAATAATATTTCTTATTTGTATATTCAAAAAATATTTTAAATAATCTCATTACATTATTTAATGCAGTTTATTTGATTGGTAACAGACCTTTAGCATCTTATTATTCTATTGTAATTTATTGATCAAATTTAAGAATTTTAAATCAAAGATGAAGCAAACGATTAGGGAAAAATGCCCTTTATAAAGGTTACAATATCATAAATATGCCGATTTATATATGTTAAAGCTGACTGAACTGATGAGAATACTGATTCGGAATAAATTATATTTACAACACACACAAAAAAATCTAATTTTTTTCCTGTTCTAACAAATGTTTTTACTCGGACAAGTGAATGACCGACTGAAGGACAAATGAAAAGGCTTAAATGTTGAGCCCTGGTATATATTTTTTATTATTATTCATTTATTTACCCATAAACCTGGCTTTAGGAAGCCATAAGTTACAGTGGCAAGAATAACTTTGTGAAACCTTTGGGGGTGGTGGACAGGGTTTACATTAAGACAGGAGTTTGCCTTAATCTAGTTGATCATGCATTTCTTTTCTTTTATTCCACAGCTGATGTGTGCAGTTTTTTATTGCTTGCATTAAAATAATTTTCTCTTGATTTGTTTTTTAATTGCAGTCTTTTTCTTCTGCCATTCATGCTTATCAGCTCCATGCAATCTTAAGTTTTTCTTGGTTCAGCTGCACACAGTCTGAAAAGGTTTTTTGGCAGTTTGCTAAAATAAAAGACCCATTCTTAGAGCTGTTGACTTTTCTACCTTGGGAAAGAACGTTAAACGAACAACTTAAAAGGCATGACAAATCATGACATAAGACTGACATCACTCACAACGTACCAATGCATTATCCCTCATGAACAAATATAACGTCTGATGTTTGCACGTGCATACAGTTTACCATCATCATCGTTCATGAATAAACATGACGTCTGAACACGGACAAACGATGCGTGTTGACGCGTCAAAATTCACGCGTTTCGTTTAAAGACTTTTGAACGCGATCGCTTGCCATAGTGTTTACCACTGACTTCGCGGCGCTCATGTCATTGTCACTCACGAGTCACGGCTCACGTCGCGAGACAGTCTCGCAGTATAACGCAGTAACGCAACCTGCTGACGGGGAAGTAACAGTAATCTAATTACTGTTTTTGCAATTGTAATCCCTTACTTTACTCGTTACTTGAAAAAAGTAATCGGATTACAGTAACGCGTTACTTCTAACGCGTTACTGCCCATCAGTGTTAGTGAAAATCAATATTGACCTTGTATTTGAAAAAGGATCCTCATATAAGAAACAATACTAAAATTCAGAGTCAGTTAATTCGCATTCGGAGATCGACTACTTTTGACTGACAAAATGCCGGCGGACGGAAATGTTTTTTTTTACATTTTTTAAAAAATCGCTTACTGCACCTTTAAATCAAAGAGAGATTAACAATGAGAATTATGTTCTATTATTAATTTCGTGAAATCCATATATGGCTTCAAAAATTATGCCTGAGGAGAAATAAAAAAGTGTATTTAAAATGCATAAGATTTCAGTATAAAATAGATGTGAATATTTACGCTTATTGTGTGAATAATTTTTAAACTAATATATATATATATATATTAAGCACAACTGTTTTCAACATTGATAATAATAAGAAATGTTTTTTGAGCAGCTAAACAGCAGATTAGAATGATTTCTGAAGGTTTTCTGAGTAATGATGCTGAAAATTCAGCTTTGCCACACAGGAATAAATTACACATTAAAATATGCACTTCAACAATCTATCTCTGAAGTCATTCTACAGGTGCGTTCACCCCATAAAGACCAAAGCACCAGAATGCCAAATAAATTATTCTTTAATAAATATAGTTTAAATATTCCACAGATAAACATCCTCAATTCCTTCATGCACAGTTTGTTTTCCTTTAGTTATAAGAATCTCTTTGCTCTAGTAATTTGCTCTGGCAACTAATTTTTTTTTACCTGTTGCTGATATGCCGATATCTTTATCACACAAGGTGTTCCTTTTGTTTTGTATTGAGGGGTTCTGGTTCAAGAGAATGATGCAGAAAGAGGAGGGAGAGAGTGAGAGTTCCTTGATGCAGTCTGTGCAAGGACTGAATGCTAATCAGACAGAGGCCTTTCCCCATGCTTACAGCAGTGCACATACATCTTGTCAGCCCCTGCAATGATACACACATACAGCCACACACACAACAGATCCAAGGACCCTCCCTTACAACATTAATAACCCAAACCCGGTTACTTTTGCTTTACTCATGGTGTAAAAACACACTAAATAACAGACACATATAGCCTACATGTACATATTAACATTTTAAAGACAAATAAGTGCATGTGTAAATGTTTCCCCCTGGGGATCAGATTGATCGTCTGTCATCGTCATTGCAGCAGCAGTTCTGGAGACCGATGTTTTAAATGATCATTTAAAGGGTAAATCACACTTGCCTGAGTAAAATGTTTTCTGAATGGTGAAGGCGTAGGCTGCCACTAACAGCTAAATAATTCAGCAATATTGATGTGACGGTACACAAGCTTTGCCTGGCATTTGTCATATAAAATGAGAGCACGCAGCGAGAGATGGAGATTGTGAAGCTCTTTTGTAGTCTGTTTGCACACTTTTATGTTTCAAATGAACTAGATGCTAGCGAAATAAATGAATAAACATGTTTCAATATTTCTGTCTTTAGAGAAAAAGCCTATTTAACTGTATTTTTGCATAAACACTTTAAAATGTACATAGTTAAAAAAAAAAAAAAATTATATCAGGATTTCCATATTTACAAAAAAGTACCATGGTGCTATAATGTTGCTTTGGAAAGACAAAAAAATAAATATTTAAATAAGTAATTAAATAAATAAAATACATTTATTATTATTATAAGTGTATATTATACATAAAGCAATAATCTAATAATTTTTTTACAAAAAAAAGAAAAAATGATTGGGGTGGGAGATGCATGGGCTGGAAAGTTTTGTATAGTAAAACTGTCTATCATTCTGAGATCAATAGCGTCCTCTACAGGTCAGATATAACACTACAGGGGTGCATAATTATTATTATTTTAGGCCTACAGTACATTTGGGACAAATCTCCCAAACCTTATTAAAATAATGAATCCATGTGAGATCTGCGAAATATCTGAAGAACAGTGTTCAAAGCCATGCAAACTAGAACAATTGAGAACAACTCTGAATAATTTATACGTTTTTGCATCCTTTTTAACATTAAGGCTTAGCCTGCGTCAGCATAATTCTGAGACGCATAAAAACAAGTTGAGAATTTTATACACATTTTCTGCTAAACTTAGCAAATTTCATTATAACCATATCGAAAGAATCGCTTTTGGGGAAGAATCATTTGTTCTTCCATTTCCATAATTATTTGGTAATGTTTTCTATCAATGAAGATGTAAAATTCACCAAATAAATTAATATGTGGACATGAAATATTCATTTGTGTGGAAATTATATTATCTTAAATTACCAGCTAAGGAAAAAAAAGTCATTAGGCAATCCCCCGGTTTCACAGACAAGGCTTAAGACTAGTCCCAGACTAAAATGCATGTTTGAGCTGTTTTAACTGAAAGCACTGATAGACAGTATCTTAAAATATGTCAGAGCCATTGTTTTGTCTCAAGATACACACCCGTAAGTTTTTTTTTCTAAGGCACATTTATAAAAGCTACTTAAATGCCCTAATTGAACTAATGCCTAATCCTGGCTTAATCTAAGCCCTGTCTGTGAAACCAGGCATATATGTACAAAACCATTTTACAGTAATATATTAGTCCCGGTTTCAGTTACCCGAAATAATATAATCATACATTATAATACATTATACAAATGATACAAAAATATATAGACTTTTTTGAAGCATTTTTACCAGAAGTTCACAAACATGTCATATTGTGAGTCTCTGCTGGGCAGCGAGTGTCTGAGATCAGTGTGTTCTGGAGCAGCCCAGCATGACAGGAACCGGAGCCAGCGTTCCTCGTGTTCTCTTATTTATTTAACCCAAGACAGACCTCAGAGAGAGAGAGAGACAGAGAGAGAGATACAGAGAGATACAGAGAGAGAGAGAGAGAGAGAGAGAGAGAGAGAGAGAGAGAGAGAGAGAGAGAGAGAGAGAGAGAGAGAGAGAGAGAGAGAGAGAGAGAGAGAGAGAGAGAGAGAGAGAGAGAGATACAGAGAGTAAGAGAAAAAAAGGTGAGAAATACAATTTCACCCTTGCTGTGACCAAAATTGACCATGCCACAAACTGTACCTTGGGTTGAAATTCACCTAATAATCCATGTGTAACCAGTCTTACTCATCCTCATCTGAGCAGGATTTGAACCGGAGTCTCCTGCGTGGGAGGCGGGCGTGCTAACAAGGACGCTAAAGACCTTAGCCTCTAATGTTAGAAGCTAGCGCGCCTCTTGAGATCAGGGGAGTGAGGTTTACACGCACAGCTCTTACTGGCCTATGACACATGCAGGGCAGAATTAGGCCAAAACCCTCTATTAATCCACATTGAGAAAAGAGCCATCAAATGTTGTGTGACCACAACAGACTAAACACGACTAACAATAATCAGCCTCAGGACCCTGACGCCCTCATCCACAGAATACGGCCCAACCAAATGATTAATGTGCAAATAGAAAACTACCAAGCTAATTAGAATGAAACAACACAAAAACAATATACATATTGTTGTACTATACAGATTAATGCACAAGCTCAATATGTACTTTGTGAAAAAAGAGACTGCAAAGTACATCAATTCCTGCCACAAAAAGAGGGAAGAGTAGTCCAAACAGTGACACACACACACACACACACACACACACACACACAAAACTCAAAGTACATAGACTGTCCTACTAAATGCTTTAGTGTATAACTTGTCATGCCAATAAAGCTCATTTGAATTGGAAATTTGAAAGGAGTCTCGATTCATTTAAGAGCCAAAGAAAGCACCACAGTCCTTGATAGACAGCAGACACGTGGTAGCAGTGAAACCAGAGAAGACTCTTGGGTCTTTTCTCCATCTTTCATCTCGGCTGCAGCACTGTGAGGAAGGAGAGGAAATAAGTGCGAAAATAAAGAGGGGATTTATTGGAACTACATAACTAAAAGAACGCACAGATTGGCATTACATGGTTTGGTATACAGAAAGTTTATCTAGTTTTATCTTAATTTAGTATATATAGACAAATAATTTAGACAGACAGAGATAGATAGATAGATAGATAGATAGATAGATAGATAGATAGATAGATAGATAGATAGATAGATAGATAGATAGATAGATAGATAGATAGATAGATAGATAGATAGATAGATAGATAGATAGATAGATAGATAGATAGATAGATAGAAAGAAATGATCAGAGTTGTAATATTTGAACTGGACACAAGAGGTCACCCGCACTCATTTTATAACTTGTTATTTGGCATTGAATTTTCATTTGAAACATCGAACAAAAAATATCATTGGCGTTCAGCAACATGGCTTCTTAGACAGTCGTCGGTTATAAATATGAAATACATAAATAAAAAAAACTTTAAATAACATTGGACCCTAAACACTACAGTCATGACTTTAACTATACCAATGTAAAATGAATACACCACAATATTAGTATCCGTGCACGGTAATCTACTTCAGGACAGATAAATGAGTTTGGCCAAATATTCTCTTAAAGCTCTTTGAATGAATCCACAGAGAAGCACGCGCCAGGCAGGGCTCGGGTTTGTAGAGACACCTCATAGCTCCCACTAACTGTTGGTCCCGCCCTATGAGGCGTGCGGACTAGAAGAATAGAAGTTGCAACAGTGTAACAAGTGATTTTTGTCTCTACATTCTGAGACTTTTTACATTCGTCAAATTCACAGCGTAGAATAAAAGTTGCAACGTTGTAACAAGCGGTTTGTTGCGAAACATTTTTGAACGTTTTTTTTTGTACTCCAGTCAAACGCTGAAGCACAACATTGTAATAAGGTAGTTTGTCTCGCCGCGTTCATTGCACAACTAGTGGAATAGAAGGGCATCTCGGTGTGTTTGCGGTAACTAGCCAAAGACTCGTGGAAGACGATGTTGGATGGTGTTTTGTGAGCGTTTAAAGGGAATGAGAGTGAACGAGGGAAGCACGCTTTGAGCACTGCAGCGTTCGAGGTAAGATAGCCTTGGTTTTTCTACCAGGACTGCTGTAAAGTCATTGTGTACTGTGATGTTACCTGGTTGTTCTGCTTTGAGTGTAAATTATGTTTTATTTGACTCATAATAACTTATTTGCAACAAGATGTTAACCCCTGCTGGTAGGTCCATCTTATAACTGTGTGGAACATGGGAGCTGGTCTTTAATTGGACCACGCTTGTCATATTTAAATAAGCATACTTTTCTGATTAAGACGATGTTTTTTATTTCGAAAAACGTGTAGATGCTTCACATTTTTTCAGTATTTTTGTATTTGTAGTATAATTTCTAATACGCGAAGATGCTTTGACTTGTCGCTATATTGATTTTGTTAACGTACTTTACATTTAAAGCAAATTTGGAATAGTTCTGTATTATTTGTATTTGTATTTTATTGGTTTATCTTGTGTGAATGGTCACAATATTTCAGTATTTCGTCACAATATCCATTCTATATAATATTTTATATTAATCAATCATAGTATTGTTCTCCATGTAAATGCAGTCATTATCTGCTCTACCAGCAACCAAAATGATCTTGACTAACTTAAGATGGTATGACCAGCTGGTAGCTGGTGGTTTTGAACCAACTAGAAAACTATCATGTTCCAAAACACAACTATCAGCTTTCCAGAAGGGACTTTTATTTATTGTATTGCATTGCAATGACTTTATTATTTTTGGTTTAAATTTATATAGATATTTAAAAAAAAAAATTGCAATAATTTGTGAACTTTTGTTTAGAGTTTTTACTTTTGTTTGTCTACTTTTCACGTTGGTTATTTTATTTGGTCTCAGTTCTGATTTTGAAAGAAAGATGATTTTATAATTAGACTAAACACACAAGTTAACCAAAACCATTGAACTATTGGCTGACAGGTGTCTTTTGGAATAAGGATCACACTTTTGATGTTGATCTGAACTCACCTGAGCAATATGACATATTTATATCAATAGACCGTATCGACCAGTTCTGTAGACCGGAACTCTGTGCTCATATTCTAATCTTTCTGCAGTTTGATATAAATGGTGTTAACATTTAACCCGAGTCTTTCATCTTCAAAGGAGTCATACTCGAAGCATGCAACATATTTGTGAAGATACTTGCATGCACAGTCATCTGTATATAAATTGATCTCATCAGATGATGGCACTTGACTGTCATTAGTTGTTAATGTATTATCCTTCCTGAGTTTAAGGAAACTGTAGCCTGAAATGACTGAATCAAGGACAAAGGCAGAGTAGTAAACACTGTTAAGATTGTCCATTGCATTTTATTAGAAATATATATATTTAGTACATTTATAAATATAAATGTACAGTATACATATTTGTGTGTTCCTCAGACTCCACAGTCCTCAGATTATTGTTCTTATGTCTAGAAGCTTTGGAATTCCCAGGGTGTGTTTTGTATTGGTTCGTCTGTTATTCCTGGCCTTCCTCTATTATTCATTTAAAGCAGTGGTTCTCAACTGGTTTTGCTTCAGATCTTGTAAGTACCAACATCGATTATTGCTCAAAAGTTAACAAAAAAAACATTTGACATTTTTAATATTAATGTGAAATACGTGACAATGAATTTTGCTATCCTAACTGTTAGGGGTGTAACGATACCCTAATTTCACGATTCGATACATATCACGATACTGAACTCACGATACGATATTATTGCGATACTCCAAGACATATAATAAAAGGTTAAGAAAAAATGTACTGTTGATTAAATGCTAAATTTGATATAACATTGTGGGTGTAAATGAATAGGCTTGGACAGTGGTGACACCAGAATAAATATATTCATGATTCATGATTCTGAACCTGAAAATACAGAATTATTTTAGACGAATATGCTTGCACTCTGTCACTGGCTAGATATATTAAAAATAATGTAGGCCACTTTTTACTGGTAACATAAGCATTATCAGGACCCACTAATATTCCCCCATTATTATACATTATATTCAACATAATATATTGTAGTTTAATGTAGTACTGACTCTGAAAACTTAAATATTTTCTCACAGGGTAATTTTTATTTTGGGTGAACTATCCACGATACATATTGTTGCATTTTTGTATTGCGATATATTGTGACACGATATATTGTTACACCCCTACTAACTGTACATTATAGTTGCATTATTGTTTTCCCTTGCTGTCCGTTACCAGCTGAGAACAACTGATTTACATTTTTCAGTATGTTGCACTTTTGCTCCTTTGGGAATTGCTTGTGGAAATCTTGTTGCTTCTGGCCAGATCAAAAATCGAATAACCTTGCAAATTTCCTCAGTACTTTCAAAGTATTTGCCACCTTAACGAACCACACGTAAAAACTTAATGGCATTAAAAAAAGTGTTTTGTTCCTCCAAATTTCGAGCTTGTGCTTTATCAAGACATAGTTGTCAAACAGTGAAAGTGTCCGCAAATGATTATGGAGATGAATCCACTGCCAGAAGAAATCCAACAGGGTTCATCTGTATCCCATTACAGAGAATGCAGTTTTAGCTTCTTTGGTAGAATTCCTGGGGGATTGATCATTTAGGAAAGATTGTGCCGCAGTAACGTTCATAATCTAATCTATGTTGGTGGTCATCATTGACCAAATAAGGCATGATGGTTCAAATTTGGTTTGTCTTTTTTTGTTGGTATGTGCAGGGTGGGTTTGTTTTAAAGATAATTTCTATTCCCTTTCAGATTCTGCATATTCAAAACTGAATATTTGAAGAGCCTCTTGCTCACACTGTACTTTGCTCTACATTCAGCAGGCCAGTCAGTATTGGATGTCATATGAAATGACATACAATACCCACACACTTAGACTGAATGTTGTTGCAGCAGCTTCTTATGCTATACACTACCATTCAAAAATTATTAATTTTAGTTAGTAGTATAATTTTAGTAGTAGTAGTATTAATTGAACCTAGAACACTCCTTTAAAGCAAGGCAAAAACCTTTTAAGCTATGATGAGGGAAAATAAAACAAATAAAGGGAATAAGCTGGGTGTGTTCACAACTTCATACTTCAATTAAAACAAACCCAATTGCGATCGGTTAGAATTTGAATAAGTGTGAACGCTGCCATACGAACCCTGGTGCACACTTAAAGGGATAGTTCGGCCAAAAATGATATTTAACCCATGATTTACACACCCTCAAGCCGTTCGAGATGCATATGTCAATCTTTTTTCAGACAAACACATTTTCAGTTATTTTAGAAAATGTCTTAGATCTTTCAGTGGATATAGTGTGAAGCTATGGGGTCCACCTGAGGGTAATCCGTGCGGTTTTGTCATAAAAATATACATATTTAAAACTTTATAAATGAAAATAACTGGCTTCCGGTAGCGGTCGACGCGCGTTCACGGAGATGGATGCTGGCGTATGACGTAGCGTAGGAAGCGTCGTGACGTAGAACGAACGTAGAGTTTTGTTTTGCTCTGCTCTCTGGCTGCGCTATCACGTTCGTTCTACGTCACGACGCTTCCTAAACTACGTCATACGCCAGCATCCATCTCCGTGAACGCGCGTCGACCGCTACCGGAAGCCAGTTATTTTCATTTATAAAGTTTTAAATATGTATATTTTTACGACAAAACCGCACGGATTACCCTCAGAAGGCCTTCGTTTATCCCCCTGGAGCCGGATGGATTACTTTTGTGAAGGATGCATGCACATTTTGGGACTTGGAGGAGGTGGACCCCATAGCTTCACACTATAACCACTGAAAGATCTAAGACATTTTCTAAAATAACTGAAAATGTGTTCGTCTGAAAAAAGATTGACACATGCATCTCGAACGGCTTGAGGGTGAGTAAATCATGGGTTAAATATCATTTTTGGCCGAACTATCCCTTTAAAAAAGTGGACTGAACCTCTGAAAAGACGGGTCTCTGTCCACTTTCAAACAAACTCTGTTTCGGTTCGACTGAAATATCAGCGCAACATGGACCAAAGACATGTAAACAAACCAAAAACAGGAAATGATGTCACAAGATGCGACCCAAAAAAGGACAGACTGCTCAAGCATACCTGTTTTTTCTCGTCATAGTCACGATGTTGCCCATCACAGTTCGGTACAGGCATCTGAACCGCGACTCCTCGCAGCAGATCTGCATTTGAGTGTGTGACGGAGAGATTCCTGCTGCTGTTTTGACTCTTTTACACATTTTAGAAGCTCCTCACGAATTGTCAGCTCAATCATATATCATCATATATACGCATATTTTGCGAGCGCATTTAGCCCAGAACACAGCATTGGTTTTGATCTTTGACAAGTTCCGTCATAAAAGCCGTTTTTTGTTTTGTATCTTTAGGTTCGGTGTTAAAAAATGGTTTTTTGGTCCGGACTAAAAGAACCAAGAGAACCGAACTACAAATGTGAACACACCCTAAGACACAGTGCGGTTTCTCCGAATTGTATTTGGAGGAGCAGGCGTAAGAGTTCCATTTGTCACCTTTTAGTAATCAGAGAGATCCATGGTTACGCACAGATCCCAGGAAGGCTAATTCTCTCAATGGGGGCTGTAGGTTTCAATGCTTTCCAGATGTGTGAAGGATTGTGCTGATGTGGAATCAATATATGAATAATGTAATAAAAGTCCAGACTTTCCCAATGTAGTCGACCTGCTTATCTTTTGGTTAATTCTCCGTTTTTTTTTTTTAGCGTTTCCATCAGTGAACGGAGATCATACAAGTCTCCCGGGCCTCCTGCTTTTTCATTAAAGTGGCCAAGCAGACAGAAACAGTGTTCTGTGATTCAGCACATACTTGAGGAAAGTCCAGCCTCTCAGACTCAACTGGTTTGGAGTAGCTTTCAAACAACAAGACAGTTCCAATGAACATCCGTTGCTTGCCCAGAAATGTCAGATATTTTGTTTGCTAGAGGAAAAGCTGCTTTTTACCGTTTCATCGCATGTACAGCATGTTGTTTTCGCTTCGAACTATGAAGAACATCGTCAGCTAGATGAAGTTTGATTGATTGGTTTTAGCAGTCAGCTGAAGAGGTTTTAGTAGTTTGTTTATGGAGTGAAACACTACATTTTTGGAAAGTGTTTTCTTCCTTGGCCCGATTCTTTTGGAGTGCTGTGGAAAAACCACATTAATTTTTCGGAGTGTTTTGCCTCCTGTTGGCCCCCAAATTTTGCAATGCAATGCATTTTTAAGTGTTCAACAAAACAAAACAGTAATGCGTTTTAAAAGTAGCTTTAGAAAGACACTTGTGATGCAACTCTTCCAGAAACGTTTTTGCCAAAGTTCTCTGTGCTCAAGAAAGTCTAAACAAGGGACTTGTTGTTATACTACAGTAAAGGCATTATGTAATTTCTCAGCACAGAAGAACTAGTTGGTCTGTCAGCTAGTAGCCAAAGATTGAGGATTCCTGACGTGCAGGAGGCGCACGGTGTTTCCTCTAAGACTGCATGTGTGTATGTGCTTTCAAAGACTATTAGTGAGGCTCTTCTCTTTGTTGTCGTACACCTGCCAAGTGACCTGGCTCTCCCCTTTCTGTGTGACGTCATGTCTTTTATCTTTTATCTGCCCTGGGGTTATCAGTGCACGTTGAGTTTTGCAGAATTGGGTTACTTGCTAGCACCGGATACACACAAATGTCATTGTTAAGTCAACTTGAACTCAATTTTACCTTATTATAAAATAGGCATGTTCTAGGCATGTTCCTAGTCTTTTTTTTGCACGATTCCTTAGTGCACATTATTCCAAAGAAAAATCTTGTTTTAACTCCGAAAAGGCCATTTGGCTGACGTCAACTTGGATGGAAAATAGTTAACCTATAGCCAAGTAACTATTTAGTAATTGTCAATTCAAATTTATTTGTATTGCGCTTTTCACAATAAACATTTTCAAAGCAGCTTTACAGAATATAAAGTCCCCCTTTAGTCAATAATTGTATTATTTTATTTAAAAAAAATTGGTTTGAATGAGCGATTCAAGACATCAGTGTTTATATCCAACCTAAAAACTTTTATCCCAGTTCTTCTGTGATAATATGAATATTTGTTACAGAAATAACAATAGGCCTTCTGTGTGGTTAAGACTATTTGTGAAGCTTTGTTAGCTTGTTTCATACTTTTACATGACAACAACTCTCTTTGGCTCAGCGGCAGCGCCAACGCATATATTTGAATGTTCTGGTGTGATTTTGTAAAAGTTTTAATAGACAGGTTTAAAAAACATGGGTGTTTTAACGTGGATCGTTTAACAATTAAAGGATTAGTTCACCCCAAAATGAAAATTTCCTAATAATTTACTCACCCCAATGCCATCCAAGATATCCATGTCTTTCTTTCCTCAGTGGGAGAGAAATTGTTTTTTGAGGAAAACATTTCTGGATTTTTCTTCTAACAATGAACTTCATTGGTTACCATCTTTTTTAAGTCCAAATCAATGCAGTTTCAGAAGTCTTTGAAGTGTTTAAACGGGCTGTACGCGTTTCACAGCTGAAGAAGAGGTTGTTATCTAGCGAAACGATAGGTCATTTTCAAAAAAAATATATAATTTATAGACTTGGATTGAGCTGATCAACAAACGGACAGGGAACTACGTCATCACGTTGAAAGGTCACGCCGGCAGAAGTGCCGCCCCACTGTTTACAATGCGACCGTACGTAGGAGGATAGTTCAAATAGTATTATTTGCTATTATAAGTATAGTAATAGTATTCAGTGAATATGAATATGAATAGTATATGAATATGAATAGTATATGAATAACATTCTGATGAATATGAATAGTAGTTCAAATAGTATTGCCGGCGCCGGCGTGACCTTTCAACGTGATGACGTATATCCCTGTCCGTTTGTTGATCAGCTCAATCCCAACTATTGAAGGTAAAAAGTCTATAAATTATATATATATTTTTTAAATGACCTATCGTTTCGCTAGATAACAACCTCTTCTTCAGCTGTGATCGCGTACAGCCCGTTTAAACACTTCAAAGACTTTTGAAACTGCATTGATTTGGACTTAAAAACTATGGTAACCAATGAAGTCCATTGTTAGAAGAAAAATTCAGAATATGTTTTCCTCAAAAAACATAATTTCTCTCCCACTGAGGAAAGAAAGATATCTTGGATAGCATTGGGGTGAGTAAATTATTAGGAAATTTTCATTTTGGGGTGAACTAATCCTTTAATTGTGCAGCTTTAATTGCAGTCCTTCAAAAACCTTGCCAAAAGTTAACTTACAGTAGTAATTTAATGCCAGTTAATGCAATACCGTTTACAGCAAACAATAAATAAAATAAAATAAATTACCTCAAGATGCTAGTGAGTGAAAACTTTAACTGAAGCTATCACATTGCAGTCAAAAACTGGGTGATACAAATTATTATATGATCAATAAGTTCTGACAACATATGTTTTTACATTGCTTCAACTCATCAAAATAAGTAAAGCAATTTTCAACTTAAGTTATACAAGATTCAACTTTTCAAAGTCAATTTAATGTAATTTAAGTTGAAATGACTTAAACATCCAAGTTGATTGAACTTAAACATTTAAAGCAGCAACTTTTTTTTACGGTATGTCTTGAGCAATTTGATTGGCCCAGAAATGTGTCACAATATGGAATTGAAACTGGTTGCAAATGCTGTTTCTTTTTTCTGAAGTTCTGAAATCACCTCTAAAATTGAAACCTCTCAGCTATGCTCAATTCCCTATATTAGATGTTGTCAGCCAGCCAGCTATATATGCATTGGAACAATAGACCTTATGTGTCTACAGTGAAACTGGGACATCAGCTGTGCGGCTGGATGCGACCGTCGGTAACCTCTTGTGCAGGCTGGGCCTAGTGTTCCTCATGCAAACATACACCTCTTTATAAGAGCACACATCTGTAGTTTTAATGGTGATGTGGGTCTGGCCGGTTTCCTGTGAGGACTCTAGCACTTTTCAGCCTCTTTCTGCCATTCCTGCTACTTTATGGCTCATTTATTCAGTTGGTTACGGTGACTGGACAGATTATCACGAATTGAAATGGCAACGTCTAATGGGAACGTTGATGGTTATCATGATGGTGATACGCAAATCCACGCCTTAGGCTTTCCTTTTTTTACTATACATTTTTTTTCAATATTTGCTGTGGATTGTTTAATAGCACAGAAGGCATTTTAGCTGCTTATTCATGTAGCATCCAGCATTAAGGTTAAGATTCCGAATAAGAAATGAGATTGTAAACAAATGTCAGTCTCTATAGTTTTTTTTATTGCCTTTTTTGTCTTGGAAGCAAGCGTTGAGTGAGTGGCCATTTGTTACTGTTTTTCTTTGTTTTATTGTCATCAGTCAAAATGTCCATGTTTGAGTCTGAAGTATTTTAATGAAGAAAAGACTGAACATTTTTAGCATTTTTTTTTTTTTATCCGCTTGCTTAATCTCTCCAAGATTTTCAACATTGTCCTCAGCTCAGTGGAATGTACTCAGCACCAAGCGCTTGGAGAATTCTTACTGTAAAATGACTATATTTAGTCTTTGGGTGTGGATTTCATTCTGAGAAGATTTTATCTTCTTTATCTTACAGAATATGTGTTGAAAATTGCCTTTAATGAGGCTTGTTTTATGGTCCCCTTGACTCATAATGCAGCAGGTCACTTCCTTCTGGGAAGCCTAAATATGCATGTCCTTTGATCAGTCTGCTTTGCTGTACATTTATCAAACTCTAGATATTTACATATTGGAATTTAGGATTCTGGGCTGTATTTGCACAATAAAAGGGTGATACTCTATTGTGAAAACACTTTAACATTTACAAAATCATTTTTCTGAATTACTTCCCTAAAATGTACTATCAGAAATTGTGCAAATGTCACTTTTTATTTCCGGTTTACTGTAATATTGGTTTTGACATCACTTCGAATGTTGCCCTTTTTTGATCTGGGCTTCATTTTCCAAAAGCATTGTAATCCTAAATGGATTTGTAGAAACCAATTTGGCACCAAGCTTAGATGCTTTGTGAAATAAGGCCCTGGTCATTTTATGCAGGTGTATGATAACAGGATTCACTAAAATGTTTTTGTATGTGAAAGTGCACTTGTACATTACAATGCAGATTATTGTGCCTCCACAATAACCAGAAGGCAAATATTGACATTGGTGGACTTTGCTTAGCTTATTACAGCATAAATATTACCCGGATGTCACCAAAGTTCATATGACCCATGATCCCTGAATTCAAATGCTTTAACTTGAGTCACTTAAAGAATGAGTTGGTTTTGCAGGACCCTGGATGTGTGAATCCATTTGAGTGTTCTTAGGTCAGAAAACACTTGCTTGATAAGCAGTATGGGAAACCATTGAATAGATCATTGAATCAATGCTTCAGTCAGGTTAGATTGATAAAGCAGACCTCTGCACTTTGTCTTCCTTTGGGTATGGCACGGAAGCGGAAGGCACGGCGTAGTTTTGCGTTTTAACAGCCTGTCCGGAATCTTCTGTGGGTCACATCCCCCTCGTGAAATCATCCTGTCAGAGGTTTGTCAAATGAAGCTCTCTGTGGCCTTGAACCGAGCCTGTCTGGTTACAGCAAGATGAAGAATCAGTGTCTGCTGCTAATAAATAATCTTCCAACATACCATTAAGCTAGAAATTTCCACCAGCACACAGTCGGGATAGTTTCCCCTGTTTTTATATTCCTTATATTTTCAATATGTCAGTTTTTCTTGTAACATTTAAGGTATAGTAAAAAAAAAATAAAAAAAAATACAAAGCTGGTCAGTGTAATGCAATGGCGTAACGGCATTCAAAACCACCATCAAATAATCATAAAAATGATTAATATGGCTAGTGTGCTATATTTCAATATTACTTTTTTGACATGTTTATTCCTAGATGTTCAATCAATCGGTTCTTTAATTGGACTGATTCTTTTCTCATGTTCACTGACTCAGTCTGGTTGCAGCGTTTAACATCTTAGTGGAGGGGAAGATTAGAACTGAATAATGACTTGAATTTTTGGTGTTTTTCGCAGTTAAGAAGACTTGAAATATAGCTTACAACTCAAATAGACCGCTTTTATGATACTTTTACATCCTTTTTTTGAAGCTTAAAAGCTTTAGTCAACATTGAATGTAATTGAAAAGGTCAAGATATTCCTTTAAGATCCCATCTTGCTATTTCGGCAGATGTCACATTTGCTTTCCCTCGGGATCTTGACAGCATATACCCGTCTATCTAGGGAACCTTCTCGTCTTAATGTAGACACCAGTGAGAAACTAGCAGGAAGCAGTGGAATGCTCTCTTTAAAAGCCACGAACACCAGACAAGAATGCTGTGGTATAATTCGATATAATTGTTTGCAGCTCTGTCCTTAAAAGTTGCCAGATTGTGTACAAACATGCAGCATCGACCCAACTCCTCCACTGGGCACGTGCCATCAAGAGTTGCGGAACTTTTTAAACTCACGCAACTGAGTGTTTTTGTCTGCCTGCATTTTAGTCAATTAAATTATGGTACAATCTGAAGTTCATTATGATAAATGGTTGTTAAATTAAGACTGTAAGTGCGGTGTGTTCTGTTTTTGCATGTTGAGGCTTGCGTATTACTGAAGTTCATTGACCTTGCGAGTTGTGGGTGGTGCTGGTTTGGCGTTATTGTGCACTCAGAGAAGGCCTGTTTACTAACAATGGCATACTAAGCCCTATCTCTAAACGCTCACCTCGTGGATTTGGTAAAAACCATTGTTGGCTTTTAATTGGCTGATAGTTTCTACACAAAGGCCCTTTCTCCATTACACAAGGGCCCCACCTTTCAGTTTAAACTCACCATGGTACATCTGATTTTTTTTAGTTGTTTACTTCCTCATTATCTATCTCAGTTGATCATGTTAACGAAAGTTATAGAGAGTTAAGAATAGCAGTTATGGCATTTGTATCATAAGTTACTTGAATCCATGGTGAAGGTATTCCTTTTAAAGTTTTCCTCTTTGTCACAGTCGGTGGCTTCTAAGTGAATCTCGTGCTGGAATCAAGGATGTTGAAAAGTCGGTTGCTAGCTGAGATGGTTGAATGTGTTCAGACAGAAAGAGATTTTCAGGCCCACTATATTTCAAGCTAATGAGAGCTGCCCTTGGAGAGGTGGAAGCATGCCCTTACTTTGAGCTTTGGCTTTCACTGTTCAAAGATGGATGATGGTTAAACAGTCACCCAGTCTAACCTCTACAGGGAATGGAAAAGTTCGACTTCTGCTTCAAGCTGCAGGAGGGACCGTCATTTGGGTTATACTAACAGCTCAGACGTTTTTCTGCTGCTTCTTTGAATAACTGATTGATTACTATATATTTCGTATTTGGATGTCAAGAGTTTACAGGATATACTTATTTTTTGATCCCAGTTTTTTTAAGTTTTAATATAATCTGTCTGAGTTCTGACATTTCAGCCAGTTTGTTGTTGTTGTTGTTCTTTTTAGCCAGATTTAGCCAGTCTTCAGCAGTCCTTTGTTGTGTCTAGATTTCTTGCTTTTTCACAATTTATAGTAATAATTGAGATCCAGAACTGTTTGTTTTTATGTGATTCATGAATATTTGGATTATTATTTACGCATTGTTTTGCATTCTAAATAGTCGCAAGTATCTTTTCATATCTAAAAATTAAGATTAAAGTTCTAGTATGTATTTAACACTTATGGATAAATGGCTTCTATTTATGAAATGAAGTAAGTTGCCTTAGCTGTAAACACTGTTGCTTTTTGTTGAATGCGCAGTGATGTAATGGCATTGCTTGCTGCTATTCTTTAAAGACCCACCAAATGGTGGCATTTTTTTGGTTAACTCCATAAAGTTTAGGGCTGGTCCGAATACCATTTTTTGAGCTTCGAAGCTTCGATAGGAATTAACATCGAATATTCGAAGCTTCGGAGGGAGGGGGCTGAACATATTTTTCTCTCTAATAAAGGCAGGAATCTCTATGTGTCTGTCTGTTTGCATTTAGATTATTTATCTTGCATTTTGAACCGTTCATCCAATCGACTTCACGAGTGCAGTGTCACATTTGGTGCAATATAGACACGCGAGACGTGACACGTTCAGAATTAATACGCGCAGGGCTCCGAGAACGGACACTGCACTAGTGATACA
Organism: Rutilus rutilus; assembly: GCF_951802725.1. Lineage (NCBI taxonomy): Eukaryota > Metazoa > Chordata > Actinopteri > Cypriniformes > Leuciscidae > Rutilus > Rutilus rutilus. The sequence continues at coordinate 10,172,983 of NC_140233.1, forward strand.
AAACACAGCCTAATATTTTTCTGAGTAACAAATAACTCTCAAATCAGAAATCAGCAGCACAGTAATTACTGACACAGTAAAGGGTAGGCTAATATATTGTTTCTATTCTATTTCCACAATGTCAAAGCCGTGTGCTTATAGCCTACAAGCTCAGGCATGCACTTCTGCCCATACAAACTCCGCTGTTCTGCGCTCTAAAATAAGAGTATTGTATTTCGCCCAAAAATGCTAAAAAAATAACCGTGTCAGAGCGTTTTAGGCTATATCATGTTATAGCCAGATATGACGACGCTTACAGCACGCGTCACCGCAGATCAACATCTATTCATCAAGCCAACGTGCAACTAATCAAAGTGAAAGTGGGTCGCAGATGCTTTAACACACAATCAACTTCATTAAAAGTAAAGAACCGAAATGATCTTACCAGGGCTCTCTCTTATTGCGGTCTTTGATTTAGAAATTTTAGCTGACGATCAGTAAAATGCAGCTGTTGCTGGTGACGTGCACTCCATTACATCTGCCTATAGCGCGGGATTTGAAGTTCGGATTCATATCCGTTTTGCAAAAACACATTTATGTGTTCATTGTTCATATTGACAAATCAGAGAGAGCTATCCATCTGAGAAAACGCATGACAACCCCATTCAATCGCGAATGGGAACCGTTTCTAGGGGGATGCCAGGTGTAAAAAAAAAAAAAAAAATTTAAAACGAATATTCGAATGTCAAATTTGAAAATCGAATACCAACCCACCGAACGAATATTCGAATACTCGAATATTCTGGTACAGCCCTAATAAAGTTAACAATATTTATTCCTTTTTCGCAGCATTCTTGCATTGCATATTGCAGTCACACCATCGTGTTGTAAACTACCTAAAATTGGAGTCCTGCAGCAGCCCTTTGCAAAAGTTTCACAGAAAAAGGTTCACCATCTCGACATGACCCCAGTCCTCCAGTTGTCTGTTCACCATTTTGACTGCCTGATCTCCATCTCGTCTCTTTGGAGTGGCTTTGTGTTTAGTGGGAGGCCAGTCGCTCTTGCACTGACCCGTGCAGGGGGGCCGTAAAACAATCTACCGGTTAAACTTCAAACTCCATGAAATTCTTCTCCCCCTTGATTCTGTCCACACACACACATGCACACAAGCCAAAGCCGATGATCTTTTGTTTGAACTAAACCTGAGAGGCTGTGCATAACCTCTGACAGAATCTTAAATGTGTTGTCATTTTCAAATGCTCCCATTTTGTATTCATTCTGCTCTTATCTCTCGGTGTCAGCTGTTGTGTTTGTTAGAAATCTTTGCTGGAAGCCATAATATTTTCCCTTTGGATTGGCCAGTGTTTCACTAATTCTTGGGAACGTCTCGTTCTCTGGTTACACAGAAGTGTGGTGTTAGCTTGCGGCCTGTCTCACTCTCACTGAAATGCCTGAGCTGGTTTTGTTTGTTCGTTGGCATGGAGACTTTGGCTGTACGAAAACTGTCTACTGTGAATCTGGAATGTGCAACTTTATAATGTGAATTATAAAACTGTCATATAATATTGCATAATATTTGTCTAAAGGTTCATTACAAAAAGTGGATTTTTTTTTAAAGAAATCCCAAAAAATCATAGTGCATTAGTGCTAGTGACACCCAATTTAGTTTAAATGTTTTAGTTTAATTTTTGATTTTGCCCTTCGAACATTATAATTAATTATATTATAACACAAAAATGTAAGTGTAGTGCTCTGAACATGGTGTCTCTATATTAATAGAATTTGTTAATTACTAGCAATTGATATTGCAACGGGGCATTTCAGTGTTTTGTCCGGTTTCTAGTAAATCCATCTATTTAAAGACACTATGTAAGATTTTTGGATTAAAATGTCCAAAAACCACTAGTACAATGTTATATATTTTGTTGACTTGTGTACATTATCCCTATCCCAAATGTTTCCAACAATGTTTAATTAGAGAGAAATCCTCAATTTTAACCAGTGTAATAGCCCGTTTTATTGCTTCGCCTGTCAATGATGTTACTGCGAATGAAATGTTTGTACCATGCTTCAGAGACAACACTATTTTGTCAAGTGGCTATTAACATTAGCATAATCAGAAAGAGCAGAAAGAGTAACAATATTAGTTTTTTTTCCCACCATACAAGATATTTTAAAATTAATTTTATGCCATTTAGCAGCACGTCATCCAGCTTTTATTAATATGATATTCTAATAACAATCTAACTTACTGCAATGTGCAAGTAATGTTATAAATTAACTTTCAACACACTCCAATGCATTTTAAGTGTGATCGTTTTGACCAAGTAAAACAGCACTGCATTACCCCACTATTTTAATTCGTCAGTAGTAGTAATTAAAAAGTAATTCAGCACTTGTAGCAATTTCATTAGAATGAAATAAAATAATGTGAATTTAAGTGATAAAATGTAACTGTAACAAAGTTCAAGTTCAGGGAAGCTGGAGGCGGGAACCAACAAACGTTAAACAACTTTATCCGTAAAATATAAACAACAAAACAAGGAGCGGTAATGGCCAACTGTGGCATAATAAAAGCTCCAGAGCTCCTCAGTGGGATTCAAGACCAGTGTGTCGCACCGTTGTCACTCGTTAGCATTCGCTCCACCGACCTCATTCCGCTCCCGCGGCTCTCGGCCTCGCCCTGCTTCATAACACATTATATAATAATTATATAATAATAAAACTTTTAATACATTAGCTCATCCATTTCTGCTCGAGTTCTGTCGGATTGCTGTGGAATCCACTGACTGTGGAAGTGAAGACGACAACTCCCATAATCCCACTCTCATACACTGCATCAAGCTACTGCTTTGTTATCCTTTTGAATAAGCAACCTCTAGCTGCAAAACTTACATGCTGTTCCTTTAAATCCTTATTTTTGTGCTTTTTTGATAATACTGACCACCATGAGCTTGGTAAACAGCAACATCAAACCCTGCAGCACTCTTGGCACAATGTCTGCCTATCTGTGCTCTGTGTTGCGGTGTGTGCTCTGCAAAGACTAAATATCCTCTTAAATAGGGGTTAGAGTTACTTTAGCCTCACCGCCACAAGTATTTGTAATGGTAGATACAAGGCTTCCCTATGGCAACGCATTAGTGCCATGAGACTTTATTATAAAATAAAGAGTCTCTTTGCTTTTTTCATGATGCCTCTGGGGTGAAGATCTTATTGGAAAAGGGTTACATAAGTCAGATAGTCATTTCTTCTTTTATGTCATATTCTGTGGGTTGTGCCTTTCTTTTCCGAATGGAGAAAAGCTTGACTTGTTTGCACTACAAAGCCCATCCAAATTTCCCAAGGGGACGTTCCACAAGGAGAGCAACACATGCTACATCCTGTTCATGTCACGGGGGAAAGAGGGCCCTCTCAACCCCTCAACACGCATGCAGTACATCTCTGGCAACTACCACAGCCTTGAGACTGACGTCCCTGCCATTTCGGCTGGCTCCCGCAAATTAACGCAAGGCCCTGTAGTGCGGATTGTTCATGCATTCCTCCGGCATGACTCTGGCATGCGCATTTAAACTGCTACTTCTCTGTGCCTGTTGTAGCCATTCAAATGAAAACCCTTGGATATGTTCGGAATGAAGCACTTGGCTTACTTTATACAGACTGTTATATATTGAATGCAGGCCACTCCTTTTTTTTTAAATGCCATGTGAAATTGTATGCCATCAAATAAAATGGTTTTATGTTTTTATAACTTTTGTAGATCAGATCAAATGTATAACACCAGAAATTAAAGGTTGACCGCATTGCATTGAGGAATAGTGTATTCTTCTGTGTGTGCACTGTTATATGCTACATATTTTGGAAAAATGTAGTTAAGTTGGTTTTTCCCATTCATGAAAATGATCCAAAACCAGGACTCTGCAGCATACTTGCCATATAGCAGGGGTAACCAGCTAATCAATTAGGCCTTCAGGATTACTAGAAACTTCCGGGCAGGGAGGTGGCCCTCCATGCTGTATAGGACTGCAGAAATGGTATTGTAGGATGCTGTTCTGAACATATACATTAAGCTGCAGTGGATCCTGCAGTTCCTATGGGAAAACATTAAAGGCAACAGAAATAACCCAATATTTGTCTTACGTTTCACACTTCAGGCGTTGACATTAACCAGAGGTGATAAATGAAACGTTGGCTAAATCGCCTTATCCCATAATCCTATTGAAACCTCTCACTTGCTTCCAGACACCGTCTGTGCTAATCAAAGCACAGGTAGACCAGGAAGTACCTTTTGTTGTGTCTGTCTGTATGCCATTTCCTTGTAGTTTTGTTTGACTGAATCATTCAGGAAGTGAATGTGTTCAAGCGGTATTGATTTCCTCTGTCAGTCTTGATAATATTTAATTAAGAATTCAGGAATTATAGCGACGGGATGAAAAACACTGCTTGACATTTCATACCAAATGTGTAAACCTGTTATTTTCAGTAATATTGATTGAATTCTGCTGCTGAATATGGTGTTTTATTTGGACGGTTGAAAGCCCATAGCTCGGAGGTGAAGGGGACACAGGATTCTGAGAGGCTGGGCAGTGTTGATTCAGACTAAACAAACAGGTGTCTGCTCCTGGCTGCCGGGTGAGGCCAACTTGGCTCCAGCTGGGGCTTGACAGAGGAAGTTTCTCATGCCCCTTAGAGCATACAAGGATAAACCAGAGTTGAAGAGCTGATATGCAAGTTTATGTTTGTTGATATGAAATGCTGAGTGTAAGAGAGTGTTAAACTGAGTATTAAACTATGTGTAGTAGTGTTTTAGCTGTACATTTTTTATTAATGTCTCTTGTTGGTGTGCCAAGAGTAGGCCTACATTTGTTAAAAGTTTAAGACATGCTGTCTTGGCACCATATTTTTTCATATGCTTTACACTAGTTGTCTTTTCGGAATTAATGCATGTGGTGTTGTCAAATTCAACATGTTATTGTTGCCCTAGGTTTGTTTGATCAGGCCCTTTTTTACAATCACATCGACCTGTTCTCATCGCCCACCATGGCTCTGCTCTGTTGCAGTCAAAGCAGTGACTCAGAACATTGCCCCTTTCTTGGTTTGAACTCGATGACCTTTTGTTTGGGATGTTTCCTCCATGTCATTCTTAAACGACAAAACCACATTTTCACCACTGCTCATAAAACGAATGCCGACCATGATTCCAGACTAGAACGACCCTTCACCCTCAACATTCTCACTCAAATGTACATCATTTGTAAACCAAAATTTCTACTCAACCGTAGTTGAGCATGCTTTTACTGTGCACATTGCAGTTCCTCTTCTCCTTTTGGATCACTCTAATCCAAAAATACAAGATGTAATTATAATGTTTACTTAATATAGCTGGCGTAACTAGAGATGTTTGTTTTTTGCATTGTGATATATATATATAAGCTGGTACCACATAGATGTTTAGGAGCCATTGTGTGTAGGCGAGGTCTTGGATCTAAGAGACTGGGTCTGCAAGGTCCTTCTTCAGATGTATACATCTCAAGACAAGCAGAATATCCCCTAAAGATCACTGGTTCTGGATTGGTCTAACGGTTGTCTCATGCTCTGGACCAGAGTGGGGTTCAAGACCAGAACCTCCAAGACCCAGACCGAGAGCAGCACCAGACCCAGATCCAGATGAGTACCAGACCCCACAAGACCAAGACTAGACATCTTAAGACCCTGTGTAAACCTTTTACGTAAAGACCCCTTTGTAATATTTGTTAGGGTTATCTTATCCTAAAAGCTTTCTCCTGGGTCTTTAATTGTAATTTGACACAGTCTAAACCTCAATATCTAAACCCAGAGCTACAAGTCCAAGAACCAAACTGTCATTTTAATGAATTTCAATAGAGAAAGAAATACTTGATTTTTGGATATTGTGGAACTTTGCACCGTGGGAAATATTGCAGTCATTTGATTGCAGTCTTGTCAAGATCCTATACCAAGAATCAGGCCCATACCAAGGCCATGTTTATGTGGTCTTAAGAAGTCTTAGGACCACAAGCTCAATATTTCCTCTCCATTCTGGATGCATTGAGCTGGTGTCATGTCTGGATCCCAGGCTTCCTCTCTGTCTTCATGGTTTCCTGTCTTCTATCTACTTGTGGTAGGTGGCATTTTCTCTTGGATTAAGGTACAGATTTTCTTCAGATCCGATTGGGCTAAAATTGTGCTTTAATAATGTGTTCTATGAGGTTCTAAATAAATATGTGTTGGTGTCTACTTGTTAATTTGTCCCTACTTTGTATATATTGTTGAAAGATAGTTGTGGTGTAAGGTAAGAGAACATCTGAGATGATCTGTTTACGTATTTATTTTGTAAGTGTAGTATTTAGCCTTGTGTGCAATTGTGCTAGATGTAGTGTGTGGGCCTAGCTCGACAGGATGAAATCAGTGGTTATAATTAGAACCAGCTGATTATCACTGTACCCTATCCTGTTGAGCTTCAACAGTAGCCCTTTTATTCAGCTAAAAGAACAAGGGAACTCGCCTAAAGAAAGAGGCTGTGACCCCTCTCATAATGTCCAGCCCTGTCCCCACCCTACCGCCTACCCCTGACTTGCTGTCAATATGTTGTCCTTGTTTTAGATTCCTACTTCCTGTCTGTTGCTGCCTGTCTCACATGTGTAGGATTGTGGGGCTTTTGTGGGGGTTCTCAAAAAGTCCAAATGTGATGCTTGAATTTCAGTGGTGCCAGAATGCAGGCCAAAGCACACAAACTACGGCCCTCACTCTAGCCTCTAGACATTAATCTGTTGAGGGTAACCACTGGCTTGCTGACTCTGCAGTGTTCTGGCTCAGTAGGTCCATCCAGGAGGCCTCATATCAAAGTTAGTTTCGGGTTTTATTCATGCACGACCACGTAAATCTTTGCAACAGCATGCCCCCTCCATGACTGCCATGTTCTCTGATGTGTCTGGTTGACACTAGCCAGTAGCCAGTTTGTCAGCATCCACAATGGCCACCGTCTGGCTTAGGATGGGCCCTCACCCCTCTCTCTCTACCGCCGATTTAGCTGATTAGTTGAGATTTGGAAGTGGATCAACTGGCTAAATAGTTGGGAGTTAGATTTGGGGCAGGGGTACTTGGTGAATCAACATGAGTGGAAAAAACAGCAGGTGGGATGTCTGATCTCCTCCTGCAGACTAGGGAGGGGAGAAGTATTCTGGGAATTTCGCCTGCACAGGAGCTGTAGAGGGGTTCAAGTAAAGAAGCCTGCAGGTATTAACAGAATAAGAGAGATTAGTCAGTTGTCCAGTTTATAACACCTAAGCTCTGTTCCAAAACCTAGTAAGCTGCCTAACTGTCTACTGGCTGCATACTGTTAACGTTCACTTGTGTGTTGCACTTACGTGTGCTTCCCGTAAAACGCAGAAGACACTTGGCTAATACCCAGTTGATACCAGAGGTGTTATCGTATTGCTAAGATAATGGCTATTCTCCAAGCACAAAAACAGAACACACAAATATTGGGTGGGATTTCAATCAATTCTGAAGTATGTTGCTAAGAAAGTGCTGGGCAGTATACCGGTTTATCCAGTATGTATTTAAAAAATAGAAAAAATGTACCTACCCATACCGGTGCGTAGCTGAAACAATTCCCCTATCTGTTAAACATATTTTACTAGATTGTCTTGGACTTAATACAAGTAGAATGCTTATTTATGAAGTTACTTCACTTGAGGACTTATTTAGTAAGATTATGCCTGAAAAGGTTTTGGATATTTTATCATATGTTTATTAAAAAAATCTTGTATAATATGACTTTTTTAAAAATTGTATTTATATGATATTTATATTTTTGTAATTGAATTTTTGCCATGAAAATAGCCTTGAATGCTGACATGGCACTAAATAAAACAATCTGAATCGCTTTATAACACAATAATAAACCCACACAACCAATTCTCTTTAACATGAGACCTTTGATTTCCATGATGCAGTAAACAGATGGAATCACGGAATCACAAATGGAACCTTGGCTACTGTATAAAGTGGAATGTCATGGTATTTGGCCTTTTTTAGATGAATAAATCTAGTGCTGATAAAGTAGTGCTGTACAATGAATCAAATTGCGATGTAGACTAGTGTCTGACTGCTATTTAAATCTGAAGTCTGCACGTTCTGCGTGTCTGTAAAAGAGTGCCGCATTTTCGTCTACTACACACACGCGCCGCTGACACTCGTGGTGTTTTCAGTGTCTGCCGTCGCACTATATGAGGACACGAATACATGAACTTCATCTGCAGAGCTGCTCTGAGAGTTAACTTCATGAGCATTTCACCATGTCATTTAATAAAACTATTGTCAAATCTTATACACACAGAAACTCAAAGGTCTTCAAGACAACCTGTCAAAATAAAAGTTCTGTTTAACTTCAAGAAATATAACAGAAATATATTACAAGAAATAAAAACAATAATAATAATAGTTTTTTTGTTATTAAAACTCAAAGATCTTCATTACAACACGCCATAATAAAAGTTTTGTCTAATTTTTAACAAAAATAAAAAAACAAAAATAATACTAATGCACAGTAGAATGTGCTTCTTAAAACAATAATAATAATAATACAATTTATGAAAACATTATTCTAAAGAATATTACACAAGTTTTCATACATGTTTTAATTTAAACGGTAAACTTGCCAAAAATAATAATAAAAGGGATTTATTAGATTTTCATTTAATTTTTGAAAGTAAGTTGTTATATTCTATGTACTCCTGACAGTAAAGTAAGCCACTATAAATCTATATAAAGGACCATTCATGAAAAGAAAAAAAATACTGTGATATACTTTGAAGATGCCAGAATCTTGAAAAATTACAGTGATACAGATTTTTGGTCATACCACCCAGCACTATGCTAAGCTAATGACCAAGTAATTTAAACTATAGAAGATATTTTGAACTACTACATTTTTGTTCTATGGAACTATTTTCTATATTTCGCCATACTTAATGAACAGATGATTGATAAACCGCTTCCTTCGACTTTTTCCGCAATGTTGGCTGTACATTTTTACCACGATTATTACAGTTCTGAGATTGCTTTATCTATGAAAGATTCATGATGATGCCACTGTTATGTTGTAATCTTTAAAGCAGCTCAAAAAAGTACTTTTATTTTGTTAGTGGGTTTGAGCCAGGTTTCTGCTTTTTAAGGAGAAGTGAAATTCATTGCACTGTTGTAAACCTTGTGAGCCTACAGAGAAAGCATTTTAATGCATCATAACCATATTCCCAACATGAAGACCATTCCATAAGGTAGGCAACTTTAATTGTGCTAGGACATTTCTTTTTAGTTCACTTGTAGACAGCATCACATGTATCCTTCACAGAAAACATAGTCCCAGAATGCATTGCGATACAGTAGAGCGTTGGCGCTTGCAACGCCAAGGTCATGGGTTCGGTTCCCAGGGAAAGCAAGAACTTATAAGAATTTAAATGTGTACTTTAAAATGCAATGTAAGTCGCTTTGGATAAAAGCGCCGTCTGCCAAATATAAAATGTGATGTAAATGTTACTTTAGCAACATGCTAATGTTAGCATCTTCCTTTGTCGGCAGCAAGACAGTTAACTTGGTTTTGGAATAGAACTTTTGTCACAGGCATGTTGGGTAGTGTGTGCTTGTAAATGTCCGTGTATGGGAGGGTGTTGTTCCTGTGTGTCCAGGTTATGAGTAGGGCCTCAGATAACCACAAGGACCTCTAAAAGGGTAATACCTCACCCGGGGCAGATAACAGAACAATAGCTGGGGGCGGTTTATCATTCTTAGTGAGCAGAAGGTGGGGGCGGTGTTAACACTCCAATGTCATTTGTTTCCCAGCCTTGTGTTTTAGGGGCTGCTTCTAGCCGTCACATTAAAAAGAGACGATTTGTCTTATTGTGTTGGCTAATGTGTTTTTTTTTTTTTTCTCTCTCTTTCTTGAATCAGCTGAGATTTGGGTGTTGTCTGAAGCTCTGTGTGATGGTGGTTGGGTTTGCAGTGCGTTGTGGGTTAAGGGCTGAGGTTTTGCCTCTCATGCCTGGGTGAAGCGTAACACCCTCTTGCAGCTTGCAGGTGGGCAATGTGTTTCGCGGCCAGCCGCAAGATTCCACTAAGTGGCATACGTATGCTGGCATCTGAACCTCTTTTCTTCCCGGTGTAATCGATAAGAACGGGTGGGAAATTAACGGATGGGAAAATTCCCTAACCGTGACATGCATATTGAGCAAGAAATTCCTCTCTCTGAATTTCTTTATAGAAAACAATGACATCCTGTGCAGCACAAAGCATTTCTGATTCATCACTTTCAACTCTTCAGTTCTTTTTGATACTTTTAATCTCTAGCCATTCTTGAATTTGCAATAAATCATCAATGTTAGTCACCAAGATAACGAAACCTTTGCGACATATTTAAATCCTCAAAATTCCACAACAATGTACAATATACCACAAAGATTTTATTGTTTTTGTTTGCTAGGCCTTATAGACGCATGTATGTGATCCGTGAACGTTGCCACGCCTCAGGCTATTCCTATTGTTGAGTCCTGAAAACAGATGCAAATAATGGATTTCCTGTTATTCATTAGCTGCAGTTACATTTTTACTGAAGGTTTTTTATGGAAGGACCCGGAAGGGGGTGACCATTATGAATGTGGGCTAGCTAATGTGCTCCTAATAGTTATTACGGTCACTGTTTTTTTCTGTTAAAAGCCCCAGGTGATCTGGGTCATGCAGCCTGATGCTAAGAGGGAAGTTTGTTCGTGCACATGATCAGTGAAATGCAAAGATCATTGCGGATGGTAATCGAACATCCCGCACTTTCAGAAATGCCTTGTTGCTAACTCTCTCACTTTTTCTTTTTCCACAGTGGCCAGTGCCATGAAACTGAATCCACAGCAAGCCCCATTATATGTAAGTATTGCAATATTTGTTTGTTTCATTCAGTACCGCACTTTTCATGCTAAAACATCTACTTTATATACATCTTTTTTGGTTGTTTTGTGACAAGTATACCATCCTGTCCTAGTCCCTAGTTGATTGAAACTTCTAATGTGAACTTGTTGCTCCAAGGCCTGCCCACATTCTTCCCGTTGGGCTGAATCAGCGTATTTTGGTCTTGATCAGGGGAAAGGGTGCTGGGTAATTATGTTTTTTTTTTTTTTTTTTGTGCTGACCTTTTTTAATTAGATTTGCTTAAGCCATACAGAAGCCCACATGTCAGCAGGATGTCTGACTGAAGACACCACAATGCTTTCAGGTCAATGGTGAGGACCGGATCAGTTCACCACAACAAACTGCACTACTTGAACAAATTAGGCCTTGTAGATCACTCTAGTTGTTGTGCGTTCATGGTAATTTCAACATCCTGCCATGGATGTGACTTTGTTGATTGGTTATATAATTAAACAGGCACACAGGGTCTAAAATTGGCACACCTGCCAAATGAAAGTTCTCCAGCTATAACAGACAAACTCAATGACAGTTCATTTTGCAATATTTAGATAAGCTTTTCCCCATAGGCAATGAAATTATTTAGCGTTTTCCTTTAAGTCAATGGTTTGAATGTAAAAAAATACGTAATTTTTTCTTTAGAACTTTTTTTATATTGTCTTTTTTTAATGTAACAGTTCAGTTACTCTTAAACATCCTTTGTCATGAACTATAAACCACGTCACAGATTGTGCTGTATCTGAAGCACACAGCTGTGGCTTGTGCATTTGCTGTTCGTGTGTATTAGTATGTGTGTGGTTAAAGCTGCACATGTGGTTTTTCCATGTTTAGCAGTTTGATGCAGCATTGCACTGTTTCTTCTCAGGACGTCTTGATTAACTCACGGAAGTCACAGACGTCCTCTGTTTCTTATTTTAATGTAGATTTTAAGCTGGAAAATAAGATCAAATGAAAACAAAAGTGCAGATAGATCAATTACTGTTCAATTTCAGTGTAAGGAAATGATTGTGTAGGGGAAATGGCATTTAATCTCTGTCTCCCCACTTTTTTCCTCATTTATTTCTGCACACATTTTTATTCTTCTCAAATGTACATTATTATCAGGGTTTGACATTAACACCTGCCAAATGCGGGTGGATTTCAGCAGTGGCGTGTAACTCAGTCACACCTACTAGCCACTTTGGCAGAATTTTATATATAATACATACATTTTTCAATTGTAGTCTTCTATAAAGGGATCTGAAAAAATAAACTAAGTGCAATGTAGTGTTGTCAAAAGTATAGATTTTTCGATATCAATACTGAAATATCTGAAACTCTTTTTGAAATACTCATTTTTTGCAAAATGTATACACAAAACCAAGTGCGGGCACATAAAGCCGTCTCTCAGTGCTAAACTGAGTTCTTTTTCTTATTGCACTTAACAGTCAAATACACACAAAATAATGTCAAAATACTGGTCTTGGCGAGTATTCACTTAAAGGTGAACTAACAAACTTTATCTTAACCGAACAGCTTCAGAGTCATTGGAATAGTTATATGACTTTTTTGGGGTTGAATGGTGGTCGTCTCGCACCCCCCAAGCACCTGTGAGCCGAAAAACCACCCTTGCAACTTTGGGCCGGCAAAGTATCGCGTGATATCAGGTCTCGCGATGTAACGAATTGCTTTACGGCAAAAAAATCTGCTAAAATTCTGTCATTATTGCGCTCCCTCACGCTGTTCGAACCCGAATGAAGAAGATGTTTTAAAGAATGTCCCATCTGCTTTGATGTCGTTGATCTATAGCCTCTGGTATCTGAGAGTCGCCAACGAGTTTTTCGACAGTGTTGTCAAATATCTATTCCGAAGCTGTAGGGGGAGCTCTATAGAGAAACCTGCGAGCAAAAAGCGAGAATACAGCGAAGAAATTCCCAAAACTGCATAGCCCTGCCAGAGCCCGTCTACGGAGAGCCTGCCCACTCCCTATTAAGTCCTATTGTACCGAATTTTGGTTGTAGTTCCACCAGAGTTCCACTGGGGGCGATCGCCCATGAGTGCAGATTGAATGGGAGTCTATGGGGCTAGACGGCTAAATTTTTCTCTTTCACCCGATTGCCGTTGAGAAATCTCAGATTCGATAGTAGGTTTTGCAAGTTCAACATGGGTTATAGGTCGAAAGTTGAATGAACGAGTACTTATGAGTTGTTGTTGTGGTTAAAGGTGGCTAGTAACTTTGGAAACCCACTAGTCACAGTGGCTGATGAGAATTATTTTTAATGTTAAGTAAGTAAATTCTAATTACAGCATGTGCTGTAATTCTTTCGGTGCTTATTAGCAAGTCCAGTGGTTTGCTCTGGTTAAAGCTCTACTAGCTAGCCTCATTTTGTAGCAATTTCTTTCTGGAAGGTTTTTAAGTTGTTGCTACATGACTTGGCTATAAAAGCTAGATTAATTTTCAAGATGATTTGATTGGCAAGTTTTTAAGTTATATCTACTTGACGGCTATAAAGACAAACAAAAGCTAGATTCATTTTTACGTTTATTTTTATTGACAAGCTTCTAAGTTTTAGCTACATGACCTAGCTGACAAATAACCGAACAAACAAAAGCTAGCCTTATTTTATAGCGATATTCTTTAGAAACTTTCTAAGTTTTCGATAACAGTGTCTTGAAGAAGGTCAGAGCTTTTTGATTCTAAGTTAGCAGATGTAGGGGACCGCTAGTTTCATGGCTGTTGTAGAAGCTAATGTGAAGGAGCGTTCTCTGTTCAACATATGACCCAGGCTAATTTGCTCTCCTTAATTATAAACAGAGCAATGGTGGTTTTGGGTTTCCAAAGAAGCAAAGACATGTCATGAAACGTAAGCTGCACTTTGAAGTTTGCTTTTGCACTAAGTCTTGGTCTAAACTCGTTCTGCTAAATTTGAGCTAAATACAAGTAGCTAAAAGATACACGGTGGTCTCTCACTCCCACAATTCTCTCAGACGAAGCAGCTTACCAAGTGTTGTTTTAAGCACAGGGCGAAAAGGCCAGGCTCTCCTCCTTTGGCACATTGACTTGCGAGATCCTGAAATAGACCAACGAACAACCGAAGTATCAAAAGTATTTTGAGAACCCCCATGAGCCCGCTTCAGGTGCCAGAAATGCTTCCTGAAAAGTCTGATCCGATATTCAGCTCAGCCAAGAGATTCTGAGGAAAATTTGATGTTTTGCTTAGGAAATCTACCAAGGATTAACACGCTTCAGTCTTAAAATATCTCCAGGGCTGCATGCAGCATTGATGATTTGAAGGATTTAAAAAAAAAAAACCATGAATCTCTAAAACCAAAATTCTGTGTTTGTGTGTACTTGTTAAGAGATCAAGTAAACACAAAGATAAAAAATCACACAAAGACCGGTGTCATCAAATCTGAATCTCCATGTCTTATGGACACAGTTGACACAGTCACCAGGGTGGTCTTTGTTTCATTTGTTTATGCTCTCGCCTTTGGCACTTTTCCTGGTCCAGCACCTGCTATCCATATTGGGCCTCCATGGTCTAAAAGTGGCCTGTTACTGACTTGTACATGTAAGCATTAAAAATAAAAGATATTTACAACCAAAGAATGTTTCTGGTTTCTAATATGTAGATAGCTTCCGTCAGTAACATATTTCTAGAGCACCATGTATGCGTCATAAACAAAGTGCGGTCAGATTCCTAAACCTTATACGCGTCGCTCGGATCAAAGGGTCACCAAAACTGGTTCTCATGCAAGTCAGTCATATGACCTGGCCATAAAAAGCCCTTCCCACACCCTGGAATGCAACCAATAGGGATGCATGTTTGGTTGCACTGATTCAAGAGTTATTGTGATATAATTTGTGGTCTTAATGTCTAGCCTTGCTTTACATCTTCACCTGCTTCTCTAGTTACCACAGCATCAGTAACAATTTTAGAATTTTGTTAATGTTAGTCAATATTAATAATATTAATTACTAATTGCTTACCACAAACAAATCCAAAATTCAAATTCTTTGTGTACTTTTTAACTATAGACATATCAGCTGCGATTTTGCAGACTTAGAATGGATAGGAGTTAATCTCACAAAAAGGATTCAGCCGTGTCTCCGATTTACTCCATGGCTGTGATCATCGTCGGCCAAAAAAAGCAGCTGACTGGCATTTGGCAAGGGCACCATGTGGCTTTTGCAGCCTGGCCAATGAAAACATCTCTCGCTAGGATGTCCCGCTGCTTGCGTCACGCTCTAAAGGTTCTGTGTGTCAGACAAAACTTTGTGGCCTAGCATAGTAGCTACAGTAGGTAAATGCAGTGTGGGAATGCTAGCTTGTTACTTTGGTTTTAGATTGTGTAAACAATCATTCTGCTGTGACAGACCTGTCAAACTCATCATCTCACTCTCTCTCTCTCTCTCTCTCTCTCTCTCGTTTATTTTTTTATCTTATGGTAGCTCCTCCTTTCGCTCTCACTCTCATATTCTCATTCACACACATCCAATAAATAAGGGAAGATATATTAAGACAGAGGGCAGACTTTCTTGTCATGCCTGGCAATTTGTTGCTGATATCAAGTGTCAGGTGACTGTATTATGAACTACTACTAAAGCTAATGTAGATGTAAATGTAAATGTAAATGTTTTGGTCCTTTTTCCCTCTCTTTTGTCTGTTTCTTTATTTTTACGAAATTATTTTGCAACATAACATTTATATAATTTATATTATTTGTAAATAAATAATGAACATTCTGACGATAGCTAAAATTAAATAAATGGCTGCAGTTAAGTTATATTATACGTTTTTGTTTTGTTTTGTTCTTTGTTTTGTTTTGTGTGGTTTTGTTTTGTGTGGGTTTTGTTTTGTGTGGGTTTTGTTTTGTGTGGTTTTGTTTGGTTTGGTTCGTTTTGGTTCATGCACCTTCCAGCCAAAAACGAGATTTAATAACATGACCTACTATCGATGCGGGGCAAATATAGCTATTGAAAGAACTTGAAAAGGTTGTCAATACCATATATTAGGCGTGACATTTAAAATATCTAAAGGGAAAAAAAGGTGTCTCACACACACCCACAACGCATGCTGAACTTTTAAAAGTAAAGCTATAATTATGAGGGTGGGGAAAGGCTGATGACTGTTTTTTTTCTCCCAGCATTTGTTGATATGTATATAGGCTGCCGCTCTGCCCCCGCTCACTTTGTAATGAAACGCGTCTCTCTTAATGGACAGGTGTTGATTCTTCCCTGTAGTTTGAGGATCGTCTAATGATGATAATAGGAGTCGATGCAATGTGTTATGTAATTTTCTGCACCCACAGGCGATTAAAAACTCTTTAGCTTTAGTCTTTTGAGAGAACATGAGAAGAACTTGCATTTTAGTCTTTGATTGTCAATTTAAAATGCACTTTTTTTCTTTTAAACAATTGGATTGTTTTTCAGTCTAATAGTTACTGATAGGGCTAAATTCCTTTCAGTATTTAAGAATATTGCTTAAAATGCTGTATGTTTTCTCTCTCTTATTCAGGGCGAGTGTCTGTTGACGGTCCAGCTCTGTGAGGAAGAGTGTGTCGAGGATGAAGATGATGTAGAGTTTTACCTGCTATTCGCCGGCACCACCCAGAGGCATATCTCCAGCACTTCAAAAATCAGCCATGTCACGCTGCAAGCCGTGTGCCCAGGTTAGTGTTCACAACACCAACGCTCACAAAACACATTCCACATTCACTCCGCGTCTACGTACAATATTTTATCAATGCTTAATGATTGTTAGCTTCTTCCCGGAATCAGACGCCCATTACCTGCTGAGATTGACTAATTTACATTCCAGTCATGCCGGACCTGGTCCAGGCTTTGCTGGGCACGTTGTTGCCTTGTCCAATTATTCACCCTCAAAATTGTCCCAGTTACCACAGGGCGACCTGCAATGAGCACATGCTTGAGCTGATCTAAATATCCCAGTGCTGTTTCTGAAGATTCATGTAGTGTGTATATAAACAAGTAGTAGCTATTAATGAGCTGATACATTCTTGCTTAATGTAGGAATATGTAGAAAGAGGGAGAAAATATAACAAGGATCTATTAACATATACACACTTTTTTGTTTTATCGGTATGAAAATAGACATCAATTTGATGGAGGGAACTGCTAAACAGAACTGGAATTATTGGATTGAGTATGTAACTCCAGATATTTATAGTTTGCCAAATATTGGCCGCATCCAAAATCGCATACTCTCATAAAAGTAGTAGACACTTCTTTTGAATGAATAATTACTTTGCGACAGTTAAAATGTACGATCTATATAGTATAAATGTGTAAGTATGATTGCAATCCGAACAGACCTCATTCATCATGTTGTCATTGTCATGTGACCTACCAGCGTCAGTTGCGTCACTTCACTGTCATTCACAAATCTTCTCCAGTGGCCTCATGGGATAGCAAAATGCCCACTGTATGCGCACTTTAGAATCTCGCTGGAAGTAATAGGCCATCTGGGTACTTTTTGCCTAATGTTTTATTAATATGGCCTGAATAATTCAGACATAGAACTCTTTTTCACCCTCTTTGTAGTGTACTGTATGTATATTATTAGGGATGCTGGTCATATGTAGGAACCAGTAAGCATCTTTTTAGCAACCACCCACCACAACCATCCTAATTAATAGGCGAACTGGTAGCATTGCGATCTTATCTCATTATTAAAAGAAATAAAAACACAATAGCCCTCCATATGTAATTTAGCCAGGATTGAAAGTCAAAAGGGAATGCATTTCAACCACGGCTCCCAAGTAGTTCCACAGAGGGTCGCAGCAGATATAGTGTCATGGAATCCAGCGCAGACGTTTGGCACCAGTTTTGTAATCACTACTCCGTCTGAGCACTTGAAAGCTTTTCAGCAATGCATTAAGAGTGCATGAAGAATGGCCCTACTATCGTCCGCCTCAGGTGCGCTGGAGTTGGTCTGCCAGGATACACTTTCAACCCTCTCTCTCTGCTGGAGGTCCATACTTTTGGTTGATTCCAAACATTTGACTGCTAAGAGATCTTTATCGGCAAAAATGGCTCAAATGCTTTGAACCCAGATGGATGTCCCACTGAGATGTTTTGGTCAAACAAATGTGGTGCTGGTGAGTGTGAACAGGGTTTTTTTGGCAGTGACAGAAATGACGCTCGCACATAAACACTGCCCTTGCGACGTGTGTTGTTACAGTGACATCTCATAACTGTCGTGAAACAAGACAGGCCTCCTGGCAGCCTTCATAGTGAAGTTTTAATTGTTTATGAATGTTGCTTTTATAGTATGTCACCTCTGACTGTTTCCCTCTTGGAAATGGAAATGAGTAGTGTTAATGCAGGAACATTTCTCAGTAATTATATCCATCTCCGCTCAACCATAGGCACTTGGTCTCCTTTTCGTCTGTTGATATGTGGCTGCCAAAATATTAAGCAAGATCTCTTTTTTTAAATCAGTCTGAAGATGATTTATAGGAGACCTCCCTGTCTGATACAAGATAAATAGCTGTTTGAATTTTGTCAGGAGTTAGTTTAGTCATAATTGATTTATTGTTGACAAAGTCATGGAGATGTTAGTGGGTGGTATAAATATTTTTCATAGTCTGTAAACTGCCCCAAAAATATTTTAACTGGAATTAAAATTTTCATACATTTTAAAAGTGCGTCACAGTTTGAGTTGTGGCCTAGCAGTGTCATTGAGTCATAGAGCTCGTTCTAGCAACGCAAGTTCAAATCCGGCTTGCATTGCTCCCTAATTCTCCATCCATCACATCCATCCATCCCATCACTTCCATCCCATCACTTCCATCCATCCATTCATCCCATCGATCCCATCCATCCCATCACTTCCATCCATTCATTCATTCATCCCATCACTTCCATCCATCCATCCATCCATCCATCCATCCATCCATCCATCCCATCACTTCCAATCTTCCATCCCATCACTTCCATCCCATAATTTCCAACCATGTTTTACTATTCAAATTAAGTTGAACCTGTATAATATATTTCTGTTTAATGTTGGTCTTTTTCTCTCTTAATAGCTCATGATCGCAGCGAAACCGTGCGGGTCACGCTGTGCCAGGCCAGACCTGGGGGCTCAGTGGACCCTGTGGCTGAGGAACGCTTCCAGTATGTGCAGGACCTCGCCCTGGACATGGCCCAGTTCCTGGTGAACGCGGTTGGAAAGACTGAGGGAGCGTTACTTCTGGACGAGTGTCAGATCCCCCTGAAGGAGTGTGAAAGGTTGGATGATACTCTGGCTCTTGCTCTTAGACATCTGCCTCTACCGGTAGGCTGGAGCGTGCTGGGCACAGACTTGGACACGGGCACTTGCACAGGCTTGGAAATCGGTGAGTAAAACATAGAGAGCTGGAGGCAGCGTCCTAACTGTCATGAAACCACTGTTGGTCATTGTTTTGGTATGCTCTGCGTAGGTAGCAGCACATATATGGCATGGAAGACTCGACTCACAATTGATTCCAATAGAGATGGGCATTAGCATGTTGCAAAGCTTATCATAGCTTTTTGACATTGAATGCAATACAACTTTATTTAAAATCAACAATTTTCTCAACTCTTTCGCTGTCCTGGTTTAATTTTCTCACCAAGCAAGTCACATTGCATTCTGGGATTGTCTTCTCTGCATAGGATGCATGCTGCCTTAAACTATGCCTCAACCAGCTCCCTAGTTCAGTAATTAGGGCACTGATCAGTAAATCAGCCATTTTAAGGGCTGTCCCAGTTGCAAAATCCTTCCAGTGCACTGAAACATTCGCTCCCTAAAAAGTCCCACAATGCACTGTGAAAATCAGGGAGCATCAATGCTCACTGTTCCCTTCTGAAACACGAAACCTAAATCATGCGAGCCAACTCAATATACATGCCACATGATATAGATGTAAAAAAAAAAAAAAAAAAAAAAGTGTCTTGAAAATGACTGCTTATGACTTAAACTGCTTTTGCAACCAGTGAGAGGTTGGAAATTAATATTATAAATTATAATAAATAGACATAATTTACATTATTACACAACATGTTGTTAAACTCTGTATAGTGAATGCTTAGACCATGGGCACTGTGCCTTCATGGAAGGCCTTCAGTACAGCCATGAACCAGTTTTATTTATTTTATTTTTTTTTATGTATTTTATTTTTTAAGTTATGGGTTGGTTTAGAATGTTAGTCCATTTTTGCCTTATTTTCCTCCTACTTGTACTCATATCAAGTAAGGAACGCTAAGTCAGATAATCTAAAAGCAAACATTCCCGCCCTAATAAAGTGCTCTTTTTGGCACAGAGCATTTACACAGCCTATTAAGTCAGGCTGTGGACTCATTTCGGGGCTGACAGAAGATGCATGTGATAAATGGCAGGAACTCTGGTTGTCACTGACTTAGATTTGTGTTTCATGTGGATTTGGCGGAAAAGTTCTTGTTAAATGAGCTTCCTCTGTTCTTCCTGCTCTCTGGTACACATAATTTGTGAATGGTATTCGGCCAGTGGATCTGCAAACCTCTCAAAGAACTGGCCCATGGTTCCACTGACTTAAAATCCAACAGTTACTAACCTACACACAAGCAAACATTGCGCATCACAGTCTCTGATTATATACACAATATTCAAAAGTTGGGGATCAGTGGGATTTTTCTTTCGTCAGAATTTAATACTTGTATTCAGATGCAGGGATGCATTAAAATAATCAAGTGACAGTAAAGAATTTATTAAATTATAAAAAAAAATCTATTTATCAAAAAAAAACTGGAAAAAGTACATTTTAAAATAAAGCGTAAAATCAGCATAACATCACGTGACATTGAAAACTGAAGTAATGGTAGCTTTTGCAAACACATGAATTAATTGCATTTTAAAATGTATTATAATATCATTTTTTTAATAATATTTCTTAAAATTATTGGTTTTTTTTATGCTGCTCCCCCTACAGTCTATAAGTAATAACTACATGTCAACTAACTCTCATTAGAGTATTAGTAGACTTTCTGCTTAATATTGGCTAACACTTTATTTTAATGCTCCCCCTACAAACATTCAACTGACTATAAGTAACTTTGCAACTACGTCAACTTATTCTACTAACCCGAACCTAACAGTCTACAACAGCCTACTATTACTCTGAGTGTTATTTGACATGCAAAGTTACTTATAGTTTGACAAATGTCTAAAGTGGACCATTAAAATAAAATGTAACCATGCTTTTTACTATGTTTATGATTAAATAAATGCAGCCTTGGTGAAAGCTTATCAACCTGAACCTTTTGAGCGGTTTGTTTGTGTCACTGGCTGTCAACCATACAGGAACTAAAAGGGGAAATGAAAATAAACTTTCTGTATGATTATGATAATCAACCTGAACAAAGCTAAACAAAAGATTGAAAAGATATCAGACGAATGGTTAAAGCTACCAAACGACTTACTCCAAACTCCAGATATGGTGGAAGTTTTTGTGCATGGCCACGTATTCTCCTTAGCGATGATCCACTGGGCAGAAATATGAGCCTGTGTATATTAAGTGTGCTTGAATGAGTGTGTGAATCCGGCCGATGCGTGGATACAAACAATTGCACAGCGAGGAATCATTCATCGGGGCAGCTGACGCGACAGCAGATTCCCGGCTCTCATGTGACTCCAGCTTGTCCTCTAAATTAGGCACAGTCTGGTCCATGTAGGAGGTGTTAGTGTGGGCGTGGTGAGACCTGGACAGTAGGCAGCTGGAGATAAGGGCCAACAAAGGCTAAACAGGCTCTGTTATGTCATAATAAGCACAAGCTTATCTCTTATAAACAGCCTTGGTCTTAAATAACTCATTCAATAAAACATCTGAAAGCTCCAGCACATATTCATGCAAAGTTTAGCTCACTGAGCAAAAAGGGAGAAGACAATAGTGGAGTTTATGTGTTGGCAACTTTTTGTATTTCCTGCATATTGCTGTGGACATTAGTTTTAGCGTTTTCTTCAGATCTTGTTTTCTCGATGGTCATTTATGCCATATTAAACGAATGAACGTTTCAGAAAAAACGAATTCCAGGAGTTGACCTGTCTGTTGAGGGAGACGGCGAGCTGTGTAATGACTCCCCAAGCTCATTTGTTGCAGCTGGCGCTGGGCACCTGGACCGGCCCTGAAACCAGAGCTACCCATGGGCATCTTGCCCAGTGCATCAGTGGGCATGTACTGCCAGCAGTCTTCCTTAAGTGAAATTAAGCATGTTATATAAAACATAAAAACCCAGTAAGCTAATAAAGACTGTTTCCACTGTGTAAGATACCAACTGGGAATTTGCTGGTATTCGGACACGTTGCATGGCACATATTAGATGATATTTATGGAAAATGAGACTTGGATTCTCCCTTAAAGGGATAGTTCACTCAATTCATTGGGCATTGTTCATGTTGTTCCAAACCCGCATGATGTTCTTTCTTCTGTGGAACACAATAGAAGATATTCAAGATGCTTTTCTTTATACAATGAAAGTCAGGGCAAACCAAAACAACTCTGGACTCCATTGACTTTCATTGTATGTACAAAAAAACACTTTACAAAATATCATCTTTGGGGTTCTGCAGAAGAAATAAATGCAAACGGGTTTGGAACGACATGAGGGTTGCATATATGATGACTGAATTTTGGGTGGGTGTAAATTTTTCAATGGTCATTAGGTTTTGACTGGAATTTGAATTCTATATACTTTAACAGTGCTTCATAGTCTCAGGCGTTTGGGGGCCTGAAAACTGGTTTCAAAGTGCAATTTTTTGAAAACGAGACCGTTCTCGTCTCTGTGTAAACTACAAAAACGCGAATTTGTTAACGTGTTTAGTCTGTAGGTGCATAGTGGTTCTTCACAGTGACATCGCGTTTTTAGTCATTTTGCAAATCCGAGTGAACGAGGATCATTTTGACAGCGTTGTCATCTGTACTGGAAAAAATGCGAAGTAAAAACTTCTGTTTTTAGTACATTGTTGTCATGTAAATGTACCTAGGGCTCATGCTAGCAACGCAAGGTCTTGCTTGTTCATTTGTGAAAATCACAAAGACATTTTTTTTTTTCACTGTGTAAGGTAGACAAGAGAAATACAATTCATATAGGTCTGGAATGACTTGAGGGTGAGTAAATGGTTTCTCTTTAAGACGGGGAAGTTAAACTTCTCCTATTGCATTTCATTTTCATTTCCAAAAACATGCAGATATCATGTGTATGGTTATGATACTACAGTTGAAAAAAACGGTGTGATAACGCCAGTGTTTTGAGTCTTGGGGACGACAATATTAACGTAGCACTAGGATACAAGTTAGTTGACACCAGTATTTTCAAAATAATGTCATGTCCACTCTTGTGTCTCCAATCAGACTGTGAAGTGATCCTGATCTGCTGTTCTTTCCAGTGCCACATTACACTTCACCACAGTTTTTTTTTTTTTTTTTTTTTGTGCTCGGGGCTTCAAATTAGTTGTTGGATCCTCAGTGGGCCGATTAAACGAGGGCAGTCTCATTCTCAGCCTCTCATTAACCAGCAAGAACAATCCTTCCTCTGTCTCTGTTATTTCACAGAGAGCCTCATTCAAGCTTGCTGAACTTTTTAAAACAGCACTCTGTAATCTGTCTTTATGATAAACGCATTCAAAAACGATTGCTTATTTCACTCAGGACCCCTCTCCGGTGGCTTTTTCTGTCCTTATTGTAAATGATCTATTAAAATGATGTTTGCACAAGTTTGTCAGGAGATTCTGTTGACAGAGGTCGAGGGAATTGTGGGGGTGGGTCTTGTTTGAGGGCTTTGCCAGCTTCTCATTGGTTCTGAAGTTACAGGGGGTGGGGCTTAAAGCTTTGAAGGCCCCATGAAGCAGTGAGTGTGGCGCTTTCTTGAAGCAGCAATATCAGAAATATGCATTAGATAATAGTGTGTTGTTTAAAGGACAAGGAAGGAGATTGATTTGGACTTTGTTTTCCTCTCCGGTAGAACCTGGGCCACAAGACACACTTTTGCACTTTGCTGCAAAGCGCGGACTACGCAAGGTAGCACTCTTTCTCCTCCAGCAACCCGGAGGAAGAGAGGCTCTCCGACTTCCCAACAAACAGGGTCGTACGCCGGCCAGGGTCGCACAGAAGAAAGGCCACTCACAGCTCCAGAAACTGCTGACAGAGTAAGTGTGCAAGAAATTTATATCCTTAACCAGTATTTTTAGCTCATTATACTAACATTTTTTACTTCAAGGCCCCCCTCCATTGTCAAAGACAATATTCGAAGGCTTTCCAAGATATTCCTAATATGTCTGCTGTAATGACAGTGCTGCTCATTTTTAAATGTATTATTCACAGGAATGGCAATGTAATAAAATGATTAAACAATTAATATAATTAAATTCCATAATCCTTATAACTAAATGTTCTTCATGGTTACTTGTATTTTTTTTTTGTTGTTGTTGTTGTTGTTGTTGTTGTTGTCATTATCTTGTCATTTGTCATCATTCATTTACATGACTTTTGACTGAAGTTTGTAATTACAGGGAATTCATTTTTAATTTAAATGTATTATTCTACTTGATAAAATATTATAACGCTTGACAGTATGTGTATAATATTGTTAAAAATCCCCCCCCCCCCCTTTTTTTTACTTTATGTATATACTGTGTGTGTGTATAAATTATATATTTATATACATACTGTCAAGCTCTATAATATTTTATCAAGTAGAATAATACATTTAAAATAAAAAAATTAGGCTATTCCCTGTAATTACAAACTTCAGTCAAAAGTCAAAAGTAAAAAAAAAAAAGATTATAATACAAGTAAACATGAAGAACATTTAGTATATATATATAATGCTGTTAAATGCAAGCAGCTGAGTTTATCAAAGAGAACATAGTGTTTAGTGGATGTTGTGACCTTTGAAATGCCTTAAACAAATACAGCTTTATCGTATTTGTCACTCTCAAATATAAAAAGTTGAGTCGTAAAGGTGAAGTTTGTAAGTTGCAAAAATAACTGTTTCAAATAGGTGTCCCAAACACACTCCCAATCTTATATTGGTCAGAAAAACTGATCCGTTGAGCTGGTTTGGTTTCTCAAACAGACAAAAAGAGCAATGTTGTACGGAGTCTAATAGATTTCTATTATTAAAGCAATGACTTTATCATGAAAATGAGGTGAGATTTAGTGTTGTGTTCTGAAGAAAGGAGGATGTTGAAATGTGGGGGAGATAAGAGCAAAGCACAAGGACAGGCCATGTGGCTCTGAGCTCTTTGTAAACAGTTAAAGCCACATAAGCTTTCTCAATCTTTTTAAAGCAAGCCTATGCAAATTACAACAGAAACTGGGTTTAAACCAACAAGATACCGTCTGTAGATTTACTCAGTAAAGTAGCATTACCTGTGTGTGTAACAGAGACGTTTACTCAGATCAGCTTCCCTCAGCCACTGCTCTTCACAGTCTGTGGCTAGAAAGCCTGTGTGGTACCGGTTCCTTACAGTATGTTCCCCTACTTGACTATTCTGAAACAGGGCGCGGAAGAGACCAGACTCAGAGCTAGCGTGCGATCTGTGCTCCCTGGATTCAAGAGTCTGTTATAGGAGGCTGTTAAGTGCTCTGGTTTAGTGCCTCATTTAAAGCAAGTGTACTGAACCACAGTGCACCCTTAGACATTGCCTCAAATCTTTCCATCAAAGATCATGGTGTTTCGTTAGTGGTTTCTCTAAGATGTTTTGACATGCTTTTCTCATAGCTCTCTTTGAAGTCTGAACTGTAAACTTAATCATGTTATTATATGAATATATAGGGTAACGTGGGGGAAGACCCCCCCCCCCCATTAAAAACAATGTGGATTTACTTATTTTTTCAACTGTAACACTTTAAGATATAAGTTTAGCATGTACAGAATGATGATGAATTAGACAATGTGTTATTATGGGAAATAAATAGAAACATTAGCAAATATAGTTGTTATAGCACAAATTATAAAATATTTAAAGGGGTAAGATGGGGTAACTTACTGGGGTAAAACTAAAAAAAACTATTTTACTCCACAAAGCTAAAAACATTAATGTGTTCAC
This sequence comes from Rutilus rutilus, assembly GCF_951802725.1. Classification (NCBI taxonomy): domain Eukaryota; kingdom Metazoa; phylum Chordata; class Actinopteri; order Cypriniformes; family Leuciscidae; genus Rutilus; species Rutilus rutilus. The sequence continues at coordinate 10,198,980 of NC_140233.1, forward strand.
AAATCCCTCATTAATAAATAGATACAAAAACGTATATATTCATTTATATATATGCTATTCAACATAATACAATGTCATTGATCACTATTTTTCAGAGGTACAAACAATCATCTTCCCCCGGGGACATCTTACCCTATTTTACCTTAATATATTTTTATACACATTGTGATCTTTTAAAATACATTGTAGTACTTACCTGTTTATGATTGCACCTTTTAAAGAGTACAAGGTATAATGCATGATCAGCTCTCAATTTCATGCATTATCATATTTTATAAAAGTAAAATAATCTATGTATAGTAACTGCGGTTATAGTAATTTTGAGTGTGCAATTCAATATGAAGTGTATAATATGGCATTTTGAATACTTTAAAATTCATCATATTTTTCATTATATATCTAAATATTATCTCATGATGTTACCAATTTAACTGAATCGATTAGTCTATAAATACAACATAATGACTTAGTGATAGAAGGGAAACAGCACTTCATTCAGCTCTCCAGTGCTTAATGGTTCAGTCTTTCATAACATCTGCCATTTGGCTAAGGCTCAGACTGCCTAAAATATTCCTCTCAGGTCCGCAAGACCTTAAGAGCTTCTCCTTTTCACTCTGCACTCTTTAGTTTCCTGTAAGTGATGTCACAGGGTTGCTATGGGTACCTTAGATACAGAGTAGATGAAAACAGTTCCTGTTGTTACCCATGTGTCAGGGCCCTGGGGACAATCTGAGCCACTCGCACGCACAAAAACACTAACAATTGCACATTTTCTCTTTTGAAAGCTTGTAGCTTTGCGGGCATTCTTTTCCTAGTCGATAAGAGACTGACAGATATGTAAAGAAGACACGTAAGATTCAGCTGTGTACCCACCTTGAATCTATTTACAGCTTGTTTGACATGTTGAAACTGCCACCAGGAATTTCACTTTTTTCAATGTAATTATGCTGTTTTTCCTCTCCCCGTGCAAAAAAGAAAAAGCAGAACAGGTTTTTACACTAGTGAGATTGAGTTTGTTTTTTCATATCTTTGTCTAAAGAAACAATTAAATTCTTGTTGTCCGAGCTCACTGCAGCATTGACACATGTAAACCTGTTTCAAGTTCAATGTTTAAACGAGTGATTTTTCACACTTGACATTCTGTGTTCAATGGGTAGCCACAATCAGTATTGTGTATTACTTCCCATCCTCTGTAGGTGTGCTGGGTGTGGCCTTTGCTGATTCGATGCCTCGAAACTGGGTGTTCTCAAATTTTGTTATGTTTGTGTTGGGCAGGGTTGACAACTTGCCTGAGTTGGAGACAAAAACGTCCAAGTGGTGTTACCCAGAAGGCAGAGTTCTGCAACACCACCCCAAGCTAAACACTTACACCCTGACGGTGGAGGATGTGCCAGGGCGTCTCCCACCTAGCCTTCAATGCGATGTGGAGGAACTCCAACGCCTCATTCAGTCACATCAGAAGGTGAGTCAGTGATTGAGAGTCCTCCGTGGCAGTAGGTGTGTCTTATTTCCTTGCTCTGCCACTTTAAGATCACAGTGATATTTCCAGCTGGGTACGATCAGCAGGGTTTGTTTGCTTTTGTGCTAAAACTCTGCAGGAGGTTGCTATCTGTGACTAAAGGAAGTGACTAAATGCAGATCACAGACTAAACCGTCTCTCTCGCTCTCTGTGCAGGCACCCTAGCTCGCTTTCTCTGGATGAATGTTTAATGTCAGTTTTAATGAGGACTGTATAAGGCATTCTGCTTTATTTAATAGCTATTTTTGTACTTTGTTTATTCAGGAAGATCCTCTGACACAGCATAAGCCAGCACTGCTGATTCTTAACAGAGACTCAAGTGATAGCACAGAGACTGCTGACTCACTGGAGCCTGAGCATCAGGATCCCAACTCTGAACAAAAAGAAACCTGCCAATCACTTTTGAACAGCTCTGCCATTGAGGATGGATTGTGTCTTCGTCAAAATGGCATAGGAGATCATGTCCAATCACAGGACTTGGAGGTGGAGCCTGAACTGCCAGCTGTAGGGGATACTGGGAAGGCTTCAGATAAGGCTGACTGTTCGCAGCGGCGGGTAGAAAACGATTCTGTGACTTTCAGTGCCCCTTCCTGTGGAAATCAGCGGGAGGAAGCTGATATAGAGCTCTGCGTAATCAGTGCCAAGCAGGGGGCTGCTTCACTGCCTGATAAAGGGAACCAAGAAGAACAGGAGACTTGCCAGAGGAGTTCAGAGACTGAAACAGACTATAACGCTCAATCTGGCAACCTTGGGTCCCAAGTCATGGGCCACGCACAATCTCAGGGTCTCCTCCCCACGGAAATTAGTCAGCCTTTACAAAGAGAAGAGGAGAGCGAGGGGAGTACAGATCTTAGTTGGCGAGGGGACTTACCAGAGGAAAGGGAAGGGGAGACGAGTAGCAGCCAGGAAATAGGCTTAAACTCTTCAGCACTTTCTTCCCGTGATCCAGAGGAAAACGGTCAGCGCGACGACGAGATTGAATCCAAGCTACCTACAGAATGCTCAGTGAGAACAGATGAAGCTAAACTGGCTTTAATCCAGGTAAATTCAGAGGTTACCTCGTCTGTACGAAACGATGAAACTGTTATTTCTGATGGTGTTGACAAGCCACATGGTACCCTAGAGACAGAGACAGGAAATCTCAGCGAACACACCAAAGGCAACACTGAGTCAGTTTCTGGTTTGGTTGCGGATGACGTTAGCATAAAGCAGAACTCTGTATTTAGCATTTTAGAAGGAGATTTGGTATCGTTAAGTCTTCGGCCAAACATGGCACCAGGACCGGTGCATAAAGTTCGACGAGGACTCTCGCCCGTTCCTGAGACTTCCTCCTATGAAGGTCCAGCTGTGGATCCCTTGTCTGAGACTACAGAAAGTTTTCAACAGCCACCTCAAGCCATACAATCTTCAGAAAATGCATCAGACTGTCAGGAGATTTTGATAAATGACTCAGCTTCTGACATTAATGCAATAGCAGGCGTTTCCGTTGGCATCACTGCGGAGGTTTCATCTTGCCAGATTGAAGGGTCTCTACCTGATGGAAGCAAAGAGGAGGTAGCCCCTAATAAGACTACACTAGACCCTAAAGAGCTCATTGGAGATCCGGAATCAATTGAGGACATTGTTGTCTCAAAGTCAGATGACAAATCAAAACCTTGTGATGAACCTTCTCTGCCAGTTGATTCCGAAGTCTTTATTGGAAGTGATTTACAACAGGATTCAACAGTGTCTACAATAGTGTCTTCTGAACATTCTGGAGGTGATATAATTGTAGGAACAGTGTTCGGAGAAGAGGCATCGAAAACATTTGTTCAGCCAGACTCTATGTCCAAACTGGTGGAGCAAATTCCTGAGGAATATTCTGCACTTGCCATGAAAGAAAATCTAATTTGTGAGCCAGGGGAACCATCGGTTCTAGTGCCCGCTTTGCAAGGGGAACTTGGATTTAAGGATGTTGCTCCAGAGGAACCTCTACAGGAAAGGGAAATTGACTCCATTCCACAGGAAACACTCAGTGATCTCTCTGATCCATCGGAAATCACACACAATGATTGTGCTGAATCCAAAGCACAGTTCCAGGTCCCAGAATCCTCCAAGGAGTGTGCATACACACCATCAGAACCTACTGTTGAATGTGTGAATGGCCTAGACCCGTCTTGTGCCTCCCTCCAAACAGAAAGCAAAGACAGCAGATCTTCTGAGAGCTCCTTCGCTGATGGAGTACAGATCTCTGCTGTAATTCCCGATGGGGATGAATGTGTTGACAAGACTACAGAAATGAGTGAGACTACTTTCTCAGGGGACAGCCCATCCTCTCCCATGGACACCCCTAGTGGTTCTGCTCTGGAGAGCTCTTCTATGTCTGACCCACTCAATGCCTCATCCTCAACAGCTGAGCTTACTTCCCCTTTGGATATTAATAGTGGATTGCACCAGGATTTGGAACACACTTCCCCAGTGGATTTAGACAATGATTTGTCTGAGGAACTACAGCGTTCAGACACACCTGACAGCCTGAATGGATTACATCAGGATACTCTGGATAGTTTGATGAAGCACAATGAAACCCTTCAGCAGCATGCTGAGGAACTGCATGTGGAACAAATGACAGGTAATGCATTTTTATTTATCACTCTGCTGATGCTGGTATAGATTGTGTTTATTTTAGGGTGTCTGATGCTATTAACTCTATTTTTTACCATCATCCTATGTAACGGTTGTTTGGATTGATCTGGAATTTCTTGCTGCTGCTAAATGAAGTTTGTTTTTCATGCCATTCTAATCAAATTGTTCACAGCTAAAGCTAGTTTAGCTCATTTGTGCTATTTTGAAGCTAATTTAATTTTAGCTTCACTGGATTCCAACATACTTTTGTGTGTGCATGTGAACACAATGGTGTTTGCCTTACAGATTATGTTGTATTATATGTGTATGTATATATGGTTTTGATCTATCAGTGGTTTAGGTTTCCATCCGGAAGGGAAAAACCTTCCTTGTCATTCAGGTAAGCGTGTTAATAGGGAGTGTTTGCAAAAAACAATGTGTATTTGCAGCACAATGTATCCTGGCAACCTGGTGATGTCATTTGTCTCACATCATAGAATGAAAACAGTTGAAAGATTGTCTTGTGAACTTTTTTTCACAAAGTAGACGCCCAGCTCTTTTCCACATAGATGAGAATTCAGCATTGTTCTACTAATAGCTCCTTACTCTGTGTTATTTATATCACACTCATGGAGCTGCTGATCTCAGTTGTAAAGGAGGAATAAGTCACTTTCTTTCATCAAATGCTATATTGCTGTAATAATGTATCTGAGTGGTCAGTTTAACGGTCTTATCATGATTTGTTCATTTCTAAGTAAACAAATAAACCTACATACGCCACTGAAATGTTCAGTCCTCTGACATGAATCAGCAGCTGAGTTAATGAATGACTTACTGATTTTTGGAAGTTTCAGGTAAAAGTCACGTATGTGAATTTCCCTGAAACTGTGGGTCTTATTCAAATGAAACATTTTGTTTTTTAAATACATGAAAAACTAGCCCAGTCATCTACAGCAAGTTTCTCAAAATGGCAATGCAATCACTTTTAAAACTTAAAATACAAGTTCTTCATCCTTCTCTCAGTTCCATATTATTGTTATTATTATTAATGTCTTTTGCCTCGATTCCGCCTCACAGATGATGGCACTTTAGCAGAGGATCCGGTGGACGGACACCAAGACTCCTTAGCAGACATAGAGAATTCCGAAGTGGTGAGTATTCTTTGGCTATAATCCTCAACCTGTAATCCAATAAATAAATCAGTAACATTTAGACCTCTTGGTGTGAGTCACTCAACATTTGCTTCCTGCCACCCTGAATTCTCAGTAGCTAAGAAGTGAGGTAGTAGTTTCCCAAAAGGCTCCACTGACCAGAAATTGAGGGATGTATTTAACCTGACCTTCTGTTGTAAATCTGATTTCTACGCCTGGTTGCTGAAAGGCTTCTGACGCAGCTCTGATTTGGAACTGCTGAACTGTCCCTCATAAGGTCAAACTGGCAGATATGGGAATGCTGCCACCCTGCAGCTCACACTGTCGTTGTGTGTGTGTGTGTGTGTGTGTGTGTGTGCGTGCTGTTCTTTTCTCATGGAGGAAAGATGACATCACCCTGAGGCCTGAACACTTTTTTTCCCCAGTTGTGTGTCAGAGGGATGATATCAGTGGCGAGAATACTGAGAGGGTGGAAGGCAAGATGTGATAGCTCATTTACGCAGGCCAGCAAGAGTGATGAAGTGAGATGTCTATCTTCAGTCTTTAAAAGCTGCTGATTAGAAGTATCCTCCTCCATATCGCTAACTTCAGTTGTTTATTTTGTCATCGTCCTGTGGGAATCCATATTGTTTTGGCAGCTTCCTGTGCCTCCCAATTTGGTACGAGATTTGAATTAATCTAAAATGAATGTTGAGGAATCACTTTCAGAGTGCTATTTTTTTCCAGCTGATGAACAATAAAAACATTGACAGCCAATAAGAATCCACCCGACTTTAAAGAGCATGTAAAGTGCCGTACGACAAACCTGCAGCACACTCTTATAATAAACAGATCGTTATCATCCGATGGTGTGTGGATGCTAATGTAGTTTTTTATAGCTATCATTCTTGGTGTGAATGGGCCTTAAGGCTGGGACACACCAAGCCGACAGTTGCCATTAGGCAACTTCGGTCTGTTTTTGAGCGTCGGTTGGCTTAGTTTTTTTCAGTGTGTTCTGCACCATTGTCTCTAGTCGGACGCTGTTGGGTTTGTTGGGCTGATTCAGCATGTTGAATCGCCGTCGGGCCATCTGTGAGAGAGAGAACTCTGATTGGCTGTTCAGCTTAGCGAATGAGTCCATGCACGAGAATAAAAGCGAAAGTGATGAAAGCGAGCAAAGAAGTCAAGACAGTACAGACAGAAGGCTGTTAAAATTTTACATTATCTTACCTGAGCATTCAAATACACAAATATTTTCATAATGACATGAGCCGGCTGGAAAGTGATCAGTGTTTCGTTTTCCCTTTTTGAATGACGATTGATACCTGCTGATATAGACAGATATTTCCTTACACGCAGGCGCAGAACACACATGCTAGTTGACAGTCGCCTTTAGTCCTTTTGGTGTGTTCAAGCGCAACTTTTTGGCCGAGATGAAGCTGATGAGAGGCAACAACACAGTCTGCTTTCGTTTCCGCTTGTTCTTTGACGTCGGCTTTGTGGTCCCTCCTTTAAGCCATTGGAAACCGACGCACATCTTTGCTAGCATGTTGCAGCTAACATTCTTTTTGTTTTGGTTGTAGTGGACTCAAGCATTGGAAATGAAATTATTTTTTTCTTGCAAGTGACATTACTGAGTGACAATAGGTTTCCATTCAGTCTGAGGAGATTTTTCTCTTTAAACAAATTAATGGAGATTCCTAAGTCTTAATTTTTACACCATTAGCCTACTTTAGCTGCATTCTTCCAGTTGCATTTGAATCAAGGCCCTGTTTGAACTAAAAAGTAGTAATAATGAACAGTTATTGACTGAAAACAGGCTATTGTGATGGATTTTTTTTTTAAATAAAACGGTAAACTGTGTTTTAAACTAATAATAATTCTAATATCTAACCTTACTTCTCCTACAGGCCTAACATTATAACACTTGAACAAACTGTTCTCTGAAGATTGTTGCGTTGAAACCAGTGAAAACTTTAAGATGCTGGCTAGACAATATAAGAAAATATAAGTCTATAACAGTCTCATGACTTATTGAGTAATCAAATGAACTTCTAACCTCTTCCATTTTTTAAAATGATTTGAGATCTAAATTTGCTCTGCCAGTAACAGAGGGCGAAGTGGGGGCTTGTTTTGCACAGATTGAACCAATCACATTGAAGGAAAATTACCATGAGTAATAAATCACGTTAATCTTACTGTTGTATAAAAACCTGATGTATTGTTGTTTTTAAGAGAGATTCTCTGAGAAATGCTTGAACTCTCCCAGCCTTGATTAAAGAATTTAAAGGGCATTTGCTGAAGTCTGTCTGGTTATTATTGCTGCGCAGCAAGTTAAAAGATTAGTGAGACACTAAAGACCTTATTCCCGAGTGACAGTGTCAAAAGGGGCGAGACGTCGATCAACTCAGTGTGAGACACTTAGGCGGGGTTAGATTGCGGTCAGGTAACTATAATTCTTAAGCATTCTACGTGGTTAGAATAGCTACTCTTAGGCGTCAACCAACGTGGTGAAGTCACCTGAGTATAATTTTTGCAGGTGTCACTCAGGGACAACCTAAGTCAGGTGCGTAGGAGAAAAATCTACCACTCTACTTTTACACTTATCTGCCGTCTGGCATGCAGACTTGGACTGCATCATGGGGTCGTGGAACAATATTGTCAGCATTTGAAAGAAATTACACTCTGGAACATTCTATCTTAAGAGACTCTTGAGATAAGAGCAGGGGTCACATTCACAGAGCATCCTAACTTTGCGCTAGCATGCTAACTTTGCTCTCGCTTGGCAAGATCACAAGAAAGCTAGGTTCTTATTAGCGGTGCTTGCTAGGCAGTGTTAAACTTAGCGCGCATTTTTAAGATGAATGGTTTGAATCATGTTTTGTAGTGATTTTTGTCACTTTAACTTGTCAAACGTAATGCTTCTGTCAGTTAAAGGAGGCTGATTGGAAATAGGATCTGAGATGCTAACAAATGCTAACAAGTTTTTCCACATCAAAAAAGTGGAACCACCTTTACATTTTTTTACATTTGGGGTTAGTTAATGAATTGGTTTGTCATTTCCCTTGCTTTCAACAGTGGGCATTGTGATATCCAAGTTATTTTTGAAAAGCTGATTGTATTTAGCGTTATCATGTTGTCACAGCTTAATTTAATCTTTTTACTTACACCACTGAATAATTCACTGTAAGACCAGGAACATGCTTTAGGAGCATAAATTGATTTGTTTTTGAGTTCATCTTGACATAAAAAAATGACATCCACTTATAATGGATGGTTTATGGATAATAAGTGGTTTGGTTGTTTTTAGCTTATCCTGTGGTGTCTAGAGTGCTGTGGCTCCCTCTTGTGTTAGGATGCAATATAACTCCTTCCAGATGTGCATTGAGCTGTCTAGTAGTCTACATATGTGTTAGAGAGAGAAGCAAGGGCAAAATACACATACTGTGGTCTCAATATGCCTCCAAAAGCATGAGGGCTACCTATTCTCTTTCTTTCTTCAGCTCTTTTCATCTGTCCTTGTGCAGCAGGCCAGATGCATTGTGGGAACCCCTCTAAAGGAGTTCCTTTTTCACTAAACATCTAAACTATTAAACCACACAAGCTGCCTCTGGGAAACAGTTTCTTAGTGCGCACACTCACAAACACACGCGCAAACACAAATCCAGTGTGTAGTGTGTTGGAAAAAAGGGACAAGGCTGCCTCTCAAGCGCTGGAATGTGAAGTGTAAGAATGGCGTGATGTTGAAGAAAAGCAAAGGGCTGCTGTTGGTAGAGTGGGAGGATTGAAGACACCAGTGAGGCTGGTCAGGATCCACACACACTCCTTTGTATTGTTCTCGCTCGATTTCTGTGCTTCTGCTCACTCTTTTCAAGTCTTCCTCCTTTTGTGTGTTCTCTCTTTCCCAGCATTAGTTCGTCCAAAAAGTAATTTACTCAGTCATTAAAAAGTCATTTACCATTGTTTTAATTCAAACCCCTATGACTTTTGGAACACAAAAGGAGACATTTTGGTCATTTCATTGCATTTACAAAACTAAACAAAAGCACATAAATGTCTGGTAAAAATGGTCCATATAATGTGAGCACGATGGTTTTATGTGACAAACTGACTAATCTTGAAAGTCATGATGTTATGAAGGTAGCAACAGATCTTTTCTTTCATATTGAAACTCGCATCCTGTTGAAACGTATCATCGAGAATGAAAAAAAAGAAAGAAAGGAGGATAGGGCTTGGTTCAATTCATTGGTTTCTGATTACGTAGATGGAAACATATGTATGGATGGAAAGATCAATAACATACATTTAAAAAACAGTTTCCGTTTCCATTTCATGCTAACTTTGTTATTCACTGCTAATCTTTTCTTCCAGTGAGCTGTTAATTATTGTGACTGGATCAAGTCATCGAATTTGAGAATACGAGAAGTTGGTTAGTCAGCTTTGTGAACGAATCATCCAGACTCATTTTGTGGATTGGATCAGCTGATTCATTTAAAGATCTGACTCAAAGCAATCATTCCTTCATGAATTGTATATCGCTGCTGCTTTCATGACTGTCAGTATAATCAGCCAAATTTCAGTGTATTATTCACATAAAGCTTATCATATGATTTCAGAAGGCTCTTGCACTCAACTATTGCAGACTATTGCACTCAACTCATATGGGCCACTTTTATGGTGTGTTTTTGAGAAGAGAATATCTTGCATTTCACAGAACAGACATGAGAATGAGCAAATAATGACAGAATTTCATATCTTTTTGGTCAAGCTATTCCTTTAAATCATAGTTTGTGTTGGATGACTGGTCTTGAGTGAAACACGGAGATAACATGCGCCGAGATCCCCACAAAGAGCCCTTGTTTCTTCTGTCCCCTCCTCCACTGGATAATCACATGCACACATGCAAACACACAGTAAAGAATGAAACCGACTGCAGCAGGACAACCTACACAGTTAGCTGAATATCTATTTCTCTTAAGTACAAGTTAGAACGTCACGCTAAACATGGAATAATGTATGAGACTTTAATTGAAGGTGTTTTTTTGTCCTCAAGGTGTGTCTGCCTTGTGTTTTTTTGCATAAAATTATATATACACACACTGTGTCACCCTCGTTATATTTTATGGTGGATGGAAACTCCCAAGCAAAAGTGGAAAACATGCATTGGGACAATAACAGGCTTCGTTTGCCATAACGCTACCACCCGTTATGAAGTCCACGGTCTTTAGCAATGTAATATTTTAATTTCTTTTTGTAATTCCTAATCGATTAGATATTGTGCAGTGATTTAATAGAAACCTGTAGCAGTGTAATTTTACTATTATTTATATAAAAATTTAGTATTTATTAATACTAACAATCACATACAAGTTATAACATATAAGTTTGTTTATATAATGTGTGTGTGTGTGTGTGTGTGTGTGTGTGTGTGTGTGTGTGTGTGTGTGTGTATATATATGTATATATATATATATATATATATATATATATATATAGTGTGTATATACACACATATTATATAAACAAACTTTTATGTTAGGTATGATTAATCGCGATTAATCGATTTGACAGTACTAATTTATTTATATTTTGAAATAGTTATTTTTTATTTTTTATTTTTGTTTAGTGATTTTTGTCATTTTCATTTGTTATTTATATTTAGCTTATTTTTATTTCTCTTTTAGATTTAGTAATATTGGTGCTGTTTCAGATACTTGCCAAGTTCAACAATTCTAATTTTCTATTAAGCTTTTAAGTTAAAGTTTTTCATCTAATATTTTTTTTCATGATTATTTTATCTTGATTTCAATTAACAGAAGCCAATTTTAATAGTTTTAGTTAATGATAGCACCTCTGAACCTCTGTATTTGCATGTGAACTCCTATCTTTGGTATTTTTGCGCTGAATGAACCCAGGCTTATTTCTGACTCTTTTCCAGAAGCCCGAGTTTCATGCACCGCTTCAATTGCATTAAATTCCCAGTGAATCCCATCAGACCGCACTCTGGCCTCTCATCATTCTCGCCATTTGAAAGGGTTGCCATGACTCCAGCTGTTAGTCGGTTGATGGTTCTATACAGATGCAGTGATCGAGGGTACCTTGCATCCAATGCAAATCTAAATGAGATTTGCTACACGTTACACTTCTTGTTTTAATTGCGAACAGTGTCCAAGAGTGAATTATCTTGTCATGACAACCTTTCTGATAGTGTTTACTTGGATGGAAAAGCCTTATCTTGCTGGGTGGAGCCTGGGAATCTCGCCCCACTGTACTCCAAACAGTTTGAAGGATGAAATCCTTCTAAAAATGTTCCTCTGATCAGTGAATGGGTGTTAACCGATCAGAGTTCAACCACACCATGATGCACATTGGTAAAGATGTGAGGCTTTCTGCTCCAAACATTGAAAAGGATGAGATGAGAGGCATTGAAAGAGCGAAGGGGAATGGAAAAGAGCAGCTGCGATTGGGTGAGTCTGTTAAAAAAACAACAGTGGGAGCAGAAGGAAAGCCAGCGACAGAAAAAGAGAGGGAGTGTGCTGAAGGAAAAAGGAGAGAGGGAGGGGAGAAAAAAGTGTGTGAAGAATGGAGGGAGGGAGGGATGGAGGGAGGGAGAGTGAGAACGGGGCTGGTTCATGGTGCAGATGTGCAGAGAGTTGCTCATTTTTCCCAAAGCTTGACTGGGAACTCCACAAGTCTCGGGCTTCATGTTGGAATATAACGGCACTCTCTTCTCCTCCTTCACACTTCACCCCTGGAAAAGATGTACGAGCGACACCGGCGACGGTACAGCCTGTGCGCAAAGGGCGAGAGGTCCGTGGACGTGGTTTTGATTAAGGTATGAAGAAAACAAGTAGTAGTTGTGTTAGAGTTCCTTTCGAAAGTCTGTTAAAAATCATTGTTGTCTGTAAATTTTGCAGATTGTCTTGTTGACAGTTGCGTGCGCCATCACATTGCATTGATTAGGGTTGGCCGGGAGCGTTGTTGAGATGCCAGAGGTCTCGCTCCCGTTGAATCGAAGGGGTGTGTGTGCATGAGAGCTGTGGAGTTTCGCTGCTTGGATTGGGTGGAGTTCAGTTTTGGATGTGGAACGATGAGGCCTGCTTTCCAATTTCAGGCCACTGTTCTCCATTAGCTCTAGGGTTTGATGTTTTGTTCTAGACATGCTGGAGTTTGAATTTCGTAACAATTTTGCATTGAGTTCCATCTCTCCCCCCCCCCCCCCACACCCTTATGTTTGTTGTCAAACAAACATTGAAACCTGAGACTTCTCAGTCCATATTTCATATTTACAGGTATTTGGATTCATTCTTTAATTTTAAATCAATGTGTAAGTTTCTTGGTTTCTCTTTAGGGACAAATTGGTCCCAAGAAGTTAATTGTCAAACAATGAAACCTGTGACTTAACAGTCCATATTTTGGGACAAAAGTGTCCTCAGAAATGTGCAGAATTTGACACAACCTTCTTTTAGGATAATTTTAATTAAAAAAAAATTCTGAAGCTTTATAATAAAGCCTTATCTAAAAATGCAAAAGCTTTATAAAAACAATAGAAGTCCACTCCCTGTCCTAATTTAGATATTGTGTGTGTGGGAACAGTAAGGGCTCTGACTGGAATGCTGTCAGTATGTTGGAGGTTGTATATTTAGTGGCTGGTCTGGTACTGTATCAGTGAAGGTCACAGCCAGACACGTGAAGGGCCCTTCCACAGTCTGACCCCTCGATTATTGTCTCTTGATAAGTAGATTGGTCCAAGCTTGCTTCGCTGCCTGTTTATCTCCATTCACTTCTTCTGCTTCCTTCTGCTTTCCATCATCTGACATGAGCTGGCAGCAGGTCTGAGAATCATTATGTGGGAAGGCAAGTTAATTTGAAAAAAAAATCTAATTATAGTAGGTATAAAATATTGTGGAGAACTGCCATGCATAATTATTCCTTCATAAAAGCAGCATGTTTTGTTTACTATTATGTATGCTCTCCTTTTATGCTTATCTGATTTTTTTTTTCTCTTAATTTTATCATTTAGTATTTTTTTTTTTAAATCGTTTATTCACATTCATGATGCACACTTGCCTACTTGGCTTTTGTATCACTAAATGTGTTGTTTACAAAATGAGGAATGAGACATAATTTGTCTGTGATAATTGACAACATGCCTTGGAAACACTTATTTTACACTATTTATTCTATTATATTCCATTTTTATATATATATATATATATAAATAAAATGGAATATATTATTGTAGTTGAATGTCTCATCCCTCATCCCGATAGTTCACTTAAAGTCTGTGTATTAGTCCAGACAGCTTTTAATTTTTATGATCAGGCTTCATGGTCTCACCAATTAAAGACTTCAGGTTTTTTTCCACCTTAAATCAGCATTATATACTGTTATATTTGCGAGGTGATATTAATATATGGTCCATGTTAAGCATCTGTGGTGGGAAGTGAAAAGGGTCTGTTAAACCGTTCTGTATGTAAAATACAGGGCCGCAGGTGCCGCTTCAGCACTAAGTGAGGATTGAGAAAGACAGGTTGTCCACGGCCGTCTCAAAGAGCACCCGAGGGAGCACTTTCCAATTGACGCAGACCTTTGTTGTAGCATATTCCTTTCACCTGAGACCTCCTTGATATTGAACGAGAAGCCAAATGGCTACTTAACACCTCTTTAAGTCATTTCACAGATGTTTTACCCAGAACCCGCCTGCAAATGTGTGCAAGAAACAAATAGAAGAACCATGCAAAATCAGTAGGTAGCTATTTTTGCAGTACGAAAATCGTCCACTGGTGCCCACTTCCATGTCATAGCCTTTCCTGTCTCCACAGCTCGTCATATCTATGGAATGTGTCCAGAATGTCCAGCTCAGACCACAGTCTGTGGACAGTCTCTCTCTGCACTCAGTGGATTACAGCTCTGTTTCATAAGCCTTTCGGAAGTTCTGTCATCTCTTAATATAGCCCATCTCAACAGTCTCCTTTTCCATGATTAGAACATGGATGTGTTTGGATCAGAGCCAAAGCACTTAAAAGACACTTTGCCACAAAGTTCATATCCACTACCAATAAAAAGTTTGGGATAGTGAGATTAATAATACAGTAAAAACAGTAATACTGTGAAAAAGTATTGCAATTTAAAATAACTTTTCTATTTTGACATGCAAGTTATTCCTGTATTGGCAAAGCTAATTTTTTTAGCATCATTACTCCAGTCTTCGGTGTCACACGATTCTTCAGAAATCATTCTAATACGAGGATTTGCTGCTAAAGAATCATTTATTTTCTTATTAATAATTTTGATTACAGCTGTGCAGCTTAATATTTTTTCCCCCCAGATCCTTTGAACTGAACGTTCAAAAGAACAGCATTTATTTGAAATATAAATCTCATTTTGTAACATTACAAATGTCACATCTCAACTTTTTGTATTTTTTTTTAATAAGATTGAGAAATTGTAGGATCAATTCAAAGTGTTTTAAAATCATTGTGAATAACCTGTTAATTATGGATAGCCTCATACGCATTTTAAATGTATAGTTCTTATGAAAATATTTAAGTTGGGTTTTTTTTTTTTGCGAATATGGCCCCAAATCATTAACGTTTTGTGGAACTTGTGGTTTTTTACCTTGCAAATGAAAAATCATCTGTAAAAATTTATATTTACATAACTGTCAAAAATCAGCTTATAGTATAAAAACCTGCCAGCGCTAGAAAAGTGTTAAAGTTGACAGTTGGCACCAGACTAAAAACTACTCTCCCTTAACAAGCACCCACAACTCTTTACCAGCTGCTTTTCCACCGTAGGGCCGAACGGTTCCAGTTATATTTCCACTTAAGCTTGGTTCGGCAAGGCACAATTGTAAACCAATCTCGGCCCGGAATTCCCAGCACTGTTGGCTACAAATCTACTTTTAAAGTTCACCTGCCCACTGTTGTCCTGTTCTAGGCACCCATAATTCCTCAGGGGAAGGAGATTGTTTGGAGAAGGCAATTCTAGGGTAGTTTCCTGTTCTTGTGACATGGGTTCCCACAGGAAGCCAATACCGTCAAAGACTAAGGGGCCGTGTGTCAGGATAGGTCATGTGAAGGGCGTCAGGATCATGTTTGAATCAATGCACCTTTTCCATCTCACTCTTGAAGTGTTGAATTTGCCAGTCAATGAAGTGTTGTGGTGTTTTGTGGATTGAACTCCATTATGGCCCCATTTACTCTCCATCAGTGGCGTAAAGAAAACGACGCCACATGCCTGGGGAAATGCATGGCGGCTTTTTACAGCCTACGTCATGCGCTCGTGCACAACACTCCTTTGTCATAATTCCTTTCCTGACCAAACGCACACATGGTTTTTCAAACATTGTTCATTAATTCTGCGTGTTTTTTTTTTTATTCTTGTCCTTAATTTCCAGTTGTGCATGTAGAAGCCTGACGTCACATTTGCCGAAGCGAGCATCTTAAAGCCACTTTGAACTACTTGATGATTTCACTTCATGTTTGCGTTGTTCTGCTATAAATCATCCCCTGCAATGAGCTCTTTGTCCCAGCGCCTATTCAAAGCCCCATTGTGTCCGGATGCATCTCGAGATTCTCAATGCATGTAAACACACTCTGAAGGATTGTTTGCGCTAAAAATTGTGTATTGTCTGTATTAATTGTTATACAGGGTGTCTTTAAGTGAGATATCCTCGGTTTTTAATGCCAGTCATACTGTGACGAGACTAATATTGATTTGTCTAAGGATTATGCTAAATTATACTTAAAAGATTTCTGTCAAGTGTAGTTAGTGACAGTTAGACTAATGAGACCCTGACGAGCAGAATGTAAAACACTAACATATAGCACATATATTATGAAGTAAGGTAGATATTTGTTTATTTATTTGTTTATTTATTTTATTAAATGCTTTACTTGTATGTATTTGTGTAGGGACAGATACAATAAACATAAATAAACTGGGACAACAGCCAACCAATGCATGTATCATAGTGCTTGTTGCTAAAGCTAATTTGTAACACTTGTCCCTAGAAGGGCTTTTATAAATACAATTACAACAACAGCAAACAAACAAAAAAAGGAGAAAAGAGAGAGAGAGAGAAATCTGTTGCTGAATTAACCAAGACTTTGTAGCTTAAAATAAAAAAAATTAAAAAAATTGTATATATATATATATATATATATATATATATATATATATATATATGTATATATATATATATATATATAATATATCATATATAATATATAAAATATATATATATATATATATATATATAATATATATATATATAATTTTTTTTTTTTTTTTTTTTTTTGGTGTGGCATAATGAGATTATCTATATCATGCGGATCTTAGCATGCAAACTTTTTCCAGTTATGTTTAAGTAGTACAGAATTTTTTTCAATATGTTTTTAATAATGCGTTATTATTTTAAATATTGCGTAAAATAAGTTTAAATCAGTCTAAATTTAACTCTTTTTTTTTTCTGAAATAATAGTAAAATTTTCACATAAGATAAATCCAGTCATATCAGTAGCTTTATGGTGGCTGACATGTTGTTGATCACTTTTTTCAATAACCCCTATGTTATTGGACACTTTTGCTGAATAAATTAATAATGGCTGACTTATAGATGTATTGGAGCTATGTGGGCCTCCTTGCTTTTGCGATATTGACCTTTAAAAACAAACCCATATTGGTTGACCGATCGGATATATTAACATAGCTGGCCTGACAAATCTATATTTATGCTTTGTTTATGCCAAGTTATCCTTAAAGCGTGTATCCTGAAAAATAATCAAACCCGTCATGATCAAAGAACAGGACTCTGGCTGACCGTTTCTGCCTGTGGCATGTGTTTAGCATTTGGTCAGTGTGAGGCATTACGCATTTCCATTACTGCACATTGGCTCTAAATGCCACATTTGTGGACTGATTTTCACGACTCATTCAGTAATTGGTAGAAACGGTGTCTGGTTGGAAGTGTTTCTGTGTGTGTCTGCTACATCCATTACCATTATTACCAAGCCGTGAAACTGACATAAAATATCAGAGCAGTATCCCAGCTAACCTTCTGGTTCGCTGCAAATTTGTCCGCATAAACACATTTTTGAGCGTTTGGTAATATACATCCAGATACACACATCCACAAGCCTGCACACTCGAAAACTAGTGTTTAATTGGCTGAAACCGAGTGCTCTGTACTTGAGACTTTTCATTTGCTTTCCCACTCAAAGACAAGTTTATCATTCATAATAAAGATTGAAGGATTGGGGGCAGTGTGTTTGTATGATTTTGTTTGTCAGATTGAGGTTGATGTCTGTTCTGGGATCAGTAAACATAACATGCTTGCATGTCTAAGTTCCAGATGGTGTAAGACTCTCGGTGCTGTCTGGATCCTGTCAGAACCTACTGCGAATGGGAATGACATGTTTTTTGAACAGCAGTGAAACGTCACAGCCATGAATCGCTTTTCTTAATTCCATGATGGCGTGTCTTCATTAAAACAATTAGATATGTGGCCCGACACGTTATGTGGTGGCACTTAGGTAGACGACCAGAGTTTAAATCCAGCTTGTGTTATCTACGGATACCATCCCCTCATCTTTTCATACCCTTTTAAATAAAAGTGACCAAAAAAAAAAAGCCAATCGTTACCCGTTTTTTTACATGTTTGTTTTGTTTGTTTGTTTAGTATTTTGTTTTTTAATTGTCTGTTACATTTTTTTTAAACTTTTTGTTTTGGTTTAGTTTGTTTGATTTGTTTTTTGTTTTTTCGTTTAGTTGTCTGTTCGTTTATTGTTTTATTTAATTTAAATTTTGTTTTATTTGGGTTTTGTTTTTGTTTGATTTGTTTGTTTTTTGCTCGGTTTATTTTTTTTATTTTTTGTTTTGTTGATTGTTTTTTCATTTAGTTGTCTGCTCATTTTTTGTTTTGTTTTATTTTATTTGTTTTGTGCTTTTCTGTTTTGTTTTAAATTGTTTGATTTGTTTGTTTTTTTAGATCACAGCTTTGGAAATCATGACCACACATAAAGAAACTGATTCAACCAGCTATTCTTCCCATTTCGTTCTTTTTTCCAGTATTTGTTTCTGTTTCTCTCCTTACATCTCACTCTCTGAGAGTTAAAAGGCTGCAGCTGTTGACGGCTCTATTGAAAAGCCCACGCCCCTCTTTCTTGCCACACTAGAGCAGTGTCCATCCACCAATGACCAAACAAAGGAGGTCTATGACCAGAAGCCACACACGTGCGTGCACACAGCGGGTACACACTAAGCGTGGGAGTTGAGCGTGTGTCACATGCTTACGACAGGCAGTGGGTGGGTGTAATCAGTCCTGAATGGAGCCGATGATGGCCATGCAGATGAGCTGCACAGGAAGGTTTCTAAGCTTCTGTTTCCGCCACAGGGATGTTCTTCTTTTTCATGGTCTTTTGATCTTTCTATACTATGTTACAGCTGGTGTTGTAGCTCTTCTTTGATTACACTAACTAAAAAGTACCATGGTGTTGCAGTGTTGCTGTTTTTGGATTTATTTATATATTTATTTATTTATATACATTTATTTTATATTATTATTTAAATATTGAATTTGGCCTATTAACACCATATTCACCATTATTATTATTTATAATATTATTATTATTATTATTATATTATTACATTATTATTATTATTATTATTATTATTATTCATCCTTATTACCTAATGCATCAGTGTATAATAATATTGATGCATCAGGTGGTAGTAATACCATAGTAGTAATACTACTAATAATACATAACAATAGTACAATTTGTGGAAAATATGGTGTAAAAATGGGCATTAAGATTGATAAATGTCCCATCTTCCCGAAGTCTATGGGTATTTTGAATTGGATTTTGGTTAAATAAATTATCCTGATGGACAAAACGTGTTACTATCATAATCTTTTGTTGATCACAGAGCTTTTTATTTTATTTTTTACAATAAACCAAAAGCCTATGTAAAAATCCTATTGTGTTTTTGTTGAGGGAACCAGTGTAATGCCATCTTCCGGGTTGGCCTACAAATTTACATCATTCCTGCACCACTATTGTACGGTGACCACTTTGTCCTTACAGTAGCCTAAAACTAGCCCTCTATGGCCCGTTCACAGCTGCTCTATGTTGAACGTTAGTGGGCCGTGATGTTTACATGTGGGTCACATTCCTCTAGGTCTGTTCTGAATGCCCCACACATGCCCCCAGAAACCCTTCCTGCCCCAAATCACAGCCTTGAGGGTTTACAACCACATGTAACTCTCTCAGGAGGTAGACGCTCTTACCACTGCTAATATTTCTGTTCACGAGCTGAAGAAAGGCACATTTCTTCATCAAGAAAGTGAATTATTCTGTGGTCGAAGGAAAATGCTTTAGCCGTCCAAGTCGAAACCATTGACATATTTGTCCTGGTTTTAGGTTGCAGAGGAAACCATCTTTCACCTGATGCATCAGTACTGTATGTCCTGCTGGATTCTAGCATGATTTTTAGCAGATGATGGATCTTGAGAATATTATGCATTTAAGAAAATCAATACCTTTAGAAAATCAATTCTTTTTGTATTTAAAAAACAAATAGTTTTTTGTATTGTCATTTTTCTAAACTGGCAAATGTAATTTCCAACATCTTCAATTAAGTGAGATTATTACCGTGTGTGAATTACCTGAGTCTCTCAACAGCGTTCTGCAGCAGCGTCTCTACTAATAGCGAAACTGTAAGTTTATCTGCTTCAAGAACAGCGCCACTATTACCTCGCTAGTGAGAAATGCCATGTAGCTTTAAAGTTGCTAAACTATTTTACTGACAACACGTTTCTGTGCGAGTGTGTGTCCGTACTGTATGTGTGTGTGTTTGAGTGGGAGAAAGAGAGCATCTGCTTTCCATACGTAATAAAATGTTTTTTTTTTGTGGTAAAAAACATGGAAATAATTTGTTGTTTTTATACTGTTGTTTACTATAAAACATTAGTTTTTTCTTGGTCAGTGTCATTGTGGGTTGTGGTTCTTTTGCTGTTGTAGGCTGTAAGGACCTTTGAAATAACTGAAATCATCTGGCGAAGTGATATGGAACTGTAATAATACGGTCAAGACCTGCCTGGAACTTTCCCTGAAAATAATTGCACACCTTAGAACATTCGTCAACCAATCAAATTTCATGTCACTAGTATTTTTTTATATGACAAATATGAATATTAGTTCAGAATATACAAAATCAGCTGTAAAGTTTTCTGATCTGTATATCAAAAGAGTTATTTTGGATATGATATGACACACTCTAAACTGGAATGATTTTCTCATTGCAGATTCACAGAGAGACAGAGACGTTTTACTCAGTTGATGCCAGTCGAGATGCTGGACTCCAGGAGAAGAAATCCACTTCAGTGAGCTCAGGTAACCAACTGGTTTTGCTTCAAAAGCCTGATGTCTTTTGCATTGAATATCAAGTTTGTAACCCAAATGTTCATGGTCTTTGAGGATGTTCATGTTCGCACCTACATAATTGTGGCTTCTAAGAATAAATTTACACTGAAATACCACAGAGTTTTACTGAACGTACGGCGTTTGACGTCAACAACTCAACATTGCATCACGGAGGTTTAGTTACATCCAGAACAAAACACAAAAACCTCTTTCATACATCTTCCAGCATGCTACAAAAGAAAGGATGCCCTCTTTGCTCAGACTGTGTCTGTGTGTGTCCAATCTAAATAGTGCCCACATTGTGTCACATGGGAAACGACATACACATCCTCCAAAGACTAAATGAATGTCTTCCTGTCAATACAAAAGACTCCACTAGTCAAATAAGATCATCTATTTAAGTAGATGACATCAACATCCTGTCTGCGAAGATTGCGAGAAGAGATGCAACACAATGGCCTGAAATGACTCACTTTCAGACTGTATTTTGATTTAGTTCGTGAGAATCGAGTCTGGTCTGTTTTATTTTCTATGTATTCTTCTTCTGTTGCTATACAACATTCTCATGTTGTTCCTGATTCTTCTTTCCCCCCCCAGAATTCCCCCCTTCGACCCCCTCACCCGAGAGCGTACGTCACAAAGAGTCAGCGAGCCCCATGCGGGGCTCTGTCAGCGATGGCGACTCTCTCTTTAGCCAGGATTTGGGAGAGGACATAGTTTTTAATAATAAGGTGGGTGCGGATTTGCGTTGTTTCCAATATCACCCAATTCTGTTTGTTTTCGAAGCAGAGTTGCTATTTGTTTTGTTTCTATGTGTCTACCAAGCGGAACCCCTCGCTTTTGCCTCTGCCATATAAAGCAGTTATGTAATACATCTCATTTTCAGTGGTGATCTTCTCTACACACAACATCTTGCTCCACTGACATCATGTCATGTGACGTGAGCAAATCGGTGGGCCAAGGCCATTATTATGACCTCATCCTCAGACATGCTTCCTCCTCTTTTTCCCACCACCTCTAAGGATTTCTCCACCCCTTAAACTCCTTGCCTCAATTTAAAGATGTTTAACACGGACTTAGACACTTAAGTGTTGCTCTTAGCAAGTCGCAGAGAAAAATAGTACTTTTTGAGAACTGTAATGTTTGGTTTACTTGGTGGTAAGTAGATCCCTCTATATTTTTTTACAATCCTATTTTGAAAAGCAGAATAGGCTAATCTCAAGTGGTTTCCACCACCATGTCCCTTTACAATATAAAACTATTGATTCAAAGATTTAACATTTTTAGTTAGAGAGCATAGTGAGATTGACTCAACTACGTCATTCACAGTGCTTTATGGGAATTGGCAGGTGTTAAAGGTGTTATTTCTTTGCAGAAGAAGTATTATATATAGTTTTTCACCTGGAATTCTGCTCTTGGACAAGATAATTAAAAAAAAGTTGAAATAATGTGAGCAAATGGCTCCAACAAAAGCATATACTGTTGATTAACAACCTTGTAGCTTTAAAGGTTTTTACAGTAAGTTATCTTTATAAATTAATTCCCCTATTGAGAACATTCATGGGATTTTTACTTCTGGAACCCGACTGTTCCCACCTATTGTAGCTAAGCTAGCAGGCTAATTAGCTATTGGTATGTTAACCTGCCATGCTAATTGGCTAGCAGTTTGCTTAGAGAACAGGCTAAGCAGCTAGCAGTATGCAATGCTAAGTTAGGTTGCACACAATGCGGAGATAAAACAAATTCTCATTCAAAAGAGCAATTTTTTAGTCAAAGCTTGATGTTTTTGCTTCATTTTGGCAGAAGAGAAAATATTTAAATGCTTACATTGGCTAAAGGTTTATTTTTGGAGGACATTAGCTTTATATGGTCCCCAAACTAGCCTACTTTTTCTCTTGGAATTGTACATGGAATTTCATGTAGCATGCTTACATTTTCTCTAAGCTCTGAAAGCAGGTAGAGGCACTTCACCTAAGCTTGACTTGTGTTCTGGAAGTGTGTGTCCCCCCCCCCATAGCTCATAAAGTCAACTATTACGGTACGGTTAGTGTGTAATGTAGCCGCTAGCTCACCACACCCCTCTCCTGGCTGCGGTCTCAGCATGCAAGGAAACTAATGAGCCGCTGTGAATGGAAATGAGTGTCAGGGCTGTGTGTGTTTCTATGTTATGTAAGCTTTATAAGGATGGAAAGAACTCTGAGACTCCATGGGGTTTGCAGGGGAAAAAAAATGAGTCTGCTTGTATGTACACTGCAGATGTAAAATTGGTACGTCATCAGCAGTCATTCGCAAAATTCACATGCGCTTGTCCTAACCAGGCGCTACATGTGATTTTCATTACATCAGGCTGGGAAGTTCAACCCACAGTGCAATTTCATTGGTCCAAAATCCCAGTCTTACTAGCTGTCTGCCAAACATCAAATGCATTTAGATCGAAAGTGATTTTGTTTTTGCGAACTCTATTTGTCGTCCTCTTTCTCCATCAAAGGGTGAGGACAGTGTCACTCTGACCAGCGGTGTGTCCATGACCTACTCGTCCTCTACAGATGACAGCTCCAGTCTGGGGACCCCTAGCGCCATCCCTCAGGCCAGCACAGAGGCCCCTGCATCAGACACCTGTCAGGAAAATCTCACTTCTCCTGGAGCTTCACCCATTTCTAGAGAAACAGAGGAGGAAGAAAAAAAGGACCGTCTGACCGAGGTCCCGGAGCGGTCGGCCATTTTACGCACCTCCATACGATCCCTGTCTCCTTTACGCAGGCACAGCTGGGGCCCGGGCAAAAATTCAGCAGGGGAGACAGAGATTAGTCAGCGCAGGTATGAATCTCCACAGTTTTGTGACTTAACACTGTGTACTTTGTTTTTTACACATACGCTAGGATATGTACAGTTCACGTGATGTAAGTATTGTCATCATGCAGCCCAGGCTGTAGTTTTACAGACATTACAAAAACATTTTTTTGTCAGTCATAACTTTTTAAGAGAAATAGCGCAGACACGTGTTGAGCGACTGTTTGCACACGTTATAATATGGAATATACTTTGAAAGGCTTCACATTCGTCTGTACACATACACAAAGCGTTCATGTCAAAATTGAAGTCACTTTGCGGAATGCAAACAGCTTTTTTCTGTCCTCTTGAAACAGGACATTGGGGTTACGACATATTGAGGGGTTTGAACTACTCTTAAATAGCCAATTGACTTTAGTTTTACATCACAGTCTGGTGTAGTGCACATTTAGATAATCCTATCCCTCTTAAACCCTAAAAGGTAGCCATTTGTAATGATGAACATAATGCAATATCTTCTTTTAGATAATTAAAAGATCATTTTAGATGTCCTTCTGTAGTAATGGAGTTAGTTTACTAGTGGTATGCTAAGCTACCAGGCTAATCGGTTAGCGGGGCATTGGGATAGCAGGCTAATAATGTTCCAAAACATATCGCAGTATCTAGTTCTAGAAAATAATCAAAGGTTATCAGGTCGAGGTATGCTCAGATAGCAGGCTAATCAGTTTGTGGTATTTCAAGCTCTTATTCTAATCAGATGTGTGGTATGCAAAGCTGCAGTTACGCTTGCAGTTGCTCAGTTTTGGTTTTTGTCCCATCATCTTCGCATTAGTTTTGCTTTGTGTACAGCTCTCCCCTGAGTCATTGGCAGTCTGTATGTGAATGTGTTTGTGTGTTTGTGTGTTTATGAAGGGAAATCCCAGAAGTGTGAGGGCTCTTTCCTCTGTGGGCTTTGTAAGCAGGCAGATGTTCTGTGAGAAAGAAAGAGCTGTATTTAGGTCACACAAGACTTTGTTCCTGCTAATGATAAAACAGATATCCTCTAATACTCAGAAAGACAGAAAAGAGGAACATCATGGTTAACATCATGGTTGTGTTTCTTTTCATGCTGAAGAGAACCCAATATGTAAAAAAAATTCTGGAATTAATTATTAATTTATATCCAATAAATCCACTATCTTTTTTCATTTATTGACTTAAAATTAAGTAAAATTATTTGCCTGGTACCTTTAGGTTGTGTTTATATATATATAATTAATATTATAGTTTATACAAATATAGTTGTTCGTATAAAATACAATAAACATTATGTATATTTTAAACAAAAAAAGACTGCAAAACCAGAATAATTTCATTATATTGACTTTATTTTATTAAGTTTTTGTATTGACCATAATTACAGCATAAAAATAAATATTTTAGAAAGTTTCAGTAATTATAATACATTTTTATATAATTATGATTATTACATATTTATAATTTATATCAGAATATTAATTTATAATTATTATTAGAATAATTCAGTTATTGGTATCATCCAAAAATGTATGTATTGGTGCATAATATATTTGCATCTATATTTGAATGTTTTTACTCTTGTTTCTAGTAAACATTCCTAGGGCTGTCAATCATCTCATCCGCTCTTCATATTCATTTTAGTTTCATTATTTCTGTCTATCCATCTTCTCATCATTTTCATCCATCACTTTTTCCAGTTCGTCAGGAGGTGAAGTGGAGCGCAGGTCTACAGGCCATAGGAGAAGGTACCATCATCCATTTTCACTCTTTCCGCTCAGGGTCCCTATCAAACTGTTTCTGAATGGTCCATGGAAATATTTAAAATGCTGTTGTGGTGTGTGCACCATATGCTGTGGGAAAAACTGTCACTAACTGATCTCATCAAAACATCCCATGAATCTCTTCGAAGTTAAACACGTTTAGTTTACACGTTCAGTGTTATATTAACCTTGTTTCCACCATGGAATAAAAAAAGGTAACTGCCTATATAAACTCATAATTCAGACTTTTTTTCTCACAATTGCAAGTCTGTAACTTGCAATTCTGAATTTATTTCTCGCAAATCTGAGTTTATATCTCGGAATTCTGAGCTTATACCTAAACTCAAAAAAATCTGAATTATGAGATATAAACTGTGAGAAATAAAGTCATAATTGTGAGTTATAAACTTGAAATTTCAGGAAATAATTGCAAGTAATAACTCGCAATCGCGAGAAAAGAGTCATAATTGCGAGTTATAGACTTAGAATTATAGAAATGCATGAAATAGTCATAATTGTGACCTATCAACTTTCAGTTGTGAGAAATAAAGTCAGAATTGCAAGTTTATATCACACAATTCTGACTTTTTTTCAAAATTCTGCAAGAAAAAAAGTATTGACGATTAAAAAGTCTTTGGTAAAGAGTTTAAAAGAATAAAAAGAGATTTAAAAAGTCGCAATTACTTTTTACTTTTTTTTTATTTCATTAAAAATTAAATGAAATCAATTTTTTAATTACATATTTCATTTTTTTATTATTATAATAATAATAATAATAATAATAATAATTAGTAAAAAAAAAAATATTTAACGTTTATTTTATTTCAACTAATACAAATGTTACAATGTTAATGTAAATGTTACTAACAAGTTTCTCTTTTATCTTTCTGTCCATCCATCCTTCCATCCTCCTTTCATGTGCTTAACTATGAAGCATGAGCTGGTGTCCTTCGGTTGTCCTGAACACAGAAAACGACGAAATAAATGAAAGAAGGTAAAAAAAGAGGAAGTGTCTAAAATCTTTAAAGAAAACTACTACTTGGGTAATGGTTACGGCATGAATTGCATTATGAAAGCACAAATGGTGTGTTGGTGTAAAAACAGAGGTGTATGTGGATGGCGAATTGTGTGTTACGTGTGTTAGTCTACTTCCTTTCTCTATGGTTTATTCTTCACTCCTCTCCGGACAAACATCTGAGACCACAAACACTCTTGCAGTCACTTCCGCTTACTTCATTGTCTGAGACAGAAACGGCCACTTTCATGGATCCGTTTAGCCGAACAGTAGATTAAACTGCAGTATCACAGCAGATATTAACTAATGTCAACAATGACTAACATATTGATCTGGATCTCAGAACCTGATGAGAGGTGAGATGTTTTTACTTTTGTCTTAC
Organism: Rutilus rutilus; assembly: GCF_951802725.1. NCBI lineage: Eukaryota > Metazoa > Chordata > Actinopteri > Cypriniformes > Leuciscidae > Rutilus > Rutilus rutilus. The sequence goes on from NC_140233.1 coordinate 10,225,629, forward strand.
CACATTGTCACTTTAAGCGTTTCCTGTTAGAAAGAATTTCAGAACACATCACACTCAACATAGTTGCTTTCTGAACAATTAGCTTGAAGTAAATTGAAAACATTTCATGTTTTTTAGCATGTAGTTTAAATCTTGTACATACAGTGGTCCAAAAAACTATTGGAATACTTACACTGCACTTTAAATGATTGAATTTCATTTCATTCAATGTGGCATCTGCAAACAAATTATTCTTTTTTTTCCAGAACTATCATTTCTGTAATTGCTTTTAACCATTTAATCCAAAAGTAATTTTCACTGCATCTATGAAGTAACTTGCCCTCAAATTCACACTGGTCTCCAAATAGATGTATGCACTTGACACACTAATGTTTGACAATGAGAAAGTGTCAGAATATATGTAGTGTTAATTTTAACAGTACGTTAGACAGTATGCTGTTTTTATCATTTAAAACTCAACAAATAACCTTTATTGAAGTGATTGGCTTGCCCTCTTAATATATGCAATTTGGGTTGATACTTAATTGAGTGGCATTTTCACCATGCGTAAAATTGTTGTATAGCGTGTGTCATGGCCAGCTTTCACAGACTGAGGTCAAGCTTTTATTGTCATAATTTGCTAGTTGACTTATGCTTGTTTTCATTTGATTATTATTATTTTTTTTTTGTATGTGAATCTCAATGAGTTTGGTCTAGCGTGTGTGTTTAAATGTCACCCACAAGAAGGTAAAAGATCTTGGGGGATTCAGTGTGCACTGTGTACATGTCGTCACCATCTCACCTTTTTAAAATATCTCATCCACAAAGACATTCAGGCATAATCACATATTTATTTCCACAGTTACAGCCTGGAAGGACTTGCAGCAGAGAAGGAAGGAAGGAAAAGTCTGATCCAGCATGTAGGGGAGGCCAGCCAGGAACCAAACTGTCCGTCAAAGCTGGACAGAGAAGAGAGAGGCTCGCTTGTGTCCCTGACTGAAGAGGAACAGGAATCAGACCTGGGCGACTGCAGCAGTTTAGACAGTCAGGTAAAATACCATTTATGAATGGATAGATCCAGCGTTGAAACCTGATTGGTAGTGCAACATTTATAGACATAGACAAAAAGCCAATATATGCACCTGTGACCACACATCAAATGATTTTTATATGAATGTAACAAAATCTATTAAAACTATATTACTTGAACCAGTTAAATTAATATTTATCCAAAGCGACTTACATTTAAGGAATACACCAAGCGATTCATCATAAAGAGGCAATAAACATGAGAAGTGCTAGTAATACAAAGTTTCAGCCATCACTCAGGATTGTACAAGCTAGAATAGGGAGGAAAATTATGAGAGCATTGACAAGTAATATAATGAAGTAGATGTTTCTCTGTGATGGTACCACAAGGTACCTGTCACTTACTGACCACAGGTTCCTAGAGGGCAGAGTGGAGATAGGAGGGGCGGAGCCTGTGGCCATCATGTAGGCCAGCACCAATGTCTTCAACTTTATGCAAGCTGCTACCGGAAGCCAGTGCCGAGAGATAAACAGCGGCGTGACATGGGCTATTTTGGGTTCGGTGAAGACCAGTCGAGCCTCTGCATTCTGAATAATTTGAAGTGGTTTTGATTGCACACGAAGAGTGTTGCAATAGTCCAGCCTAGAAATGACAAGGGCCTAGACGAGAAGTTGTGTTGCATGCTCAGTTAGGAAGGGTCTGATCTTCCTGATGCTGTACAGTGCAAACATGCATGATGCACCTACATGCTGTTCTAGCAGTGTGGTCTTCGAAGGTCAGCTGGTCATCCAAAATTACACCAAGATTCCTGACCGAACTTGATGGGATTATTGTCGCTGAACCTAGCTGGACGGTGAAATTGTGCTGTACTGATGAAGTGGCTGGGTAGACGAGAAGTTTTGTCTTTGCTAAGTTGAGTTGCATGTGTTTGCATGTTCTTTCATCCATTTCATCCAAAATGTCCACCAGGCAGTCTGAGGTCTGTGCAGCTACCATGGGATCATCTGGTTGAAATGAAAAGTAGAGCTGTGTGTCATAAGCATAGATATGGTAGAAGTAACCTGTATAATGGGTCCTAGTAATGTAGTGTATATGGAGAAGAGGAGGGGTCTAAGAACTGAACCCTGAGGTACCCCGGTGATCAGTTGATGTATTTTGGATTTTTAGGCAAAAGACCTACCTGTAAAATAAGATTCAAACCAGCAAAGTGGAGTTCCAATAATGCCCAGTGATGAGAGGGTGGACACAAGGATCCGATGATAGTGTCAAAAGCTGCAGATAGATGTAGTCAAGTCACATTTATTTACATAGCGCTTTTTACAATACAGATTGTTTCAAAGCAGCTTTACAGAGATAACAGGAAAATAATGTGACAAAGTTTGTATCCAGAATAAAATAGCGTCACATAATAGCGAACAGATGTTTCATTTTTGTTGTAAAAAAAGTTATTTATATATATAAAACCGTGATGTCATCGTCCAGCTCAATTCAGTTCGCATATAATGGTGTAAATGCAGGCAGATCAATATTATTGTTGAATATTAAATTAAATGTTAAATTTAATGTCCCCAACTAAGCAAGCCAAAAGCCAATGGCAACAAAGGTGAAAAAAGGCAACAGTGGCAAGGAACCAAAACTCCATCAGGTGGCAGAATAGAGAAAGAAACCTTGGAAGAACCCAGGCTCCTCTGGCAAATGAGCAGTGTATGATATGATTAAGGCAGCATTATAGGTCAGAAGTCAGATTGGATTGGAACAATCAGAATATTATCCAGTTCCATCTGGTTGAAGATCGAAGTCATCACGCCGGTATGGAGACTGGTTTGTTGAGGGTCATTGCCGATGGCTGTCGTGTTGATGAGGCCTTCATAGGGGAGAGTCTAGTTGACACAATCTCTGCTGACACTTCAGGGATGCGTTGTGGTAGTGTCTAGGCGCAGGTCCTCCATCTGATCTGGATATAGACCCAGATCCGGCTGACTACATCATGCGTTGTTGTCGTGTCTAGTATAATTTTCTATATAGATTTAAACTGACAGAGTGTGTCTGCTTCCCGGACAAAGTTAAGGAGACTGTTCCAGTTTAGGTGCTAAATAGGAAAAGGATCTACCGCCAGCAGTCGATTTTGATATTCTAGGTATTATCAACTGGCCAGAATTTTGAGATCGCAATAGACGTGAAGGATGATAATGCGTTAAGAGCTCGCTCAAGTACTGCGGAGCTAAACCATTTAGTGCGTTGTAAGTAATCAGCAATATTAAAAAATTATACAATGTTTAATAGGGAGCCAGTGCAGTGTTGACCTAGCAGCATGAGAACTGATGATTTGGAATTAGCTCTTGCAATCCGTAGAGATTCAGTAACCGACAGAAAGGCAGTCTTGTTTAAATCGCCACTTTAAAAAAATAATTGGTTATCGTCCAGCTTTTTGTTCTGTGAAAGGAAAGATGATACCTTATACCAAAAGATATTGGATATATATATCATTTTTTTATTAATTTATATTTTAGTAAGTTCATTTAAAACCATTTAAACTAACTATATTACTTTGTAGAATTTTATTTATATTCTAATATTTTATCTTAATATTATAATATTATTATTGATATAATAGATTATTTTAATTTATATTAATTTTATAAATGTATTATTCAAACCATTTAAACTATATTACTTTTGTAGATTTTTTTTTATATTTTAATATTTGATCATATATCTTTAAATTTATTTATTGTTGATATGTTTATGACCACAATAAATTTCCATGAAATTTTGTAGTAATAATTTTATTGCATTTAATTACATTGATTGACTTATTTGTCATGTACGCTGCTTTCAGAAGTCCATCCATTCTGGACGAAGATGTGTCCAACCTTCACAACCCATTCTCACCAAGTCTGTCTCCATGTTGGCCATCAGTCAGAAAGACCTGGAAGGTGAGTTTAAACACCCTCTCTGGTTTTCTATTCTGCGTCTCACTGTGCCACTCTGAGCTCTGCAGCACTGTAATGCAAAAATGTATTTTGTGTTTAAAAAGCAATTTAAATAAAGCATATAAATAAGCTTAGATCAGATGTTGCAGAGTTCAGACCGTTTCTTTTCTCTGCTGACCTCTTTTCATGCCCTTGTGGAAAGAGAAGTAGTGGAAACATTCCGTCAAATATGACCACACACTGACCACTCACTTCCTGCCAGTCATAATCTAACACCCTGATTTTCGTGTCCTGGGATTTTTATACTACAAAAAAGGTCCTGTATCAACTGGGATTGTTGGGATTCTTCAACTCCTCAGATTTGGACCTGCCGTGGTTCCCTTTCACTGTGGTGTCTCTTTAAGGGAGTGGACATTTACTGCCAGTGTATTAGCACCCAATTTTATTATAACGCCTGCTTTGATCTTTTTTGCCCATGTGATCATGGAACCAACCAGCGATCGGACGGCCACGACCCAAGCGGCGAATCTCCTTCTCCTTCAGCATCTCGCCCTTGCTCCCAAAATCTAAAACTCTCTTTTCTATTGGCTCTTCATCCAGTGATGAGGAGGAGGCAGTCAGTAAGTAAAAGAATGTCCCACAATGCCTGGCGTGGCCCCTGCCCGACCCTTGCTTAATGTGAAGTGTGCCCCCTACTTCCCTTGTGTCACTAAGTTATTGATCAGACTGGCCCCTTGAATTATATTCTAAAACACCTATTCAGTATTATTTTTTTTATTTAATTATTTATTTAAATTGTCCCATGTGTTGAGTGAATCACTTTTATGACAGTGTTGAGTTATTGATCTGCCTAAAACGTTTTATCTAACCTATGGGTTATAAAAAATGGTAGAAAATTAACACTGATTGACTGAAGTGCCAAAATAATAAAATTATTATTTTTTTTTTAATTCTCTACGCAATAACTTAATGAACTTTGTGTATAATGTGCATGTTGTCTGGTGATGCATTTATTGCACCTTTAGATTACTTTTTGATCAAAACTTTGAAGAGAATCTTGCTTAGCGGGTTAAAGTTAGTTAAGTTGTTGACAAGTTTATAACTAGCTTTCTGAATTATAATACGTCTGGTTTACTGGCACAGATATTCGCGGTACTTCACCCCCTTGAGTACTGTGGTGGTTTGTTACCGCCGCAGTAACGCAACTACGCTCATTAAGTATGTGCAGCGGAAGCGCGTGCTTACGATGCATTTGCCAAGAATCCTTCATAGTCCCACGTCTGACAGAAAAATGGTATTTTAGTAAGCACATTCTTTTACTCAAGTCATTCCTGCGGATTATTGGACGGATGTCACGGATAGCGGGTCTCCCAAATGAGACATTGCCACGTCTGTATAGTTTCTTTCCATTGGCTCCATCTCTCGCCATGTCTTTCAAAGTCATTTAAATCCACATAAACACATTTCATAGCACTGCTTTTAGATTTCACAGCTGCTTAGAGTTCCTTGTAAAAAGAAATGTCTAGATAGCCAAAAAGGCATATCAAGCTTTCACCTGAACATGGCAATTCCAAGCAAATATAGGCTTGCATCAATGGTTTGTACAGCATTTTTCTTTTATTTAAGATGTTAAGCTTAATTGTTTAGATAAACATTACATTTTATATCTTAATATGCAGTGTAAATTATACTGACCCTACAGGCTAAAGCAGTAACTGTCAACAGTAGAACTAAGAAAAAACTCTTTTAAAAAATGTTCTATTGCATTTTTATTGATTTTAATTTATTTTTTTTACTCTTTTTTTTCTTTATCTGTACATAGCTGAGCCAAACCCATCTGTCAGAGGTATCATAAACAACCTACTGTACAAACACAGTGTAATAGTTTACTATAGAAGGCAAAAACAATATAAGCAAGTTCCTCCAGTCTTTCCAAAACATGATTAGTCATTTCATCTTTAACAGTTTTTGTGGTTGCAGAACAATGGATGCTTTTTCAATGTTGTATAAATGTGCCATTTCGCTTGAAAAATTGCCTCACTTTGTTCTCTGCAGGGCTGTGCCTTAGAGTCTATACATACCATAAAACTGCTTGTGTCATTTCTTTTGTACAAGTACAGAACTCCAGAGAATCACAGCAAAGTGATTTAATAATGTCAATCGATTTGTTTTTCTCTCGTTTCAGGATTGGGCTCGTTCACAGGTACATCAGGATCATTAGAGTACAGGTATGACACCTGCGTCACATGCTAATAGTGTTAACGTGTATATATTTAAAAATGTAATATAATCTAATTACAAGTATATAATTTTTGGATTCTGATTATGTAATCCAGATTACAGTTAATACCCAGCACTGTAAATGAAACCAAGAAATGTTGTGTCAGACTCAAAACACATGTATAACTACTAGGCCAGAGCTCCAACAATATTGTCAATTTCAGATTTCCCCCTTTTATGTTCCCTTTTGTCTCATTCAGTATATCAGAAGAGGATCCAGGTCCGTTACGGAGTGACAGTGAAGGCAAAGTTGTAGGAACCAAAGTGAGCAGGACATTCAGTTACCTCAAGAGCAAGATGAGCAAGAAGAGCAAGGTTGGTATAAAATGGTTTGCTTAGGATATATTTACTGTGTGTCAGATCTCATTAGTGGAAACAGATGTCATCATTTATTATGGCACATATCTTTCTGAGATAATGCAGCATGCACCTGCTATTTAACTTTGAGGTTTTCTGTGGTTCCTGTAGATGATGAGGTCGCTGATGGTGTGAAAGCGTTCAGCAACCTCTGCACTATCTGAGGATGTTATATGTTTGCAGGTTGCTCTTGTGCAGGCAACTTTGTGCACTTTTTGTCTGTGTAAGGGCTCACAGTAGGGAAGTTCAACAGGATGTAGAAGCAAGCTGTGGTCTCTATATGGCTCTGTTTAAATATACCCTTTCACTGGCACATAGGCTTTACAGCTCCTGAAATTCTGTGAAAACAAATACATGTTAAAATCTATTACCACACAGTTTCAGAGAACCTTAATGACATATTTTAGTTGTCTGCTTGAACCAGCCGGGCCACCATATATGGTTTAGTTCTTTAGATATGATTATTTAGGAAACCAAAGAATACCACAGCCTTGACTTATGCTTAACCATATGCTTTTGGTAACTAGGTCAGTGATGTAGACAGGAAATGCATTTAAAATTTTTGTTGTCACATTGTCTCCCTGGGTCTGAAGTAATTGCGGTGTCGATTGAAATTTAGATTTAGATCGAATGGGCAACACAAAGAAAACAAACAAGCTGTCTCATGTACTAGGGAAGGTCTTCGGTAAAAAGGAAGTGCACTGTGTCTTTAAGTTGAGCCCAAATATGAAAGACGACAGAAAGAAACTGCAGCAGTCACTTCCTCTGGCTGACTCTCCTGCACTCCGTCATGGGAACTTGTGTGTTTGTGTAGACAGATACAACCTCATCTGCTATACCTTCAGGCCAGTGCACTCACTGGCTACCAGCATCTGGGATGTCTATGTTGTGTCGTAGGTTTTTACCGCAGGGACGGTCACTGAAGATCAAGAATACTGGTGGTCTGGGTGAGGTAGGACTGTGATACCAAATATTGTTACATTTATACTGTTCTTGTTGTAAGTCTTTTTCATCATGAATATTGAAAAGAGACATTTGTTTGATGTACAGTAGTGGTGTTTTATAATGTATTTAATTGACTTTGGCAACTTGTTTTAACTTTTTTTTTATGTGCTGAGATCATCGTTTCACCCCAGTTGAGAAATACTTGAATTACTTCTGTTGGTTTTTTGTTTTTTATTGTTGGACTTATTGTTGGCTTTGACATGTTTTTACAATTTAGGCATGTTTAAACTCTTTGGGAAGTGCGTTTTGACCCTCTTCCTTCCAATACAATTTTTAGCCGAATTACTTTTTCTAATGTTGTGATATTAAGCCACCCGACCATACTCACTGCCATACTAGTTCTATAATTTTGCGCAAATCTTTTACTTATTTAGCAGGAATGGTATACTAAGAATTAGCTTATCAGACACCTTTTTGAGTCATTTTTTTTTTCTTTTTTTGCTTGCCTGTGATCATAATCTTGGTACAGTACTGTTTGCTGTTGGAGCAGATCAGACAGGATTTTGTAATCAGGGTGGTCTGTATAAATTGCCACAATCCGTGGTTTGTGGTTCCACTTGAGATATATTTTTCTCAAGTGCATTACAGTAATTGGCTGTGGTTTTGACACTTCATGCGCTGTCAGAGAAACAAGAAGGATGGGTGGGGGGGGGGGGGGGGGATGTGGATGGATGGATGGGTGAATGGATGGATGGATGGATGGGTGAATGGATGGGTGAATGGATGGGTGAATGGATGGGTGAATGGATAGGTGGGTGATAGATGGATTGATAGGTGGGTGGATAGATAGATAGATAGATAGATAGATAGATAGATAGATAGATAGATGGATGGATGGATGGATGGATGGATGGATGGATGGATGGATGGATGGATGGATGGATGGATGGATAGATAGGTGGGTAATAGATAGGTAGGTAGGTGGATGTATGTGTGGGTGGGTGGATGGAAAGGTGGGTAGATGGATGGATGGATGGATGGATAGGTGGGTAATGGATGGATGGATGGGTAGGTGGGTAGATGGATGGATGTATAGGTGGATAATGGATGGATGGATGGGTAGGTGGGTAGATGCCATGGATGGATGTATAGGTGGATGGATGGATGGATAGGTGGGTAATGGATGGATGGATGGATGTATAGGTGGGTGGATGAATGGATGATACAGTAGGTAGATATGGTATATGTTGATAAAGTAGCAATGGATACATGTGCGAGAGATGTTGAGAATGTATTGAAGTGTGTTTCATCCCTGCAGTTGGAGATGAAAGATGAAAATGAATGAAAGTATTGATTGTGGAGCTGATGAGGTTTCTCCTCTGATGGATGCTCAGTAGTGGTCTGCTGACACTGTGAGTTTTATGATGGATGTGCCCCGCTCCCATTTAATCTCACATCTGTGTCGGGACCCCGCTGTAATTGAGTCTAATGCACCACTCTGACTGTCTCTGCCAGCTGCTGTAATGCTGAAAGCACTGTACATCACACAACTACACTTACAGTTATTTATTCACCTTTTGTTTTGTATTTTGCAGGAGAAGGAGAAAGATAAGAATAAGGAGCGTGATAAAGATGCCAAAGACAAGGAGAGGAGATCCTCAAATGGGCATCTCTTCACTGCCATCATGGCAATACCCACAATCCTCTGCCATCAGTGCAACAAACCCATCAACACTAAAGATGCTTTCCTCTGCACCAGTAAGAGCACATCCCTTATTATGGAGTATAGAACTCTTTTCTACTCTGTAATCCTCTTTACTATTCTAAACTCTATTGTCTACTCTTCTTTTCTGTTTTATATTCTTCTTTCTTATTCTCTTCAATACTCTTCTTTAGTTCTTTACTGTTTATTATACAACTATTTTAATCTTTTGCACTCTTTCCTTTATGCTCTTCTTTATTCTTCTATTGTACTCTAAATTCTACTCATCTACCATGTTTACAGCTTCTACTCTTCTTTTCTATTGTAAATTCTACTCTTATATCCTACTGTTCTGTAATTCTATTCCAATCTTTTCTACACTTCATACTTTACACTTATCCTCTTTACTTGTTCCTTCTGTTCTATATTCTGCTCTCTACTCTATTCTGCATTATATACTCAACTCTATACATACTATACTCTTTATTCTGTTCTATACACTCTACTCTCGTTACTATTCTGTACTTCATCTATTACTCTATTCTGTGTGTTCTACATTCTATACTATTCCATTACACTCTTATTACATAGTTTCCCTACTTGGGGTCACGACTTTTCTAAATGTGTGGAAAAAATAACTTGCTTAAATCAAAGGAAAATAATTCTTTATTTTTCAGTTGACTCTTATGAAAATATTTTAAATGAAGTAAGACCAGATCTAGTTTTAGAATTTCTACCTAAGATCAAATTTAAACCTTTTTAATCTCTTTCTCGACATGAATTTAGCCAGGGTTGCTGGCATGGCGTTAAACTATAAACAAACAAAGGAAAATGACAGGATGAATAAAACTTTATTCTAAACTTCATACGAACAATTATATTCACATAGCTAAAATCATTTCTGATATAACACTCCTGAACAAAGAGGAAACCGCATGCAATTTGATATGATAATAATATTAAACTCAGTACAGATACAGGGTACTTCTGTTTTATTCAAATATATTTGGATCGCTATCAGTTGTGTTTTATATGAAATGAAATGTGTGCAAAAACAAAACGTTGTTAAAATACTGCGTTGTTCTACTCTTTGCACTCGTTCCGCTTTCTTTTGTTTTGCCATAGGCTGGTGTCTTTTTTTGGCACTTCCTTCTTTACTGACATTTGCAGTGCAGCCGTGTGCTTCAGAATTGAATTTACCACTGCGAAAGTTTTGTATTTTTGCAAAGGCTTGCATCGCAGGAGATTCACACAGGAAGTGGGTTAAATAAATTCAATCCATAGAGAAATTGCCTACAGATTGTCTCTAGAAATAACAACGCTATTTTAATTAGACCGTCTGCCTTTGCGTTCTTATTTTTGATTATAAGCCACAGGTTTCTAGAGAGACAATGTTGTGTACAGTATGTGTGGAGAATTGGGTTGATATGCGTTTCAAAATGAGTAAATTTTTAAAGAAATGAAGGGGGAAAAATGGAGTCAGAACCATGGCTATCTGCCCAGTCTGGCATTACACAATGTTGCATCACTCTGTTGCTCCACCCGCACACAGCTGGCGAGGTTCAGCTCTGCACTGAGACCAGTCAGTGCACTGGAACATCCGCCGTACTGTAGCGCTCTGTTTATTGTTCTCAGAGGATGTGCTGGCAGACTCATTACCGTTTCCTCTCATTTCCCAAAAGTGACTGACACTAACATTTTTTGTTGATGCTGGTTTGATATTATCTCTGAAAGCCTGGTCACAAAATAGATTAAGCATTTTTTTTTAATGGGTAATGTTTGTGTGTGTGTGACTATTTAAAGACATTATTATTACAATAAAAAAAAATAAAAAAAATTGCCTTGAATTTTACATTCTTGGATATGTGCAAAACTGCATATATAAAAAAAAAATATATATATATATATATATATATATATATATATATATATATATATATATATATATATATATATATATATATATATATATATAGGTTGCCTGAAAAGAAATTAATTTTCTGATGATGTCATCAAGGCCATGTAGGCGGGTAAAAAAATATTATTAACCAGTAATATAGATCTCTAAAAGCCTTGTCACAAAATAGATGAAGCATTTTTTTTTTTTTTTTGTGGGTAATGTTTTTTGTGTGTGGTTATTATTTAAAGACATTATTATAATAAAAAAAATGTTTTTACATAGAAAAAAAAAAATTCATTGCCTTGAATTTTACATTCTTAGATATGTGCAAAACTGTTTTTTTTATTTATTTTTTTATATGGGTTGCCTGAAAAGAAATTATTTTTCTGATGATGTCATCAAGGCCATGTAGGCGGGTAAAAAATATATTATTAACCATTAATATAGATCTCTAAAAGTCTTGTCACAAAATAGATGAAGCATTTTTTTAGTGGGTAATGTTTTTGTGTGTGGTAATTTATTTAAAGACATTATTATAATTAAAAAAATATATTAAAAAAAATTGCCTTGCATTTTACATTCTTGGATATGTGCAAAGCTGCATTTATTTATTTTTAATATGGGTTGTTTGAAAAGAAATCACTTTTCTGATGAGGTCATCAAGGCCATGTAGGCATGTAAAACATATTATTAACCATAATGTCATAGCATGACTTTCACTGCAAATTCATTTTGAAAAATTGAAAAGTTACTTCATTTCGTCCAACTCAATAATCTATTTTACCATTAAAAATACAATAAAAACAGTAATATTGTGAAATATTACAATTTAAAACAGCGGTTTTCTGTTTTAATAAGTTTTAAAATGTAATTTTTAGCAGCCATTAATTGAGTTTTCAGTCACATGATCCTTCAGTAATTATTCTAATATTCTGATTTGATGATAATGATGAAACATTTCTTATCAATGTTGAAAGTGGTGCTGCTGCTGCTGCTGCTTAGTATTTTTGTGGAAACAGTGATATATCTTTAATGAATAGAAAGCTCAATAGAACAGCATTTATTTTAAACGATTTGTAACCGCGTAAGTGTCTTTACTGTCACTTTTGATCTGTTTAATTGTCCTTGCTGAATAAAATGATTCATTTTATCATTAACCAAAAAAATTTACTGACTCCACACTAGTGTATGCTTGTTTTCTTATAAAATAGTCACTTTCCGTGACTGTGTGGGGTTTGCTTTTGTGTAGGAGTGGGGAAAGTTGTGAGCTTGAAGGGGAAATATCATAATCTCTACGCCCTCGGACATGTAGGTAGCTGTAGGTCTAGCAGCCCTTGAGGCCATCATCCACACAATCTCGTTTGTGGTTTTGTTTTTTAAAGCTTGTAAATCTGTTTTGGGTGTGTCTAACTCTGCTGTAGTTTTGTGGTCATGAGGTGCAAAGTACACTGTCAGAGAAAGGCAAAAGAACCATCTGTGCAGGTATGTTTTGACTGAGGATTAGCAGCATTAAAGTTAGCGTTTTTGTTTAACATTACATTGATAGTAAATCTGCATAACATCAAATCGGTCATACATTTGAAATAGCCAATCGCTTATTGCATATTGTATCTGAATTTTAATTCAAATTAACTTCTGAAACTCACAATTTTAGCTTGTTTTCATAGAGAAAATGAGTATAAACAATGACTCAACCGAAGTGTTTGTAGCTAAATTTGTGGTAAACATCAGCTGTTTGGCAGAGGTGGAGGCACGCAGGAAAGGACTAATCTCACTCTCTCCTACACGAACGGGGAAGCAGGAAATGGCACAGTCTTAGTATTTTGCCACTTTTTTCCATATGTTTATTCCGTTTACTGCTATTTCACAGCTTAAGGCTCATTCTGTCTGCTTATGAATGAGATCAAGTGGAATATTGCTTTAAACTGATGGATCAAGGTATTTGCATTCTGGACTGACCGTATGGTTTGTGTGTTTGTTTTCAGATTGCAATGCACATGTCCACAAAGGTTGCAGAGAAAGTCTTCCTGTTTGTGCTAAGGTCAAAATGAAGGTAATTCATTGACTTTTATGTTGGATCTCATATGACTGTCATAAACAGGACTATTGTGTTTCATACTTTGTTGTATTCAAATTATGGTCGTTCTATGACCAAGACTGTAGGAATAATATGACGAAAGAGAATGTTTAACCAAAAAATAAAGATTATTTCAGTGTTTACAGTGCTCATATCTTTCCAAACCTGTATGATGTTATTCATAAAAGTATGCCATGAGTGTGATTCCAGAACTTTCATTTTTGAGTCAACTATTTCGTTATAAAAAATTAAAGGTTAAAATATTTCTTTCAGCAGCAAAAACAGCAGCAGACCGTTCCAGATTCTGCCTCGACGCCTGGTGTCACTCTTCGGAGTAAAAGTAAATTCCTCACACAATCATGTATTTCTTGGTTTTATGTATTTCTTCTTTATTTGTATCATTCAAAAATATGACCATTTGTTGTTGATCTGTTTAGCCCTCCCGGCACGGGAACGTCCATGGTCCGCCATTTCTGTTCCTGATGACCAACCCGCTCCTCTCGCCCCTCCTCGGAAAAGCCCCAGCAGTATCATGTCTTTCAACAGCAACCCGCTGTCCAAGAGCATGTCCATTAATAACATCGCAGGGTCAGTACCGTTGCTAACTGAAAACATACAGATGTTTTTAGATTTAATATTGAAATTGCTCTTAAAATCACGTTTGCCTCTTTGTTTATTCTTGGAGACCTACAGTATTTCATCTAGTTTATTCTTTACCATTGCATTTAATTCATCATTATTAAACCTTCACGAATTATGTCCTTTATATTTTGATTGTATAGTCATGGTTTAATGTAATCAGTAAGGCTTTAAATCATGCAGTTTACAATATATCTTCTGCTCTTTGTACATTCAGACAAATGGAAGACCCTCCTCTAAAGACTTTGAAGTTTCTGTCCCAGTCTACCGACTCCCTTCACAAGACCAGTAAAGTCACCGAATCCACGGAATCACTTACCGATGAGGGTAAGTCTCTTCATCTTGTACTGGTATCATCACTAACATTACTAGAGGAAAGGACCTGTCTTGAGTCCAGTCAAGTTATTGAATATTTACAGTAAGGTTATTCATAATAAATTTGTACGGCAGGTACAGAGATGATGGACAATCAGTTGATGGGAGAATTTGAAGCTGACACCAAAGAGCTGGAGGCAGATTCTTGGAGCTTTACAGTAGACAAGAAATTCCTGAAACCACTTAAAAAGGATGTTATCAAGAGGCAAGATGTAATCTACGGTAAGAATAACAGGAGACCCTCCCAAGAAGCTTCTGCTTTCACTTTCAAACCTTGTGAGAAATGGACAAATTCACAAGGTTATTAACACACTTGTAAGGTCATGTGGTAAAGTTTCTTCCCCCTTTCATTATCAGAGCTCATCCAGACGGAAATGCACCACGTGAGGACCTTGAAGATCATGGCTGATGTTTACAGTAAAGGACTACTGAGAGAGGTTCAATTGGAGGTCCAGACTGTAGAGAAGATGTTTCCCATGTTAGAAGAAGTTCTGGACCTGCACACACAGTTCTTCTCACACCTGCTCGAAAGGAAGAAAGAGTCAGGGAGCCATGAAGAGGGCGGCTTTGTTATCCAAAAGATTGGCGACATTCTGGTCTCTCAGGTAGGATCAGGCTCAAACCTGTGGTGGAGCATCTGTAGAAAGGCATTGATTTGTAATGTCTGGAGCATTTAGTACAAGTAACGTACAATTTTTCCACTCTTTATACCTCCGTAGTTCTCGGGCTCCAGTGCCGACAGAATGAAGAAAGTCTATGGGAAGTTCTGCAGCAGACACAATGAAGCTGTGAACTTCTACAAGGAGCTTCACACCAAAGACAAACGTTTTCAGGCTTTCATCAAGGTAGCATCTCAAATTATTTTGCCTATGCACATTTCTCAAATAGACAAAAATGTTTCTAAAAGTAGTCTAAAGCGTTTAATCTATCCCTTCTTTTGTTTCTTTCTCAAGACTCTAAAATGGAACCGCTCCCATGTTTTACATCTGTTTCTATTTTCCAGAAAAAGATGAGCAGCCCTGCTGTCCGACGGCTAAGCATTCCTGAGTGTATATTGTTAGTCACACAAAGAATCACAAAGTATCCTGTGTTACTACAGAGAATACTGCAGCACACAAAAGGTACAACTACTTACTATAGTAGTCAGGCTATTTTAATACCCTTATTTGTGGTGCTCCAGGTAATATTGTTTCATGTTTCATGACAGAAAATGAGGTGGACCATGCAGACATAAGCCAAAGCCTGAGGTTGCTAAAAGAGGTGATTGCTGCTGTAGACAATAAAGTGAATGAGCATGAGAAGAAAAAGAAGCTAAAGGAAGTGTACAGCCGGACAGACAGCAAGTCCATCATGAGAATGAAAAGCGGGCAGATGTTTGCCAGAGAGGATCTGTTACGTGGGCAGAAGTTAATTCACGACGGGTCGCTACAGCTCAAGAATACAGCTGGCAGGCTCAAGGGTGAGAACCAGTGCAATGGGTTCATTGGTGAACGAATATATCAGCAGATAAAAAGAAGTTAGAAACCACTCAGAACACTGCAACCACATAGCAACACCCTGGCAACCACCTACAACACCCTAGCAACTACATAACAGAAACAACATGATAAAACCCACTCATAACACCTTAGCAACACCCTGGCAGCCACCTACAATGCCCCAGCAATTACGTACAACAACAACATGCTAAAAATACTCTCAGAACACCTTTGCAACCACATAGCAATGCACTGGCAACCACTCACAACAACATGACAACCACATAACAACCGCAACATGTTAAAAACCACTTGGAACACATTAGCAACCACATGGCAACACCCTGGTAACAGCAAACGCAGAAACAAAACAAGCTATACACATTACCATATGATTAACAACCACCTGGCAACCACCTTCGAGACTTTAGCAGTCACATAACAATACAAAACACTAAATAAAAACTCAGAACACCTTAGAAACCGCCTATTAATGCCCTGGAAACCAATCACACCACCTTGGCAACCATGAAACAAACAGCTACATGCTAAAAACTACCCATACACTTTAGCAACTACATAACGCCCTAGCACTAACTCTCAATAACACAGCAACCACATGGCAACACCCTAGAAACTATCCACAACACTTTAGGAACAGCAGAACAGAAACAACAAGCTTAAAACCATTCAGAACACCTTAGCATCTTTATAACAACGCCCTCGAAACCACCCACAACCACCTAAATTTGTGGTGGCTAGATTTACATTCACAGTTTATTCACATTTACTAGACTTATTCAGTTTAGTTATTCAGTTCAAAACACAGAAAATGGATTCAAAAACCTTGACATTTCACTGACAGAACGCAGTCATGTCTATCACCACAGAAACACACACCCACACTAACACAAACATGGCCTGTTTTTTAATCTGATGTGTTCTTCTCCAGATGTCCAGGCTCTACTGCTGAAGGATGTGATTGTGTTCCTGCAGGAGAAAGATCAGAAGTATATATTCGCCTCTTTGGTATGTTTATCTTTATGACTCTTCTCATGACTCCCAGAACAGTGTTCATCATTTATACATATTTACTTTACACTTTGTTGTTTGGATGCTGATCCAAGCAAACTAGTATTGTGTAATGTCTCTGCTGCTCTGTCAGTGCTGGGTTTTAATTGGAACATTGTCATATCAAGGTCTTTGGCACTTTCTTATTGTGGCCTATGACCTCACTATGGTTTTCTACTCTCATCTCATCTTCTTGTTCTCCACTCTCAGGACCAGCGCTCCACCGTCATCTCTCTGCAGAAACTCATCTTGAGGGAAGTAGCCAATGAGGAGAAAGGTCTGTTCCTCATCACGGCCGGCATTGAGAAGCCTGAGATGGTAGAGGTGTATGCAAGCTCCAAAGAGGAGAGGAACACGTGGATGCATCTCATTCAAGAGGCCATGCAGTCAATGTGAGTCTTTGAATATATATACACTATTTATTTATTTATTTATTTATTGTATATGTGTGTGTGTATATGTATATGTATGGTATGTATGTATGTACTGTATGTATGTTTATTTATATATATTATTTATTTATATATACATATACTTGTACATTTAATTGCATTTTTTAAACCTTTGCCATTATCAAACGCTCACTAAAGTTCACATTTTAAAAACTAATAATTGAATAGCACTGTAAAATGTAATCTTTAACATTTTAAAATGCATATATATTTTTCATAATATACATTATAATGTTGTAATGCACTGTTTTGGGGTTTTATGTTTAATTTATTTAGATAAAATAATGTAAATGATAAGTAAAAATAATTGTTTGCTTAGCATAAAATAATTGTGACCAAAGACACTTTAAACTTCACAATTTGTGAGAGCTGGTAGTCTTTCTTTACAGACTCTCAATTTCCTCCAGGGAGCGAGATGATGATGAAGGTGTGCCTAGTGAAAACGAAGAGGACAGAAGACTTCACGAAATCAAAGTCAAGGAGTTGAGAGGTACAGGATTCCATCTTCCTTTCATTTTTTTTTTTGTTTTTTGTTTTTTTGTAGATAAGGCTTGTTTGGGTTTAGAGAAAAAGATTTATTAGGAACATAAAATGCCCTGACATTCTTTCCAATTGAAAGTCTAAAAATTAATGGACTTTTCTATTGAATACAGTATTTCATTGTATAATATTTAATTGACAAGAAATTGCTCTTTATGAGTGCAAATTAAATTTTGTACAATTTAACAAAAAATTGTAAACTGCTATTTGCTCCCAAAATGAATGATGAAATGAATCTTAAAATGAACAACTGTCTTTACAGATCAGCTGCACAAGAAGGATGAGCAAATCTTGAATTTACTGGAGGAGAAAGTGAAGTTGTTCAGGGACATGTGTGACGTACCCGACGAGACCGGCCTCCACAACAGAATGCTCTTCAGGGCTACGCCCGATGACATCACCAAAGGGGAACCAATCATGAACGAGGCTCTGAAGGAAGGTGAGACAAAATACACTGTAAAAAAATATATATATATATTGTTGGCTTAACTTAAAAAAGTAAGTTACCAGGTTGCCTTCATTTTGAGTTCATTGAAATTAAATAATTGGGTTAATACAATAAAGTAGATTGGTTTAATAAATAGAAATGCAAAATATTATGTTATCTGAGCCACATTAATTATCTACGTTGAATTGACAAAAGATGAAAAGTTGTGATGATAAACGATGAAAATACTTTTTTACAGTTTAGGACAGTTATATAATGATTATTATACAAGTCGGAAAAAAAACACTGTGGTCGTCTTACAAACATATGGCAGCTAGTAAACTGTGGATACATGGGGAATATGTTTTTTATGAATATTGCAATTTTAGAGGGCTGAAATGTTGAACATAATTAGGTTCTTAAATGACTCACTGAACTCGAGGGTGTTAGCAACATGTTGCATCAGCTTATAGTGCAGCCTGTGCGTATGTTCCCTGGCCAGTTACACAAGCTTTCTTAATACAAATCACATTCAATTTGTGAGCGTCACAGTCTCAGGGAAACTTCAGTACTGGCTGTGCTTGTAGCAGGTACTAGTTTTTAATGAAACTCACTTGCTAAAATTATTTATCATCTACCTGTACAGCTCCAAAAAAAAAAAAAAAAAAAAAAAAATATATATATATATCAGTGCACTCTAAAACGCAGTGAAGGAACATCATTTATTTAGTTTCCATTGTTGCTTTGTTTGTTTGTGTAAAGTAAAGTTCCGTGTTCAGTACGAGATAATATCATAATGTCGATTACCACTGAAAATAATGTGTCCCTCAGTATTGAACTAAATCAATCAGAATGCAGTGAGGCACTTTCAATGTTTCAGTGCTTTCACCTGCAGTGAGGCACTTTCAATGGAAGTGGAAATTATATATATATATATATATATATATATATATAATTTTTTTATGCAAAGATGAAGTGTATTTTTTTACTTTTAAATACGAATAAGCAAATTAATACCAATTGGTCAAATTACTAAAAATAAAAATATACGCATTTTCACTATGGTCTTAGACTTTTAAAAGGAATCGTGAAAATAATAAAACAATACATTTTTGCAAGCATGATGGTTTATTATTTAAATTAAAAAAAAATTCGAATTTTTTTTTAGCAAATATGTTTTTTCCCGATGTTAAAATACAGATGAATGCAGCACACTGGTAGTGGTTGAGAAAACTGAGTGTGAGAAAAATCACTATATAAATGTAGCAAATTGTTTCTCAATATTAATTTTTATTAAGTAATTAAGTTTTTCAAATTTTAAATCAATGTTCAGAGACCATTTAAGTAAGCCATTTCCTAGTTTATTCCCCAGAGTTCTATGGCTCTGTGGTGCTATTAAAACATTGCTGTGTTGTTTGCACATTCCGACCAGCCTAGCATAGCAACAGTGGTGCAGCCAATGGTGTGAGTTTGTGGGCGGGGCTTTGTGCTGACCTGTAGCAGTGGGGAAGTGATTGGGGAAACCTGTTTGAAAATAAAAATTGCTGTTAGTGAAACACAAATTAGGGCCTGGTTATACCTGGTCACTAATGCTTTTTTTACTGATCGGATAGCTATCTGATTTGTTAGTCAGCATCAGCACTGGTATGATCATTTAGCCTCTCTATTTTTAATGAAGATTACCGTGTTTTGAGCTTCAGGATGTGACGCCAGTAGCGCTCATATAGCCTATAACACACTCACACGTTTATTTTTTACTATTTTGTAAGGAGTAAAATGTACATATGTGAAATGTACAACCAGATTCATTTACACTTGTCCAGTTTTGTTTGGAATGAGTGCGTCTCAATCTTCTGAAGTGGTTTGAGTGATCGGATTTAAATCTGTCTGGAAAGTATTTGAGTGGGCATTTACACCTGTTTTTTTTTTTTTTCCCACAATCAGATTGCTATCTGATCAGAGAAAATGCACAAAGTTACCAGGTGTAAACAGGCCCTTACATTCTTAAAGGAAGAATTCATGGTAATGCTTTAACAAAAAAACTAAAAAATGCATAAATTTGAATATGCTTTAAATATGCAGTCTAAAATGTACTTCAATTGAAAGTGCCTCACTGCATTCTGATTGATTTAGTTCAATACTGAGGGACACATTATTTTCAGTGGTAATCGACATTATGATATTATCTCGTACTGAACACGGAACTTTACTTTACACAAACAAACAAAGCAACAATGGAAACTAAATAAATGATGTTCCTGCACTGCGTTTTAGAGTGCACTGATATGTTCAAAGTGCTGAGAAGACACATTGGCTTTGAATGTGGGAATGATAGATAGTGCTTATCTTAGTTCATACATATAGTAGGAGTATTCATTAGGAGAATGTGGACATTGCTGGAATCGATACGTAAGGCTGATCTGATTCTGCAGGGCAGGAACAGATAATGGATTGCTTTAATTTTACAGGTCAAGAACTGGAAAGAGTATTGATTACTGTATCCTCTCAGCTTTTTGTGAGCTGCGAGTTTGTGTTTGATTTTTCTAGAAGCATCAGGTTGTTCACAAAACCCCGAAATCTTCTCTCTGCAGTTGAGACATTACAGGTTCTGGTGAACGATAGTCTTGGAGGGGCGGTGCAGGAGGGCGTATGTGCAGCGGGGCCCGTGACTTTACCACGACGGGCGGAAACCTTTGGAGGTTTTGATAGCCACCAGATGAACATCTCAAAGAGTAAAGGTTGGTGTGTTTTCCACGTGTGTGAACGTGGGAGTGTGTGTGTGAGAGTGCATCTTGTGATGACACTCATTTGTTCCAGGAAAGACTGATTGTCTATGTGTTTGATCTCCTGCAGATGGAGACAGAGAGGAGACGGAAGATTCCGCAGAGCTCCGCAGGACTGAGTCAGACAGCGTTCTAAAGAAGGTACAAACAGGGTCAAGCCAGGCAACTATTTTAAATTATGTGTGGATAAAAAATATTGAGATGGGGGAAAAAAAAAAAAAAAAAAGATTTTTAGAGCACACACACACACACACACACACACACACACACACACACACACACACACACATATATATATATATATATGTATGTATGTGTGTGTGTATGTGTGTATATATATATATGTATATGTATATATATATGTATATATATATACATGTATGTATGTATGTATGTATGTGTATATATATGTGTGTATATATATATATATATATATATATATACACACATGTATGTATGTATGTATGTATGTATATATATGTGTATATGTGTATGTATATGTATGTATATATATATATATATATATATATATATATATATATATGTGTGTGTGTGTGTGTGTGTGTGTATGTATGTGTATATATATATATATATATATATATATATATGTATGTATGTATATATATATGTATATATGTATGTATGTATGTGTATAGATATATAGTTCATACTTAGAAAATGTATTATATATATAATATGATACAATATAATTAAGAAATATAAAAAACAATAAATAAAATGTTATATAATAAATACACGTTTTATAAGTACATTATATAAAAAGCTTTTTCAAGTGGTTCTAGGATGGATGTATTTCCATTAACAACCTGATTCATGTTTAGTCATCAGTGCATCACTATATGCTCAAGCCATTAAGTGCTGAGCATTAGAATATATGTTCATTACCTAAGATGACTTATAGGTTTACACACACACTCATCGTAGAACATAACTCTATAGCAACTTGATAATGAGGACACATGAAGACTGTCATCTGCCGTCCAGCAGCAGATTAATGTGACCCGTCATCACAGACTCTTATATCCGGCAGGGGCCTGCAGTGCCCTGTCCATGAGCACATGGGTTGCTGATTATTAATTTATGTACAGTATCGTCCTGACCCTGTGACTGGCCCTCTCTCCCACAGGCAAGCAACACCAACCCCCTGCTGCTCCTCAAGAGGAACAACGAGGTAAGCTTTTCTGTTTGAAAACAGCTCATGACACATTGTATACTATTACAATATTTAAATATCTAAATTACGGAACAAAAAAAATTACTAATATCTCAGTTTAAATAGATGTGACTGCTTTCGTTTTCTCAATCCTTTTATCCTCCCACAGCAGGTTCTTCAGAGCGTCGCTCATCTTCATGACCTGCTGAGCACATTACAGGTGACTCATTCTCTTTTTTTGTCTTGTTATTTCACGCTCTGCTCTGTTCAGGCCAGCAGCTCTCATCCCCAGCATGACAGAAGGAAAAGAAATTTACAAATGCAGGGGTTTATTTAGCGGGCTTGTAATCAAGCAGAGTGCATTATTATGTATTAAGAAGCACTCTGATAGATTTGACCCACAGTTGACCTTAAGTGGGTGATTATCAACCTTTTCCCGGGACAGGTGCTTTGTGGCCACTAGATATGGGGCCTATTTCATCTGAATTTAGATTTAGCACCTTAAAGGAGTAGTCTGCTTTAAAATGAAAATTACCCCATGATTTACTCACCCTCAAGCCATCTTAGGTGTTCTTTCAGACGAATACAATCAGAGTTATATTAAAAAATGTCCTGGCTCTTCCAAGTTTTATAATGGCAGTGGATTGCAACCAACAGATTGAAGCTCAAAAACGTGCATCCATCCATCGTAAACGAACTCCAGACGGCTCCTGTGGGTTAATAAAGGCCTTCTGAAGCGAAGCGATGAGATGAGATTCTCATTTGAAGCTCTTGAAGTGTAATTTCAAACACTTTTGAACTCTTTGCATGCAAATTAAAACTGCTTTTCTCACCTCCAACATAGGCGGTTGTCGTCCAGCAAGACACCTTCATCGAGGACCAACGGCACAGCCTAAACGAACGGCCCCAGCCCTCTTCACGTCACCCATCCGTCTCCTCCTCTACCTCCTCCTCTTCCTCCTCCTCGTCACGGCCCAGCTCTCTGATCGAGCAGGAGAAACAGCGGAGCCTGGAGAAGCAGCGGCAGGAGGTCGCCAGCCTCCAGAAGCAACAGGCTGCCCACGCCGAGGAGAGGAAGCGCAGGGAAAAGGAGTGGGAAGCGCGCGAGCGGGAACTGACCCAGAGGGAGGCGCAGCTGCAGAGCCAAGAGGAAGAGGGGCAGAGGAGATTCAAACAGCTGGATGAGGAGAAGCAAGACCTGCAGAGTAAAAAAGAGGAGTATCAGAGAGACCTGGCCCGGCTCAGGGACAGCCAGAAGAAACTGGAGAGAGAACGAGAGCAAGTGCAGAGAGAGGCCGAGCAGATCAGACAAACTGAGGTGAGGCGAGCGTGTATTATTTACTCACCCTCATGTCGTTCATAATATCCTGGTCAGTGTAATTGTAATGAATGAGAACTGGGGCCTCATAAAAGTTGTCCATATGATACTGTTCAAAAAGTCTATATTTGATCAAAAATACAGAGGAAAAAAACAGTAACAGTACTATTTCAAATAACTGTTTAATATTTGAATACGTTTAAAAAAAATTATTTAGTCCTGTGACGCAAAACTGAATGCTCACAGTAAAGACATTTGTTATGCTACAAAAGATTTATATTTCAAATAGTCTGTTCTTTTGAACTTTCTATTAATGTTCTATTCAACTGTTTTCAGCATTGATGATAATGAGAAATTATATACTGTAAGAATGATTTCTGAAGGATCATGTGACAATAGAGTAATGCTCACTTTTGATCAATTTAATGCATCCTTGTGGAATAAAAGTATTATTTCTTTAAAAAAAAAGAGAAATCTCACTGACTTTTGAACGTTAGTGTATATTCCAATTCTTCTGAAGTCATACAATAGCTTTTTAAGAGTCATTATTTGCTTAAAATCTGCCCTGTATCTTACTTTAGCGTGTTCACGACTCATTTTCATATCTGAATCATTCCTTTGAGTCAGATGTTTTATGATACTTTTTGAAGCTTCAGTCCCCAATCATTATATATAATTATAAGGATTCATCAGCGTTTAAGTTTTCTATATAATCTGAATGGAAATATGTTGAAGATGCGTAAGTCACTATTCTGTGAATGTACAGTACACTTTCACTATGTAACATTGATTCGTTGAGAAAAATCACTAATCTTTTCCACTCTGTAATTATTTGAAAACAAAAGGCCTGCACATTATGTAATTGTACCGTCTTGTTTTTAGCTTGATCTTCATCTTACATATAGTTCCGTTTTCCTTAAACCTCAAAATGATTTTAAACCTAATATCAGTCAGAGTAACTTTTCTTCCGCTTTGGCTAAAAAGAGGTAGTTTTCTTCCGTTTGTTCTGGTTTAAACAATAATTTCCTGTTACCAAAGACCGTTTTTAAATTGTTCTGCATCATCATCATCTACAGGCAATGAGGAAGAACCGTACCCCCTCCACCACGTCCGAGGACTCCTCAAAGTTCCAGAGCACTGGTTCGCTGGACCGCGACCCCTCAGAGGTGGAGCTCTCCTCCTCCCCGTCTGGCAGAGACTTCCTGTCCCGCATGGACTCCAAACGCAAAGGGAAGAACCTCAATCCATTTTCTTCCAATTCAAGCCAGAAAGGCCAGAACAGCGAGGCGCAGAGCCAGATCCCCAGCCGCCTGCTACAGCTGGCCAAGTCCAAGGAGAAGAAGGACAAGAAAAAGAAGAAGGGAAAAGGGCAGCAGAGCCAGACTGCAGGTAGAGTCACACAAATCCAACATTTACTCACCCTCATGTTGTTCCAAACCTGTATGAGTTTCTTTGTTCTGCTGAACACTAAAGAAGATATTTTGAAGAATGTCGGTAACCAGACAGTTGATGGAACCCATTGACTTCCCTAGTAGGATGTTAATGTTACCCATTTCTGCTTTGCTTGTTTGTATGTCTCTCCTGCCAGTCTGTGGTGGTGTCTTCTCACATTTGAAAATAGTTTCAATAATTTTTATCAAATATTTGGTTTATTTATTCATTCTTTGTTTGAAGATTGTTTTTAGTGTTTTTGTTTGTTTAATAAATGTATTTTTAATTTAATTTTATATAAATGTAATTTTTCTTTCTAGAAATATAAGATAGATTTTTTTTAAGATTATTTAATATTTATTACATTTTATCCTTTTAATTTTTATTTTACATTTATTTATGTGTTAATATTATTTAATATAATTAATTTTATATAGATTTTCTTTGAGAGTGAAGTTTTTTGTTACTGTAGGTTTAATTTGATATAAAAAAATGAAGGGAAGGGGTTGTTTATTTTTATTCTATAATATTATTATTATTATTATACTATTATTTATTTGACACAAAATCATGAATTAAAAGGGTCATCGGATGCAAAATTCACTTTTATATGGTGTTTGCAAATAAATGTGTCTTCGCAGTGTTTGGACACAACCACCATACAATGAAAAAAATCCATTCACTCCTTTTTTTTTTTATCCTCAAAAAGCCTAAACACTAGATAATCAAGCCATTTGGATTTTCGGACCAATAGGATGTCATATTGCTCATGCTCCGCCCTCGACCAATGAGCAGTTGCTCATTATCATTTAAAGAGACATGCACCGAAACGGGTCACTGTGAACAGAGCTGTTTTTGAGGAGGTAAAAAGGGTGTTGTTTTGCACAACCATTGAGGAATTTTAACTAAAGTATATTACAAACTTTACACGAAGACCCTAAAGAATCATACCAACTTGTGGAAAATGGGCATCCGATGACCCCTTTAAACAGGATAATATATAATCAGTTACGTTCACAATAATGACCGGCTGACTAAACATTTTCCTTTATATATCAGCTTTTTACAATCCATAAAATAAACTCCCACCCTACACTATAATTATCCCACTGAGTATTGCTTTTCACTTGACACATTACGCAAGTTCGATGTGTTGCACATGCGATTTTCATGTTGTCCAAAGTGCTCCAAAGTGAAGCAGTTTTCGTGTCTTTGCAGATTCTCCGAGCACTATGGTTCCAGGCACGACCCCGGACGGAGAGATCTTTTTCTGCTGATTCGGCCCTCTCTTCACCTTCTTCTCTTCCTCTATCCCACAATGCCTCCATGCAGGGCTGCCGGTCTCTGGTTGTGGACTTGTAAACCAGAGTTAGAAGCACATACCTGTGGTCTTGATGGGCGTCAGGCCTGGACAGGAAGTTTAAACTGATCATTTCCTGTGACCTGATTTTCAGCAGCCAGCGTACTGCACAGTGCCTTCCATCCCTCACATTCACCTATGAACGCAAGCGGGGAACTGTGCGTGTCGGATAAGGCACTTTTTCCACACGCGGACTTCCTGTGAAAATGAAAAAGATTTCTAACGGCGAGTGGCGTCACGCTGGGAGACAGCTGGCTTTTCATCGGCCGTCAACTTTAAGCTCTCTGAAGGACATTTGACTAATGAAGATACTAATAATCAAAGTGAGTGAACTCAAATGCCAGTTTGCAATGCAGTGACTAAGTTTCTACACGTTTCCATCCTCCTCCTTTCACCCCCGTCATGTTACTATGTGCCTCACTAATGTATACTTTCAGCTGACAAGCCGAAACAAGTCTTTTGGACCAGACTTGGACTTTTTAATACAGTCATAAGGTTTTACTTCTTTTAAAAGGTCGCAAAATGCCTTTTATGAATAAAAGGGATGCATATGAAAACGTTTTAGTGAGCGCACCAGAAATGAAAGCGCAAAAGAGCGTATTGCCGTAAAGAAATGCTGTTTTTGTTTTAATTTATTGGTTTTGTTAATCACGTTTCCATCCCTAAATGACTGAAGGAGAAAATGAAAATGTGTTTCACTGAAAAGACGGTTTTGTTGTGACTAAAGGCTTCACAGACCCCACAGATTTTTCTTCTTTTTTTCTTGTAAACCTCAATGCAATTTTAATCCTTAGCACTTTATAAGCACATGTCAAGTGGGGAAAAAAAAATGGCTGGCTTTAAAACGAGACAATCGATCAGCTCCACTTAACTGGTAAACGGCCTCCTTTGTACCTGCGAGGTTTTATTTGATAATCTTTTACTGTAACGTTACCATATGAATGTCATGTAAATTTGTTCCAACCAAACTTTCACGTAAGCTACCAAAAGAGCGGGTGTTTTCAACTGCAGTATTTTTCTTTTTCCTTTTACTGTTATTAAACACGAATTAAACAAGATGAGGGAATCAGCTTTACAGTATGTAGGCTAACAAATTAAAGTTGCGTTAGCCAGTAGGCATCACAAATGCAGTTCAACGCTCAATTTCAAGCCAGAAATGTTGGATTTGAAAGGCCAATGTGGTAAAAGTATGTGTTTGTGTATTAAACGCCTGGTTTGTACCCTCTAATCACTAGATTTTAGCCAGTCAAAAAGCCTTCGCCTGCTGGCCAGGCTAACCGTTCTGTTGAACATAAGGAAATATTTTAAGAAAGGGGAAATTGTGCAGATAAAAGTGTTAATTTAAGCTTTCTGCTCTGTTTTTAGCTTCTTGCCATTAAACTTCTACCTAACACGCCTCCCTAATGCATTAGTGATGAATGTCTCATGATTCATTTATCGATCAGAATACCAGCGACCTCTTGGGATTTAATTCATACATCCGAGAGATTTTTTTGATCAGTCAGCATATTCCCACAAAGGAAATGTAATGTTAGCTGCTGAGGCGGACATTCTGCATGCTGTTATGGTGCTAAACTGAGAATTGAAATGCCTTAACCAACAGAGGGCGCTATGGCGATGTTCCTCTATCATTTCTTTTGTCCCACCTGAAGCGTGAGCAACACTTCAGACTCAACAAACGCCTTGCCTTGTTTTGTCAGATAACTGCGCAGTACTGGCGAGTGTGGATACTCGAGGCTGATTATTATATTCTTTAACTTGCCTTAACGTTACATATTCCATAAGCCCTGCAGTATTTGTCGGTTCCTTTTCATCGCCAAATCCTCCTTCAGGGAAACGTATAATTCAAGATGAATTATTACCAGCACATTAGGCTAACTTACTAGCTACTCGAAGTGTTTTCGCTGATTTGATATATTGGTTGCCATTGGAAACGCTCTAAAGAACAATCCAAACAGTCTCGTTAGTGCAAATCAAACTTACGTCTGCTTCACGCAGTGGACCTTGTAGACGCTATATTTAATTTTCATCTTTCACAAATTAAGTTCATTGTTTAGCTGACAGTATATAAAATGAATTTAAAAACACCTGATGTATAAAAAAAAAACAGGAATCATATTTTGAGAAAAATTAAACACTGTATCCAGCCTCGTATTCACGAAAAATTAAACATGGCGTCTACCCTCATGGTCCGTGGTTACCAAGAGGTACCGTAATTTCTTATCAAATTTTGTGTAAAAAGGGGGCAAAATACCACACATTCTGTAAATATCTGTAATGTAAAAAAATGGTAAAAGTATTAATTATGGATTTTTTTGTGCTTTGATTTTAAAGCTTTTTATAACTAGCTTTATTTATCAGCATTCTCTGTGTTGGAGACATGAAAAATGTACATTTAAAAAGAATCTTAATAAATAACTATTGTACTTGTACGTGTGCTTGTCTATTATAATTTTTTTTCTCTGTTGAGGGTTCTCTATGGGATTGAATACCTATTAGATAATATATAATTATATTACATTACATATAAAATCTATTTAACTGTAGTTAATTTAACTGCTATCTATTTGTCTGTCTATCTATTTGTTTGTAGCCTATGTCTGTGTTCGTTCAGAAGACATGCTTCATTGGACCACCTGTTGCTAGTTTCTCTTCCTCCTGTCCGGTCCAGCTCAAGGTTTCTCAGCGTCGGACACCAACATGAATGCGTTTGTCTTTGTCGTGCTTTGGGTTCAGCAGTTGCCTCCTAAATGTGTTCTTTTCTCTCTCACGAGGTTGGCTGGATGAGTTTGAAGTGGGGCCATGGCATCTTTCCCCTTTGGACTCCATTGACTTTGCCTTTGTTCCTGTTGCCAAGCTACCCTGTTCTTTTGGCAAGCACAAAGGTAGGAAACCGTGCTTGAAGGTAATGCTAAGCTGAAAAGGACTTGTTCCTTGTCAGATTAAAGACTGGATGTTCATTTTTCTGCTTGTTTACAAGGTGATTTTATTCATCCTTAGAGGAATGTTCTCATCTTTATCCATTTAAAAGTCCAAGTCTTGGTGGCTTATGCTAGTGATACATTTAAAAAAATATATTTTTTGAGAATTATTTTGTTATTGTTGTTTTAAAGCAGCAAAGAAGCTCAAAACTGTGTCTCATTGGTCTCTTTAGCTTTTTCTAGTTTGTTTCCTGCACTGTGACCTTTCTTATAAATGTCAACTCCCAGTAATGTAATGTTTTGTATTTGTGAATGACCTCTCAGTATCCGTCATTGTTGCCCCATTTTGTCTATCTGTTGATTGGGTTTTGCTTTTCCATCTCTCTTTCTCTCGCTTTGCAAAGAGAACAATGGATCCACATGCAACCTCGAGAAACCTGAGCCTTTGTTGTGCGCTGACAGTCCATGTATAAATATCAGTTGTATGTCAGGGAGAACAATAGCTCTGTGCTGCTGGTGTTTTCCGATACGTGCAGGACTGTGGCCTTTTATACGCCTAGAAGTACAGCACTCATGAAATTGTTGTTTGGTTTGCTTGGGATAAGGTTGGCTTTGGCTTTTCGATTATTTCCATTCAGGTGTGATATCCAACACAGTCTCATGGCGATTCGTAACTTGTACATTTTGGCGAATTTGTGGCTAATTCATATGAATTCGTACATTCTCATTTGTATTTTTTCACACCATCTGCTTTCTCCCCCGTAGAAGTTATAGGTATAGAGGTGGACCTTCATACATGTAAATCTATATTTTCATGCAATTCACATTGTACGAATTCATATGAAATCACCACCTCGTAAAATAGTTGTGTTTTCCTGTGAGGTTGGTGATATCTCATTTTGTATTAGGGGCAGGTTCTACTGACAGAAGCTAGAATCTCCAGAGAGAGTTTAGTTTAATAAATCCGGAAGAAAAACGATGGTACATTTCATTAAGTCCACTCAAGACTGCCATTCAATGAGAAAGGAAGTGAGAATACGGACATTTCTGTAAATCTACTTAGTGACTTTTAAAGCTCTTGAGATAGAAGTTTAATGGTCTGACTCATCATGGTCTGGTCTAACTATTGGTGAAGAAACATATCATTTAATATAATTCTCAAATTAGATCCAAGGGTACATGTGAGAAGGAATGCGTGATATATTGGTTATCAACCTATATTAGAATTTATTTTTTTTTTTACTAAAAATGAAAGGGTATTGTTAAATTTTAACAATTAAATGAGGACTAGATGATACCAGATATATCTAGTCCTCATTTCATTGTTAAAAAAAATATATTTTTTTTTATTGTAGCCTAACTCATAAATGTGTTAAATAACTACAATTAATTAATGCACTCTGTTAAATACAATCTTTAGCAAAAAAAATTCTAATGTACATTATTGTGTGGTGATGCCCAAATTCAATTGTAACATTTATAACATCAATTTTAGTTTTTGGTGTTTTAATTTGTGGGTGCGTTTACATGACAACAATGTATTAAAAAACAAAAAAGGTTTTCTTTTGCGTTATTCGCGTACAGACGTCAAACGATCCCCCTTCATACGGATCTGCAAAACCAACTAAAAATGTTGTATTATTCATGCCTACTTGTATTATTCAAGAACCATTACGACTGAACACGTAATAACCATGCGCATGATGTCACCGTTTTCACAAATTTGCGTTTTTGTAATTTACACGGAAGATGATAACGGTATAGTTTTCAAAAACTTGCACTTTGAAACCCGTTTTCAAAAGTTTGCATTTTCAGGCCCCCAAAATGGCATTGTTGTGTAAATTAACAGCCAAAAAAAACAAAAAAAGGGTTTCTGTTAGTTAAAAAAGGTGTTGTGTAAACGGCCCCAAAATGGTATTTTAACACTGACCATTTATCAAGTATCTATACCATGAAATAAATATTGGCTTCTCGTAATTTGCCATAATTTGAATATGAATACTTATTTTATATATAATATAAATCTCTTTGTTGGATTGAGCAGATCCTCAAAGTATTCCTTCCACCGTCCGACGATATCCCCAGTTGAGGTCAACATCTGCCCACCTCCACTGTAAACAGTCTTCCATTGAGGAAGCAGAGGCAGAGGGCTCAGAGGGGGACTCGTCCATCACCCAAGCTGAAGTCACAGAGGTAGTTAAGAAGCTCTGGGATGAAGGATGAGATCCGCCCTGAGTACCTCAAGTCTCTGGATGTTGTTGCTGGGACAGTACCTCTGGACTGGCAGACCAGGGTGGTGGTCCCTCTTTTCAAGAAAGGGGACCGGAGGGTGTGTTACAACTACAAGGGATCACAGCCTCCCCAGGAAAGTCCTATTCCAGGGTACTGGAGAGGAGAATTCGGCCGATAGTCGAACCCCGGATCCAGGAGGAACAGTGTGGTTTTCGTCCCAGTCGTGGAATACTGGACCAGCTCTGTACCCTCTCCAGGGTGCTGGAGGGTTCATGGGAGTTTGCCCAACCAATCCACATGTGCTTTGTGGATTTGGAGAAGGCATTTAACTGTGTCCGTCGCGGCATCCTGTGGAGGGTGCCCTTGGAGTATGGGGTCCGGGACCCTCTGTTAAGGGCTGTCCGGTCCCTGTATGACCGGAGCAGGAGCTTGGTTCGCATTGCCGGCAGTAAGTCAGACTTGTTCCTGGTGCATGTTGGACTCCAGCAGGGCTGCCCTTTGTCTCCAGTTCTGTTCATAATTTTTATGGACTTTTGCGGATGATGTTGTTGTGTTGGCCTCATCAGACCAGGATCTTCACCTTGCACTGGAACAGTTTGCAACCAAGTGTGAAGCGGCTGGGATGAGAATCAGCACCTTCAAGTCTGAGGCCGTGGTTCTCAGTCAGAAAAGGGGGGCTTCGCTTCAGGTTGGTGGAGAGTTCCTGCCTCAACTGGAGGAGTTCAAGTATCTTGGGGTCTTGTTCATGAGTGAGGGAAGGATGGAACGGGAGATCGACAGACAGATTGGTGCAGCTTCTGCAGTAATGTGGTCGATGTACCGGTCTGTCATGGTGAAGAAGGAGCTGAGCTGCAAGGCGAAGTTCCTACTCTCATCTATGGTCATGAGCTGTGGGTTATGACCGAAAGGACAAGATCCTGGATACAAGAGGCCGAAATGAGCTTTCTCCGCTGGGTTGCTAGGCGCTCCCTTAGAGATAGGGTGAGAAGCTCGGTCACCCGGGAGGAGCTCAGAGTAGAGCCGCTCCTCCTCCACATCGAGAGGGGTCAGCTGAGGTGGCATCTGTTCCGGATGCCTACAGGACGCCTTCCCGGGGAGGTGTTCCGGGTGCGTCCCACCGGGAGGAGACCCCGGGGAAGACCTAGGACACGCTGGGGGAATTGTCTCCCGGCTGACCTGGGAACGCCTCGGTATTCCCCCGGAAGAGCTGGAGGAAGTATCTAGGGAGAGGGAAGTTTGGGCGTCTCTGCTTAGACTGCTGCCCCTGCGACCCGGCCCCGGATAAGCGGAAGATGATGATGATGATGATAAATCTCTTTGCTATCATCTAGGCCTCACTTAATTGTGAAAAAGTAATTTTTCATTTTTTTTTTATAATTAAACTTGTATTAATTGTTTACATTTTTCTTAATATACTTTGTCTTTTAAGCACCGATCAACCAACCCAAGTCACTGTGTTATATCAACCCAAGACTGTCTGTTTTTTTAATAAATGGCTGTCCGATCGCTTTGTTTTACGATGAGATTCGTAGCTGGACAGGCCTCGTAAAACCACCATCCCGTGCCGTCTCGTAAATCAGCGTGATCCTTCGCTCTGGGTTCCGTTTATCTTTCTCCTGCTGTCTATCTCTCTGATATTGTCTGTGGTGCTGCAGTGAGGGAGGAGGACCCCTCCCCCAAGCCAGCGGTCCTGATGAGACTGCAGAGTTTGGGTTTCCTGACGCCCATTGGCTCTCATCAGCTGTAATCATATTTCACCTGCTACCTTAAATCAGGAAGCCTCTGCTGTGCCTCGCTGTCAGCTTTTGTTGCAGTTCTTCACTCAATTCACAGTCATTGTTCATGGAGGAGGACAGACAAGAACAAAGAAATCCATAAATCTTTTATACATTTATCTTGCTTTTTCTAACAAGGTCAATTAAGGGTAATGGGACAGTAGGTAATGTTTAAATATCTGTTGTATGTTGGCCTACTGTTTGGGTGACAGTGAATTGACAGGAAGCTGAGGAATATTTTTTTTAAATATACAATTGTTTTTATAATTTTGCATAGCCTAAACATTTCTGTTCATTATTATTTATTATTATATCATTTGTTGGCAATTTAATTTTTTTTTTTAATTTTTTTTTTTTTAAAGCAATAATAAATTAACTATTTGCTGACCAATTTTGGCTTTTCAATGGCAGATACTGATAAATTGTACTTCATTTTATATATATATATAATATTTAGTGCAAATCACTAAAAACATAAACTAATTGTTCATTATCTATTGATGGCTGATGGTACATTGTAGAGCACTTCAGCTACGCAGACACTGTAATTGGTCAATGCTGAAAATCTCAAAATGGCAAAATTTTGTGCATTCATCTGTTTTTTGTAACTTGTCTCAGCATGTTAAAAAGGCAAAATGCTGAAAATCTGTCAAAATGCACAAAATCAGCATTTCATATAGGCCTATTAAATAATGTTTAATAGATTCACACTACTTTAAAATCACCATGAAATCAAAATGGGCATTTCTTATTTTGTTTTTTAATAAAATATTAGCAATTTTTTAAGTGATTTATTCGTGTGCATCATTTTAAATTCATGTGCCCTTTTTTAATCAAAATAACTTCCCCCTCCCTCTTGCAGCGACTTCTCTTCTCTGATGATGTGTTTACTGGCGTGAGGGCGGGGCAACCTGTCACTCGCATGAGATCCACCAATAGCAAACTACAACCATCCAATCAATTCCCCATGGACAAAATAGGTCCCACCCTACTTTTATTTCTTGTCCGTGACGCCGTTTCACTCGGATGTGCTTCACAATAGGGAAGAAAAGACTATCGCGACTTCCATTTCATGATGGCATTACACAACCACAAATTCCCCCCAGTAAATGCTTTACACAGCTTTGGAAAATTCCTTGATGACTTATTCTGTGGTGCTTCATATAAAAAGATGTATTATTCCTTTCTATTTAAAGCTGACTGAGAATATCACAACACTCGTCAGAGTGACGAGCCATTTTTGACCCATCTAGACTGGCTTTCCCAGCACAGAGCCAAAAACTAGTGAGAAAAAAATGGTGAAATGATGAGAGACGAGGAACCTCTCTCTCCTCTAACAGGAAAGGAAGGCACTATAATTCTTCTCTCAGTCAGGGCCACAGTAAGACCCAATGGTAAGACATGCAGCGGATGGGGCAGTATTGTTCACCGACCCCCTCTCTCTATTATGGCTGTCAGATGCTCTCTTTTAATGTGCCTGTTTTGAGGGAGATTAGAGCTTGGGTGATGGGGGGTGTTTGGCGGGCCGTCCTGGTTTCTTTGAGAAGCTTCTGTGTGGTGATTGTATGCGCTGGGCTATTCCATTAGTGTCAGGATGATTGTGTCCTCGCTGGAACAGCCACACAGAGCTCGGCTCCTCTAGTCAGCAAGCAGGAAATTTCAATTGGACCGTCGGCCCCGTCACAAAGGATCAAACGGCGAGTCTGCTCTGCTGTTAATACTGTGGAAGAATGGAGTGACCCAGTCTCGAGGCGAGAGTAGAGGACTTCATCTGCATTCCTGCAGTCTATGATGGTATGCAGGGGTATGAAAGCCTTGAACGATCATAATTCTGATTAGTTTGCATAGATTTCAGTTATGATGTCCAATTTGCTTGTATATTAAAAATCTGTCTGCTATAATGCTGTAGAGTAGAGGGCAGTGTTTCAGAGTGATTCAAACCAGTATTTCATCTTTGTGAACTATTATTGTAAAGACTAGAGATGCACCAATACTACATTTCTCCGCCGATACTGTTAGCCAGTTATTCAGAATGATATTATTTTATATTCAAGCCTACATTATATAATTAACAGTAAATAAGCTCTTCTCTAGTGTTTTTATAGCTAACTAATGAACTGTGAACACTGGTTAACTTTCCTGAGGTAAATGCAACGTTAATATTGTTCACAATCTGTTTTATTGACGTTTTTCTGCAATTGAAACACAGATTGAGTGATTACATGAGTCATGATACGGATTTTGGTAAGTTGTACTGTATCTTCAAACATACCTTCTGATATTCTTACATGTTTTTATAGATATAATTTGTATTAAAGTGTAAGAAAAGACTCGCGCTGCTGCTTGAACTGAGGCAGCGATCTGTCACGTCACATTTAAGAGCGTCAAAACGCCATTTTTCGTTTAAATTTCACGATAAAATGTTCAGAATTTGAAAGCTGAGACTTTGTTTCTTATCAGAAGTAGCACAAAGCTGTTTGCGATTATTGGACGGGAGGCACGACATATAATGTTTGATGTAGGGGAAAAACGCAGATCTGGCAACCCTGGCTAACTACGGGTGATTCATAGGGTCAAATAAAGCCTGCATTAACGTCGCTTTTTTAACTGTTAAAGCGTTATTGTCGCGTTAACTTGCCCTAAATTCAACACGAGAGATTTTCTTCACACACAGTATGAATTTCAGTCTGACATGTTTTGGTCTTTGCTTTCCTGTAGCTCAAACAGTAGAGCGTTGGCGCTTGCAATGCCAAGGTCATGGGTTCGAATCCCAGGGAAAGCAAGAACTGATAAGAATGTAAATGTATACCTTGAAAATGCAAATGCAAGTCGCTTTGGATAAAAGCGTCTGCCAAATGCGTAAATGTTTTTCCGTACCCTTTTGATTGACAGGCTATAATCGGCATTGATCATTGGCTGTTTTTCACCGATAGCGAAAATAATATCTTTAAAGGGTTAGTTCACCCAAAAATGAAAATTATGTCATTAATGACTCACCCTCATGTCGTTCCAAGCCCGTAAGACCTCCGTTCATCTTCGGAACACAGTTTAAGATATTTTAGATTTAGTCCGAGAGCTTTCTGTCCCTCCATTGAAATTGTACGTACGGTATACTGTCCATGTCCAGAATATCTTAAGTTTATAAAGCGACGAGAATACTTTTTGTGCGCAAAAACAAACAAAAATAACGACTTTATTCCACTATTCATTTCCTTCTCTCTGGGCCTCGAGTTAGTTCACGTAGTATAACTGCGTAGCGGTTCTGGGTTGTACGTCACACGCATCACACACATGACCAGCGTCGGCCAATAGTGAGCCTACGTGTGACGTACAACACAGATGTGCTACGCAGTTATACTACGTGAAAAGACTCGAGGCCCAGAGAGAAGGAAATGAATAGTGGAATAAAATCATTATTTTTGTTGTTTTTTGCGCACAAAAAGTATTCTCGTCGCTTTATAAACTTAAGATTGAGCCACTGTAGTCACTTGGACTACTTTGATGATGTCTGTATTACCTATTCTGGACATGGACAGTACACTGTACATACATTTTCAATGGAGGGACAGAAAGCTTTCGGACTAAATCTAAAATATCTTAAACTGTGTTCCGAAGATGAACGGAGGTCTTACGGGGTTGGAACGACATGAGGGTGAGTCATTAATGATATAATTTTCATTTTTGGGTGAACTAACCCTTTAATCGGCCGATACCGATTATTGGCGAATAAAGAGTTTTGGTTCATTTTTGTGACGCATTTCAGATTTAACTTCACAGAGACTAAAACGGCAGAAAGTGCACCCTGTTTTGTTTTCTTTATTTTACAAAAGCAAAAAGATTAGTTAAATACATTTTATTTAAACCGTTTTATAAAACGGTTACCACACAATACAAATATTAAAGCCAAAACTTTCATGCTTTAGCTTTAACAAGCTTTTCAAAATGAAGAATCTGAAATGTTTTGCTATAGGCGTGATTTACAGTAAGTGCTTCCTGTTGGGCAAGGCTCCCTGGTTACAAGGCTGTTGATATCTAATATCTGATGTCTGTGAGCTGGGAATCTTCTCGCTGACAGCTGCTTGGCAAATACCACCCTATAGTGAGAAATGGGACGGGAAGAGTGGCCAGAAAAGGTGGTGAGAAAAAGAGGTAGCTGTTGAAACTCGGATCAGTAAACTAAATCACTTGAGGTGTGAGAGGAATACCTATAATGTACTGAATTTTGAAAAGAGCAAGACTTCGCAAAGTCTGAAGATTTAATGACCGGTTCTGCAATGCAGAGAATGTCGTAATGAGGATCAATTAGAGGAGAGAAATACCTATGGATATGGACTCGACAAAGACCTCTTTTAGGAGATCCTCAAAGCTAGTAGAAGAATAATGGTTTGACTGTGAGGGGAAACTCTGCACTTCACCATAGCCGTTTTCTGTCTTCCCCTTTCCTTCCGCAGAATACGCCTCTACAAGTCCTTTCAAATGCTAATTTATATAGGGGACAGGAATGAGAGGGGGTAACGTCCAAGCTCAAACTCTTGTTGTAGATCTTTCTCCGACCGTTAATTCTGCAGAGGCCCTTTTTGGGACCGAGAGCTTCACAGGAAATGATATGCATAGAAACGTAACCTTCAGAGAAACGAGAGAAAGGAAAGGTGAAGATGACGACTCGAAGCGCGAGCTCACGCCTGGGCTTAGCTCTGCCTGGCTGCCCCTGAAGACCCTGAAGAGTACAGCTTGTCTTGTGACAGGTGCTATTCCCCGCGGGAGCCGGCCCAAGACGGGGCTGCACGCTCCGTAATGCGGTGTGGAAAGTGCTAAAGGATTTCTTAAACTCAAGCATGAATTCTTCAGAAGATTATTCATGCACATAAGCAGTGTTAAATGTTAATTATGTTGAACTTTAAAGGATATGGAGTGTTTTGACTCGAGGCCAGAGGGATTGCAGATTCCAGCAGCTCTGAGGCAGCTTAGCTCCA
Source organism: Rutilus rutilus (assembly GCF_951802725.1). Lineage (NCBI taxonomy): Eukaryota > Metazoa > Chordata > Actinopteri > Cypriniformes > Leuciscidae > Rutilus > Rutilus rutilus. The sequence continues at coordinate 10,263,781 of NC_140233.1, forward strand.
GGACGGCCGCTGTTTCGTACAGCGCTGTCTGAAAATAGCACTTCATGTTTTTAATACCTTCCACTTGAAATGGACCTCTTCTGCCTGGCTTTAGCTAAAGAAAGGCTTTTAGAGCATTTTAAGTGCTTTGGAATCCATGTATTTATGGACTCTTTGCAAAAAGCATGTTCTGTTTTGACTTTGTTTATAGATTTTTAGATATGCTCTACCAAACACTCTTAAAAATAAAGATTCCAAAAGGGGGGTTTCACAGCGAAGCCGTAGAAGAACCATTTTTTGGGGTTTGCCAAAGAACTTTTAGTGAACAGTTCTTAAAATAACCTTTTGAATAATCTTATAAAGAAATGTCTGTGTGTTTGGAAAGGTAAAAGTTCTTAATGGAACTGTAGATGCCAATAAAATAACCTTTATTTTTAAGAGTGGAAGGCTTGCTGACTATGTAGTTTGTTTATATGCAGGTGGTCCAGTTATTATTGCCTATATCCCTCCATTATTGGATAATGTTGCCTCAGGGAAACAACCCCATTTTCTTCCCTTTACAATCATTTGATTGCATTAAAAAGAATAATAAAAATATATATATTCCACTGGCACATGAAGGACATTTTCAGATTTGTTAGTAAGTGAATTTTATTTTGCATATATACACACACACTATATGTATACTTACATAATTGTAATAAATACATAAATTAAATATAAATTAATTAATATAAAAATAATGCAAATACCACCTGTAATATTTATTATAAATATTTGTATACTATGATAATTATTTAAAAGTTTTGTTTAAATCTATTTTATTAAAATTAAAATGTATTTTAATTATTATTAATTGCATGATTAAAAATAATAATAAAAAACAAAAATGTTTTTTTGACTTAAGGAATTTTTTTTTTTTTTACAAAAATTACATTTAAGTTTTGAATTTACACATTTTTATATTTCAACATGGCCCTGTTTTATATATTTTTGTATATTTAAAATTTTTTTTATTTGTTGTAATGTTTGATTTTAGTATCTAGTCTACTTTATGCATGACAATTCAATTAACTTTTTCTTAACTTAGTGATATATTGCATGTACTATGAAAGCAATCCACTGCATGCATTATGTGGTTTTCAATTCTGCTAATGGAAGACCCCCAGCACTGCAACGTTTTGAATGTTTGGCTTGGAGAACCACCGAGATAATGAGATTAAAACCCAGATAATGTCCATCTGAGGCCACAGAAATGTTTTCCCGGAGAGACCTTACCTCGCAGTTGCACAATCTCCCTGTCTCCTGATCACAATCTTGCACATCATGTTACTCTAAATGTGAACGAGGCGCCTAACAAATTGCTGCTATTGGCAGTTTCGTTAATTAGGTCCAAATAGACAGACTTGGAGGAGATCACATTTAAAACTCGAGCATGCCAGCTGCATCTGGCCTGTCGACCTCATCAAAGTGAGATCAGAGACGCCCACTTTCCTCACAACCCACAATGAAACGGAGAGATTTCTCGTGCCAGAGAGGCTTGTGGCTTCAGGGCTCAGGGTAATTAAGCTAGCTAATAGTGTGTGACTAATTAGGATGATAGTTCATTCTTGCGAGCTCTTTCCACAAAGCAAACAATGGTGCAGTGTCTGTGACGAGGTTCGTCTTTTCATGTCAGCTCTGCTTTTGTCTTTGCACTGGATTTGTTGGCGTCTCTTTAGTGGCTTCCAGTACAGAGCACCCTTGCTCTTGCAGAAGCACTCGGCCCGTGATGTGGTCCGCTGGGTTTTGAGAGCCCGTCGGCAGGGCTGAAACTACTACTATTCAGATTTTCGATGTGGTTTATGTATTGCACTTTGTTCAGAATGTTTTACACGGCCAACTGATTGACAGATTTGAATGTACTTTCATACTGCACGTCTGCAGTGTTCCCTCTTGTTCCCCATTATCCGGAGAAAGGAGGTGACGGGGAGGAGATTGAAGCGGGAAGGGTTATTCTGCTACAGTAACTGCTGAAGTGTGACCGAGGACTTTCACAGTCTGACGCGTCATGTTTCTGTGCTGCTGGCTATCATGCTGACGGCTTCAAAAAATGAAAGAAAGGGAAGGGGGTAAAAGACTTCAATCTTGCCGACCTTCATATATAAGGAAGGAGTCAAATGAATGATTTAGCTCAGTGGGAAGCTTGCACTTTTGGGATGCAGAGTTCATTAGCCTTCTGCAACTGACCACTGGCTATGTGTGACAAGATCTATCCATCCATCCATCCATCCATCCATCCATCCATCCATCCATCCATCCATCCATCCTGTTTGTTTGTTTTGTTTGTTTGTTTTCTTTCTTTCTTTGTAATTAATTACTTATTTATATTTGTCCACTGAATTTATTTACTATTTACTTAAAAAATACTTAAAAATGTACTATAAAAATAAAACATTTATTCACTTTATTTATATTTATTTGCTATTTTATAATATATTTTTAATTGATAATTGTTCGTTACTTTTACTTATTTCATTTATATTTTTCCATTTCATTTATTTATTGTTTATTTATTTTATTTTATTTATCCATTTCATTTATTTACTTATTTTTATTTATTTGCGCTAATTTTATTTACTTAAATGAAGAAGAAAAAAAATCTTTTTTTTTATTTGCTATTTTATAATATTTTTATTATTAATAATTGTTCGTTACTTTTACTTATTTCATTTATATTTATCCATTTCATTTATTTAATGTTTATTTATTTATTTTATTTATCCATTTCATTTATTTACTTATTTTTATTTATTTGCGGTAATTTTATTTACTTAAATGAAGAAAAAATATAAATAATTAATTCATAAGTAATGAAGTAATTCATAATTTTTATTTATATTTAAATGTACTATTTTATGTTTTATTCTTATTGATCATTATCCATTACTTTATTTACTTATTTATATAAAAAAATGTAGTCAGTCAATCTGTCATTGAATAAGCTTGAAAGTACATGAATAGGCATTTGATTGCTTGGTGCAAGGCCTTGTGGGTAACCAGTCTCAGTAACAACAGTTTTTTTTTTTTTTTTTAACTGGTCAGTTTTTTTGTTATGTTAACATGGCTGTACTTTTGGAAATTATCCTTTTGAGATAATTTCCTAATTCATTAAAAGTGTCAAGTTTGTTTAATGTTTAATTGTTAATACTGAATATGTAATATTTAGCCTATCACTTTATTTTTGTAATTAATGGACAAAATTGCTGACACATGCTTAATGCTGTTTATTATTATTATTATTATTTTATTTATTTTTCAAATCAAATCAACTCAACTCAACTTTATTTATAGAGCACTATCAACACCAGAAGTGGAACCAAAGTGCTGTACAGAAAAATATAAAAGAAAATAAAAAAACCAAAACATAATAACAATGCAAACATATGACATACACAGCTTACAAAGCATTTTCAAATGCTAAAGAAAACAAATACGTTTTAAGCGCACTCTGAAAAACACCCAATGAAAGATTTACAGACAGAGGAAGGTCATTCCAGAGCAATGCCTGATCACCTTTACATTTTAAATGAGATCGTGGAACCATGAGGAGCAATTGATCATTTGAGCGCAGAGATCTACTGGATTGACAGCGACTGATTAAATCAGTAACATACTCTGGTGCTAGGCCATGCACAGCCTTAAAAACATACAACAACGCTTTGTAATGAAATCTGTATCATATGGGTAACCAATGTAGTTTGATTAACACAGGAGTAATATGCTCTCTCTTCTTAGTACCCATTAAAAGTCTGGCAGCTAAGTTCTGAACAAGATGCAAATGAGAGAGAGAGGCCTGACTCATCCCCCAGATACAACACATTACAGTAGTCCAAACGGGATGACACAAAGGCATGAACGACCTTCTCCATATCTTCAAAAGAGAGGACAGACTTCAAAACTATTCTTAACAACAGCATTGATTTGCCGGTCAAATTTAAGCTCAGAGTCAAAAATCACACCAAGGTTTCTCACGTTTTTTTCCCAGGAAACAACCCCAGGCAGTCATCCTCCACACACCCCTTATTTCCAAATAAAATCATCTCGGTCTTTTCCTCATTTAATTGGAGAAAGTTAATCGCCAGCCAACACCTTAACCTCAGTCAAACATTCATGCAGGGACACATTTATGCTCATGTTTCAGTGGTAAATAAATTTGAGAATCATCCGCATACAGACGATACTGAATCCCAAATTTCTCAAAAATAGAACCAAGAGGGAGCTTATAAAGGGAAAACAAAATCGGTCCCAGTATAGAGCCCTGCAGAATTTGTATACCCATTTAAAAGGAAAAGAAACCAACAGAAATGTCTGGCATTATTGTACCTTGATTATGCTATTTTAGAAGGTTTTTATGCATTGTAGACTGTGCTAGTCATTATTTCTGTAGCTAATGATCAGTCGGGATCAGATATCGTCTGAAAATCCGGGCATCAGAGGAAGAGGGAAGCTAAGATGTCTGTTCAGCGAGATTCAACACTGGAATGTCCTTCACTGTAGTTGAGTCATGCAGAAGCAAATCACAGACAAAAGAACAAGTGTGATGTATCCTATTATTAGCCGCGTGCCACGGGCGTCTGCTAGTGCTTAATGATCGTAGCAAATGCTGCTCATCACCAGGAATGTTTCTGTGAGCGAGCGTGGGGATCAGCGCTTCATTGATCAGTCACATATACAGACTCTCGTCTCATTTGCCAATACGCCACTGATCTGTTTGTGCCTGCAGTCTTTGAAAACCAATAAGCGGGTCAATGGTGGATGAGATGGCCTTCCAGCCATTCACATGATACACCTCATTAGCCATGTTACATCATGCAGGAGCAGTCAGCCGGATCGCTAACATGAGGGTGACCATCAGTCCAGCAGCAACATAAATACAAATGTGTGGGCCTTATTTGAGTTTGGTTGTCTTGTAAATTGTAAACTTTAAATTGTAATATTAAAAAGAATACTCAAAGATGCTGACTTAGAAATTCATTGATCAGAAAAATTATATTTGGAGACATGCACATACACTCAGACATCAAACATGGGCAAGTCTGTAATGTGCAGAAAACTGCAACTATAAAGCAAAGACCTCCTTGAAGCAGTTCGTGTACCATGGCAGTCAATTTCAGACCTCTCCGAGTGTTTCGAAGAATATTTACTCGCCTTCATGTTTTACCAAACCTGTTTGACTTTCCTTTTTCTGCTTTTGAAATAGTCATACTGGATCTGAATGTCATAAGGGTCAGTACAGTATGGTAATTTTCATTTTGAAAGAACAGTTCCTTTCATACTGTATCTTAATTTTTATTAAACTTTATTTATTCTTTTATTGTAATGAATGTGTGTAGAGTCTGTTACCAGGTGTGATTTTGCTCATTGTCATTAAGTGACAGGAAGGTGACCCGTCAGTGCAGACTGGACGCTGTGAGGTCAGCCTGAACCCCAGCCGTCTGCGTAACACAAGCTGTTTCAGGGTCGGTTTCACCTCCTGCATTAAAATGATGCAAATCAGTCTGGGCAGGGCGAAGAGCCCGATCCTGGACCAGTACCCCTGCAACGAGATGAATCTGCGATACGGATCCAGGCCCTCGAGGGAGGCCGTCCTGATCGCTGCATCATTGGCTCAGGGCTCTGCAGATGAGTCATAATGCAGCAAACATCAGCATGGATCTCTGATTCGGTGACGACTCAGTTGAGGCACGAATCAGCCAAATCTCCTTAGGTCCATTTGAATTACATTAGGGATCGCTGACTCGGTGGGATTTGTTTTCAGATCTGTCTCGCTGCTTTGGGTCGGGTAGCCTTAATTTACAAATTAGACCATGATTGGTAATGGCCTACAGCAGGGGTGTCCAATCCTGCTCCCGGTTTGCCACTGTCCTGCAAAGTTCAGCTCCAATCCTTATTAACCACACCTGAACCAGCTAATCGAGTTCTCACTGGGCATACAGGAAACTTCAGGCAGGTGTGACGAGGCAAGCTGGAGCTAAACTCTGCAGGACAGCGGCCCTCCAGGACAGGGTTTCGATCTCACCCAACGGTGCTTCCCAGGTATTGTATTATTACAATTTAAAATAACTGTTTTCTCTCGTAGTATTTTTTTTTATGTAATTTATTCCTGTGATGGTTGAATTTTTCTGTAGCCATGCTTCCAGTCTTCAATATCACGTGATCCTTCAGAAATCATTCTAATATGCTGATTACAGGAATAATTTTGTCACATACATTAAAATGTAAGATCGTAACGATACCCTCATGTCACGATTCGATACATATCACGATACTCAACTTAAGATACAATATTATTGCGAAACTCCAAGACATATGATAAAAGGTTAACAAAAAAATGTACTGTTCATTAAAATGCTAAATTTGGTATTACATTGGGGGGTGTAAATGAATAGGCTTGGACTTGGTGCTGGTAACCCAATGGACAGGACAATGGTGACACCATCAGGACCCACAAATATTCCCCCATCGCATTATTATACATTATATTCAACATTATTTATAGTAGTTTAATGTAGTACTGACACTAAAACTCTGTAAAGTTGCTTTTTTTTCCCTCACAGTCATTTCTATTTTGGGTGAACTATACACAATACATATTATTGCGATATATTGTGACACGATATATTGTTAAACCCCTATTAAGTTATTTTAAGTCATTATAATATTTCACAATACTGTATTTGATCATATAAAAGAAGCCTTGGTGAGCACAAGAGACTTCTTTCAAAAAGATTGAATAAAATGTGCACATCTCTCCATCGACGATTTCTTGAGCATCTTTGCTCTTTGTCCCAGTATCGATTTTTAATCCAATACTCTGAGGCAAGAATAGTTGTAAAAGCAGGCGTGAAAGCATCATTGTTTTTATGTGTAAATTGCATTATTAAAAATGCATGAAAGAGAGCAGATATCTGGAAATCTGCCTGTCGGTCCTGCGGGATTCACCCTTTGAGGGCCGTCCCGCCAGTCAAATGCTCATTTCCTGCATGTCTCCCTGATGGCATTATTTCAATCTCACACCAGAGAGGTAAGAGAGGTGTGAAGGCCACAGCGTCCCCTCAAACCAGACACTTCACAATTATACCACCTGCACATGTGTGACAGGCTCACCGCTGTCTCTTCAGCTCAGCACTATTATGACCCTGCAACACTCTAAATCCTAAATAATTGATTCAGCCACTCTTCTGTCCTTGTGGACTGTGTTGTAATTATAAGACAACACAAATGACTCATTTCAATGTGCTTGCAAGAAATTTAAAATCTGTAAATCGTAGATAGAGGAATCTGAGATGGGGACCAAAAGCACAAACAGAAGAAAGATAAGGACATTTAATTCTTAAAGGGGTCCTATAATGCCCTTTTCACAAGATGTAAAATAAGTCTGATGTCCTCAGAGTGTGCACGTGAAGTTTTAGCTCAAAATACCCCACAGATATTTTTTTATAGCATGTTAAAATTGTCACTTTTTGAGGGTGAGCAAAAACATGTCGTTTTTGTGTGTGTCCCTTTAAATGCAAATGAGCTGCTGCTCCCGGCACAGAGGGCGGAGCTTCAAGAGCTGGTGTGTGTGTGTGTGTGTGTTAGCAGCTCCGATTACCTCACACAGACATGCACTGAAAATTTCAAAAACGTTTTGCCTTTTATGTTCAAACCGGAGTCGGACAAAGATGGAGAGACTCAAGAAGAAGTGACAACATGTAGAATTCAACAGGACATTTCTGAATGGTTAGTTGATGAATTTATGTAGCTGATGTGGAGTTAACTATCTTCTAGTCATTGATTAGCATATTCTGTCATGATAATCTATAAATTGTGTTCCCGGGGGGCAGGGTTTATGTCACTTTTAGGGTTATTGATGTCACTAACCCATGAAGAAGCTCATTGTAGTCCTTAAAAAGGGATTTCTGTGAAATAAAATATCTCCCTTTGCTTTGAACTTTGAGCATTGTAACTTTGCAGATGTTGTTTATGCTGAAACAGCAACATTACACACTAACTAAAGTTAAATTAGTGAAAGCATAATCAACCACCCCTTTATTTTAATGACGGTAAGGCTTTTTTTCCATACAAGCTCTCTCCTTTCTTTTTCCGTGTGTCACTGCCCTTTCTTTTTCCCATCTGCCCTTCACCATGTCGTCTTCTCACGCTGAGTCTACATGTGCTTCACGAGCCACCAAAATAGCTTTCCTTCATATGGCGTGAGGGTTTGAAACCCTCTGCTCGTGTCCATGCTCATCCGCTGGCAACCTTGCTTACATAACTCTCCCTCCGTTCCCAAGACAATGGGAAAGAGCGCAAACAACGGGGGTAAACAAACGCGTGTCCTACTTTGAAAGAGCAGAACGGCCGTGTGAACGCAGCTCCCTCTTGTCCCGTCATCTCTCTGGCCCTGCATCCTAATTTGCATATTCATCCTTAAAAAATGTGCAAGACTACAATCAGTGCATCCCAGCTGAGGGATGTTGAATGCGGTGTGCCAAGCAGGAAGGTGCATTTAGTTCCAGTGGGTTCTCGAAATTTGCATCCGTGGATACTTCCAGAACAGAAGAGTTTAACAAACCTTTTTTAGTTTGTTATTAACATTTAGCTAGGGCCTGTAGTGCTTTAGGTTGTTGCATTTTTCTTTTTTCGTAGCAGAAGGTTCATGCATGCTTTCCCTGTCAGCAGACAGATGACATCAGGGGCCAGCAATGCTTGGAGAACCTGTGCCGGAGGGCCCTGTATTTACAGACACTGATGTCTCAGACTATGGAATGTTGTGTAAACACTGGGAAAGAAACCGGGGGATCCCTTAAACCTGAGGGTTAAGACTGATCCTCAGACTGCCAACACTTCATCTCTGAGCCTGTCTGAGCTTGAAAATATGCAAAGCAATGCATTTTTTTTTTCTTGTTCTGTTCTTTTAGATATCCCAAAACTTCAAACTCAAAAGATTAACATAAGTACAAAATCAGTTTTATTTGACAGGAATCCAAGTGGATAATTCTTGCCGTGTGGATTATAGATTTTCGCCAAATCTTTTCAAACGTCCAAAAAAAAAAAAAAAAAAAAGCCCACAAACCAGATAACCATACTACCAGACGTTTGGAAACATTAAGATTTATTTGGTCAAAAATACAAATACTGTTTTAAAATGTAATATATTTCTATGATTACTCCAGTCTTTAGTGTCACATGATCCTTCAGAAATCGTTCTAATCTGCTGATTTGCTGCTCAAAGTTATATATATTAATATATAATGAGCACCAATAATAATTGAGTACAAAATCAGCTTTTTATATGATTGACGTTTTAAATTATATTATTAGAGATATATAAGAATTACTAAGAATTAGAACTAGAAAACACATTAGTTAGGGACATTACATTGGGGAATATTGTCTATTAGTTTAAAAGAGCTTTTTGAACAATATTGTTGATTTGTGAGCTTTCTGCATTTACTGTAGCAGGAATATGTGGTGTGGAGTTCTAAGTCTGCATAATAATGGGCAACAGAGAATAAAAGTAGTCTATTTTACCATTACACACTTGTTTGGGGGTCGAAACAAGAGATTTAAATGAACCCCCAGTTTTCCCAAAGACAAGGATTTAAAGTGATAGCGTCCAAAGAAACAGTACTGAAAGTGTTTTCCCATAGCTCCATTTTCGTAAAAGCACAAGCAAGTTTTATGTTGTTTGGTTTTCTCGTTTGACTCTAAAGTCTGCGTTTGTTGACAGGACATTGACCCGCAGAGTATCCTGTTTTCTGCATTTTTCACTGTCAGCCTTGACCTGAAACCAGCGAATATTTCGAGTCTTCTCCACCCCACTCGGCTTGTAAAACTGACAGCAAAAAATCTCACATAAAAATGCCTTTAAGTTTGAAATGGTCTCAGACTGAGAAGTCAATGTGCTTACAGCATGAATGCGTCAACTAATTGTTGAAAACCTTTGAAAAAAGTGGATTTTTTGGACATTTTTGCCATAAGAAGGAATTCAACAGGCCGGTCTCATCATAAACAATAACATGAGAGACACAAACACTTCTAAACATCCTTCAGAAAGTCGTCTCAAAGCTTAATCCGTGACCTCTGCTTCCTCCCCAGGGGTGTCTGTGCAATTCTTTGAGTGTGTGTGTGTGTAAGCCACACACCACTAAGCTGCATGCCGCCTTCAGGCCCTTAAAAGCAGGCCAACACAGGCTACTGTCGATCGCATCACTGGGGAAATTAGCGGCTGGTGTCGTCCGCTTATTCTGTCGCAGACGTATTGGAGCTAATGGAACATATTGATCTCGTGTGTCCGCTTTAATTAAATGTGAATGGTTAATGAGCTAGTGGTATCCATGACAGCTCGAACCACAGAGAAAGTGAATTCAGTGAAGAGTCTGAATGCTGCTTTGTGTGTGTTTTATCTCGAGCTCTCATACTGTACACCGTACGTGTAAATGAGCTGGGCCGCTGCCAGTGCTTCTAGGATATGTGTGGGTGGCTATAATTATAATTGATAGCTATTATATAATTAAAGTTGTCTTATGAAAGGGAAAGTCTTGCAACATGCTGTGACTATTTTGTTCCCTCTTATTTTATAATCTCCAAGAGTGAAAAAATACTCACACTAACTTGACAATACATTTTGTGTTACTATTGAGTTGGAACGGGCTATAAATGAAAAAAGTCACAATTTTGCAGTCTTTTTGCTGGCGTTATAAAATAAGTTTGAAATCTTAATTGGAAAAACATATTGCTGAAAGGCTATAATTTTACTGTTTAATAGATTGTGTCTGTGTGTGTGTGTGTGTACTTTTACTAAGCATTAAGCTTAGGGAAGCATTTAATCAATCAAAAGTGACAGCAAAGACATTTATAACTTTACAAAAGATTTCTATTTCAAATAAATGCTGTTATTTTGGACTTTCTATTCAAAGAAAAAAAAATATATATATATATATGCAGCAATTGATAATCAATGTGCACCAAATCAGCATATTAGAATGATTTAAGAATTATATATTTTATAATTGTATAGCTATATAATATAATATAACATATATAGGCATATTATATATATATATATATATATATATATATATAATGAGACCTTTCCCTACTTTCTAGGTTGCCCAGGAAAGCCTGCATGGTGACGTTTTTGCCGGGAAAATTAAAAGTAGCCAATGTAACGTTTACACAGGCTCCCGAAAGACTCTCTTCCGTTCTATGACACATGAAACGAATGTTTTTACAATGATCATGATAATGCTGAAAGAGTTATTCTGTACTGTAATGTCAATGTGTCATCAAAGTAAATTTACTTCCCCTTAAGGGATTCATTTAAACTATAGTCTCACTGTCACATAGCAAGATCTATAGGCCTAGTCTCAGATATCCTAGCTACTTTACAGGCTACTTGACTTGAAATATAGGCTTACTTACTGTATAATCAAACTATCATAACAGTGTGATTTTAATTACCTCATCTGTCGACATGCCAGTGAATTGCAGAGCTGGTGCAAGCATATCCACATCGCTATCAGATGCTTTCTTAACCGCTGTCATCAAAGCGCAGCACATATTTATATTCATCTGAATGCCGCTCTATACCAGCGTGGACGGCGTCGGGATGTTCGTTATCGCTGCAAATGTATTTCCAGCTTCTTTTTACTTCTAAGCTAAGAATGAAAAAGAAAACTTTGCCGTGAGTATCGGGGCCTTGACTGACTCACGTTCAGTCTCTTGTAGGAGCACGAGCAGTAAGTCACTGACTGCTGTGCAGTTCACTTAACGGCCACAGGTGTCGCTAATAACAAGGGTTTCTGAACTCTTCATATAATAGCCCCTTTACTTTGAAAGTGGGAATGAGATCTTATTCACAATGGACTTTCTGGAAATTACTGAACAACAAGATTGATCAAAATTGTTAATTTAAACAAATGCTTTTAACCATATTACCACAAATTGCTTTGACACAATATTCAAGAGAATTAACATGACCAAGGTGGAAATGTGCTTTCATTTTCCCTAAATGTTTTTCTAAATGCCTCTTTAATTCAATGGTTTTGTGCTGTTGCCAGTCAGCAATTGACCACTCAAAACAAACTGTGGTTAGTCTGGGTCTTGTTTTCTTTCACCTGGCATAGTTTTAATTCATGTTTTTTTGGGGGGTGAGGCAATGTCACATAACCTGTCCATGTTAAGATCTGCCTGAAATTGTATACAAAGGAGTATAATCCTTTATTCTTGTCTCAACAGATGTATAAATGAATGAAGCAATAATGTAAATGATAAAAGCAATGATGAAATCTACACATTTGTTTTTGGCAAAACGTGCCCAGTGTGAAAACCCTTCAAGGCTTCTGAAGTTAGTGAGACTTGTGCTGAAGTGTTTCAGGGAGTTTTCAAACGGGCAGGAGAGACCTGTTCAAATATACATGAGCGAAATGCTTTACAGCCTCAATTATGCACCAGTTCAAAGAGAACCGAGGCAAAAACACATTTCTGCATTTCAATTAGCAAACTGTCTCTGCATGAGGTTACCAATGCTGATCTGCCAAACAACTGCAGTCAAAGACCAAACATCTTAAACACACAAGAGGCTGAACTTGCAAATCTGGTTTAAATTCATGTTCATTATAGTGTACATGTGGTTTTAGACTGCTATAAATGCTGCTAAACCGCTTCAAAGTTCACTTGAATTCTCTATTCATCAAAGAATCCTGAAACAAATTGTCACCATTTCCCCAAGAAATATTAATAATGTTAATATTAACAACTGTTTTTAACATTGATAATAATAAATAAATGTTTCTTGAGCACCAAATCAGCATTAGAATGATTTCTAAAGGATCATGTGACACTGAAGACTGGAGTAAAGGCTGAACTTTCAGCATTCATTACATTTTAAAATATAGTTAAAAAGAAAATATTTTCTATAAAGTCTGCATTAAACAGGAGTTGCAATAGTTATTTCTTCCCTATTGTGAGATATATACGAGTGAAACAACTTATTGAACAAGAAAAAAAAGAAATGTCCACCGGGAATTGATTGGATGGTTGTGGTTTGCTATTGGTGTGATTGACACAGGTCATCCCATCCTCACGCCAGTAAAAACATCACTGGAGAAGAGGGAGGGGGAAGTTATTTTGATTAAACATTATGAGGGTACATGAATTTTTAAAAGAATAAAGTGCATGAATAAATACTGCAAAAGTACTGCAGCATTCCATATAAACAACGATTATCCATTTTTATTTGTAATACTATTTCATTACTATTTACTACTAGTTTATATTATAGTTTTGATTAAACGCAGCCTTGGTGTGCATATATATATATATAATGTTTATGATGCAAAATAATGTGTGCAAAAGAGAGTGAATATGACTTGGACATATTTTCCGGAAGGTTTACCCAAGGACTGGGTGATTGAAATGTTGATGTTTTGCATATTCTTGAACCTTGTGGAGGTCTTTTTCTTTGGTGTGTAAGCAGCAGCAGTGGCTGTTATCTGAGCCCAGTCCTCAGGGCTAGCAGGTGGCCTGAAAGGCAAAATGAGTGGCAGGAGGGACTGTGCTCAACATTCTTGCCTGGCAGAGGATTTACCTTCCATTTACCCAGGGTGCTTCGTCTGTCTGTCTGTCCTCCTCACCCCCTCCCAGAATTCCACTGGGCTGTCAGTCACCGTACCAGATTAGAAGCTTGAAAGGAAATTGCAGAGAGTCGGGTCTTTATCTCCTAAGAGGACAAAACTATTTAGATGTCGAATACATCACAAATGTCCCACTGCCCGTACTGCACATGAAGTGGTTAGATCTCGAAATTGGAATATTCACACAGCTCCGTCTCACTCCAAACCGACTAGCACACATTCTTGCTGCAGTGCACCAGTGTATCAGTCAGTCAGCGTCAGATGTGCTAATAGCTTCTCACAGGCTCAAGAGTAAACTTGAACTCGATAAAAACTTTGCAAACAGAGGTGCCTCAAGGAATCATTTTGAAATGCCAGCCTCCGTTTCCAGACGACTGCACAATTTCCTGGACTCAGCGCCCTCTCCTATTTTAAGGAATAAAGTGGATGTTTAAAAAACAGCCACAGTAAATCTGCTTTTGGCATTGCCATTGCCATCCTATAAAAGAGGCTGCTTACCAATAATTGTGTTTGATATTTTTTTGTAAACATAGCTTAATTTATACTATACATGTAAATGTCAAGACCTATTGCACCCAAACAAATGAAATTGCATTGTTTTGTATATAGCCTAGATATTGTGGTTTGCAAAAAAACAACAACAAAAAAACCATATTTGCTACATATTTGTTCAAGTGTGCTTTCTAATATCGTTAGCCTCATAGCATAATTGCCTAAGTAATATAAAAAAAAAAAAAAACGACTTAGGCAATTATGCATTCAATATCCATGAATTCCTTTGTTCATCAGAAACAAAATTCGAATTAAAAATATATTAAATATTTCTAATTGAATAATAATGTTAGTATAGTTTTTTTGTGATTATAAAATTGTATTTTCATCAAGCGCAACCTCCCTGTCTCTCTCTTGAAACCAACACGGAAGTGAATTCAACGCAATTCATCGACTGACCGCTTGAGGCTGGGTGCAGAAGTGAGTCAAATCTGTATCTCCCCCATGTTAAAGGAGTCATAACCTGCAATTTTCACTTTTCCACGAGAATCAATGTATGTTATGATCGACTAACGATTATACACTGGCCGGGAAGCCGATATTTAAAAGTGAAGCGTTTGTTTGCTCAGGGTAAATAAACCAGCGCGCGTGCACGCGCACTCAAATACGAGATTTTGATTTCAGCTCCCTCTTGACGTCATGAGGTAGTAGGATATACCATATATGGACACCGCAGCAGGAAGCCCCCCTTCCCCTCTCCCCCTCATATTCAGTTCAGTCGAGAAAGATGGAGAAACCGAGTGCACACCGGACTTGCTCTGTGGTTGATTGCCATAAAAAACATGTAAATGTGTTTTATCTCCCAAAATCGGACGAAACTATCAGGGACCAGTGGATGAAATTCATTTTTAATGAC
The DNA here is from genome assembly GCF_951802725.1 of Rutilus rutilus. Taxonomy (NCBI): domain Eukaryota; kingdom Metazoa; phylum Chordata; class Actinopteri; order Cypriniformes; family Leuciscidae; genus Rutilus; species Rutilus rutilus. The sequence goes on from NC_140233.1 coordinate 10,278,832, forward strand.
GCTGTCCCAACAACCCTTTCAACTGGCGTGCAGAGCCATATAGAGCGTCCACGACAGCCAAAACATCGCATTGATCTCGCGAGACAATAATGCCTTCAGAAATAAGGGTAAAAGTAGGTCTGTGTTTATTTTTTTTCCACTTTTCTTTTTTAGAAGGGCCTGAAAGACTATAATACAGCAGTAGGTATCCAATGTAATACTAGGTTATGACTCCTTTAAAATACCATAGTAAATACCCAACTTTACAGCAGAAAAAAACACGTTTACAGCCTGGTGCAAAAAGTGGCTTTGGTCTATATAGCTTATTTTTCCCTTCATGACAACTGTGAGGGGGGTGAATTTTTTTTATAACTCATCCGTTTACATTAAAGTTCTGCATAATTAAGGGTGTCCACTTTTGAGTGACAGGTGGATTCCCGCTGCAGTGGTCATTAGTCATCAATCATTAGCCGTTTGTCAGCCTTCACGTTACCTCAGCATAGTCATTGTCTGACTGTAAAAATAAATAAATTCGGGAGTGACGCGCTACCAAGATGGCGACGGCTTCAAAAACGGTCTTCAGAAACCTACGGGTGACGTCACGGACACTACGTCCATATTTTTTTTACAGTCTATGATTTTTATTAATATAAAAATATGAACTAAATATTATTTTGTGCAACCAAAAACAAAGCACCTTACAACATGTAAATTCTATCTGTAGGAGCGGGAAAGCAATGGATAAAACTTCAAAAGGTTCCTGCGGATTTAGCTTGGGCATTATAAGATTTAGCTAAAAACGTAAACCTTGTTCCGGTTACGTCAAAAAACCTTGGATGTTTCGTGGAGGAGTTTTCAGAGAGGAATCCAGGCGCATTTTTAAACCTCCAGGGTACTTATGAAACCAGTCTGCAAGCATCAAAAAATCATTTATTCAAACCCTTCAACAGACTGAATGAGCAACACATCTACCGGTATTAGGCACCAGGAATTCAGTTCACAAGGACACCAGAGGGATCTGCTGCATAATCCCAGAAAGTCCCCTTCAAATGGAAATGTTTAGCAGTGATCCGTTTATTACAGAAGACAAACTCCCCCTGAAACAAAATTCAAACTCAAAACCCTTTTCAAGAGATTTAAGACTGTGAGCAAAAACCCAACCTTCAACTTCAAAATCGTGGTTGATCGTAAAAGGATTTTTCTTTAGATTCAATATAAATTAAACTCAAACCACAAACAATAATTTAGACTATTCCTTCTTTTCTTTAAAAAAAAAGCAAAAATAAAGGTTATGGTGAGGCATTTAAAATGTAAATGAATAGGTCCATTTTTGGAGGACGTAGAAGCAAATATGTGAAGCTTATGCAAAGCATATATATATATATATTTTGAAATGCTGCTGATAGAGCTTTACTTGTATTGGACCCAGAATGTTCTTTTAAACATAATCCAGCATTCAAATCCAGAGGAAAACAGTAAAAAACACCAAAGCCCTCATCATCCATCATACAGTCTCATGTGCAATTTTTAATTACCAGTACCAACACATAAATTAATTGAATTTATCAAATGTTTAAACCTTCAAGAAATCTTAAAATGAGAGGAAGTCCTTGATAATACATTGTGCTGTAGAATCTATACAACTACCAGTTTAAAACTCATTTCACAGATACTAGTCCCACAGGAATTTTACCTCCTGCTCGAGTAAACTTGCACTTTCCCATGGGGATGTTCTGCATATCTGTAGATGTTTCAGATGTTTCGTTTAACGCAGTGTCCGTAAGGCGTTTTGGAAGTAACATGAACATGCTGTACTGCCATTGAAAGTGAAGAAGCAAGTTTCATGAAGGAAAATCATGCTTTAGTTGTTGTTTGTCATGGATCACTGGAATGTTCTTGACCTTGTTGGATTGCAAAAGAGTCTCCAAAGAGCAGATATTGGTGCAAGAGTGTAGTGTGTCTTTGTTTGGCAATGAACAAGCATGGCATGAGTTAGCGTTGTGCTGTAGGGAAAAGGCCTTTGTGGCCTCTTTTTTCAGCTCTTCGCTGTGGCTCCTCTCAGCAGTGGATAGATGGTTTGTTTTCGAGAGTGGCCGTGACCGACCGCAGCCACACCACATCCACCGAGCAGAGGTGCTTCGGGCCAGCCAATGACAATCCAGCTCTGCTGCCGTCCATTCAGAGTGGCTAGAAGACCATGACACCTGCAATGAGAGACGGCACAGTATGAAACCAGATTTCCTCACAACTCCAAGCCAATCTCTGTAATTTGAACCCAGTCATTGCACTCAAACTTGATGCAATTGTAAGAGGCAATTTCAATTGACTGGGAGAAAAGAAAGGGAAGACAGGAAAGCACATTTCTTGTGATTCTCTACCAAAGTACTGAGCTTAGTCAATCTTTGCAAAAAGTTTGGAATGGAAACAAAAGTGTCGTCTTGCAGTCTTTCAGATACAAAGTGAAGAATGAAGTCTGATTCACAAATGACTTAACAAACAGCATAACCAGTGTAGACTAATTCTTGAAACGGCTGGGTTTTCTAATGAGTAGAGTTATAAGTTTGACCCAGTATGAAACTGTCCTGTATAATAACATTGGCAGAGATAATTTCCTTTACAAGTATGAAAAATAGACATAACTAAAATATATTTAAAATAATCAATCGTAATCAAGATTCTCTGAACCAGAATCAAATCTGTATCGATACCATGTATTGCTATACCATACGAGAAACGTATCTTGCATTATCTGCTGTTGCAACGCAAAAAGGTTGTAAATGTACTTAGTTGGTACCAAAAACGAAAGAGTTGAAAATCGAACAAGCACACAGAAAAGAGAAAATGAGACTCAAGACCTGAATCTAAAACACTTTGAAAAAGTAACAGGATCAATCACGATCAATCAAAGACTAACCTTGTCTGTTGTTGTGTCCATAGAGAACATATGGGATTTGCAGTCTCGTAGCACTTTAAATGAGTCTACGCTTACAGAAGATTTAAAATCAATCGCTTACATCAGCTTCACATCCCACCAGTGCAGCTCGCCCAACAGGGGTGTCTGACTGCCTCTAATTCAATTCTCATCACCTCTAATACATTCCAATTTAAAGCTAATGCCTCCCCTAGAGGGTTTAAGCGGTTAAGCCACAACAATGAAATGATTTCAGAGCCTGCATTGACAATGCCATTGACGTATCAATCAAAACAGACTCCTGCTCTTTATAAACCAAAAACAAAGTAAATATTTTGCAGATCCCAGTCGTGGGTTTCGCCTTAAATGTGTCCATCTGCTTTATGATTCATTAAGTGTGAGATTCTGATCTGGCATAATAGCTGCCACATGCACTTGATGGGAATGCTGTTGACACCGTTTAAAATACTTTTCAGATGCAGAGGATAAAACTGCTGTGTGTAGAAATGAGGTGCATATTTTTTTTAAAGATGTGTTACTGCCTTAGGTGAAAAGCTCAAGGTAAATCCCTGTGGGCAGGTGAATAGAGTGTACAATTCTATCTTGAGAACTATATTTGTCTACAAAGCCCTAATTAAAAAACACAAAAATAATAAATAAAATTAACGATTCCACCCTCTCATTATTATTTTTTTTCCATTTAACTTTTACACACAATTTCAAACAAGTTGGTACAAGACTAGAACAAGTCCATTCAAACAACTTACGTTTTGTTGATCAAACTTAAAGAACAAATGGCAATAGAGTGGTTCAAGTATGATGTCAGAACCCGGAAGTCTAAGGGGCTGTTTACACCTGGCCACTTCATGCGTTCTCTCAGATCGGATAGCTATCCGATCGTGAAAAGACCAGGTGTAAATGCCCTCCGAAACGCATTCGAGACGGATTTGAATCCGATTGCTCAAACCACTTCAGGAGGAGGTCTGGGCCAAGTGTAAATGCATCTGGTTGTTGAAAGCACATATGTAAATTGTACTCCTCCCAAAAATGCTAAAAAAAATAAACGTGTGAGAGCGTGTTGTAGGCTATATGTAATGTTATAGCCAGATATGACGACGCTACTGGAACACGCATCACCGCAGATGAGAAGCCGAGCATCTATTCATTAAGCCAATGTGCTATTTATCGTAAATCAAAAGTGAAAGTAAGTCGCAGATGCTTAACACACAATCATCATCATTAAAAGTAAAGAAACTAAATGATCTTATCAGGGCTGTTACTGCTCTCTCTTATTGCGGTCTTTGATTTAGAAATTTTAGCTGATGATCAATAAAATGCAGCTCATATCTGTTGCTTTCGGTGACGTGCACTCCATTAAATCTGCATATAGTGCGGGAATTGAAAATCGGATTTAAACCCGTTTCGCAAAAACACATTTATGTGACCAGGTGGTAATGGAATCGTTTTGATAAATCAGATAGTATCCGATCTGAGAAAACGCATGAAGTGGCCAGGTGTAAACAGCCCCTAATTTGCCACTGGTTCCTTTGAGATTTTCCTATGTTTTTTTTTTTTTTTTTTAGGAGTAAAATAAAGCCTGTGGTAAACATAACTTGGCTATACTTTGACATTTTGTCAAAACAAAGTATAGTGAAGTTGTGTTTACGACAGTCTTTATTTTACACATGAATCGAAGACCCCCATTATAAAACCCCATTGGAAAGTCTTAAAAGAACCAGCGATGAATTAGTCTTCCGGGTTCTGACGTCATACCTGCACCACTCTATTGCCACGTATTTTAGCTATATAAAAATATGCACAGCACTCTTCAACACAAGGGCAACCACAAAACCACCAACATAAGCCTTTCCCTTTACTCAGAAATGCAGAAATAAGGGTTAATTTCAACATATACTCTCCTGATCGAGTCCCATCCCGCAAACTAGTCTCGATTACCAAAAAAATTCATGTTCATTAAACTTCCACTCAATAAATTTAAATGGACTGATGAGAAGAAATAAAGTTATCGTGACTGTTCAATAACGGTTTATTTTTATTGTTTTAAAGTAAACAGAAAAAGCATCAAGATCTAGGCCAATTTTAGTGTGATTAACGTTTATACATGCTGGATGAAGCCAAGATGCAATTGCATTATCTAGGTTTGTTAGTCCAGATGATTTCAGTTCAATTAAATACAATACATTTATAAAGAAGACACTTTAGTCCAACTGAAATGCAAATGTTCTTGTTTCCCAAGTTATGGTGGTCGCTCCCAAAAGGACACTGTAACTGTAACTAACTTTTAGTTAAAAAATGGTTCAACAATCCTTCAGAACTGGCACTTCGGTGGAGATCAGTAAAACATGTTGCAAACACTAGGCTTATGCTTATTAAAAACCAGACTTTGTTGTCTAGATGGGTTAAAGTGGACATGGCTTTACTCCCTAATACGGTGATGGTAAAGGATAAATATCGGTATAAAGACTGATTACAGTGAGCAGTGCCATTCCAGGAAACAGGGCGTCTGCCACTCGAGCGTACAAATCCACAGCTAGTTTAAACAGGGCACCATGACCAGGCAAAGCTTATCCAGCCTTCACCAGACTGTGTCAGTGCTTGATGGGTCAGAGAAGATGATGTGCATGGGAAATCTGGGCTTTTGCTACCTGTATCGGCCTGTTTCCACCAGTTGGGAGAACAGTGTACACTGCCAAAACATCGTGTTTCCTGCTTTAGTAACATGCATGCCACAAAGAGAGATTAGATTAAAACCCAATCCGATTTATGGGCTCTGTAACAGAAAAAACAATTAGCTGGTTTAGTTTTTCTAAAGCCCTCTCCTTTAGGGGATGGGACGGGAGGTTATGGTGGTTGGCAAGGGGTCAGAACTGTTCCAACTGGCAAATTACCTGGATTAGTTGAACACAATGCTGCCAATGAAACTGCACTGTTGGCAGAAAAAGCAGTAACTAAGTCTTATTGAGGACATATGGGATGTGCTACAGGGGTGTCAAAAGAGATGACATTACAGGCCAATGCCTGAATATTCCCTATTATATTTACCTGGAGCTTCTGGTCATAATTCACGTCCTGTAAAGTAATCAACAACAAGTTTGATGCTACTTTTTAAAAGCATTACTAGCTCATATACTTTGGAATTTATTGGGCAATTTCTGACCATTTATCCAGTGGTCACTCTAAGGAAAAAAACAAAACTGTGCCAGCATTTTCCTCCTGAAATTACACACACACACACACAAATGCTAGTTGATTCCATCAAATACGGCTAAGGGAGATTCCCGAACACAAGTGGTTTGAGAAAGTCTACTGTCTAGTAGTAGTGCAGAGAAAGGCCTTTGTTCAGGTAAAGTGTTGGGGGTGGGGTAACTCAAAGGAAATTACCTGAAAGTATGTTCACATGCACAGTCAAAGATTTTGTCAGTTTAAGTAAACATTACATAATGCATACAATTTAAATAAATAAAGCTTTTTAAACCTGTACGACTTTGTTTTCCCGTGGAATATAAAAGAGAATAAAATTTGTTTGTTTTGTATTGTTGTTTTTTTGCCTACACAATGAAAGTCAGTGGGGTCCAATGTTTATTGAGTTTTATTGTACAGCCAAAAACATTTTATTTAAAAAATATCTAAGAATTAAAACTAAGAAAGATAGTTTGGAACAACATCAACGCAAGTAAATGATTAAAATCTTTGGGTAAACTATAACTTTAAGGAAAATAATGTGCAGTTTATAAACTATACTATTCAGAAAAAAATATGTATATAAATAACAGCTCATGAATAAAATGTTTGACAATGCGTGGCATAAAAAAAAAAATATATATATAGGGGCTAACATGATACAAGCTTTACATAAGCCTTTTCATTTAATGGAAACCTCTGCCACTAAACTCTAAAAGCTTTTCTTCATTTTCATTCCTCTTTTTTTTTAGGGACGTTAGGTCTCTAGAAAAACATACTATGCCGTGAAACTTGATTTACAGTTTTCAGCAAGGCTGTCTGATTATGACTAATAATGTCAAATTTAGACTGTGGGATTCAATTATCCTGTTGTCTAGCATGATGCACAGCTTTCTGAAATGGATTACATTCAGGTACTTCTCTCCTTGTCCCTGGCCGCTGCAGGTTTTAAAATATTTATAAACTGAAAGTGGAATCCCAACCCTGCACACGCGGGCCTTTAAATCATTTATGAAGCTCATTCTTCTCTATTTAGTTTTTCATAATGACACAGAGACATTCCACTATGGAGACCAACAGGCATTTTAAGTGTGAGACAGTGAGACCATAGAGCTGGGCCACCTATACTCATCTCTATCAGTTCTTCATTGCTTCAACTCAGTAGGAGTTTGAAACACACCAGCCTTTGCTTTCATCACCCACTGCTTTAGTTACTTTATCAGGAGAGAGAAGGTTGTGAGGCTGAACAGGGTAAAGAGATGAATAGGAGAGTGTGGGAGGTCTATATAATACTTGAAGAATTTGAAATCTGCCATCTTTGCTCAAGGGCGGTCAGATCTGCTGCAAGGTCGTTTTTGAGTTGGTTTCGAAACACTGCAGACCGTGTTTTAGTCCGGCGTAAACGGACCAAAACGGAGACTTTTGAAAACAAAGGCGTGGCTGCTCACATTACGCAACCAGAACACAACAAAAACAGAACAGGGTTGAGTTTCCCAAAAGCATCATAGTTGGTGGCTATTGTTCTGCGATCGACTGCGAACAAGCAACAGGCTTACAATGCTTTTGGGAATCGCAGCCCAGAGCCGTCTCTCTAAATGGTTCTGTAACATACCAGCCTCGAAGAACGTGTAAACAATAACGAGGATCGTTTTCATTTTAAAATGCTGTTTTTAAATGAAAACGCACTAGTGTAAACATGATGTTTGGCTAACCGGAACCGTGCTGATAGAATGCGTGTAGTGACGTCGCAACTCAGGATTGGTCACTTTTCTGTTGCCTGGCTACCATTCTTTGTAGCTGGCCAAGCGTACTATTTGAGCGACTTAAGCACAAATTAATAATAAAATTAAAACAAATATCTGATCATCCTCCATAACGCTATTTACATCAAATATTGCCTGTAAACTCTTACGTTACCAAGGCAACGACTGACACATTTGTATTCAATTCCAAAGAGCTCCGTTATCAGCTCGGAAATGAACGGTTTGGCCAGACGGTGAAAAAGAGGCCAAAGACAGTGAACGGAACACCAGCTTAAATATAAATGTTAGCATCCTTTAAAAAACATATACTATAAAGAAATATTTGCTATTTCGCTACACACCGATTAATTTTAATTCACGTCAATGAAAAAATAAATAAATAAAATGCTACCAGCAGAGTCTAGGAGAGCCATGCTAACCAGCTAAGCTTTAACCCTTTGGTTGGTACACATTCAACTAAGGTTTATTCTCTTCCTGTGGGCGTTCCTGGAGGACGCTGCTGCTGCCAACATCCTTCGGCAGGCCTGCCAGGGCGTCCTCCAGACATTCTGATTTTGTGCCCCCTGGGGCTAATTATAAAACCCAGCTTTTGCTGGGCCACCTGCTTCACTGTGAAATGAAGCACTTGTGGTGTGAACGGAGTTGCTGGCTGGTGAAGAGTGTTAATGATTACTCACAGAAGTAATCATTTTCTAATCACCAGGAGATGCAATGAGATGGCTGTGGTCCCTCCCCAGGCAGCCTAATTCAAATGACACAAGTGAGAGATGTTCAGCTGACTGTTATGACGCACTCATAGAGACCATCGGCACTATTGCAATTCTTCAGTATTAGGTTTAAGAAGCAACAACCTTTGCTGCGTCCATTTACTGTACCAATATGCAGGCAGACCATCATTCAACCTGATGCTGGCTTCTGAGGAAGGCTGTTCATGCAAATATTGTTAGTCTGTAATGACCTATTAGCCCTGGTCTTCATAAGTGCTGACAGACAAGATATTATGATGGCAGAAATGATAGAGTCTAAGATGCCTATAGAAGAAAGGGTATTATAACGAAGCTTAATGCATTTCATATAGGCCTAGTCAATAAGCATTAATTTTTTTTTACAGTTCAATGCAAACGAGTGCTTTACATTTATACACTTAGCCTATGCTTTTGTTTGATAGTAAAAGAGGGGGAACTTATAATGGAAATGCTGGGAGAGTTTTCTTGTTTCTTGGGAGAGTGTAATCATTATCATTTATTAATAAAATTTAAACAGACATTTAAAAAAATATATATATTATCATTGGTGAAATAACTGTAGTGATGCATTGAAAATAAATTATTGGCTGAACATACCTAGGCCAAATAAAATTGATAATTCAAATTAGCTGTTGTTTAGAATGACTAAACATTTTATTTGTATACACAGAGAGGCTCAAATACAATAATTAATTGTGTACAATACATCTATAGCTTTAAAAACTGAAATTGGGCTAATATCTGTACTTTGTCAAGAATACACAAAAGATGAAAACTAGTAATTTCTAAAACAAAGGTGGCAGTAACCTTAAGTAAACTATTCTCCCTTCACACATAAGAAATAGTTCCTCTAATGAAGCACATAAATAGCTCTTTATTAATTCACCAACAGCCAAAGAGAATGATTGCTTCTGGGCATGGGGACTTCAATGCACAAGTGGGAAAAGCAAAATCTGCACATTTGCAAATCGCATTTCAATTTTTCAAACTGTTTCTGTTCACATCTTCAGCCAAGACTGTCCTCTGGCCACCTGAAAATATTTCAGGTTTTGCCTTAATTTTCAGTGGTCAACATTTAAGTACAGAAACAAAAAATCATCGTTGTGCTTTAGATGGTACAGTTGATGGGAAACAAAATGCTTTAGCAGCTGTTTCAGCAACAATAAGCACCCTCCTCCCTAAATCTCTCTACAGAGTCTCTCATTGCAGCCTGTAATTACAGAGATTAAGCCACTTTGTGCTCTCACTCAACCTAATTGCCAATTGACAGAAAAAGCTTTGTAATGTAGATCACAAATCAATTTTTAGTGCTGACGCATCACTATGATCCTAAGTGAGAATTCATGAAATGTTTAAGCCTCAACCTTCAACCCTCTTGAAGATGTTGCCCCTTCAATGACAGCCGCTGCTCTTTAATATTCCTAGACATCCAGATGGTTTAACACAATCATTTTCTCTTTGCTCAACCACTTTCAAAAACCTCAATAAGATAGGAGCACTCAGCTGCTTTCAAAGAAGGCTGTCAAGCCCCAATTTAACATTTTGGCATGCAGTTATCTTGACAGAAATCATTGTTTATGTGTGAAGGTCGACAGCCTGCTGACTTCTATCGCTACTCTGCTTAGAATTATGATTCAAGCACTTTTCAGGGGAAGCACCTACAATACAAAATTATTCAGTTGTGTGTGTGTGTTTGTGTCTGTATACATATATTTATCACATAAGGTAATGCAGATTCTTGTACAATCAGAAAGAATAGTAATTTCAGTATACAGTCTTTCAACACAGGACAAAGGAGAAAATGAAAGAAAAGCCAAAAACCTTACCCAGATCAGCTCCATACACTTTAATTGGAGGCAACTACGCAGGAAGATGTTTCCAGGTGCTGACAAAAGCAGTTGGAATCAGTGAATAAGGCACGGTAGTTATACTGTTCCAGCTATCCGACGTCGGATCATAACAATCCAGGGTTTTACACCGCTGTGTACCGAAGTACCCACCGACCACATAGAGTTTATTACCAGAGGCCACAGCATGGCAGCTCATTCTTTTAGAAGTCATGTCACCTACACGCGTCCATTGATTGGTCTCGCAATCAAATCGGTAGGCGGACGCTGCCGTGAACTCCGTGTCACCACCCATTATGAATATCTGACTGCCGAGAACGGCAGCGGCGGTGTATCTCCAGGGTTGCGGACACTCGGCAGCTATGGTCCAACGGTTCTCAACGGGGTCATAGCACTGGACCTTTGAGGCCTTGTCCCTGTGGATGGTTGTTCCACCAAACACAAAGAGTTTCAGCTTGGCACTGACCACTGCTGCATTGCTGACACCATCCCTAAGTGGTGCCATCATTGTCCATTTGTTGGTTAAGGGGTCATACCGCTCAACCTGTTTAAGAGATACCGAAGGGGAGGCTGGGAAGACACCTGCTATAGCAGTGTGACCCCCCACAACATAAAGGCAGTTTTCAAGTTCAGCCGAGCCATGTCCAAAACGTGCAATTAGCATTGGGGCACCTTTCGACCATTCTTCATGTACCGTGTCATATATCCAAACATCCTTTGACACTCCATTTTCTGACCCCCTTCCTCCTGTCACGTAAACTTTGCAGCCAATGGCACATGCACTGAACTCCTTTCTGGGACTGGGAAGATCTGATTTAGGGATGATCTCTTTTGCTTTGTGGTCCACTTGGTAGATCTTATCACACATAAACGTCTGACCCCCAAGAATGAGAAGCGTGTGCCCAGCTTTGCGAGGCCTAGCGCAGGGGCTGGTGACAACGCCGTCATTCTGCAGAATCTTTTTCTTACACTGCATGGCCTCATCAACAATCTGTCGGCTCCTTTTATCTGACATCACAAGTTCCTCACATGCCACGGCCTCAATGAGGCATCCCGAGGGCAACAACGCGAGACGTAGTCCTCGCAGCAGTTCAGGAAGATAGTCTCTGCGGCTGTCTAAGTCATACCTAACCCAGCGCATGACCGCATTGAACACAATCTGTTCATCTTCAACCTCCAGCTCATCACTCAGGATGAGATCCAAAAGCTTGTCTTTCGAGAGGCCACAGAAGTCTTCAGTGTCTCGAAGAGTCTCAAAGTGAATGAGGCACATCCTCCATGACAGCTCATAAAGACGCTTGCACTGATGAGCGTCAGAGAGCAGCATCATTCCCAAGCAGTTTGACGCGTGCAAATTCTTCTCCAAAAATTCTGCTGCTGCATCACGGATATCATGAAACTGTAGCATGTCTCCAGCCTCGAGAAGTGACTCTGCATTCTCCTCATTGATGATGACACGTGAGGAGTAAGCAAAGTCCAACAGCAGCTCCAGAACTTCCGGGTGAACACTGTCACGAAAGTTAACCTCATTGTCAAGGCTTTCACGGAGGCCACCGCTGAACATGGCTTCAAAGTAGCGACTGCAAGCAGCAAGCACAGCTCTGTGACAGGGAAAGGAGCGGTCGCCTGCCCATAGCGTTACATCTGTGAACATGCACTGTTTGCGAAGGGTATTGAGGTGGGTGAGCACACTGTCTGGATGAGAGGGCTTGTGGAAGAGCGAGATGTTCATGGAGCCTGTGCTCGTCCTCGACTTGCGGTTTTCATGGACGCTGACTGACATCTTTTCCAGCACGTCCAAATTTTCACTGGTTCCAATATCCCGAACTAGGAAAATAAAAAAGCACAACACAAGAGGTTAGCAAGTGATCTAAAAAGTATCTTCAGTATTGGGGATGACTCACTGCTGTACATGTTTATGCTTGGCAATAAAATCACCAGTGAGAAAGTGGTATGGTGCTGTATCAACAAAATCTAGAGCCAACTAGTTTTTTCAGCTGCAGACAACGTAACTATTAATCTTGGATGATTAGCATTAGCTTAAATGTGGTGGTAGTGTTTGTCATGCCTTGGCACAGTAATCTTTTACAAGCTTCTTTTTTTGTGGATAATGGCAAGAGATTGAAAATGTATTGGATGTACTGGATGACATTTTTACATCCTTCACTAGACAAACTTTGCTTGACATTTTACTAGATATTCACAGCTCTTTCAGCAATGAAATATTACTTCAACAGTTAAGTTCACTGTAAATTTGTTCAGAGGATCTGAGAACTGTAATCCTTCTTTACACTGTTAAGCCAATACAAAGTGCACAATTAATCAACTCAGTCTTTAATTCTTACATTTTATGCTGACAGGTTGTTATACAATTTAGATTTGTAAATTAAATCAGTAATCCTTTGTTTTTGGCAAACAGAACCTCAGAAATTCAATAAGACCACAATAGAAACACCTAAAGAAAAAGAAACAAATGTATGAGCATCCTGGCTAAACTATTCAATAGTAGGTTTACTAGAACAAATTTGAGAAATTTTTAAAGAAATAAAATTGCAAGAGAACATCTATTACAATAAAAAAAAAACAAAAAAAAAACTTAACTATTCAAAATAATAATAATAATTTATTTAGCTACCAAAATTACTGTTTAGGTTATCAATCTTACGTAGCAACTTCACACAGCTTTTCAAGTAAAATCATCAACAACACAATTACAGCTTTGTAATTAACTGTGTAAGGTGTTGTTTTTTTCGTATAATTTACTTACATTGTTTACAATGCTAAAAATCACAGACATGTTTATTGAACACATAACTGGAGTGACGACAACCAGTCCATATTGGTGTTCCACAGACATGCTTTAGCACCAAAGCGAAAAGTATGGTACGCTTGCTATGTAGACGCAACACCCAATATACACTGAGTGCAATGCAGCAAAACTAGAATGCTCCTATTATGATCAACAAAGCATAGTGTAAATTAGATGAGTTTGTTGATTGACATTGGGGGAATTCTCGAGAGTTACCGTATAATGCCATCAAAATTTGAAAAACAGTTAATGGTACAAAAATGTAATACTCATTTAGAAACACACAAAAATGGCATGCAGTTGCCCTGCAAAATCATTTTAATGTAAATTCTATTAATAAAATGAATAATCAAGAATACAATAACCTACTGAAATAATTGAGAAAGACTGTATGATTTCCCCCCATTTGTGCACCCCTACAACAAAAACTGAATATTTTAACATTTATTTGTTAGGTTTAAAAGGCTGTGGCAGTTGAAGATACAAAGCGCAGGTTATGCGGCTTGACATGAACAAACTGCTATAGAATTTTCCTGTCAATTAAATACATAACACCCATTACGTTTTTTGCTTGGTCAGGCTTGCTTGCATGATTTGGTGAAATCCAGACAGTTTTGCCCTTTCTGTCTAGGCTTCATCTGCAAAGGTTTAATGTTACCAGTGGCTCTTTGTGTAAGTGAATGTGCTTACATGCAAACTGGATTCTTTAACTGATGCGGTTTGAGGTTATTGTGATGAGAGAGGGGCGCAAGCATGCACAAACATCAGCAGGGTCTTTATGGATCACACTCTCGAGTTGACATGAATCACAATGCCAGAGGTTGACCACAAAGGATGCAAGGTCACAGCTATCCGTGCAGAAAGCTATGCAGGGGGATAAGGGCAACTGGGAGGCTGGGATTGGAGGGATTGGATGCAGGGCTGTTGATGGGTGAACGAGAACAGGGAGCAAGCAGGTGTCTAAAACCACTTACAGCGACAAAAACTGCTGACCCACGTACAGGCACTGACAGTGAGGATCTGAGGGGGGGTCTGCATTGGTCCCAAAAAGCTTCCCCTCAACAGACCAGGTCGACAGAGTTGTCCTTAATGGGACCAGGGAACAAAGAGAAATGTATTTATTTTTTCCACATATAAATATGAGCGCCCTTGTGAGGGTTTCCAGGCATTTCTTGCAAGCTACGGTTTTCGTGACAATAGATTAAATGTTGCATAATTCCACAACGGTTGAATTACGGTCAGGTTTGTTGCTGAATTAACAGCTGAAAAAGAAGCCAAACTATTATTTCACAGCTTGATGAAACTGCCTTGGAGTTCCTGCATGGTTCATCCCATCACCCATGGTAACCATCACTCAACAACAGCATAAGCTGTGCCAAAGTTGCTGAATCATTCAATGCGAACAAACCAACTACCTATCCATGCGGATATTCTCACCAGCATGAATGACACCTTTTAATTGCAATGCCACTGAGAGTCTCAGGCACAAAGGTCTTATTTTCTTTGAATGTTCTTCCTGTGTAAATATCCAAGCTCCTCGCACTAAATAGCTTTTCCAGGTTCTTTTCACTGAGGATGTTGGTATTCTAGAGCTGTATTTCAGTTAAGCTACAGCAAAGGAGGGAGGGAGGTGCGTTTTGTGTGTTCGAGGAAAGTCAAAAGCTGGCAACCTCACTGATTTGAAAAAGCTCAATGAATCACTGGCCTGCATGAAGTCCATCACCAAGACCAAATTCTTCTATCAGCACTCAGCCTAAAACATTTTACACAAGTATGTGGACACAGATGTTTCTAGATGTGCAAGCTTGATTATGTGCACCGCTGCAATTCAAAATGCGGCAGTACACAGCACGTTCTTTTTGTTTCTCCAAAAGGGGTGCTATTAGCAGATGTCTTCTGGATTAGGAATTTCAATCACTATCAAAAACATATTCGCAAAAAAAAAAAAAAAAAAAAAAAAAATTTAGAGGAACAACAGCTCGTCACTGGGACAGTACCCTTTAAAGGGACAACTTTGTACCTTATCTACCCCTAAAAGGTGCATGTTAGTACCATAGACCAGTAATATGTTCCCTTAAGATACTACTATAAACCTTTTGGGGGTAAATAAATAAGGTACAAAGTTTTCCTTTTAAGGGCACTGCCTCCTAGCCGGACACTTCACTAGTTGCTACAGACAATAGCCTACTTAAAATTGAGGATGAGAAACTGCATAAACTGTAAATTGAGTTTGCTGCTAATGTTACAGAAGGTTTCAATAGTATGGCCATATTGGTGGTGATGTCGACAAAAACTTTAGTGAAAGCAGCATTAAAAACAGCCCCGTTTTTGGTTCCTTATTTCTTAGAACTACATAAAACAGTGAAAGCAGCATTTCTCAAACCTGCAATGACACCCAGGACTGAATCCCTTTTTAGACACCCATTTTAGTACAAACATCACCTAAAAATGAGCCGATAAGTGAAATCGGTTGCTAAATTAGAGAGGCACACCACAACTTTGTGTTAGGGAACAAAACTGAGAACCACTGGTAGTGTAATGCATAAATGTAACAGCGGAGTAATTAAGGCGAATATAATGAAAATTTTAGGGTAAAAAAAAAAACTTTGCAAGAGTAAATAGCAGCCAATATGAGGTTAGACATGGCTTGTTTACTTGACCTATGACCACTGTAAAAATAACCAGAATGAACTTCAAATACAGCCGTTATACATGAACCCTGAACCTTGTGTGATGCATTGTGAATCTTATCACACAAACATATTTGAATTGTGTAAATTCTCTGTGGGAGCAGGTGCACTGTGGCGCGGGCTTGGGTGAAAATAATAATAAAATAAAATACACAATTTTATTCCCTCAGTTAACTAGTCGCCTCCTTAGACTATAAAAAGTGAACATTACGATACATAACGCAATGAATAAGGCTGTTTTGTAATACACGGCGACTATTCGAGACTTCAGAAATGCGCGCACGAACTCAACCTAGAGTTAAGGCCTATTTATACTTCTGCGTCGAACTGCCGCCGTAGCTACGTCGTAGGCTGTGTGTAGCGCGCGTACCCTACGGCGTACCCTGACGTGCACCTCTCCAAAAATGTAACAACGCGTCAATTCTACGCGGACACAAGCGCTGTGATTGGTCTGCCAGAACCCCTCCCTCGGGGTTTCACATGCTCCCTAGGTGCGCGTCAACGCGGACAACGACACAGAAGTATAAATTAAAACCAACACGTTGCCTACGGCGTATAGGCTCCGGCGTAGGTCCGACGCAGAAGTATAATGAGGCCTTTAGCCAGCTCGCTAGTGCGTTAAACAATGTAAAAAGATAACCGGATAACTTACAATAAAGTAAAATGTAACTGGTATACAAAATAATATCAGTAATATTCGAAATGACAGATTAGGGTGCGTTTAATCTTAAGGCGACCGCTCAGTAACGATACTGTGAATGAGAGGAGCTAATGCTGTTAGCGGAGAGTTGTAACTCAGCGTATTGACATGCAGAAGAAAGCCTGACAAACTCCTGGCGATTAGAGACACGTAAAGACGCTGCTTTCCCTGTTAGCGATCATTATCTTCCGATTTACACCCAGGAGGTCACCAGTCCCTATCCAACTCACATCTAATCCTGACTTGTATTGGCTTCTCCAGCTCTGCCCAAAACAGGAAGAACAGTGCAGATGTTGGTTAGAGTGTTAGTCATCTTTAAGCGTCTTGCTCTTATTATACATTTTTTTTTTTTTTTTTTAGAAAGACATGACATACTTACAGTGTTCTGCGTGTTAGTGGCAAATCCTGACGTTGTGCGGTTATAGAATAAAGGAAGGAATCATAGTTTAGTTCACCTCTTGTCTGGTTGGCTGTTACTTTGTTCACATTCCAGTCCTCCTCACTGATGAAAAACTGTGGAGTCTCCCGAGGTAATATCCAAAAGCGGGGGAATGTGTATAGAGTGATTGACATGCCGTTGTCCAATCACGAACTGAGACTTTATGCAAATATAAATTGTAACCAATAGGAACGTTCCGAGCTGAAAGTCTGCGCTGTTTTCTGTGCAAAGCAGCCAATGGCTGAACAGAGGGAGGAGCGTCAGGGCGGGCGATGGACACAAGGATCACAACAATTAGCAGGGAAGTATTGTGACTTTTTTGTGTTCACATACGCTTTTTAAATTGCCACAATGAAAAATATTCATTCAACTTGCCAGTATTTTGGTAAATATGTGATTCTATTTGAATAATAGCCCATATTTTTAAACATAATTAAAAACGGGCCTTAGTTTATTGCCATTATAGAATTAGCAAGCCGTTCATAAGGCACATAATTAGTGCTATCAGTACTTATATCCCTTTTTCCATGTATTTTATTTTATCCATGTAAATATATATATACACACACTTGTAAGTTGAGATTTTTAAATGCAATGCCTTTAGCTCCATCTAGTGGGATTGTTATATTCATAGCTATGATAAATCATAACACATACCTTGAACTCTGTTGACCTCTCAGATGATAGAGGCATGTTCCAATTTTCCATCATTATGCATCCAAAATAAAAGTTTAATGGGCCCTGCTGAAGTGAACGCATACTATAGGTATTAATTGCATTCAGTATTAATCTTCACAAATGAACGCATCTTCAGTTTTCATGCTATTTGAAATATTATCCACTCTGTCCTTAAACTGTAAAGGCCTATTTTCATGTAAATCCCAGTGTGATATTTTAAAGTTAATATAGTTCAAGTTAAACAATTGACTTATATTGTCACTGTAATGTTTATGAGAGCCTAAACGATTAAAAAATATATCTCTTAAAGTTATTTATTTATTTAAACAAACATATTTAAATATCTTTAAATCAACATCTTCTGTAAACATAGACAACCCCTACTTTTTTGGGGTAAAATTATTATTTTAATGAACATCAATATTTTAGGTTAAAAGTGTGTGTGTGTGTGTATAGTATCACTTGGTTGCTCTCTTACTTTTTCTTTTTATTCCACAGTCAGTGCTAATGGTCTGTTTGTAAATGATAACTCTTTGGTTGCATTCCATCTCTTGGTGTTCTGGGTTCATCAGCCTGTGAATTTTTAAAGTCTGTCCCTGCGCTGCTGAAGCATGTGTAATACGATCAAGTTCACTTCGATTCGAGTCTGAATGCATTTTCTGGGCCAGTGCATTGAAACCACTGCCTTGTCTCTTGCTTAGCTAAAGAGATGGTTGAATTTCATTGGTGGGCATAATTAAATATGTTCCATCTGCAAAATCACCAAGGGAGTATCCTCCATTAGAAGTCTAAACCTAATCTGAGACCAAAGGTTCTTTGTAAAGAAATGTGCTGATCTTTACTGTGTTAACATGCAAGACTGGCAGAGTTTTGACGGCATATGCTGCGGCCATTAGGAGTCAGATCATGAAATCGTAGTACTAATAAAGCCACAGATTTACTGCAGTGCTTACAGCAGCTTTTGCTGGGGTAAAAAAAGATTTAGGACTTGAAAAGCACCCATGTAAGACATATCTAATTTTACATGATGAATAAGTGCCATTTTAAACCAGACAGGGACAGCCAGCTGCTAAAAGAAGGATTATATATATTTAATAATATTTGTATTTTTTAGCAATGAATACAAGCATCAGTCTGTCTGTGAACAGAACACCATTCAAAAGCATTCAGAACTGGTGATAAATCTCAATTTTTGTAATGTGTCTTTTGAAAGATGGCTCATCATCGTGGGCATTACATTTCATGTGGGGTCCACTTGATGGATGACCCTGATGAGAAGATGGTAATGTCCCTCATCATTTTAAACTTTATGCACCAAAGATATGCAGCTGGCCACTAAGAGGGTCACAGGAGAGCCCTTGGGTTATCCCACCATGATGACAAATGCCCCCTAAAATAGCAAGACTGTAATCCTACTGATATTAGAAGATCACCGTAAACTTTCCAGCAGTGCTGGGTTTTATGTAAATTGCACTGTCCATTTGCACTGGTTGCCAAACAGTAAAATCTGACCACATGACGTACTAGCGGTGCTGTGAATTTCAAATGAAATGTTCTTGCTGTGGAACAGTTTGTAAAGAGGCTTCTATGAGACAGAGGTTGACTGCACTGACTTGTCTTTACACCTGATTTGATTGAAGGCCATTTAATTTTTTCTAGCCAGTTTCTCTTCTCCTCGCAAAAAACGCAAGTTGAACATGGAAGACACGCGTGAAGTCAAGCCCGGACCTGATGCCTCTGCACAGGCCACCCAACCATGGACGTTTTCCAAATCATCTTTGGTTAGAAAGCTGAGACAACACTTAACCAGTGGTAAGTATAGTATATTCATTTTTTTTTTTTTCATTTATGCAATATAAGAGAATATGTATTTTTTTCAAATACATTTATTTATGCTTCTTTTTATTAAATGCATTTAAAAAAATATGCAATAATATAGATAAAGTTGCATTGATTTAGCAAACCAGACACTATGTTTTTACACTGAAAAGTATAGTAATCAGTTTAATGTAGTTAGGTTGATTATTTTGCATTAAAAGTATTTTTTACCTTACCATATTTTTAGATAACTTGTTTATTTTTTTACAGTTTAGGGTTCTGTGTGATCACAAAATCATTCATACAAGAATCTTTTCAATAAGATATTTATTTGACTGGACGGTCTTTTGAAATCAGATATTTGTACAGATATAAATGATGTTTTCTCTAAAAAAATCCAGTAGACTGGTTTGCAGTGCACAAATATGAGCCTAACTATGTGAAAGAAGCTTCACAGTGTCTGCTGTCTTTGTTGCTGTCGTCTGCGTGACAGTTCATTTAGGCGAGAGGTGCTAATGACGTTGCGTCTCCCTCAGCTGATGATGATGAAGCAAACGAAGCGTCAGATGAACCCGTTGTGGTTTTGAAGCCCTATATTTAGACATCTACGCTATCCGTGAAACGGAATAATGTGCCGAGGACACACTGTGATCTGGCACCAGATGATTATTAATAAATTTTGAAAAGTGCTTAGTGGTTCTGGGCAGATATAAGGTGTTTTGTCATGTGGAAACATAAATAGATGGTTGAAAGTACATCTAAACAACATCCCCATATGTGCTTGTTAAATTTCAAAACCATGGGCTTGAGGAGCCGGTCTTCCTTCAGCTTCCACTCTTCTGGGAAGGTTGACTCCAGGGATTCATTCCCATTTAGACACACGAGCATCAGTGAGGTCAGGGACGGATTTTGGGCAAATGGGGTCTGGATCACAGCTGCTGTTCCAATTCATCCCAAAAAGGTGTTTAGTGGGAGTCAGGGCTGGGCTTTGTGCGGGTCAGTCAAGTTCTTCCAATCCAGATGCAGTAAATCATGCCATGTGGCCATTAACCGACATCGGAGAACCATGAACACAAAAGTATTGTTAAATTATTGAAATATTAGCTTAAAATATGAAGGTATCATAGTTTCGGAATCTCCGGCCTAAATAGTTAAATAGCCCTAAAATATATTATATATAATAAGCATGTGACTAAAAATGGTGTTTGTTGCTCTCATCCAAGTACATTAGTTATAAGATAAATGATTATATCTGAAATACTGTGACATGAATGGACCCTTTTTACATTATGGGTTCTCAAAAGTGGAATTTCGTAGTTGGGTAAATGTCTAATGTGAACAAATATATATTCCCACTTGCTCCAGCGTAAAAAAAAAACCAAAAAAAACATTCATGATAGTGTTTCCATGACTTTCCAAAAGAGGAAAAATAAATATTGAGAGATTATGGTATACGTATTACGCTTGTAACAGAACGCGTGTAGTAACAGAACGTATAGCCATTTACTCACCTTCATGTTGTTTCAAAACAGCATTACCTTTTTTATTTCTTCTTCCGCAGTCCACAGAAAGAGATGGTAGGCAGGAGGTTCATGCTGCTTATAATGAAAGTGGATGGTGACCAAAGTTGTTAAGCTAAAAAAAACAAAGAAGTGCCATAACAAGCCAAACTTTTAGTCTTCAACTCACACTATCATATGACTTCAGAAGATTACAGTAATATGTCTATGGTCACATCTTAACAGCTCACAGTCACAGAGCATCAAATGCAGAAGGTCTGGAAGACATTGTCCATGTAAACCTGCGGTTTTGTTGTGGTTGTGAAGTTAATAACTGTTTGCTTTTGAGACGTTTTGTTGGTTTAAGAATCCAGAAAAAACAGTTGTTTAATTGTTATTCTGTGCAGCTTTCCAATATTTCCTCTGCTTTGATCATGCTGGTTTACGGCTAGAGAGTAATTACTGACGGTCAGCCATGAAAGCAGAAGGTTTTGCAATAGTGAACCATGCCTGCGAGATTTTCACATCACATAAGATGCGAAACTGAAATGCAGAAATTCATTTTGCTCTCGTAACATCTGTTCCCTTTTATCTTTCATCATCCGGTAAGGGTAAGATGAGAGTTAATGAGGATGTAATCCAATGAGGATAGTTTTCTGCCTTAAAATCTTAACTGTGTTTGGTGCAGTATAGACCTTTTTATAGATAAATATTTGGAAAAAAGGGGGAGGACTGGTTGTCACACTTTTTATTTCTGAATTTTTTTCTTATTTTTTTTATGTCTGCAACAACACATACTTTAAAATTTGGTTGAAAAAACAAACAAATAATCACACCATTATTTCAATTAATTTATTATACATTGAAAATAATGCTCAAATAGTGGGCCGTATCGCAAAATTGGCCTATTGACTCCTGGCTTGTGAAGCAACTTGATGGAATTTATGAGCTTTCTTTTCTTTTTGTAAAAAATATGAACAATGTAAAAGCTCTTACAGTGTTTTATGTGAGGCAGCATGTGCGTCTTTTCTTATCATTTCCCCAGAGTCGCAGTTCAAGTGAAGCAACTTTATTAACGTAAATTAAACTCGGTTTGAACTCAGTGGCTGTAAATCCGAGACCCGGTCTTCCCATTCCCTACGAGTGTCTCATAACTCAATGTGTCCCGTCTGCATATATCTCCTCTGATTACTGCTGAAGTTAATTGCCCTGCTTATACTGGCCAGTGAGTTCATAAAGTCTTAAATGAACTGGGTTGAAATACTACAGACTGCTAAATACAGCAGTGTATTAATCTATAATGCGTGTAAATAGTGTTTACATGTTAATGCCATTTCCTGTCAGACTAGTCAAGAGTGTGTGATATTAGCTGTCATGACCATGTCAAGAGCTGTCATGACCTTCCCCTGTAGTTTATGAGGATGTGAGGTACAGTGTGACCACAAGAGGGAGATAACAAGCCATGCATTGTTAAAAAAAAACAAAAAAAAACAACATGTGGTATAAATCAATGTGGCTCTCAGCTGGTTATATATATATATGTGTATTATATATGTGTGTATGTATATATGTATGTGTATATATATATATATGTATGTATATATATATATATATATATATACATACATGTATATATGTATGTATATATATATATATGTATATATGTATGTGTATATATATATATATATATACATACATACATATATACGTATGTATATATATATATATATATATATATATATACATACACACACACACTGCTGTTTGAATGAAAATAGGCAAATGCTTCCCTGTAGTCAATAATTTTACCCCTTAAAACTCATCTTTGATCACCAAAATAACATATTTAAATGTTTTTTCCTTGAAAAAAAAAAACTTCATGCCTTAAAATAGCTTGAATGTAACTCTACACCCTTGCCTCATTTAGTATATGCAGTTCTATGAATATGCAAATGAGCCCCGCCTCCTCTCACTCGCACCAGCTCAGAGATCCACTCGTTGACGATCACACGTTGATCTGATTGGTTACTAGGTAGTTTGTGACGTCAGAAACACCAGCGATTTAAAACCGGATCTTTGGTTCACTGCAGGTTTAAGGAGAAAATACTCAGCAGTGGTGTTGACTTATGCATTTGCACATGTTTAAATCATATTAAAAACACCACATAGACATAAAACATTAAAACCTTGATTTTCACCACAGGGGGACTCTCTGACTGGATGATTATTGCAGTGATTTTTTTTGTTTAGCAACAGTTGAGCCTGATGAATCTTGACATTGTCATCCTGGAATATGGCCATGATGTGTCTTCCTACATGGTTGTTTAAGAAATGAAAAGCTACACACATCAATTAGAGTTAGAAGAACTGTTGCCAAACATAACATGCTAAAAACTTAATAATCACTGCAATAATGACCCAATCATAGACTCATTGGCATTTACCTATTTAAATCCAAACAACAATTATTATTTTTGTCCGGGCAGTATTTATAACCATTTTAGGTTATATTATAATTTTTTAAATAATTTTTATAAATGTATATTATTTGACTTGCGTGAATAGCTGGGCTTCACATGCAGATGTTGCGTTATTGAAAAGTATGGATTTGCTTTGTATGCAGCTGATGATGTTACATTCTGAGCACATGCACAAGTCATACATCTGTAAATTTGTTAGCGTACTGCTCATACAGGTGAAAATACATTTGCTTTGGGTTGATTTGAATATTTAATTAATATTTTGTGTACAATGTGCCCCTCCCCAAAACAGATATTTATGTTCCTGCAGCTGCAGTAAATGACTGATGAAATTTCAGAAAGACCCTTGGCTTCCCCCCTCCCTTTCTCTCTCTCTCTCTCTCTGTACATGTTTACGTTTTTATTGTGAGGTTGCTGGTGCAGGATTTGAGTAGGTGGGGATAAGGATATTAGAGTGGGGTGGGAGAGCTGGCAGCCGATCCTGAGGTCAGATTTCACTGCCCTCTCTCTGCATGTTTTATGGAAAGTGCTATTTCAGACATCCCCAGCATGCGAGTGCCAGTGCTTGGTCGATTGCTCATGTTACAGCCGGCATTTTGAGTGACAGTCAGGCTTTCTGGCTCACAAAAGAGCCCAGTGGAAAATCCTGAGCCTGGCCGTGGCGGGATACTTCCACAGCGCAGGTCCTGTTGCGTTGGGAACAAAATATAAGATGCACATCCCATTCAGGTTGCAGGACAGGTGGGAAAAGAGTTTTGTGGCCACTGTGGCCCTGATGAAAGGGGGAGATACGGAATTGGCAGTGAACGCTGTGCCCTCCGATCACGTCTCTCTCCAAAAATACCATTAATGGCAAGAAAAGATGCTTAACGTGGTATTTTTAAGTTAGTGGACCATGAGGGAATGAGTCATCCTCTTTAATTTGATGGTGAGATTTGCAGATGGCGATTAAACTCATGATCAGCAGTGTATTAAGCATCGCTGGCTGCTTTGAAGTAAACATTTTGACAGATTTTTCGGAGAATTTCAATAGAAAAAGTTGTAAAATTGAACTTGGGCCCTCTATTTTTTCCCTATCCATAGCTGTCTCTTTTTTTTATATAAAAATTATAGCAAGATATAAGCCCTTTTCTGTCTTACTGTTTAAAATAAAGTAACAATAATGAAACAGCTTTGAGATATAAAAAAAATAGTTGCAATTGTGAGATAATAGCTGCAATTATACCATTAGAAAAGTCAGAATTGTCTTGTAGATTATAATCAAACAATTGTGACTATACAAGACAATTGAATCTTTTTAATGATCATAAATAATTTTGACTGAATAATTTTGTGAATTTACACTGTAATTGTCGCATAAAGTCACATTTCTATTTATTTCTATTTCTATTTATTTACTCTGAGGTGTAAAAAGGGTTTTAAAGCCATAGCTTCACACAGAATCATAAGCAAAGGACCTCAGTTTCCTTTGAGATAAAAAAACTGAGATGTCTCTCGTTTGATTTGTTGTGATAACTGCCATATTGCTTGCTCACTTTACCGTGGTTATCAGATGAAAATAAACAATCAGACACTCTTAAAACCTGAGAGAAATTTAATCTAATAACTGGTGGGAGCCAGCAACTGGAGATGTCTGTCTACGTGCATTTCATACCAAGGTTATCTTTTGCTAAGCGCACTAGATGACAAGTATGTCTGCTTAAGGGTCTCAGTATCCACATTTGTGTAATTCCCCTGTAAGAAGGTCTAAGCGTGGAATGAAAATTGGCCTCAGATGTGAAATTAAAGCATTGTTGTCATCACTTGATCAAGCCCACCCCCTTCAAAAGCATTAGAATTAAATTCATGAACTGTGAACATTAAAACAGCCTGTTTTATGAACTGTAAGGGTATTCTTTGCATGTCTTCATACAGTATAACATTTCTCCAGTGGCAAAGCTGCAATCAGTTTGCAAACTAATGTTTTTTGTTCAATTTAAGTCTTGTGAGACTTAAAACAAATAAGTTAATGACTGATTGTTCAAATGATCATGTGTAGTTAATGGTGCACATTGAGTTTTGTAAGTAGTGTTTTATTAAAATGAATTCGTTACAACATTTTTGCTTTTAAAATGTTCAGCTTGGGTCCATGGGTGGACTGCAATAATTTATTTTGGCTTCATCGTTTAGAGTGTGTCCTTGGTGAGACTTTCAAGGATTACATCCAGCCCACACAGTTCATCAATAATTTCCTGACGCCAGCTGTGTACTTGATTTTCTCATTCACTTATTGATTTCAAGAAGCAAATGCATGTGCTCTCTTTTCCTCACTGAGCCACAGAGATTCTAACAATGTTTTTGCTACTGATTCTCTGTATCATGCCAAAATTGTAAACCAAAACAACTGACGTTGAGGAGCTTGTTTGTGAAGTGTTTTACAAAAGGAATGGAGGAGTCATGGGGAAAGATGTTTATTTTTGCCTTTAACTTGGGAATGGTTCACATCAAGATTTCAAGATGGATTGTTAACTGACAGCTTTGAGTGGTTGACTCTTCCCAGTATCCTCAGGTCTGCTCTTATTTATTTACGGGCCTTTTGAGGAGCTTGGCATAGAAGTATGTCATAGGTGCCCTGCATCACTCGGGTTGATAACTTATTTAACAGTTTTGTGCTCAAAATGGTGGAAGAACAAGCAAAGTGCTGTTCCATATGTAAGAAGAGTGATGCCACAGGGAAGGTGAGGGAGAAATTGAAGGATGGTTCTCTGTTGTTTTAGAGATGAAGCTCTCTGTGAGGGACTTGATGGGGTCTGCTGAAAGGTATCCCCAGAAAATATGATTACGCTCTGCCTGCTTTGGCTGGGATTAAACTGCTCCCAGCTGGCTACTGGACCTGTGGTTTCATAAGCCCCTTGAACCTCCAGTTTGTTCTCGAGCAAGCTTGCGTACCTTGAGCTCTCTCTATATATTTTGCCCCTCTCAAAGATAAACAATAGCTACAAAAACTGCCTCAGGTCCCACGCTTGTACCATTGAAGCTGGATGCCTGTCAAGACCATCTTCTGCTTCCTTTGGTAGGTCTTGAAGCGGTAGAAACACAACCATAGATTATGCATGTCTCATTTGCACTGGTACAAGAGCTTCAACATTCTGTACTTATGAATGTTACATCTATCTATCTGTCCATCCGTCCTTCCTTAAATAATTTAATTGACTTTCCATTCATTGTAATTCTCCCTGCATTCACATTTAAGTTAGCCTGGGTTTCCCCATACTGCCTTGCTCGCAGCGCGATTTTATTCACGCTGCTAGGCAGTCTGGACACCATGGACCAGATTTTCCCCTGAAAAAGGGAACCAATCACAGAACGGGGAGGGAGCAGCAAGACGATGACGACACCGAAGCAGTTTGTTTATATCTATGAATCCAACATGGCATCAGACTCGACGTTACCTTCTACCCTCATGTTTATCTTGCACAAACGGTAATATTCGCTAAACGCCATCGTGCACAAATAAATCTTTTGATTTCCCATCCCATCCCATCCCACAATCCCATCGTCTTTTTCCCCGTTGAATTTCTGTCACTCTACATACGTCATCTGGTATAATTGAAGCGATTGGTTATGAGCTACGTACAGGCGCATTTGATAGACATTCATAGCGCCCAATAAACGGCTCTGGGCATTCGTAAACCACGCCTCAAATACGAGAAAATGAACACGTGGTTCCCAGACCAAGTCTCAAATGAGACTTGGTCTGCATTTCTGGATATTGTTTGCTGCCTCAATTCAAATTCAAAAGGCATTCTCAATTAAATTCTAAATGGTGCACAACCTTGCTAGGCAGTTAGCAGCTTAAGAAGCCTAGTGGGGACACCAAAACTTTGCTCATAAACCTTGCAAACCAATCTGTATTTTTCATGTGATGCTGTTTGACAAATTACTGTAGGTCTTGCAGCTTAGGTTACTAAAAGGGATTAAGTCCAAAATGAAAGTTTTTGTACTCACCCTCATGTCATCCCAAATCTGTATGAATGTCTTTCTTCTGTTAACACAAAGAACATATTTTGAAAGTCAATGAGGTCTATACAACAACCCTAATGGATTTATTGTATGGACATTTTTCAAAATATCATTTTTTGTGTATCGCTTAATGCCATGCAAGTATGCTGGTGTTTTCAAGGTAACTAAGCTGAAAGTGGATCCCACAAATCGTGAAACTCAACTGAAATCCACATTTCACCTGAGCAAAATGTAAGGACTTCAAGTAAGAGGCTTGGAAAACAAGACCTAGAGACCAGAAGAGATTTGGGCCTCTGACAAGCTCTGCAGCAAGCAGGAGTCACTCTCCTGATGTAAAGTGTTAATTAAAAGGTTGGGAGACGGCCAAGCAGTCGTAAATTTGTAGTTGTAGGCATCCGTCTTTACAAGATATGCTTCTCTGAGCTTCCCATGCATGCCTAGCTGTGGCGTTTTGTGCACTTTCCATCTTGGCAGGCTAATGTTCTTGCACCAAGTAAAGTTCCTGTGATTGTTGCAACTAAACATCACTGTCTGAACTTGGCAACCAAGTTGACGCTAATGGTGGTTTTAGATGGTGATGTACAACTGTTTTGTTCTGATGCAGTTTATCAGAGCTTGAGGGAGAAGAATAAGTAACCTTAAATGTGGACAACATGGATAGGGTAAGGATGCACATATCTGCTGCAGTGATACTTGTTAGCGTTTGTGTCATGCTGATCAAAGGGAGCCCGTTGCATGCTTGCATAAATAGGGTTTATTTTCACTCATGCATTCCTGGCATAACATGCTATTCATATTGTGTGGTGTGGACAGACAAATCAAGAGGCAGTTTGGACATCCTCCATTGGCAGCTTCTGAGTCTACCGCCCATGCAACCACACAGACACACACATATATAAACCCTGCCATATATAAGCTGTCTGAAGAAGCTGCATAAAACCACAACACAAACCCCCCACAGAAAGCCACCACACCACCCTAGACAACTTGTGCACCCTAGACTGATTTACATCCCATTGGCCTCTACATTTGCCCCTGTTACTTTTTGTCAGGCCGGAATCCAGCTGGGGAGTTTACCCAAAGGGGAGGAGGGCTTTTAAAAAACGGCCAGGTGCGACCCTTAAATTCAGGACTCAGTGAGTGGGCTAGAGGCAGTGGTAGTAGGTAGAAGCAGACAGGAATCTATATTGGACATACTTGCACATTGTGTTATTCTTTGGCAGTTATACTTTTGTACTTGGTTCTGACTCTATTGACCATCCCAAGATGTACAGCTACAGTAAGCCGGGTCACTTCACCTGGACGGCGACGTTGAAACAGTGTGGAAGCCTCAGTAATGGGGGTAAGCGAGAAGATGAATCTCTGCAATGCTCTGAATGCACATCAAGTCCTGCAGTTGGCAAGAGCATGCTGTGTGTAAAGAAAGCTCACACTGGAGCTTGCACAAGCAAATGACTTGTTATACTTGCATGCAGTGGTCTTTTGCTGCCTTTCACAGCTTTTGACCAGGTTGCATGAGCTTGACGTACCTTTTGTTTTTAAGTCTTGATAGAGCGATCAATGAAAATATGATTTGTTGCAGAGGATCGCAGGGTACATTTACAAAATGCACCAGTCAACCTTGAAATTCATGCTTGATTATCGAGATACTCAGCCCGATTGATGTAGTCGTACTGTTGTTGACGGTCAAACATTTGCATGTGTGCTTAGGCACTGCCTTGTGAGTCAGCGGGTTGGGCGGGGCTCTTGTCTCTGCCATCTTGATCTTGGCTCTTCTCATTGATTCTGGGCAACCACATGGAATGTCTCAAGTCCCACCTGCTCTTTTCTTTTAACCAAGCTCAAGACGAGAGATGAGTTATTTCCATCGACATTATTTTTATCTTGCAGCCTCAACCGTGAACTCAGCAGTTTTCAATATTTGTCCTCCTTGCCCCCACCATCTTGTTTTTCACGATCCATAAGTGTGCCTCTCAAACGTCGGGATATTTATCCTATGGTATTATGTAACTAAACGAGAAGGACCACTGCTGAGTGACCGTCACTACCCACATTGTGCCAGGAGAATGCCATTGAGAGAGAATGAAAGCATTAAAGC
Source organism: Rutilus rutilus (assembly GCF_951802725.1). Classification (NCBI taxonomy): domain Eukaryota; kingdom Metazoa; phylum Chordata; class Actinopteri; order Cypriniformes; family Leuciscidae; genus Rutilus; species Rutilus rutilus. Next base: position 10,308,492 of record NC_140233.1, read on the forward strand.
TCTTCTGGCTTTAGGAAGTCCATGTCCCACAGGTGTAGGTTATAATTTATAGACTCTTGTCTGCCTGGATTAGAGAGGGATTCAGTGGTATTGTCTGTAATGAAGTCACCTTGCCGCTTATGGGGATGTGATATCTGCAACCTTTGACGCTATTTCTTAGTTATAGAACTGAATGTTCGCATGCGTTTGTGTAAATGTGTGGCACTCTAGTTTACACTTTTTAACAATATTGGTAAAAAAAGATATGACCCCCTCTGTGTAATTTTAGCCGTGGCTGTATCCACCGAGGCATTTAAATATTTGTTCATTCTGCCGTGCCATTAGAGGCTTTAGGGAGATTAAGCCAAAAACCCAGCGGGCAGTGCTGATGTGTCAGTTACTCTGAACACTGCTAGGGGACATCAGGGTCAAACTGTTTTTTATTAATAGTACGTTATACACATTGTTTTTGTGCAGAATGTTTTCTGATAGTGGTTGGCTAGACCCTAGATAATGGTGGGCCGACTTTTGCCCCTTAAAGCCATTATAATTCTCTATTGTACAAAAAGTAATGCGATAATCATCTCTAATTTAGTTTATTTTTGATATAGCGGATTATCGTTGTGCTAATGCCACTTTTCAAGTGGACACGATTAACCCAGCGACTCTGCTGGTTGTTGCTGTTATTTTCTTTCTCAATGCATGGGTTTCTAGTTTCCCACTGAAGTTCAAGGATAAGTCATGCCATTTCTACCTACCCTTCATGGTGCTTGTTTTAATCAGCAGCTGTTGCCCTAATGGAGACGGCTTGGCTCCCAAAGGCATAGGGGATTCCATTTAACATTGCTCTTTTTTATCATTGCTATTTTTTAGAAGACCAAACAAAAAAACGGATTAGAACAAGAATGCAACACCATTGTAGTGGCTCTGTTGCCGTTTAAAATATCAGCTAAATGCTAATGAAATATTGTGGAGTTGATTAGCGTGCCAGTTAAACCTAAAGATGGCGTACATCTTAAAAGGTTTACCAATAGAGGAGGAAGCCAAAAGGAACTGTTGGCAGTTCAACTTCTGACCAAGCATCTGACCCCATCATGAACATTTATCATTGTAGCCTGAGCCGGGAGTGTTACCTTTCAGCTAATAATTCTTCTAATGATTAGCCAAATCACTTTTCCTACTTTTTTTTTTTTTTTTTTTTTGTGGTAGAACTTTAAGTGACTCTTAGTAACCAGCTCATTGGCATCTAAGGTATCTGTCTGTATTTCCCACTGTGCTACGTAGGAATCATTACTAAGGACTGAGTGAGGCTTTTATAGAATGAACATGGCAGTGGTATGGCACTAGCTATGTTGTGCACGGAGGACTTTTAAAAGCTTCTAAAAATGACTTGGCAGAGCATAGCACGTGATTAAGACCACTAATGACACTAGCATTCTTTCATTAATATAGAGAAGTGGTTCTCAAACTGATTACTGATGGTCAGAAAAGGATTCTAAATGATTCACAAGAATATATATATAAAAGGTTTAATATATATATGGTTTAGAGGGGTGTTAGGTGGTCTGTGACTAGTCCTATTAATTTACTAAATCTCGTGATAATTATTGTATAAAACATTAATTTGACAACTGCTCTATTTCAGCCTTTGTTTAAATGCTCCGAGGTAAAATCCAAGCTGTCAAAGTATGAAAGTCGTGTTTTAGATTTATTTATTCTCAAGCATGTTATATCAGATGTGACAGTTGCTAAGCAATGAAACGTTGCCCAGGGAACAGTCAATTTGGTAGAATGAGACACTGGAAAATCTTCTTTTTTTCCTCCTCATTTCGTAATTGCTGGATTTGATCCAAGAAATGCTGTTGTGCTTTGAACTGAGGAAGAAATGAATCATCAGATCTTGCAGAGCTTTTTGAAAATAGATAATTTGCCTAGAGGTAAACTTTTGGTTGTAAAACACAATTTCAGCTTACAATAGTAATCTGTTTCTTAAACATTTAGTTTACAATTTAAGCTCGACAGGAGTGTGTTTGTATTTATTCAGGGGATTTATTATTCCTCAAAGCCTTACAGACCTCATGAATCCAAAATTTTGAGTGTTTTGTGTCTTAGCTTTAAGGTCATCTATATGCTAATGTCTTCCTAAAAGCTTTAGCAGATATACACATTTAAAATCTACAGTCTCTCTTTTCTAGAAAATGGACCATTGATGATTCATCATGGTTCTAAGGGTGCGTTTACACAACCATTTTCCTTTGCGTTCTTCGCGTACAGATGACAACGTTGTTAAAACGATCACTGAAAACAACTAAAAACGCTGTATTATGCTGCCAGACCACATACTGTAGTTGTCAATGTCATTTTATGATGAAACACTACGCGCCTATGGACTAAACACGAAATACGGATGTGCATGACGTCACCTTTTTCACTAATTCACCTTTTGTAGTTTACACAGAGATGATAACGGTTCTTTGAAACCCTTTTTCGCAAGCTTAGATTGCATTTTCAGGCCCCCAAAATGGCGTTGTTGTGTAAATGAATGAGCAAAACGCATTAGTTTTAGTTGAAAACAGTGTTGTATAAATGCCCCCAAAATGCTCCCTACAATGAAATTGTATGTAATGCTTCTGACCAGGGGGCAGGGCTTAGCTGGTTCACCCCTGCTTGTCTAGATGGTTAGCTTTAGCCCCATTGGTAGAATGAAACCACCCTATTTTGGGGAAAACTGTTTTTTTCCTCTCCATTAGCAGCAATTCAAAAGTAGCTTTGTACTCTAATTTTAAGCAGCATATGAACTGGTGGAAATGTATGTCCTCCTTGCTTTTTCTATGCAGGAACATAAACTAAAGGCAACTGGCTGTAAAAAAGGACAAAATGTGTAATTTGTTCTGCCCCAACCTCCTGTTTGAATAGGAAATATGTAAGAACAGGATAGATGATTTCACTGAATCTTCAACTAGCTCTTACCTCTTACTCCCCTCTAAATGAGAGCAAAACCTTATTTTACTCTGAATTACAGTCCAAATGTCACTTAATAGCAGTCAATGGCATAATTATGTCTACATAATGCAGCTGCTATTTAATAGGAGATGGGTGTAATTCTTATGTGAAGGGCCAGCTCATATCAGCTGTTAATGTGAAGAGTTTAAAATGCTATTTAATTATAGTTTTCACTATATCTGACTTGTTCACTATTACACAGACCTTGTAATCAAGCCTTAGACACTGCTACTGATAATTTTCCTCAGGTTTTTTTTATTTTTTATTCTAAATATAAGACCTAATATATAACCTTTTATCTGGAAGATTATGATCCTGGTTTGGAAGAAACCTGAACAAGGCATGGAACAGTCAAATTCAATCTGGGTATAGTATACTGTAGGCACACTGCATATAGGCACACGTGAGGGTTGAACGATTTACAATAAAGTTATATCTGGTATGAGCAGCTGGCCTTTTAAGCAGGTGCGTTTCTGAGCCTTTGACCAAGGTGACGGTCAAAGGTGAAGCATGGCTGCCTGTAACATTCATGACCTGCTAATGATAAAAGGCATGGAACACAAACATTTATATATCCATGTGCAAACTCGTATACTGCAACATATTGACATACTGTACATGAGTAACAATTTACAAATGTAAAAAAATGGCAAGAGCTTAGAGCATATTATCTAGGGATGTCAATGAAGTGCATGAATATATTTATATATTCAAATAATTGTAATTACATTGTAAAAAATATTATTGGTTAAAGTAAGTAACCTGGTTGCCTTAATATTCATTAATCTGAACAAAATTATAACAACTTTTTTTTCCTTTTGTCAAATCAACTTAGATAATTTAATCTTGGAAATAATTTTTTACAGTTCAGGAAATATATTAATACCATACACCCAGTAAACAGAACATTTTCAGAACTAGCAAGATTCTCTCAAAGTTATGAACAAACGTTCTTCCAGTAATGTTAATATGTTTGTTTTTTTCAAAGTGATCTATTCTTAAAAGTTCATTATATTCTCAAAATGTTAGCACAAAAACGGTATTTATTCATTGTTCATGGAACTTTTTTTTCCTGAAACATTTTAGTTATTACTGTTTTTTTTTTTTTAAATGTTACTACTTGTTTCAGAACATTCAGAGAACATTCAAAATTAACATTCCCACAATGTTGGCAAAATTATAAAATGGAATGTTCCCTTAATGTTCATATAACCAAGAAATATATATATATTTTTTCATATAATATTGGCTATTTGTCAGATATTAATATGAAAATCATCAGTTAAATATCAGTGGCTTCAATAATTTTTTTCAGAGTTAAAGGGATAGTTCACCCAAAAATGAAAATTCTGTCATCATTTACTCTCCCTCAAGTTGTTCCAAACCTGTATGATTTCCTTTCTTCTGCTGAACACAAAAGAAGATATTTTAAAGAAGGTTGGTAATTAAACAGTTGCTGGTCCCCATTGACATCCATAGTATATTTTTTTCCTACTATGGAAGTCAATGGGGTCCATCAGTCGTTTGGTTACCGACTTTCTTCGAAATATCTTCTTTTGTGTTCAGCAGAAGAAAGAAAGTCATACAGGTTTGGAACAACTTGAGGGTGAGTAAATGACGACAGAATTTTCATTTTTGGGTGAACTATCCCTTTAATGCAACTCTACCTAATAAACAAATTAACCTACTGCATGCAGGATTTACATAAACTGTGGATTTATTGTTTATATTTATAATACAGTAATGCAGAGAAATGTCAATGCACGCACAAGCCCATAACACCTCCCTCTCTCTCTCTCTCTCTCTCTCTCTCTCTCCCTCTCTCTCTCTCAGTGGCTCATTTGGCTCGCAGCAAAGGTTTATCTCTTTTCCATCTGTCTGCCACAGCTCGGTGACTCCTAATTTATCATTCTGGTGTGAAGTGAATGGCTGGGTTTCTTCCTTGGATATCAGTGCTGAGAATGGAATATCAACTCTTTATGTTGTGATTTGTAGTGTAGTAACCAAGTCTATTGCCAAACTATTTTAAGAAACCATATACAGTTACTGACATGCAATATAGGCTTCTACCTTTGATCCGGTGTAGTGCTGGAATTTCACTAAGTTGATTAATGTTATCGATGAGAAAGCTGATTTTCCATAAATCCTCTGTAGATGATTGATGATCGACATGCCTAGTGGGAGTTGCTTTGTGCATGTGCTTGAGTTGCGTGTGCATTTGTCAATATATGAATATGCCAATGTATCTGGGTGAACTTGTGTCCTTTAACTTGACTCAACGCCGAAGTTTGGCCTCGGTCTTTGGCACTTGCTGTACTCCCAGCGGCTTAGTACAAGTTACACAGTGTGCCATGAACTTCATCGTGCCCTTTTCGGCACAGTAGGAGTTGAACTGATAATCCCAACCTATCATTTCAGGTTTGTCTGCATGACAGATGTGTAAACCAGATCCTCCCTAAGCGCTTACTGAGAGAAATGTCCATCTATATTGCTCACACACAGTATGTGCAACTGCCCATGGCTTTAAATAAGAAGCTTGATAATCGTCTTTGGCAGATTGGTAGTTTCCATATTTGTTGATGTGTGTTCAATCGAACTCTACAGGACTTCGGCGCAGATTCACAGTATGGCTAAATATACAGATACACTATATGGCCGAGGCCACTGCCCCGCCGAGCACACGCTACATACCGCTCATACTGCTACACGCTACATACCGCTCGAATGCGGAACGATAGTGCTCCCGGAAGTGCAACACATGTATCGGGTTGGAGAGATCTAGCCTAACGTGGACTATTCCAAACACAATGGACAGTGCTCGTGAGTATACCATAAACACCCACATGCCATAGGAGAGTGAGAACGTGTTGTGTTTAGATGTTTCTCATGAAAGATTTTGTATTTTCAGTCATCAGATTCATCTACATTGTGACTTAATCAACTGAAAACAGTGTCTGTAAAGGTGTGAACCAAATGGCCCACAGTCATATGGCCCATACAGACAAATGGCCCATAGAAACTGATGGGTGTGAAACCACATTGCTCAAGGTAGATTGCAGTATAGATCGATCTCTGTGGGAGGTCCTAACAGTTTTCCTTTGTTTGTAGCCCTTTTATCTTCATGTATAAAGTTCTGTCTCAGACACAGAACTTTGGGTTAAGATTGTTGAAGGGCGACATGCTAACATCGCTGCTGAAGGACTGCTACACTACAAACCTTCAATAAATTCTTCTCCCCACAAAAACTCTGGTCAAGCTTACTTATTTTATGTATTGGAGAAATCTAATACATTGGCGAGCCACCCAAACGACTGCTCGGCCAAATACACCAAAATCTAACACTCGTGAAAAAGTTTGTTAGCTGTGCTAAACTCGAGCTAAAAACTTCTCACCACTGTGGGTTTTCTTGTGAATGCGGCATGACGGTGTTCTGTCAGAGTGGTGAAGAGCTGGACTGAACAAAGGGAATGACACATGCAATTGCATTTATATGCTGTCTTCATGCTTCATGCCATGTCTTCATGCTTCATTGGCTTTTCAGGAGTGAATAAAGGTGTCTTCAGCAAATGTCGCAAGTCATGTGTTGTACCGAGTGAACCAACTCAATGGGAACGTGCTTGTGATTGAGCGGTTTGAATCAGAATCAGTCAGTGGATCGTTCAGAGATAAGGAGTTCACAACAGACTTCCTCACTGAACCGAAACTCATTATATGGTTATGTCTGAGACTAATACGCCACTGTTTCCCTTGAGATTTTCCTATGGGGTTTTATAATGTGTGTTTTTTTTACATTGCATTTGCAGTTCACGTTGTAAAACAAAAAGTATCAGCACGTTTACCACAGACCTTATTTGGTTACTCTAAAAACAATGATAAAACCCCATAGGAAATGGTGAATTAGTCATCTGGGTTTTGACATCATCCCTGCACCGCTCACTAAATTATGTTTTATTAATAAAGTTCAGGAGGAGCACGTTCAAATAATTAACCTAATTAACACGGGAGGAGCACATTCATTAAACGACTCAATGATCATCAGGAGGTATATATACAGCAGACTCTGTTCCATGACAGTTTTCCAGCATCACTCCACCACCCCATCTCCTCAATTCAAACTATTCCTATCCCAACCTGGGATGGGGGGAGTACTCTGGGTTCGGGCCAAATTCCGAGTTCGGCGCCCTCCCCTCAGACAGCGCGCCAAATACACATAACCTTTACTCTATTTAATTATATGTAAGTGTGAGCTTGTGAACCCAGTTTTGTGAGACTAGTTGTTAATATGACGTAACTAAACATACATATTCACAATAATCAACTGTAATTCATATAGTATTCTATGCACTAAATGTGACTTTTTAGATTTTGTATATTTGGGACTTTATTTCTCAGATTTTCTTTTAAATTGTTACTTTATAGTCCTTTTTTTTAATCTCGGGAGGAAACATATGTAACAAATTTTGTCCCAGGCCCCTTTGAATTTCACTAATGGTCATCGGTCATTGTACATGACAGATGATGAAAAAGGCTAAGATGTGAAAGACAACATTAGCATTGGTGGATGGGTGGGAGGAGATTGGCAAAGGAAGGGGTGTTTTTTTTTTTTTTCCTGTCTTAATCCTCTTACTATTTAGTCTAGTCAAATATGAAGGTCAAAAATGTTTTTAAATAGAGCTCCGTACTCGAGGGAAATGTTGAGTAATGCTACGGGGGCAAGATGCAAGTGGAGAACATCTCGCACCATCGTCTAATTAGTTCAGTCTTTTGCTCTGGATGCGTCAGAGTTGATGGCAAACTGTCCAGATATCTGAGGAATGCTGCACTCAGATGTTAGTTTTCTTATGCTGTCTACAACTTATTATTATTATTTGATGAATTATAGACAGTTTCTTGTAAATGTTTCATGCTGTTCTTGATGCTAATATCTATGAAAAAACAAAAAACGATTGATGTGACAATACTCCATTTTGATTATTATTATGTTTTGTCACTGTGGAATAAGTCATGTTTCATATACTGCCCTCTAGTGATGAAACAAGGCATGTTACTCTTAAACCATAATGTGCATTTAAGTACCTTATTTATGTTACATTTTGTAAAATTACAAACAATTTATCACCATTAGTTTCATGGCCAAGTATTCAGATGGCATTTTCAGTCTTTCATGGTGATTTTAAAAGAACCTTTCCATGCCTCCTCTGCAATAAACTTCCAATGCATTCTGATGGGAGTTAATTCACAAAAATAACAGTCTGTTTTGGTCGGTCAAAAGATCATATTCCAACATACTAAATGTTATGCAAAGCATGTTGTTCTCATTATAATGGTCCATTTTACCCAGCTAGACTTAAGATTTTCTCTTTTTTTCTCTCTCTTAAGCTCCCATAACTGTGACATGGTGGCAATGTAATTTCATTCATGCATTATACATTATACAAACCGCAAATGAGCTTCCATTGAGCCAAATAATTACTGCAAAGTGTCAAATTGTAACTCTACAGTTCTTAGCAGTACTCAAAAAATATTTTTTTTAATTAATTTGGCACAATTCATCCTTAAACTCAATTCAGATGAGAATTACGTTTCCGAACAATCCTGGAGTTGGCCAAAAAACAAACAAACAACCAAACAAAAAACCCATAAAAGACTGAAACAAATTATCTTGGGTGGTTGGAGAAAAAACCAAAGGTCTTTAATATCTTTGCGATCTCTATAAACTGCAGAAAGATTCTTGTCATAACCAATTACCTCTCATGGGCTTGTGTGCTGCTGCACTAAGATGAAATCCTAAGGCCTTGATCGCAGCTGCAATTAGCAAGAGCTGCTAATTCTTATTTTAGCCTGGGAACAAATGGAGTGGTGGAAACTCACAGCTCTGAAACCCGAACTTGCGAAATACATCTCAAGTCGGATAATGACTGACCGGGTCACTGGAAACAGGACAGAGGTGAAGACGGATGCTGTACCAGTAGCTGTTGTTAGCATGTCCTGCGTCAGCTCATCAGTATACGCCTGGGAAAAGGTCTAGGTCCCTTGGTGTCGGGCTTCAACTTGTTACCCAAAACACACAACTGTTTTGGGATCACTAATTTTAATTTTGTTTGCAACTAATAACACACAGCTAATTGTGTTCAAAATACTTCAAATACTTTCTACAATTCCAGAGATCTAGATTTATTATTATTTGTAATATATTTCTTATATTATTTGATTATATAAAATATCTTTTTTTAGCAGTTCATTATTTTTATAGTGAAAAGAATCATAATTACACCATAAAAATTAAAACAACTATATATATATATATATATATATATATATATATATATATATAGTATTTGATTATATAATTTAAATGTTATCAAATATATTATTTAATGATGTAATTTAAATTTGTTTAAATGTGTGTGTGTGTGTGTGTGTGTGTGTGTGTGTGTGTGTGTGTGTTTAACTTTAGGATGATTATTTTTATTATTAATAAAACACATTTTTAAATAATATTAATATCTGCCAAGTAATAGTTAATTTTTCAATTACGGTTTAGTTTCAAGTGTGGCTCATCCAATCACAATTTTAAATCAGATCCAGGGTCATTAGTTTTCTAAAAAAAAAGTGTTATTAAATGGCTTATTCATTAGAAACTACATTTCAGTTTCAGCTACTTTTTTTGCAGTGTTTTAAGTTAAAAGTCTGCGCACCGATTACTGGATTGTAGTCTGTTGAAAAAAGTTAATGCCAACAGTGCATATTGTATGGGTTCCCTCTGCAAAGATTACTCAGCTTCTTTTTTTTTTGTATTCCGACTTGGCTTCTTAAACATAAACAATATCATCCTGAGTAGAGGAAGGACTCGGGTTACTGGCAGAAATTCAGCTAATGAAAACGATGCACATAAGCCTTCATCAGCTGCTGACTACAAACATTCTTTCTGATTGGACCATTAATGCAAAAACGGTTTGATGACGCACTGCAAATAGAACGGCATGACAGGTGCCGCCGCTCTTGTCTTTTTGTTAAAGGGGTCATATAATGCCATTTTTGTACAAGCTAATATGATTCTTTAGGGTCTAAATTAAAAGTTTGTAATATACTTTAATTAAAAATTCTCATTAGTATTGTAAGAAAACACTAATTTTACCTGGTCAAAAACAGCTCTGTTTTCAGCACGCCGTTTCAGTGCATGTGTCTTTAAATGATAATGAGCTTTGCTCACCCCGCCCCTCTGTTCTGTGCGTACACCGTTTGTAACACAATAACCACGCGTTGTTCATTATAAACGTGGGATTATGAATTATATTGAGAACGTCGTACATAGAAAACATGCTGTAATGTACCCTGAGTGTAAACCTTAGATGCATTCATCGTGAAGCCTGCAGCAAGGTTTGCAAATTTCGCAAAGATTAATATAAATACTAATATAAAGGTTAATAAAACATTACACTCACATCTTCTGGAGGTTCAGCAGTAACACGTTGGTACCGATCCGTTTTTTCTCGTTTGTAAAGCTGTCTGGTGTGAAATGATTCGCGTAAACATGAAAGCATGGACGATCGTGGGGAATCCTCGTGAGGGAATCCCCGCGTCAATCCTTTGGGCATATGCTTCAAAAACAAAACTCAGCCACTGCATCTATAACGGCTCAGATTTAGGAACATCCAAATGACTGCTGTGTTCCTTATTACATCTAAGAACAGAACACCACAATCGCGAAGACGCCATTCTACTCCAGCATATCAACAATGGCGGACTACTATGACGAGGCTGTCTCAGCTTGCTCAGGGCGGGTCTTGTGTTGAAGCACGGCTGTCAATCACAATCGCGGGAGGGGCGTACGATCTTATGACGTCACAATATCGAACGGCTTGATTTCATAGATGGTCAAACATATAAGGAGATTAAAACAAAACCACTGGATGGATTTTAATCATGATAGGATGGTTGTGTACAGGCACTGCCAACAGACATTTCAGTGCAATCAACTTGTAAAAGTGCATGTACCATTATATGACCCCTTTAAATAAATGTTCTGCTAGACTTAAGCCAGGTAAAATGTGTGTTTCATAGATGTGCTTTGTGATTTCAATCCCGAATCGAAAGTTACAAAGCAAATGACATGCTGGTGTCCTATTTAAATACTTAATTCAGAAAACAAATCCCATAGGAATAGTGGCCAATTCAGGTTGGCAGTGTTATATTTGTAGGGTGTTTATCCTCACTTTGATTTCTCTGAACAACATCTTGATCTCATCAGTTGCACCAGAGCTGTCATCACCCAGCATTCATTCCCTCTACTGACGTTCCGTGTCCTAAAACAGTGGTATAAATAGCTGTGCGTACGCAGCCGGACACAGTATGCTTGCTTTGGCCTGATGGAACATTTAGCCATCTTTCACATAATGTAGTCGGCAGATGTGATTAAATAGTGCCCATGATAGAGATAATTCTAAGGTCTGACTGAGAGGTGAAGTGTAAGTGAGTGTAAATTTGTAAAGATACTGTGCTACCCCTCCATTATAATGTTTGAGAAGCCAAGACAGACAGGCTGTCGGAATACAAAAAAAAAAAAGAAAGAAAAGCTGAGTAATCTTTGCAGAGGGAACCCATACAATATGCACTGTTGGCATTAACTTTTTTCAACAGACTACAATCCAGTAATCTGTGCACAGACTTTTAACTTAAAACACTGCAAAAAAAGTAGCTGAAACTGAAATGTAGTTTCTAATGAATAAGCCATTTAATAACACTTTTTTTTAATTTTATTTTTAACTAATGGTCCTGGATCTGATTATTTAAAAAAATATATATTAATAATAAAAATAATCATCCTAAAGTTAAAAACACACACACAAACACACTATACATGTGGAAAAAACTAAACTATGCTAAACAAATTAAAAATATATATTTGGTATACCATACAGTCAGTCATGGTGATTTTGCCAAGTCATGTTCCTGGATCAACAACATTCAATCAACATTCCTGTCTAAAAATTTCTAAAGTGCCAACCATAACTTATCCCTAAAGTCAGAGGGAAATGATAGGTAAATTACACTGATGTAGAAGCACCTAACCATGGTTGTAAGCCTAAACTTGACATAAACTGTAAACTTGTCCATCAAATTTGATTGGAATATTGTTCCAGGAATATGTACTTGGTGAAATCACGTTCACCATGACCATGCAGCCTTAAAGAGATAGATAGTTCACCCCAAAATAAAAGTTGTTGTCATTTACTCACCCATATTTGACTTTCTTTCTCTCATGTTACACAAAAAAGCCAATTGAGTCATTGAGTTGAACTCCCGAACGAATCATTCAGAGCGGATTTGATTCATCCGGTTCGAAAAAAGGTCCGGCTCAAAAGAACGATTCATTTACAAATTCGCACTATTTTCTCGTTAAGACGTTAAGTCATTAATGACGTCAATTTCTGTATGTTGTTCACATAAAAATATCGTATGACTTCCGAAGATTACACACTAGTCGTATAGACCACTTTTATGATACACTTTTGGTGCTTTTTGTCATTTGGAAGTGGAACTTTACAACCCACTTTCATTAAAAAATGACTGTGTTCCACAGAAGAAAACTATACAGGTTTTGAACGACATGAGGGTGAGTAAATGACAGAATTCCTTTTCATGATATTGGAAGTGCTGTGTGTTTTCAGGACTAAATTTCCCTCTGTTTGACTTTGAAAGCAGTCAGGGATAGCCTAACGTTATATCTTGGCATCGACTTCACACACCGTCCTCCCGCACACTTCTTTTCACCACATGTAGCTTTGCCAAAAAAGACGTCAATTACGAGCTTTGGGAAATAGAATGGCTTGGCTCGCTTTTCCAAAGCATCATCATTTCATTGATCATACACTTAATGCAGTAAGTTAGCATAACATCAGAAAGAGTGGATAGTGTTTAGAGACGCAAAGCAAGAGCCAATAATCTTTTCGCGTTCAGCTCTATTCAGTAGTCCTTTTGCAGTTTAAATATTATTAGAAATAATAGGCTACGATTTTGACTAACATTTTATTATGAATCTTTTTAGAGTAAATTACTAATAGGCCTTTAGACTAATACCAATAACTGTAATATTGGTTTCCATATAATAGAGCTCCATTGCTATCTCTCTGGACTTCTATAAATCGTTTAGATAAATTAAACAGCTATTTTGTAATGTATATTGTGTGTGTATGCTTGTTTGTGTATTTATAAAATGTTAAAGAGCACTTCGTCATCTGTTGATGATGGGGCAGTGCGAAAGTTATTGCTGTAACATCTATAACTCGAACACAAGCAACAAACTGTAATACTATCTGAGCTCTGGGAATGTCTATAGAGAAATGTTATAACCTGAAGAACCTACTGTATATATCGAAGCAAACTGCAGTATTGGTTTTCTCTCAATATTCTGTTTTAGTTGGACTGTATGTGCAGCCCTTACAACACAATTTATTTGCTCTTTCATAATCCAGAATACTAGATTTCTTAGGTTTGCTTCAGGTATGGTTTTCAAAGAAATTCTTTGGAGAAATAAAAATTGGAGAAATACACCCCTACAGTAATTGTGGATGGCATTACCCAGATCATTTGGTGTTCAGAGAATCTGATGAGAAATATTCTCAATATGAGTTCATATTGAGATCTCTTTTGATTTCCACCTCAGAGGAAAAAATTATGAAAAATGTAATTGTGAGATTAGTTTAAAATAGTCAGTCACTTGAGATAGGCTAGTTGCATTTATGAGAAATAGATTCACAATTGTGATGTATAAAGTCACAATTTGGGATTTAATCAAGCAAATTATGAAAAATGAAGTTGTCTATCTATCTATCTATCTATCTATCTATCTATCTATCTATCTATCTATCTATCTATCTATCTATCTATCTATCTATCTATCTATCTATCTATCTATCTATCTATCTATCATCTACCCCAAAGCAAACATTACATGTAAATCCCTATTCATAAGTCACTTTGGATAAAATTGTATGCCTAATGCAACTTTTAGTCAAAACAAGACACATAAAGGCCCGATCACACCAAGAACGATAACTATAAAGATAACACACAATATCGTTCTGTTTATTAAGCGTGCGCTGCAGTTTTATCTGCTGCTTTAAATGCTCAAGCTCTTTAAAGCAGGATGGATTCTGATTGGCTGTCAATGTTTTTATTGTTTATCAGCTGGAAAAACCAAATTGATCTGAAAATGACTCCAATGATATTGATATATGTGGTGTGGACTCTGCTATTCTTTTAAATTTAGAATGATTTTTAGAGATGCACCAGTCGACTGGCCACAAATTGAAACGGTGTTGTGCCAAATTTCGACTCCCCGCCAAATTAAACTACCTGATTGCCTAATCCTAACCCCACCCCCACACTTAATCTTCAACCCATCTATACTAGGGGGTAATAATCTGGCAGGGGTCAGAATTTGGCAACAGGACAAACTGAAGACGGACTCAAAGAGGAGAGCACAGATGCGTCAGCAGAGAAAATAGTAGCTTACTGTACTAGGAGCTGCAAGCGCACTGTTCGCTCTAAACATTGAAAGAAAATAATAAATATTGAACTGGGGGTGGGGGTTTATATGAATGTATTTCTGAAGGGAACTGAACTGACTGTCTTAAGATGCCATTTTTGTAATGCCAAATATTAGACAAAGTCCGCTATATATTGCTACTGTTCCATAAGCACCACCTACTGACAGAGAGTGGAATTGCATTTTTATTCAGTCCGTCCGGTGTTTTTGTTTTGTGCGGGTATTTTTTATGTAGCATAATTTCACATTAAAGCCACAAAGTCAGATCATGCTGTTTTTGCTTTTTAATCTTGAAATTATATAACCTATTTTAAATAAAAACAACAACTGCTCATTCATGCTACGTGTGTCTTTGTCTTTGTGTGGATCATGATTAAAATGCAGTGGTTGCCTGTAATTTCATGACTGGAAATGACCTTAATTGGTAAAACTGCTATAGGCCTTTGAGTTTGGTAACACAAATGTTGCCTGTTTAATTGTTCTTCCTGGCATCAGATGCCCCTTTATAGCAGCAAAAACACAGCTGTGAATGTGTGTTCAACACTAATCACGTTCATTCACTCAGTCGAGATTCATTTCAGGGATAGATGATCTTTTTAATGCTAGTGCCAGTCCATGTTTAAACACAGCCTGCCTCTATTAGCTCTGTCACGCATGTACGGTACACACACACTCGCTCGCCTCTCTTCCTAATCGCACACATACACACACTCGGAGAAGATTCCTCAGCCTCTTGATATCCCTCCAGCTCGTGTCCTCTCTACTGTGAAATGCTCGGCTTGGTTTAATCCCTGTGTCTCGTCAGGCCCTTTTAATAGGAGCCTCATCTCAATGTCCATGCACAACTGGAGCAGCCCGCGGGTTTATCTGAGGGAGATAGAGTTTCAGGCGACAAGCTGAACCCCTCTCGGCTTTAACTGTACCCGTCTGTCTTGTTTAAGCACAGAGAGAGAAGGTGCTGCCTCTGTGTCACTCTAACCTCTCTTTCATTTCTCCTTCCTCATTCCGTTCTTCAGCCCGATCGAGACCCACCATGGCATCGCCGAGCTCCAGCGGACTCGAGGTTCTCCTCAGCACGTTGCAGGTAAACACACATTGTTTCTGAACGCATGCATCTGGATTGTCTCTCATTGTAAGCATAGGAACGGCCTACAGATGCAAGCAAGCGCGCTGGTAACGACTGCCCACACATGCAGGACACTTTCCATGTGCTGAGTGGGACAGATTAATTACATGGTATCGCAGGACCATGAAAAGTATAGCCTGTGGTTTAATGTAAACATATCCCCCCTCCCCCCTCCCCTCCCCTAAGGCGAAATTCTATACGTTTACGTTAACATGCGTGATGGAGCGCAATGCTTGAAACCTTAGCTGCAATTCGCAGACTGTATGGCGGTATCATTGCGAGCGCTATTTTGAACTAGTGTGTACTAAACAACTCTTTTACAAGGCAAACTGCATGCTCAGTTAGTTTTTTTTCACCTTTTGTTTGTTGTACTAGACCAGGAGTTTTCAAACTTGTTTGTCAGCCGAACCCCTCAGACGTAAAATATTACACTGCTATATATATCAAATATAGGCTATTTGTAAAATATGTACTTAAAGTACCTCCTGGGATTAAGGTCACATGACATGCACGTAAACAGATAAAATATTGAATCTTTTTTGGTTATTGTTTTTATTTTAAAATTATAGGGCTGCATGTGTATAGGGCTTATTATTTTTTATTATTGTTGTTATATTATTATTGCTTTAAAAATGAAGATATAAATTGTTGTTATGTAAAAAATATATATTTTTTGACATTTTTGATTGTTTAGTTTTATTTAGTATTCACTTTCAAAATGTCAAATCTGTGAGCTTTTACTTTGGTGGAATATTAGTGAAATGCTGTAAACTTCTATCCACAGGAATCTTAGAAATTTTGCACAGCTAATAGGATATTAAGGCAATGACCAGTTATATAGTTTCCTGGTCATTTTAGTAAAGCATTTGACTGAATAATGCCATGATAGAAAAGATTGTCCTAATAAAGTATACTCCAGAGTGCCGTGTGATTAAGTAAAAAGGATTATATGGGATGACGTGGCTTCACACACATGCAGATTTAATTCTGATATTATTTGCTGATATTGGTAGTAGTTAATAGTGGTGGTGTTTATTCAAACCATTAAGAGACACAGTAATGGCATAACAGCATCCATCCATTCATCCATTGTTGGTTTAAAATGAAAGGACCAGTAAACATTATATTTTGTTCCCTGTTTTCCATATGTTTTGAGTAGATTTGTTGTGCGCGCAGAATGTCTCATTTGAATCCAAATTGTACATTTTAAATGTTTTTTTATCCACTTCCACAGCTTATGGTGACTGATTTCATATCAGTGATCTGTATATCAGTTGCTGCCAATGAACTGCAAAGGCCTTATGTGCTCACAGGAGGGCGACGTGCCGGATTTCAGATAACTTTTTACCTCTTGCATGAAAATCAAGCTCAGAGGAGCAGAAATTATTTAGTGTACGCGTCAAAGCGATTAATTGCATGTGAAAAGCATAAGATGAGATTTATTCCCTCCTGCTGATATGAGCGTTGTAAGGAGAAGGGGAAAAAGCAAGTGCAGCAATGAGCTCAGTGTGAGATTAATGAAAGCTTTAAACTGAAGGTTTCATTCTGATTTGTAATTGTAAATGTAGAACAGAGAACATTGTTGACGTAAATGCATATCAAGTGTTTTTTAAAACAAATGATCTTGAACTTATAGTCCTGTAAAGTCTCACTAGTTTTTCTTTAAGTAGCAAATTGTTGCTTGTGAACTCTGCTGTTACCGTTAACATTGCCGTTCAAACGTTTGGGATCGGTAAGATTTTTATGTTTTTAAAAGAAGTCTCTTATGCTCATCATAAACACACACACACACACACACACACACACACACACACACACACACACACACACACACACACACACACACACACACACACACACACACACACACACACACAAAAAAAACAGTAATATTGTTAAATATTATGACAATTTAAAATAACTGTTTTCTATTTGAAAATATTTGAAAATATAATTTATTCCTGTGATGCAAAGCTGAATTTTCAGCATGTCACATGATCCTTCAGAAATCATTCTAATATGCTAATTTGATGCTCAAAAAACATTCATTATTATGTTGAAAACAGTTGTGGACAATAATTTTTTTTTTTTCAGGATTCTTTGATGAATAGAAAGTTATATTTAATTTATTTAAAAATAGAATCTTTTGTAACATTATGAATGTCTTTACTGTAACTTTTGATCAATTGAATGCATCCTTGCTGATTAAAAGTATTGATTTATTTTATTCTTGAGCAGCAAATCAGCATATTAGAATGATTTCTGAAGGATCATGTGACACTGAAGAATGGAATAAATTACATTCACAGGAATAAATTACATTGTAAAATAGAAAATAGTTATTTTAAATTATAATAATATTTAATTGTATTAGTATTTTTACATTTAAAAAACCTAACCCTAAGAAAAAAATAAGAAAACATTTAAAAATCTTACCGATCCAAAACTTTTGAATGGCAGTGTATGTACATATCTATATTACAGTTCAATGACTGTAATATTCATCCTTTCCTATTAATTTCAGTAAATGTGTGCCATATATATATATATTATATATTATCTTTAATATTTGAATGAAAATATAATTATATTATAAATATATTAGTTATAACAAAAACGTATAATACAAATGTTGCGCCTTTGAATGTGACAGAAAATAGCTATACTTTTCAGATAAAAGTGCCTCTGTTTGTACTGTCAGTTCAAATGAGGATGCTTGCAACTGCTTGGCATTGGCCATGTGGCCTCGGATCTGAAGAATTGACTCCTTTATTACAACGCAAACTGACAAGGGTAGCTAGTAATACCCTCACGATTAGCCACAGCCAGTGTGTCGCCTTCCTCCAGCCATGACTGGCATCAAACGTGGCAATAAGTTCCAAATTCACGGTCCTTGACATGAAGCTGTTGATGCCTGAAATGGGATTCCCGCTAATTCAAATTGAGACTGACACAGACGCTCAGGGTGCTGTGTCGGAGCTTTTTTTCTTCTTCATATTCTTCCCCTGCTTTTCCCTACCTGTTTTATAGCTCTCGTATCACCTCGCAGAGACACGCCAGGTCCTGTCTTTGGTGTCTAAGATGTAAAAAACCATTTTAAGGTGTGTCAGAATAACTTTTAATAGATTTTCTGCGCCATTTAGAATTGTTTGCCCTCCGGAGGGGCTCCCGGCCCAAAGCTCTCCCGGCGCATTCCTGCCACCGTCTTAAAAGTTAATGGTGTGCACAGAGAGGTAGAGTCAGTGTTCCTCATTAAAGAATTAAAAATGAACGCTTCGCTTTCAAGTGGGTTCCTGAGAATATGAACTCATGTCCTTCTCCCTATTGAGAGATGAGAAGCAATGCTTTTTGATTGTAGCTTGGCATAGGTGATGCCGGACGAAAATAGAAGTAATTATTCATAATTTCAAGTGTCACTGGATTATTCTGTTAAAAGATTGTTGATGTAATGCTCTAATGATGTGCCAGCTGGCTCTGTATGCTGGTCACGCTCATTAATGTTGAGTAATTAACATGGTTGTTTGGAATTATCCCAGATGTTGATGACAGGGCCATCAATTTCCAAGAAAGAGCGCACGCTCTATTCGACTAGTCTAGTGTAAAAGTTCATCCTCAGTGAAATGTAGTTTCTTCATTAAAACCACTCACCTTTAGGGGCAAAATGTAATGGGGGTATTTGGAGCGAAAATGCCACATAATGTGACAGAAATGCCCTAGAAACAAAATGTATAAATATATTTGTTCATAATGTCACATTTTATATTTTTCCATATGTTTCATAGTTATATGGATATTGCATAAAACATTGGTTTAATTAAAATATGAACGCATGCAAAAAAGCCCAGTCCAAGTAATGAACCAAGTAATACTTCACCCAAAGATCATTTATTAGCCCTCAGGTTTTTCCCAGTTTTATGATTTTTCCTTCTTCTGTGGGACACAACAGGATTTGTTTGGCAAAATGACTTTTTGGCTTTTTAGTGTCCAATGAACAAGGATTAAAATGAAGCTATTATGCTCTAAAACTGACACACAACTACCATAAATTTATAAAAATGATCCATGCTATCCATGTGCTCCCTTTAGTTTAGAGTCTTCCAAATTCATGCAATAGAGGAAGAAGCTAAAAATGTAAGTCATAATTTGCTGCAAATCTTCTCGTCTGCTGCAGCTCTTAATTGATGCTTAATGCTCTTGGTTTGATGATCAAATATCATTTGTCTCCATAATTATCATTGATGTGAAACCTGATGTGAAGCATCTTGATGTGCCATATTTGAATGTACAGGATTTGAGAAGTAACATTGAATTAATGAATATTTAAAAACATTTAAATAAAGAAAAATGTAAAATAAAAGTTAAAGTGGCATGTACATTTTTTTTTAATAACGTTTTTCCTATCTCTTGTTAATCAAGAGACTTTAAACAATTTAAAGACAAAAAAAGCAGCCAAAATAAATCATACAATATATCCTGCTGATAGGCTATATCCAGAACTAGTGTTGCTGTTGTTAACTAAAACTACTATAAATCTGTTTAAAATAAAGCTAATTCAAAATATGAATAAATGCTGTAATAGTATATAAATAATTCTAAAATAACACGGCCCAGAATGCATCTTTTATTATAGGCCCAAACAATATGTCTCCACACCCACAGAAACTAGCCCCGTATCTTGTCGGTTCACTAATGTGGGTAAGAGCGGCAGCTCCCTGGCAGGACAGAACTCTTTGTGGAGCAGTTGGCTGTGGAGATGCCTGATAGGATTAAATGGCCACTGTCAGAAAGACACGGCCACCACAGATGCAAGCAGGACAGTGTTGTGTACCCTTTTTCTCTGCCATTTTTGCCCTATAACGAGAGCCGAAGCTTGAATCCCCAGCTGTGGAGTTCCTTCTCTGAGGATTTCGGCCCCCGACCGCCTACCCGTCAACTGCTGCTGCTTTTAACCACAGGGCTCCGGGTTCCCGCCGGGGTACGAGCCCCCATTGCATTCTGAAAACAGACACAATGCTGGAAGATTTCGCTGTGCCAGCCAGGACACACTCAACACTATATATCACAAGGGTTGTAAATAGTAATGTCATCTTAGTTGCTTAGATTGGTTCCTATTTGTTGATATACATTTTGTGTGGACACTATAGGTAATCGTAATGCAGGAGCCAGGTTCAACTTTAAGCTTCATTGTTTAAGTGCGTTGTTCTCTTTCCAGAACGCTGGAGACATCGAGAGTATGCTGAACATCCTCAACGTCCTCGATGAACTGTTGTCAGCAGGTGAGATGCCCTTTACCTACAGCCAAATTTGTTGATTCATTTTCTGTCACGTCTCTGCACTGATTGCAAGTGTGCTGAAATTCGTTTAATTAACCATAAGGAGTGAAACCATGTGTGTCCAATAAAGCCACAAACCACCTTCACAAAAAACAAATATGCTGATATATAGGCGTTTCTTCAACTTTGGGCACTTTTATGTTCTGGTGATTGACTTATACTACTGTAATATATTTTAACATGCATTCATTTATTTATTAAAGTTTTGGAAACTTTTCAGCATGCCTTTGCTATGCTTTTGGTACTTTTCAGATTACTTTTTTTGTTTGTTTTACTCATATTCTGAATCTAAACCTAGACTTTCAACCTCAAAATATGAAAATATATCATAAATTCATTGTATTATTATTTTACTATTAAAAATATATATTTTAAATTGATCATCTAGCGTAAAATAATCTGGCCAATTCATTGTTTTTTGTACAAAAAATATTTATATTAATTTATACACATTACAACACTCAGCTGTGGTGTCATTTCTATCACGACTAACAATTTTGCCCCAATTAAAAAATTTTGTTAGTGTAATTGGTTACAAAGGAGACAACAGTGTCAGTGAAGATTATGCATGAGATGAAATATGACATAAAGAAAACAGAGGCTGTGTCTGAAATCGTCTCCCATAGCCTTAAATGGGGCGCTATTTGAGGGGACAGCCATTTGTAGTTGTGAACATTATCGAGTGCACTCATTCAATCCCACAATACACCGCAATAACGAGTGTACAACCGATGTATGCTCAACGGCTAGAGAATACCCACAATGCAATGTGAGAGTCGTGTGCCGAATGAATTCCCGCGTCCAAACCTCTGGTCCAATGTGGGTACAGCGTAATATCATGAATTCCTTTTTAATTGATTGTTAAATTGTTTAATTAAGGTTTATTAATAGTTTCCATGACAGAGTTATAAATCTTTTCGTCTTACTACTGGAGCGGCTGGACAAACTATGCAAAAGCGGCAGCCCTTCCGGTGCACTAGTGTCCGAATTCAAGTGGACTAAATTAGTGGAGTAATGTAGGGAATAGTGAATGAGATAGGGAGCGATTTCAAAGAAATCAAAGAAAAATCAAGGTAAATGTACCTTTTTTTTTTTTTTTTGTCCTGTCATCCTGTTGACACAGGTAATGTGTCATGCAATTATGCATGAAAAATGTATGAAAATATTTTATAGTTTTGTATTTATAGTATATAAAGCAATACAAAGAAGCAATTTTATTACAAAAATATTTTAAATATAATTTCTGCAACAGAATATGGTTAAAGGCAAGACAATCACAGGACATAATTGAAGAAAGCACCATATACAGTATACTTTTCATGTACATTTCAATTTATCATGTCCCAGGATGAAGAAACTGTAATGAATCACTTTTTTTCTCATTTTCTAAGTCGCTTTGGATAAAAGCATCTGCTAAATGAACGAATGTAAATAATGTACTTGATTTAAATGAAGAGAACTTGAGAGAACACAGACAAAAATATGATGGGTTGAAATGTTGAAAAAAACTGCAGTAATCCAGAGGGATTAACTTCAAAATGAAACCTTTTAAAGCAGCCCTAATGAAACATGACGTCACTGCACGTTTCTCCCAGGATCTTATTATATAAACTGCACTGTTTCAATTATATTTATTTCCATATCTTGGGCTTATTCTAGTCTATTATTCACCAACAAATCTATCGAGTAATACTCTTGTAGAGGTGGAGCAGTGCTATACTAATCCTGTAATCTGAAATGAATTCACAGCAAAGTAATTAGACAAATTTATTCACCAGCCTCCAGCACAAAGTTTCTAATCAGCACGAATTTTCATAAGTTCTGAAAGAAAGTCGAAAATAAACCCAGACATCATCTTGTGATAATCCGCCAGTGGCAAAGATGGCACCACTGAGAGTTGTTATCAGCCTAAATTTGACATTTTGTGAAATTATGGCTGTGTTTCCTGTAGGCACAGACAGACGGATTCATCATATGATATCGAAAGGAGGCAGTGAGGCTCTGCTGACGGCTCTGGTGAAGTCAGCCCGCAGCTTCACACCCAACTACACTGTCCTGCTGCCGCTACTGCACCTGCTGGCCAAGGTGGGCTACCGAGGTGAGTGAGGGGGGGAAGGGGAGGAGACACAGGAATGATTGACACAACTTTTTTTAAACCTATGATTATTATGGTGTTATTTTATTATGGCAAAACAGATTTCCCTGAGTAATGCAAAAATCAAATGCAAATATTATACTATTATAGTATTTATTAATATATTTTAAATTTGCTTTTATTTTTATACTTTCAGTTTTCATTTGAATTTTAGTTTGAGTTTTAGTAATTGTATGTGCTTTTGTCATTTTAGCTTTTGTACATTTCTATTTAGCTTTAATTTATTTACTAATTTAGTTTTAGTTTTACTCATTTTAGTACTTCAACTTATTTCTAACTAACATTTCTACTTTTCATCTAATAATTATTTATTCATATCTATATTACATCTAATATCTACATTTTTCCATCTAATATTTATATTTTATCTTACTTCAGCTTTATTTCAATTTGTGACAGTTTTCGTTAACTATAACAACACCGGTAAATGGTGGCCTACATTTCAGCTAGTGTATAAAAGAGCATTTGAATATTATTTAAAATTTCCACTGGAAAAAATGGCAGGATATGGGTTTAAAACAACATTAGGATATGTAAACAATTAATTTTAGCTAAACTATTCCTTCAACATCAAATCTGATTTTTTTTTTTGTCATTCGCCCAATGTTTTAACCTTTAGTGTGGACCAAAAATAACCTCAGATTTGTTCTCTCACAACTCTTTTTTTTTTTCAGTCATTCTCGCTGCGGGAAAAAGTCATATTTCTCATTACGATTTATAATTCAGTCATATTTAGTGCTTAGTATTTCTGAATTCATGGTTGAATTGCTATAAATAGCACCTTACAAAAATAGATGTCTCTCATATATGGATTGGCCATCAGTCACATCTAGTGTGGAGGGTGCAGACAGCATGTGTGGGGTCACTGTCGGGTCAGGTAAAAGCCCTCGATCCTGTGGGGTCAGAGGTCACCATATAAGCACACGCATGGTCAATGTTTCGATGTTGTGTAACTTAAGGAGCGAGTGTTTGATCCCTCGGTGGATCTTGTGTCTGTCAGCGTTCCACTCTTGCACTTTGATGTCTGTCCTAATGAACCTCAGCAACAGGGCGAGTCAGAACAGCAGGGAACGTTTTCTTTCGTCCTCACGTCTTCCTTTCCCATTTAGACAAAACAAGTCTAAAAACAAACTCCATCTGTCGCAAAACAGGGACTTTTTTTTGTGATCAAGCTGTTTTTGTAAGCGCTTGCAGTCATGGTGGGCCTGCGGGATGCTGGGTCATGTGGTAGATTTGAATTATTTCTACAACATTTCTCTATGGGCAGTGGGTTTTTACAGACCACATTTTCCAGCACACACAGTTTTCAATAATCCATTTGCATTTACAGAGCAGAGATCATTGTCTGTTTCAAATGGTGCTATGATATGCACTTATTTCCAGATCCATAAATAGCTGATTTACGGTGTGGAAATACTGTAACATCCTACAGCGTTTTTGTAACTCTGCTTTTTCTCGTCTTAAAAAAATGATAGCTCACCCAAATATACTGTCATCATTTACTAACCAATAATGTTGTTCCCAACCTTGTGTTAATGCATGAATGAATGAATGAATGAAACATTTATATAGCCCTTTTAGATACTACTGTACAATCAAATGGGATCAGTTGTCTCTCCTCTATATTGAAGCCTACCTACAGTATTTATTTATTTACTAAGGAATCGCACACATTAAATCCATGAATGTGTGTTAAAATCTAAATAGGGTCATAATGATTTCATGTTAACCTTAAACTGTTTAGGGCTGATCTCTTGTATCACTCCTGTTCTTGCATTCAGACTTAGAATGAATCTGATTTTGTATTTGAATTTGAAAGTGAAGTTGTCCCTTTGATATCCCAATTTCCCTATTAGACATCCCAGCAAATGTGGTTTTGATCTCCAAACCAAAGTAATCTGTTTCATCACAGCTGCCAACAGCTCAAAAATGTTGCCTTCCCAGATCCCTGTAGTGAGCAAACACTGTCAAACAAGATGATACAAATGTACATTTAATGAATGTCAAAGAGGAACATACTTTTCTTATTTTCCTCAGATCGTAAAATTGGTCTGAAAGCACAGAAGGCAGATGCCGTCTTGGTGGTTCTGGGTTTGTTAAGACAGAATGCAAAGAATGCCCGGAGAGCCGCAGCCTGTCTTTGGGTCCTCAAAGTCTTCTGCTCTTCTGGTGAGTCAGATCTGAGATCAGTTCATTTTTGCCTTCCTAAGCTAAGCTTTCTCCTCATGATTTAAAGTAGACGAGCTACACTCAAATAAGCTAAAGTAGCTTCTTTGACTCTAAAAACGTGAATTGTCAATACATTTTTGCGTGAATTAATCTCAGTTGGGATGACAGTTTTAATCTTGAAAAGCTAACTAAATAAAAACTATAATATGCACTTCTGTTTGGGTTTTAAAATATGTTTTTGAAAGAAGTCTCTTATGCTTAACAACTGCATTTGATAAAAAATACAGTAAAAACTGTAATAATGTAAAATATTACTATAATTTAAAATAACTGATTTTTATTTTAATATATTTTTAAATGTGCTACTTAATATATTTGTGAAAACAAAATATTCATTGATTAAAAAGTTCAAAAGAACAGCATTTGGAATAGGGCTTTTCTTTAAGTCTACTGTCACTTTTGATCAATTTAATACATCCTTGCTGAATAAAGTCATTTCTTTAAAAAAAGTCAGACTTTTGAAAGAAAGTGTAACGGAATTGAAAACAGCTCCCAACAATTCACATTTCCCAATCTACAATAATGGCTTTTCCATGTTGAGAAGAGTCTCATTCCATTTTCATGTTCCATCACCTTACTTTCTGCCTGTGTACCTCTGCGGTTTCATATAATTCCTATATAACAGCTTTTTTGATGAACATCTGTTTATTTCTTTGTATCTATGGTTATTTTCCCAACTTTCATAACACATTTCCAGCTATAGAGCATTCAAGTGAAATTGCAAACCAAGCGTTAGTACTTATTGTGCCATTTGCTCAGAACCTTCATTACTGCTGTATTTATGCACCCGCCATATTAAAATCTAACTTAAAGATGAATATATTGTGTTTTTGCTCTACATGTGGTAGGAGGAGGTTTTCCTCCACCTTTGATTTACTATTGGTATGCAATTCCACTAGTGCTTGTTTTTATGGAAAATGCGATAACGGGTAATCGGCCATAAAATGCAAATCTGCCTTTGTTGGGTTTTATTTCAAATGCAGTCGTCTTCTCGCTGTATGCGGAGTTGATAGTGTGGGGTCTGTTTATCAGTTATGTGACAGCTATCCTAAGAATGATACCAGCACGGGAAGTTCAGCTCTCAGGTTGTGACCGTGAGAAATGCACCACTCAGTTATCGTTCCGGAAAGGCATCCAGAAGTGTTCTTTTATGTTTTATCATAAAAGCTGGAATCTATATATTTTTGAAACACTAGACGTACAGCCTGTGCTCTTGGACACTGATTCCGCTGTAGCAACCGTCAGTGTTTATGATGCTAGCTTGTATCAAGCACAATATATTAATAGAAGAAATATCATCTGGGCACATGTCTTGTTTATAAGGATGAAGTTGGGACTTCGATGGTCTCTTAAATTCCCCCTTGAGTCTATCCTTGTGGAGAACGATCACCCCCACACAAGATTGACATGGGGATCCGGTATACAGCACTATGAAATGTTATATTTTCAGTGGTGTTGGGTTCAGCAATGTTGCAAAGACTTTTCATATTGTGTTAATTACATATCTGGTGTTTTAGTGACCACGGCCGACTTGCTGGGGAAGAACCGAGGGCTGGATGTGGTCTTCAAGCTTATATCTCCACACACCACCAAACACTTACGCACCGTCAAGTGAGTATCAAATTACATGTGGGTGCGTCATTGGCGTATGCTAATCTTGCTCCAACTTGCGAGTAAGAACAGTTCTTGCGTGCTGGGAAGGCTGGTCATTACATTACTCACGCATTCTTACATTAGTCAAAATAACTAAGTATGCATACCATAGATTTCTATTATTTTTATTATGACATACATAGACCCTGAGCCACTGATCTATATAATGACTATATAATCATTCTATACAGATCAGTGCCCTGACCCTACCAGTATTATTTAGCTTTATATGTTTTATACTTTATTATTTATATATTAAATATATAAATAGTTCTAATGTGGGATTCGTATAATAGTTAAATAAATAAATAATTTTAGCTATTTATTGAAGGCCTTTTTAACTGCAGTAAGCCATGTATGACAACATTTTGTATCATCAAATTGATTTTAAATGGAAAAATAGCTACCACTATTTTTCTGTTTTAATATTATTATTATTATTAGTAGTAGTAGTTTTATTGTAATAATAATAATGATGCCATTTTTCATGCCATTTAATAAGTGCAATAATCTAAATAAGGGCATGTATATATCACCTGGAATCTGAGTGGGTCATAATTTGACTTTCAGTGATTTCAGAGTCTTCCAACACCAGAAGGTCAGCAGTCTGACTTTTCAGGCGCTGCACAATGAGTCTCTGTCTCGCCTGCAGGCACAACCCGACTCACCTTGCTATAATAAAGGCCACAGCATAATCCTAATGTCAAACTCTTGAAATAGCAGATGTTCTGTTAAATATTTGTGCTTCAAGGCTGAGCTTGTTTGTCGAAAATGGCAAGGTGACGAGGCCTTATATATATTTTTTTCTTAAACCAGTGTCAAAAATGGTTTCTAGTTTCAGTGAAGTTGCGCAACTTGACTTTTTAGCCTAAGATATTTAGCGACTTCATTTTGTCGACTGTAGGGGGTTGTGTGTTTGTTTGCTGCGCTGCATGTGGCATGACAGATTATCAAAGCAAAAATGCTAACACAACCGTGAAGATGTGGCCCTCTGTGCTCTGGTCTTGTATAAACAGCGTCTTACATTGTAACTCATAGATCAAATCCAGTCCTGGGAAATTTGCATGCACGATACAACTCATTTTAGCAGTCGTGCTCATTGAAATGCTCAGAACATGCTTGTTTACAGGGGTTTGGCAACTATGTGCTGCATAGATATGTGCTAGCCAGGTGCTGATTGGCAGTTACTAGCCTAACTTTGGTAAACAGTGCTTGACCTGCAGTGACAGGAAACGCATTCCCACATGAAGTGTGCAGCGCTTGTTGAGTGCGTCTTGATGCTGCACAGAGCAGCAAACCCTGATCCAAGCTGTGTTCTGATTCACACTGTCCCTACGGAGTGTACACTGTGTAGGGGATATCAGGAAAAGTGCATTTTATTTCACAAAATGTATTATCATAAAAAACGTTGTGTAGTACTGAGCATTTAATGACTGGCGGATAGACTTCCTTCTGCTGGAATTCTGTAACATTATATTAAAAGAATTGCTGATCTTGAAACAGTTCCAAATATTATCATCTGGCAGATAAAACACCGCACACATGCTGTTCATGCTGTTTGCACACATGAATCAGACTAGCCCTGTTGGGTAACTGCAGAGAGCCTAGAGAGGGCGCTGTACTTTCTTCTGCCAACTGTTGGAAAGCTGGACCGATTCCATATCAAGTTGCTGATAGCTCCCTGCACGCATACAGCGGATTACAGCAGAATGCCATCTAATTAGAATGCTCTCTCTCTTTCCTGTACACTTCCTGTCTTGTGGGAATTCTGACATGGACGCACCAGAGAAGAAAATCTGCAAGTGCACCAAGCCGGCAAGCACATTTATCAGATGAGGGTGTAACCCAGTTCTAGACTTACATTGAATATTGTTGGTTTAATTTGACATTATCTGGCTCAGAGCTGTGCTCCTGGAGTTAAGCAGCCAGAGAGGGCCCTTAGGTTATCGCATTGACTCGGAGAGGCATTGATTAGCTCTAGTCTTTAGTTCCGATTTAAGAGCAGCTACACAATCAGCAGAAGCTCTGGCCACTAATTGGTCAGGCCGTCAATTAGACACTGATGCTTCACTTAACCTGTTGGCAGTGAGCACCAAATTAACAAGAGAATGAGGCAAGATAGCTTAGCCCTTTGGAGACTAGTGGAGACGGACTGTGCTTAGAATAACATGCTAGCACACTAATATCTCTGCAATAGGCTTGTATAGTAGTTATACTGTAGACAATGCAAAGCTCAGTTTGAAATGGTAATGATGATTTTATATATAAATACACACACACACACACATATATATATATATATTTTTTAATTAAGTAGGCTTGCTGCGACAGTCTGTGTTAATTGCACACCGATTACATCACTTGCCCGCATCCACGCCGCCTCCCACCGTCGCTTTGATTTTTTATAGTCATTATCACTAAAAAGTCATTTAGTTTACACTACAATTAAAAACTGAACGCATCTGCTAAATTCAGCTTGAGCCGTACGAGAGTCGAAGCACAGATCAGCAGCAGGAGTCAGATTTCATTTATCACGTGACGAGAGTGAGACGAGCTGACTGACAAGACAATGGCGGATGATTTGGTTTCAAATCGAAATGTAAAAGCACCGATTCGGCAATATTTGGGATTTAAACCCAGTGCTAATAGGGAACCTGCAAACATTAATGAGGCGATCTGTAAAGTTTGCCTGATGAAGGTGGCAGCATCCGGAGGTAACACTTCTAATTTACACACACACACCTTCAAGCGCACCAGAAGAATGAGGCTGCCGTGCTAATTCGTTTTGCTAATAAAACCGTCTTATTCATTTTGTTAATAAAAGTCCTATGACATTGTACTGTTTTGTTGTTGTGTTTCTCATTAAGAATAATAATGAACCCACCATTCAAGCAATTGCCTCCCTCGAATTACCGCTAATTTGCAAAAGTAAAATGTGCACGGCCGCACTGGCATTCATAAGCGATTTAAAAGCGAGATGGAAAAGAGGGAAAAACTCCAACGCTAGTATGCCGTATTTATTGCACACTAATCAGTATAAGCAATAATTTTGTTTTAAACATGGCCAGAGACCACTGGGACATGTTTTTCTTTTTGTTTTGTGATTACATATTTCACCTTTGAAACCTTTCAATGAACTGATCGCTCTGGGAAAGTTGCACTTTTGGATCCGGTTATCCCCCTTGGCAGAACTGTTTTTCCCACACTGAAATCATGTAAACTCAGATTATAAATGTCATAAGCTGTTACATCCACACATACAATCCCTCTAGACTGCTGACAGCACTTCAGTATCACTTGAAAGCCTATATCTCTATAATACGTACATCGGTTAAAAACGGCCTCTGAGGCCTTTACAGTGCGCTGCAAAGAGTTATCCAATCTACGTTGAGAATTTCTCTCTGTTCACTCTCTGATGAATATGGAAAAAGAAGAAAATACACAGGCAGAACAGATCAACAGATCTTCCTTATTGCCAAATTTGTCTGCTGGCTTTCTGCTGACAGCCTGGCCTCATAGCTCAAATCCCTGCAGAACATCTGTGCACTGATGCTCGTAGTCCTACCGGCTGATACCGCTTGTCATTTCAAAGAAGCGACAAGCCGTTTGCTTGGGGAAACAATGGCATTTGCCTGCCACCGGAATTGCAATACGCCGTTGTTTGCATTAATATCAGCAGCGTGACTCAAAGACTCTGACAGCGGCTGAAGCGAGATATGATATGATTTCTTTATGGAGCTCCTAGAGTCCGCAAACAGAGAGGCTGTGGGTAAAGTGGCTTGACGATCCTGAGGACAGAATAGCAGTTTTGCGTCAGCGAGCTCCCGTCTGCTCAACCGCTGGGCTGTTTGTGCTCTCTTGCAGTTGGTGAACAGGGAATGACATATTGTCTCTGTGATGGAGTCTTAACAATGTTGCGCACTGTAGGGGTCCGGCTACATACTGGTGTATGTCAATGAGGTTTTCAAGATTTACAGTGTCATGGTGTGACCAGAGACACAGGGAGGGAGAAACAACAAATTAGATGAAGTCTTTCATAACCAGTGACTGACTGACTATCTGTCAACGTTTATTCTGTCTATCTTTTTGTCTGTCTGTATATCTATAACGTTTGTTTGTCCTTTCTATCATTTGTTCTGTATAACATTTTTTTTGTTATATCTATCATTCGTTTTGTAAAACGTTCCTTTGTTCTATATATTGTTTGTTCGTTATTGTATCTGTCGTTCTGTTATTCATTTTACCGTCATTCTATACAGGCTCATTCAGTTCAGTTCACAATCAACAAACACCACAGATTTAAGTCAAGCAGCTGCAGAGTGCTAATAATTAACTGTTGATGAACTATTACATTGTTTATCTTATGGTTTATATCACCTGCAAACTCGTTGCTTTTCAGATAAATTTGACTTTGCAGGTGCTTTGTATAGGTGGGTTACCAGGGTAACCGTTATATTTCTGATGTTCCATAAGCCCACCTAGAGTGAAATTTGCATTTTCAATCAGCCCAGAGCAAAAATGTACCCAGAATTTTTATGCAGCATACACACAGTGCTGTTAACTAGAGGAATATAAATATAATCATTTATAATTGACTCATCCCTTTTCTTAAAAATTGTTTAAAGGCTGAAATGTGAGGTTTTTACTAGAGATGCACCGATTGATCGGCTGGTGACCGGAATTGGCCGATTTTCACGTGATCGGCCTAGTCTGACATATGCCGATTTTATGCCGGTTGTGCCGAATTTCGACTCCCTGCCAAGTTACAGACCTTTCTCACAATAACCGGAAATACGTAATCGTTGTGAAAGCGGAGTTCCTGTCAAGCGTCAACACACCAGAAAAACATAAACCCGGGCAAGTTTAAAATGGATCAAAGAGTCTACACAACTTCATTAACGGATTTGCCAAATATTACATTTGCTGATGTGACGACTCATAGAGGAAAACTCCGTCACAAAAAAGAAAAAAAGAAATAAAGGGTAAAAAAATTTCCACACGGAATTTGGCCATAAATATCAAGGTAAGTAGAGAGCGAGGCTAACTGTTACTGAACTGTTAACTAAAATGACACATCATTAGCGTGTCAATAGTTCTTGCTAGTTACTTGAGCCATTTGTTTATGTTGCCTTGACTGCGGAGGAAGTAAATTACCACGACGATTGCGTATTTCCGGTCACAAATACGGAAGTTGTGAGAAAGGTCTATTACCCCCCTCGTTGAAGTCAGTACCTGATTGCCTAATCCTAACCCCACCCCTAATCCTAACCCCTCCCCCACAACTAATCCTAAACCTACCAATACTAGGGGGGTAATAATTCGGCAGGGGTCGAAATTCGGCACGACACCTGTCAAATGCACTCGGGCGCCGCATGATTAACCTTTTGACCGGTAGGGTCTCATATATGGGATTTTTATTTCTGTGCCCCTGAGAGTACGGCGCCACATTTAGAATGTTCAGTGACGTCGCATAACTGCCAGATTCAAACTGTGCTTTCGCGCGTTGGATGGCGCTGAGCCAGAGACGGACGCGTTCAGCGCTGTCATATATCACAACTAAGCATTGTTTTCAACCTCATAATGTTTATTTTAGGTTTCAGATATTTAAATATACATAAGCACGAGTAAATCACTACATTTGGAGTTTGTAAAATACACACTGATGTCTGTGGAAGCATCAATAACAATCTATTCAAATATAATTTGTCGACGTGTTATTCATCAGACAAACATAGTGGAAGTAACTATAAAGTTTACTCTATTCTTCTCAGTTCACCGGTCACTTTCTTGCATTTGTTTCGGGAGAAACTGATGAATTCACGTGCTGTAAATCCGACTGACAGGACAACATTGTGCCGCCCATCTCATGTTATAGATCAAGATTATTTATAAAGGTTTTTAAACGACCGAACACACTCACTTACACGTATTTGAGAATCGGAATATCAGATAGGCTAGTTGATGACATGGTAAGCAAGTTTGTGAAAATTTTGAATAAAAAAGGAAAAGCGAAATAAAAGCGACACATCCGTCATATATTATTGTGGCTGCGGTGTATCGCGTGACGCGTCGCCATGGAAACATTAAAGGGAATGTTCGCCTTGAAGTGGGGGTGTCAGTTAGAATATTTTAAACTTACGTGTGAAAGTGTTAACGAAAAGATTGAAAATAAATATTTGTGTGTGCTGTAAAGTGGTTAGAAAGAAATTAAATCAGAATCGTCTAACATCGGTATCGGCAGGTCAAACTCAATGAAAAATCGAAAATCGGAATCGGCCTAGAAAATTGTAATCGGTGCATCTCTAGTTTTTACAGCTATTTTATGGTTTAGAATGCTACCGTATAGACATTGCCCTATCCTGCCCATATGGTCTTAATTTAATTTGTGCAGGTCTTAAAAAATTATTAAAAAGCCTTAAAGTTAGGGTAGGCAATTTTCAGAGAGGCTAGCGATAGCGAGCTAGCTTTGAAAGCATAAGATCCCACCCTCTCTTCAGAGCTTCTCCAAAGCACCGCCTCCTTTGAAACACATGAACGTGTACAGCAGGGAGCAAACAAAAGCGTCATGAGAGACGGTGTTAAACTAAATCATGTGTCAAAGCACAGATCATTACAATAATAATTAACATAAACAATTTAAAGAGCACTGACCTGTACTGCCCGACTGCTGCAGATTCATTTCGGCATTGATAGTGTTGACATTGAAACACATAAGTTCGAGTCACAAACTGCTCCGGTTATAATGTCACAGGTTTCCATCTCTTACAAATTACTGAAGTTAATGCGTGAATGCAGCATCACCCTGTTTTGTTGTTTTGGTTCAGGAGGAACTGTAAAAGGTGATTGCTGTTTCGGTTGCGGTGCTCGGTGCTCGGTGACTGACGTCTGTCTAACTCTGCATAGCATGAAACGCACTGATGATGTGTGATGTTTGCGCGAGCAGGGTGTCATGGAGGTATGGGAATATATAGCAGGTAGGACATTGTATCATTGCATTCAAAACAATGATTGGACGAACATTTTATATTCCTACGCCTTCCACAGACGATATACAGACCCTTTCCAAAAAATTTGAATATCATGGAAAAGTTTATTTATTTCCATAATTCCATTCAAAACGTTAAATTTCCATAGATTATAGATTCAGGACCCACAACTTAAACGATTTCAAGTATTTAGTTGTTTATTTGTACATAATTTGGGCTTCCAGCTCATAAAACCCACGAAAACAGGATTTAAATTTTTTTGAATATTACATGAAATCACAGTAATTACACAGTACCAGGGTCATTGAACCAGGTTTTGGTTATTTTGGCAGTGTGGGCAGGTGCAAATCCTGCTGGAAAATGAAGGAAGCATGAAGTGCTATGAAAATGTCCTGGTAGACGGCTGCGTTGACTCTGGATTTAATAAAGCACAGTGGACCAAAGTCCTCTTTTCTGATGAGAGCACATTTTGCATCTCATTTGGAAACCAAGGTCCCAGAGTCTGGAGGAAGAATGGAGAGGCACACAATCCAAGATGCTTGAAGTCCAGTGTGAAGTTTCCACAGTCTGTGTTGGTCATCGGCTGGTGTTGGTCCACTGTGCTGTCCACTCAACGCAGCCGTCTACCAGGACATTTAAAGAGCACTTCATGCTTCCTTCAGCAGACAAGCTTTATGGAGATGCTGACTTCATTTTCCAGCAGGATTTGCACCTGCCCACACTGCCAAAATAACCAAAACCTGGTTCAATGACCATGGTATCACTGTGTAATTACTGTGATTTCATGTAATATTCAAAAAATGTAAATCCTGTTTTCGTGGGTTTTATGAGCTGGAAGCCCAAATTATGTACAAATAAACAACTAAATACTTGAAATCGTTTAAGTTGTGGGCCCTGAATCTATAATCTATGGAAGCTTAACGTTTTTAATGGAATTATGGAAATAAATTAACTTTTGGAAAGGGTCTGTATATATACATATAAATACATTTAGACCACTTAACTTAGTGATTGCTAACAGGATGTGAAGAGATTTTGAACCAACATAAAAAAAAAAAAAAAGAAATCTGGAACAAATCGCTTATCCTGCCTTTAAATTTGATATTAAAAACTTTGCAGATATCCTGAATTCAGGAATTCAGACATACTTCAATCAAATGAGATCCAAGTTCTTTCTGGTTTTGTGTGGAACATGCATCAGATGGTCAGTGAACGGAATGCTTAAGACTGCATGATGCACAACAAAGAATAGTCTGATAATTGAATGGCAAGGGCAGCATTTACAGCCAGATACCCCATGTAGATAATAGGCCCAATGTTGTTGTTCACAGTGCATGTGGTTTGAACACACATGGTCTTGACATTGATCTGCTCAGTGTCGTATCTCGATCCCACCGGTGATGATAATGTGGTCTGTCGCTGCAGCGTGACCCCTATCAAAAGCTCTCCAAGATGATTCCAATTGTGATGTGATGAGAGTCGAAATTGGTTTGATAATGTTGTTTGTGAGGATGGCACAAAGGAGTCTGTTGTGCTGCGCACAAGAAGGACCGAGATATACCTTTTTTGTTGAAGAAAACAGAGCTAAAAGCCCAAGCGTAAAGATGCACAATGGTATGATTAATGAGGTGAAATGAGAGGTACAGATGGTGTTCAACCAGAATAAGTATTTTGTCGCTGTGGGTAGCGCCGCCGTTTCTGCGTCATTTGCAGCTTTTGACCACTAAGAGGCTCTTCAACCATAGACTTAGTTGTTTGGCGTAGACCATAGTTGTTATCAGGGCGAACATATCAAAGCGCATTTGCCAGTGAAATAGATATGACGGTTGCAGTCAGTGGATAATCTTAAATTGAATCTAAGAAAAACAATGTAATTATATATGATGTGAGCAAATTTAGTAGGCATACTTTTGAACTTGTGTATGCGTTTGTTATTTAGAACAAATTCAAGCAGCATAGTAAATAACAAGACTGAGAGCCTGTGCTTACGTTTTACTGTAGGTTTCACAGTACTACCGTATTATAGATTTTTACTCATTAACAGGTATGCAGTGTTATTTATATCATTGAATCATTTGATATTATTCTTGCCATAGAATATAGAAAAGGTGGTTTACTTTGTATGGGAGTATTAAAAGTGGTAGCCTGTTTGTGGTTGATTTAAATGTTAATACTGCCACTACATTGTTTAATATTTGTCACAAAAGCAAATGTTTGGAATTTTTCATGTAATAATTCGCTAATAAAATGCTATACATTTCATAAGTTCACGTATATACTTTTAATAATTGTCTGTCCTTTTTTGTAACAGGACAGATAACTACTCCTGCACATGCGTGCAGACCTATATATCTGTCCATTAATTAAGAAATCGTTGAGCACTTTCAAATTTTTTGTTAAAATGTGAACATGTTGTATTAATTCGTAATTCATATTAACAAGACATGAATGAATAAAACGTGGCCGCGACTGAACTAAAGCAATGGAACAAAGGCACGGATGGGTTAATCAGAATAAAGTATTTCTTTGGCTCAGTCTCAAATGGTGCACTTGAGTGTGGACTTCTTTCTTTCTTTCTTTCTTTCTTTCTTTCTTTCTTTCTTTCTTTCTTTCTTTCTTTCTTTCTTTCTTTCTTTCTTTCTTTCTTTCTTTCTTTCTTTCTTTCTTTCTTTCTTTCTTTCTTTCTTTCTCTTAATTTCTATTCCTTGTTTTTTCATCTCAGAAGCTCAAAAACATAGCTTGCTCTCTCCCCATATTTCAAGACATTGAATTGTGTCACCCGACAGGCCAGTGGTGATATTTATTGGCAGATTGTTGCAAAGCCATTCACAATTATTCTACTTTCGCCCCATGTGTATTGGGTACAGGAATATGGAGACTACGCTGAATCAGCAGCCCTGTCACTGCAAAATAAATGGTCAGGATCACAATGACAGCAATCTTTTTTTATTTATTTATATATTTTTATAAGGCAGCAGTCTCTCCACCACCCCACCAATGCTAAGTGCAGCTGGAAGTGTGCCCACGGTACTTAGCTTTATGTGTGTTCAGAGGAGGGATAGAATGGTGCGTGCATGACGCAACTGCAGAAATGAAATGCCTCATATACATTTGTTAATGTCAGATGTGTTTTCTTTTTTTTCACAGGGCGGCCACCGATGCTTTTGCTGCAATGTTACGCTCAAGTAAGTTTTTTTTCTCTTTTCTCTTTTATGAAGTGAAAACCAAGTATGGTAACCCATACTCAGAATTTGTCCTCTGCATTTAACCCATCCAAGTTAGTGCACACACATTAGGAGCAGTGAGTAGTGAACACACACACCCGGAGCAGTGGGCAGCCATTTGCTGCAGCACCTGGAGAGCGATTGGGGTTAGGTGCCTTGCTCACGGGTATTGAAATATTAACCCGAATCCTTTGGGTTACCAGTCTGACTCTCTAACCATTAGGCCACGACTGCCTTTTGCTTTATGTTTTATGAAAATGCTGGGTGCATTACAATAATATTTCTGTGGACATATTCTCCCAGCATGCTTATGCTGTGATTGTGGTTTGAGACACCTTAGCTCTGTTCCAAAATATATAATAATATAATAAATAATAATATAAATAAAGCAAATTTAAGTGACAAAAAATAAAATGGTAATTAAAATATACATTTTAGAAATTATAGGTATTATAAGAGAGATCAGCAGAACTGGGTGTTGTTACTGTTTTTGTTGTTGTTTTTTTGTG
Organism: Rutilus rutilus; assembly: GCF_951802725.1. Classification (NCBI taxonomy): domain Eukaryota; kingdom Metazoa; phylum Chordata; class Actinopteri; order Cypriniformes; family Leuciscidae; genus Rutilus; species Rutilus rutilus. The sequence goes on from NC_140233.1 coordinate 10,346,240, forward strand.
ATGGTTGTTCATGAGTCACTTGTTTGTCCTGAACAGTTAAACTTCTGTTCCTCAGAAAAATCCTCCAGGTCCTGCCAATTCTTTGGATTTCCAGAATCTTTTGCATATGTGTACCCTATTATTTTGAGATCCATCTTTTCACAATGAAGACAATTTAGCTAGAGGGTGAAAACTAATGAACATGTTTGTTTATAGATTAGATTAGGACTTGCCCTAATCATTTGTTACCTAAACCTAAAGTTACAGAAGATACTTACAAATGATTCCCAGAAGACAAACTAAGTACAATTTACCCTGTTCTTCAAAAAAAAAAAAAAGTTTTCACCCCCCTGCTTAATGCATCGTGTTTCCTTCTTGAGGATCAGTGAATGTTTTCAGATTTTCCTAGTTTAACTGTTCAAGACAAACAAGGGACTCATAAACAACCATCACAAGACATAAAACTGTCATGGATCATCTAGGTTAAAATAGCATTTTGGAGTTTCTGGCATTGTCTGATGTCTGGCAAACTGTGTTTGTGTGTGTGTATATCAAAAATCTGCCTCTTACAACCATTAACAATTTGTTGCTGATTTATTAGATTTTAGACATTTTCATAAACAGTTTAACGTTAAAATGCGAGATGTTGCTTTAAAACAAGCCCTCTCTCTGCACCATGATAAAAAATGTTTATTTTTTTCCACAAGAATCTCAACCCAAAACAGAGTAAAATTGAGTTGCTTTTTTACTTTAAACAGAATAGAGCAAGAGCAGAGAATATGCAGCTATTTATTCATCTTAGCCCTCTTGTATACTAGCACACTCTACCTGCACTTCATCTATGGTCCTGCAGGGGGCAGTGTGACTCTGTGAGTCTCATCCTGCGCTCTCCCATTGAGAACACAGGCGCTGCACCTGTTGATGCTCTGCAGTCAGTGAGCCTGTGAATAACGTAATGCTCTGTGGGGCTTTTAGGAGCCTCCTCTAAAAGAAACACGTCTGGCCAGTGATGCCGCAATTAATTCTCCTCCATCGGGCAAAGCTAAGTCGACTGTGCCTTTTTGTCTGCTTGCTTTTTATTTCTCCGGAGGACTTGGCGAATGCTTGATAATCATCTCACATGGCCATATTTCCTTCACCGAGCTTTGCAGAAGTATTGTCATGTTTTCTACGGATCAGATCTGCGCTGCAGCTTTTGTAACAGTGATTATAAGAGAACGAATCTCCTGAGTCCGCGATGACAGGACATTTTCATATTCCACTGTTCCAGACCTTGCTTTTATCTCCTAGAAAATCCTAAGGCTACATTAGCTGCACCAGAAATTCCTTCTAGAAGTCCAAGCCTGATAGAAACCATCGCAGGCATTAATATTTCAGATTGCTGTATTTGTGCAAGTCATAGAACTGCAGTGTTCTTAAGTTCATGACTCCCATACCGGGAGCTCTGGAGGGATACGAGCCAAAGAAGTAGATTCACAACACACACCTTCAAGTTTCAGCTCTCCGTTATAAAGTATTATTCCCAAGGCTCCGGAACTACCCAGAACAACATGAAAGTGTTGTTCTTTTTCCCTTATTTCCTTTTGTAATTCCATCACCCGAATGGTTTGCGTGCATGGAAGTAAATACCGTTGACCTTCATATCGCAAACACTCCCGCTGCTCTCTGCCACGGCCTCCATTAGATGCGCTGAGTGCACAGAGCGATTGGCCGCTTTCCAACCCCTTCAACAGAAGCAATGAGACTTTGGGCTTAGAGTCCTGCGAGCTCCATCGCATGGAGGCCCCTGCCCTTCTCTGAGCGTCTTCGGCTTGAGAGATTTATGGAGAAACCAGCCGAATACGGAGCTTGGAGGATTTCTCTTAAAACAAGGAGAGTGGAAATTCTTTTGACAGTTTCGCAGGTGGGCTTTCAAACACTGATTTAATAATGTCAGTTCAATCCTGGAAAGAGATCAGTGGAAGACACGCAGTGAATCTGAAACAAATCCTCTGCACAGATAGATAGATAGATAGATAGATAGATAGATAGATAGATAGATTTGAAATGGCATTAAAATGTAGCACTTTCATTTTGTAATAAAACTACATTTCCATTTAATCGTTAACTGTTTCCTGTGGGACCGTTTTAGGTGTTCATGAAGTCCCAGAGGTGGACTCTTAAAAAAACAACAACAACATTTGCATAGGTTGTGGGCACAAAAATACTTCCATTTAATTGTACACACAAACTACAATATTCACTTCACCAACAGCATTGTGATGAGCTGTTTGTCTCTTTGTAATGCTATTAGTGAATCTTTGAAACCACAAAGCAGATCAACATGAAGTAGTTGGTCCCAAATGGACTCAAGGTTCAGTCAGTGCTGTAAGTCAAACATTTAGTTCATTTGAATAAACAGTTTGGCTTCGGTTTATCTGCTGATAGAGCTCACCAGTGTTGCGTAGCCTTAATATTTGAAACATTTCCTTAATTTCAGTCTGTTTGTTCTTTTAATGTATTCTTTATTTTTATTTTTTCTAAATTTCATAATTATTTAGCATTTATATTTTGTACACTATATGCGATATTTTTTTTTGTGCATGAATTTTTGTGGAGAAGATGATCCGCAATGTATTTCGACAAACTCCATCCAAGGTGGCTTACAAAGCAAGAATTTTTTTTTATTCAGTTTCAACAAAAACGGACCCTTTTATCCAATATTCATGCGCTATGTATTTTTATGTTTATTTAAATATCTTCCTGTTAATCTTCCTTTGCCATGTTAATGCCCAACTTTAGTAGACACAAAACAGCTCACTGCATTACTAAAACGGCTCACTAGTTTTTAAACCCTTTAAACAGCTTTGAATTAAGTGTTTATTCATATAAAACGCTGAATACTTAGCAATGATGTAAATATGAATTAATCTTTCTTTTTGTATTCATCTAAAGCTGTAACTGAATGAGTCACTGTTTGAATCCCTATAGCAGACAGCTTGTGTTTGTATTAATGTGACCATTTTGATATTAGATATTAGAAGTTAATTATGTCATCAAACTTGGTTGCTAAGATACAGATTATTGGCACAAACAAAGAATTGCATCACTAGAGCTGTGTCTGAAACCGCTCACTCGTTCACTCATTCACTAATCCCTACATAGTGAATGGCAGTTGAGTGCACTACATCAGCAAAGAGTGAACGAAAATGAGTGAGCGAATTCGGACGCTGACATAATTATCACGCGCCAGAGAGCTCGGACAATTTCGTCATAAACATTACCTACCCATCTTTAATATTTCCATTTTTGGCTGTATGAATTGTATGTAACAATTGTATGTATGTATTTTTCACGTTTATTGCGTTATTTGATAAAAAAAAGATAATAAAAACACTTGCTTATCATATTTATTTACTTTTTACATTTATATGTGAAAATAAAAGAGAACAAAACACTACACAGCACATTTGTTTATTCAAATATAGATATAACGGTATATATATAAATAAATAACCAGGCGTCTGGTCTTATAAATGATTGTTTTCTATCTCGCGTGCGCCGTTGCCATGGTGACATTTTTGTTTATTTTTCATTCGCGCTCTATCGCCTTATCGTGTTGGATTGTGGGAAATAGTGTCTCAGCAAGTGTACATCGGATGTACACTCGAATTCAGAGAGGATTGTGGGTAAAAGTAGTGAACGAATGTAGGGAATGATGTCGTTCACTCAGAATTCGGACACCACTACAAAATGGCCGACACCCTAAATAGTGCACTATATAGTGGATAGGGAGCGATTTCAGACACAGCTTAGGTGTTTTATTCTATGTAGGAAATATTGTATATGTACAAGGGCAAACTAATTGTGACAGTATTGGGGGGACTGTAGTATCAAAGGGTTCACTAGTCAGTGCACTTAAAAGTTTTTTTTTTCACTAATATTATTTTATTTAGATTCTATTTCAAATTAAATTTTAATTTTTTTTTTTCTTTATTTGTATTATGCTATATTTATATGTGAATACCATTATGGATTTACACTGTATTTCTTAATAAAAAGTGAAGGACAAACTCATATTTCATAATGGCACTGTACTTTTATGAGCTACAACAAAGATGCATGATGCATATTACACAGCGACGTTATTGATACCAGCTACATTTTAGCGTGACCTCGTAATTTCGTCACAAGTAATTGAGTCATCAATGCCCTTAATGGTTAGTAGAACAAGACCCTTGCTAGTGGCAGTATTGTAGTTCACGATATACTGATTCACGAACAAAGGGGCGCTATGAGACATAACCGTGCTTTACCTCAGGCATCAGACCTGTCACTGACTTAAAGAACGGAAATTAAGTCTTCGCCTAGAGTGGCTCTCTCTCCGCCATCTTGTTTTTGATCTCATTTAACCTTTTGTGCCACACTGAGAAATCTTTTCGCTCTGACAGGCAGAGTCACATGGTTTTTTGTTCCCTCTCCATCATCCCAGTGTTATTGCATTCTGTTGATATGGCTCTTTAGTGCCCGAATGATGTATGTTCTTATTACATTTTATTAATACATAGCGCAACAGAGCGTGACATGAGAAAGTGAGAGAGAAAGAGAGGTCAATTTGAATATGAATGATACATACAGATGCTTCCAATAAATATTAGCCTGTTTCTAACATGCTAACTAGCAAAAAAGCTTCTTTCTCCTCAAAAACAAATTTGGCATGTATTCAAATGGACACTGTGTTCTTGGTTAAATGGATGTCAGCCTCTTAGACTTTAATTATTCAAAAGCCTTATGGACAAAGGACTTGAGTGATAATGAATGATATACATCGTGGTCATTAAGACCAGGACAAAAAAATAAAGCTAATGAGTATGAGCAATATTTACAGTGGTAAATAGAAAAGTAGAGTCGTTACTAACCTAGCTACATTTACCCTTACTATTATCATGTCCAGTAACAAACAGTTTTTTTTTCCAATAAGAAGGGATGTATCAAAACATGCTGCTAAGTTGTCTTTTTCCCCCTCCACATGTAGCATTATCCGATTTGTTTTAGTGAATTGGTTCATTCAGATGGTTTCATTCAACTGGCCGTCATTCAAGTGTCTGTGTCATGTTACGACTTGGTCACACTTAAAATTTGGGTCCAATTCTCACTATTAACAAACTATTTACTACTTTTGCCTTATTATTTATAAGTACTAATAAACTGCCAATATCCTAGTAATTTTTATATTTGGTAAGCTTCAATGTAGATCATTTTTTCATAGCAGCTTTAAAAAGCACTAAAAGATAGCAGCTTTTAGTGTAGCTAACTATGATTTGCTTTTAGCTTGGCAAGCTACAGCTGTATTAGCTTCCCTAAAACATTCTTCTAAATATATTTACTGGTCAGACTGGACATCTTTACTGTAAATATCAAGTCAGCAGAAACAATTTTTTTTTTTTTTTTTTCAAGCAGTGGTGCAGTTCAGATGGTTTTATTCGGTGTACTGGTTCAAACGGAATTGATTCACTGATTCATATAGCAAAATATTTAGTTGGCTTCACTGTAGATATGTATAGCAGTTTGTAGTGTAGCTAAGTAAAGTTAATATGATTAGCTTTTAGCCTGGCAAGCTACAGTTGTAGTAGCTTCAACACTGACTTCTAGACATGTTCTCTGACAAAACATTACAATTTAAGGCTGTTGGTCAGGCTGAACATCTTTAATTGATATTTACTTGCTGAGAGAATAAATCAACGTTTACTGTGTGATTAAAGATACAGAATTGTTTTTGTGTTCTTCTACAGAGGTCAACTGTCGGACTGCCGTCGCAAAAGGCTACATCGCAGATCTTCTGAAGGTGTACGAAGACTGGCACAGCAACGACACCAACCTTAAAAATATTCCTATCCGTAGAGCCCTGCTGCATTGCCTGCACCGTGCCGCCAACTCAGATGTGGGCAGAGACGCCATGGTCGCCGAAGGTGGCATTAGTCTTCTCTTCCAGACCACTCAGGTGATATTTCAGCCCACTATGGTCTCAAAGTTCTCATTACATCTCATATTGTGATTTTTTTTTTTTTTTGTGTGTGTGTGTTTGAACTTTTTTAGTTTTGTTTTTACTACCTTCCGTAATTACATTTCTCTGTTCGTAATGCTTTAATCATTTGCCTTTATATCACACTGTGATTTTTATCGACCATGCTAAGTAAACCGGTCCCAGTCGCTTCCAGATGATGCTCTAACTGTCTGTTAATGTGCTGTAAAGAAGCAAATTTTTGCTTCTGCTACATATTTTGCCAAGAGGAAAAGTTGCTTGGAGATCACATGTAGCACCTTGAAGTATTTCTAACTGATTATGTTTCGTCTGAAGACCTGCTTGACCATGAAAGGCCTTGAATCTCTGGTGGAACCGGCGATCCAGCTGATGAGGAAGTGCAATCCCAAAGTCCCTCTTCCACTGACCTCAGATAAGAGTGCCTACAGCTTTCCTCTTCCTGGGAGGCCTGTCGATGACTGGGATGCTGATTTAGGACTTTACGGTAAGGTTTATGTTCCCTGGGTTTTTAAGCCTGCTTCTTTATTGCACTGCCAAACACCCAACAGTTACTATTATTCTCCTCGCACAGTCTGTCCGTTAGGGACACTGAGTCTGTCCCACTAGAGATATTTAGCCTTTACACACTGCCTTTGGCTATTAGTGCCTGACAAAGTCCTTATCGGCCAGGCCAAATTTGCCCCTGTTATCACACAGGCGCTGGACATTTAATGAGTCTAGAAAATTCTTTCAGCCAACACAATATATCCCATTTTTCCTCTATTAGACTTCTATAGTAGGAGTTGTATAATGCAGAGTATGTGAGTTGGGAAAGTTTGAAAGTGTTTATATCCATACCTCTCATTGGTTCCTTCCAAGCAACAAATTGTTTTTCATAACTAATAATAGAATTATCAATAAAACAAAAGACTGAACAATGTTCATTTAAATTGAATTGATTTGAATTCAAAACTGATTTAAATTTGACACTTCCATGTTCAATTTAAATTATTTTTCTATATATTACCTTATTTTCCAGGAAATAAGTCACACCTGACTATAAGTCGCACGGTCCAAATTACATTGTTGAGAGAGAAAAAAAAATCACTGATGAGTTGCATTGTGTAACGTCTAGTGTCCAAGGATGATGAAGGGACACGAAGGTAGTTTAAAATAATAGTAGTTAAATAAATACAGCAAAAACAGATAATCCAATGAGCAAACACAACGCTTCAGTGTGCATAGCACAAACAATACCGGACAATTGAAAGGAGCACAAAGAGGAACTTAAATACACAGTGATAATGACAACGTAACAGACAGGTGTGATGATTAGATGAGTGTCCATGACAACTGATGACTGGTGGGAAATTAGGAACAAAGGAAACACAGGAAACTGATGAATGCAAACTAAAAGTCCATGAAAACAAATCTAAACACACAGATTGTGACACATCGGTATATAAGTCACATTTTATTATTCTAATAAATCCTTTTTAAATTGAATGGTTTTCAGAACAGAACAAGAATGAAAAATATGAAACAAAGTATGAAACGGACAAATTATTATAGAATTCATTATAAACAATTGTAAATGAATTTATTTAAAGCTCAACTACTGGCATGTGGGTAATGCACGCTTATTTACTTCTCCAAATGTGCTATGCTAATACAATTATACAATTATTTAATTATTAATAATATTATTATTGTATTACTTATTGTGAATATATAATAATAATTTATAAAATTATTTATTCAAATGCACATATTTTCGGGATATTCTCACATATTTTATTACATATAGCCATACAAGCTATACAAGCCATACAAGTTGTGATCATTCAGACCTTTGCTGTGAAGTAAATGGCAAGGCAATGTGAGGAATCAGTTGTTCTAAACCAGATTCAAAGGCCATTTTGACTAAGATGCAGTTTTTTCTAACTCTTATGCTGTACAGCAGTATTGCGCATAAATTAACTACAGTGCAACCCTCTTTTGGCAGACGTGTTTCTTTTTGACTAGGTCATCTTATGCAAATGTTCTCTTTGAACAAGGTCAGAACCCGAGCAGCCGTAAACAGAGTAAAGGAAAACAAGAAACGGAAGATATGCTTGGCCAGAGAACAGCAGATTGCTCTTCGCTGACCCACAATACAATAGTCTATACTCACTTGTTTTGCTGGGAGCTCTGAGTTGGTTGCCCAGGCAACCCTGCCCAATGACACCGTGGGTGCTCGACTCACTACAGCATAGTGAAGCGTGTTAGTGTGCACGTTTTTATATATGTACGCACCACACATCTCCACCACATGTATTAATGCGTTAATACTCCTTTTCTCTGCACAAGAGTCTAGAATGTTGTTGTTCAACACACTTTTCATACGTAACACCTTATAGATTCAGACACCACGCAGTAGTTTTCCTGCTGGGCCGTTCTCACTAATGAGTTTCCCATTGCTTTTATCTCGAGCAAGGGAGCCGGAGAGCTGGGAATGCCGATATCAGACCGAACTAAATGATTATCTGTTTATCGTAATAAATAGTGCGGTTGACTTTTTTTACCCCGCCGGGATGATACGTGTTGCCGCCTTTATCTGGTTTGAGATAACGCTGTGACCCACCCTGCTTACTAATCGAGGAGTTTCTGCAGGTTTTTCCGCACTGTTAACATGCTAACCGCTAACGTTAGCATCTTTACTGAAGACAAACCCTTCAAAACGGAAAGATATGTGTGACCCATAACACTGAGCATATTTGCTGTCCAATCTGGCCAGGCAGATAAGATGATGTTAATCTCCAAGACGATTGGACTGTAGCTGTAGTACTTCCTTGGTGCCCTGTTTCGTCTGTCTTATTAGCTTTTAGCTGCGAAAATCACAGGAAAACACCCTTAGGTGATGTAAGAGATTACGGCAGTGGTTTAGTGTTTAGCATCATAACTAATTTAAAACCCTAACATTTTATTTTGATGGTCCCTTTTCCAATTTTGTATTTTTGTTATCCTAACCCTAAACTTACCTGTCCTTCTAATACTCTATTAACACTCTAATGTGAGTTATTAGACATGTAGGTGTAACGCTACTTATAGTCAACAGAATGTGTTAAAGGGACCATCAAAATAAAGTGAAACCAAAAATCTTGAACCAGCCTAAGGTGGTTTGCTGGTCTTAGCTGTCCATCAAGCTTATTAGGCTAGCCTATTCTGATGGTTTTAGAGGGGTTTAGGGAGCTAGGAGACCAGCTAAATCCACTTAAACTAGCAAAGCTAAGCTAAGACTTGTTTAACACTACATTTTTAACACTGTTCCAACAGCAAAATTACTTAATGTGATTTTGACATTTTAGCAATGCTGCCATTAACATTATTAGCTCTCATAAACTGGGTTATATTAATTCACATCCTCCCTCTAAAATATATGACTCATCCTAATTTATCCCACAGTCAATTTACTCCTCATCCACACCAAATAAAATACTTTGAACACACTTTTTAAAAATTATGTAACCACTGACTAGTCATTTGGTTTAGCAGAGGTTGTTATAAAATTAAATCGATTTTAGTGTTATGTTTTGATTTGCTGTCATCACATCAGATGAAAGCCTGTGAAGCGAACTCAGAGGAGGCATGACTACATTTATTTCTAGTTCATTTGATTTTATCTGTAAAAGTTCAAATTTATTTAAAGAATCAAAGATCTATCTATCTATCTATCTATCTATCTATCTATCTATCTATCTATCTATCTATCTATCTATCTATCTATCTATCTATCTATCTATCTATCTATCTATCTATCTATCTATCTATGTTTGATGGTTGTCTGTCCTCTCTGGTATAGCACAACATGTGGCAGATATCTGCTTTTATGTGAACATATCAGAGGTAGAAAGAGCTAATGTTTGAGGACTCTGGGCAGGTCCTGTTTGATCCTACAGATGAACTGCCATATTTTGCTCATCTTGACATTTACGCCTTAGTCTCGCATGTTGTTTATCTTTCTTTCTTCCTTATTGAAAGATGGCAGTTTAGAAGATGACAGTGACGAAGACACGGAGAACGAGGAGCCAGACAACAGGGACTACGTGAGTGTTTTGAGATTCGTTCTCGAGGAAGACGTGAGCAGCACCTTCAACGCATGCACGCACACATCGCAGCCTGTTCGATCCTGCGTCGTAATTTTGACAGAGCGAACGATGTGCGGTAAATTCCACTGATTCATTCTCCCTCTTAAAATGTGATTGAAGAGCAGGTTCTGCGTTTGACAGGAGCCTGACACAAGCGGCTTCCTGTTCTCACATAACTTCAATAATAGGGCCCCTGATTCAGCCATAAATCAATGACTTCACAATCCTGTCCCTGCTGAGATGGCACCACCAAACCAAAGTGCTTTCATCTTCTTCTGCCCTACACACTCTCTTCAAATATTGTTAATGCATTTCTTTATTTCCATGTCTGCGCTTCATCCTCTTGCCATGACTAAGATGCCACATGGTACTCTATGCCCACTCTGTAGCGTGAATTCATGCTCTAAGATTTAGTTATGGACATTTACAGTGAAATATTACCCATATTGGTTAGCAGTGACCCTGATATGCCCACATACCATATAAGTATGTGGGCATAATATTTCTACTGCGGCTGACAGTCACTGAAGAATTTACATTAAAACTTTGTTTTGAGAGACACTCTCCAAATATGCTGCTTTTCTACTATTCAGTGACAGAAATGGTGGTATTTGAGTCTTGATAAAAAACAAAAAATCTGAGATAAATAAATCAATTAAAAACTGATAATTTAAGGCAATTTTCTAAATAAGAAAAGTTGAATTTAATGTGAATCTACAGCAGATAAATGCCATGCAAAACAAATAAATGAATAAATAAAATATTTTTTATAATTTTAACCTTTAATTTAAATATTTTAGATTTTTCTTTAGCCAAAATAATTTTATGCTCTAAAGTGATAGTTCTGGATTATAATTACAGACAAAGTATTTAGGTTCATAACATGTCCACATATTTAAATGACTCAACTTTATCCACTTATAATTTATTTATTTTTCTCTTCCATTTTGTCCTCATAATGTAAAAAAACACTAGAATGTTAAGGTGCTTTAAAGGGCCAATAAAGTTTTTTTTTTGTTTATTATTTTTATAATAAAATGTGAACATCATAGGCGTATTTGTAATGCAAGTGGGCTTTTATTGTTATGTCAAAACATAAAGTGTTTAGATTTTGAGATTGATCTTCGATTTAATACTCACTTTATTGGAAAGATATTCAGAAATCTATAAAAGCCATAGAAAGTGATGCTATTAAGACCCCCCCCCCCCCCCCCCCCCCCAAAAAAAAAAGAACTGCAAAAATGGCCTTTTCCCTATGTATGTGTGAGATTGACATTTACACCACAGCTGTAGGGGTGACCGCTTACATATGCCTCGCCTGGCAAATAAGCTGTGCAATTGCTGTTTGTCTGCTTCTTGGTCCACTTGCCATAGAGATAGACAGAGTGAAGGTCAGAGGTCAGAGCCTGCTGCATTCTATTGGCTGGAGCTGGTCACATGGCCTCTGGTCCTCACATGCAGTGACAGGGGAAGACATATATTTTTCAGTCTGCAGTCAAGCTTATGAGTGAACAGCGTTTATAGCTCTGTGTTTCTCCATGGCAGGAAGATGACCTGGAAACAGATGTGAACAAGCTGTGTCCCCGACCAGAGCCTGACAGACCCCTGGAGCAGCTGGGCCAATATGTGCGCCTCTGCCCTGAGCTGCACCATGACTTCCAGGTGAACGTCTTCACCCCTCTGATGCAGTAAACCAAAACCACTGAACCTCCATACCTACATCAGCACTGTATTTCAAAACAAGGCTTTTCAAAAAGATTACAGGTTCAATACAAGTTATGTTTAAACGTCAGCATTTGTGACATAATGTTGATTACATTAAAAAAAGGTTCCAAAAGGGGGTTCTCACACTGATGCCATAGAAGAACCATTTTTGGTTCCCCAAAGAAACTTTTAAGTGAACAGTTCTTAAAATAATTTTTTTTTTCTTAGTGTGAAGAACAGTTAAAAAATCTAAAGAACAATGTATTAAGCTTTTTCATGGAACCATAGATTCCAATAACGAACCATCATTTTTTAAGAGTCTCCCTTGTTTTCTTTAAAAAAGGCAAAATCGAGGTTACGTTTGAGACATTTACAACGGAACTAAACGAGGCCAATTTTCAGAGGATTTAAAAGCAAAAATGTCACGCTTTTCATTTCATAATAGCACTTACAATAGATATTCTGTTAAAATGTGTGTATTATTTGAGCTGTAAAGCTGTTTAAATCATTTTTACAGTGATTTAGGACGTTCTTACGATGATAAAGTAATAAAATTGGGTATAACTTTTTTTATTGATTTTTTTTTTGGCACTATAATCATTGTGTTTGAATGTAACCCAGATTTTTGGAAATTCATTTTTGTGCTATCAACACTGTGCCACAGATGCTGTCGATTGAGTGTAACTAACAGTATATGGAACCCAGAATATTAATGCTTAACTTCAAGACGATGACAACATGAAATGGCGTTAATTTTTCTTGAGAATAACGTGCCTGATAATCCATGCACAATAAGACCAGGAATGTGCATTAAGAATGTAAATGGGGTGAATTTTGATTTCATGTTCACTTTAATCCGCTCTTGAGAAATATTTCAAAGAGATTTTTTGGAAACCGTCAGCATCTCTGGGGTTTAGTTGTTGCAGCCAGGCGTGAAAGTTACGAGTGTACTGCTCTTAATGGTAGACACCCAGGATAAAGTTTATATGAAGTGTCTCTAAGTGCACTTGGGGTGAAAATGGACCTTGTGTGGAAGCTGTAAGAGATTTTGATGGGAGCAGGATGTGCTATAATACCTACTGCAACGACAACACTATGCAGCTTAAGAGCACAACAGGGACACTGCTTGTACCGAAAATTACCTCATTTTGCTTTAAAAAAAATCCTTACAACGCCGGCATGTTTGCCTCACTCTTCATCTTAATAGAGTGATTTTGTTCCTGTTTTTGCTGACCTGAAGTGTTCTGGGGAAAACTGAACGTCCACAAGAAATGATTCATCTGATCCCTCAGTAGTCACAATAATTATGTGGTAGCTTTATATATATATATACAGTATATATACACACATACATACATATATACAGTGATCCAGAAATAGTCTTGAACCTTAAATATTTCTTGTTCATTTACCTACATTCAAAATCTAATATTTATTTTCATAAATCAATTTATAAAAAATCATAAATCAATATCAAACTGTCTGTATAGCTCGTTGCACGACCTCTGGTGATTTCACCATTCTGCTCTTAACCCTGCTGCGGGTCAGTCAACCGTTGGGCCATTGACAGGAATGAGTGATGACATTTCAAGTTCTATAATATGTTCAGTGTGACTCTTCATTTTAAATGTGTCACCACCCTTCCCATCATGAGCGACTGGTATCGTTTTGATTGACGGCTGCTCTAGCAGCACAATAGCACGCCTGCGGCTGTCTTGCAGAAATCCCTGCGTGGCTGCCTTTAGCATGCGGATGAGTTCAAACTAATAGAAATGTCAACACACCCCCGGTCCATCGACGTTCAACTCCCTTCTTATTCAGACGCTGCCACTATTTTAATTCAAATGATATAACATGATGTACTACTGCTGTTGAAAAGCTGCTTCTCCTTGGTTCATTTCCTCTCGCACGTATTGATGTTGTAATTCCAGGTCTCGAAGGGAAATGACGAGCTACTAATTCACTTTTTTGTTTCAATTTAACATTTTTAAAATCAATTCTATCTGCAAATGCTAGACATAAAGGCCAAGCAGCTCTTGCCATGCTTCTTCCTCATAATAAGAAGTTATTAAAGGAGAAGTTCACCCAAAAATGAAAATATGTCATTATTTACTCACCCCGACCATCTTAGATGGATTTGTCCCATTTAAATGTGTGATTAATTTGATTTGTTTAATACTACGGCTGTATGAAAAAAAAAAGATTGTTGCTATTATTATTGCTCATAATATAAAATGTACTAAATTCTAATTTGTCATCACAATAGAAAACATGAAAACATTACATTTATTTATAATTTATTTTGGACATTAATCTTTGCTTTAGTTATATATTATATTATATTATATGATATTATATTATTTAAAATTAATTCTTTTTTTTTGGATTGTCTATAATCGATTATAATGTACGAATGTTCATTAGACAATTTTGCATTGTTTTCTTCTGGTTTAACTCAGTATATCAAACCCTGAAAGCGTACTGTCCATCCTGGCCCCCCTTCTCCATACGCATCTTTCATGTATCTCTCCCATTATCATTAAATGCCACTGTGATCTGGAGACTCTGCGACTGGATTGGACGCAGGGATTGTAATCACATCACTGCATTATGCATGCTGTGCAAAATACCAAGATGAAAAGAATTTACAGCAGGACATTCATGCCAATCAGTTCCCCGCTATTAATCTTGCATGACAACGATGCTCCACCTATAATCTTCGGGCCAAAACAAAGGCCATGATTAAATGGGTTAAATGTGTGATTAATCGAATTAAATTTTTTAATAGATTGACAGCACTAATATATGTATAAAATAAAATATCAATGGCTAGTCATGGGTCATGTATGGCATTAAAAATGTTAAAAAAGGCATTAAAAAGCATTAAATTTAATGTGAAGGTACCTGTGTTGCGCGGAAGAGAACACGGGTAAAACTGCAGAGCTGTCAGAAATATTGTGGGCTCGATAAAGGGTTGAGATGTGAAACATAAACCCGGAAAGCGAGATTGGCACAAAGCTTGTGCTCTCACAGGGAGGGTAACGTAAGGGTCTCTTCCCCCGAGGACTCGCCTCAGGATAATACATTTCCCTTTGATATTCAACTCTTTGTGTGATACTGTACAGGACAGCCAGGAGTTGAAAATTAGATGTGCATTTCAATTCAGCATGACACCAACATACTGGTTTCTCTGCTGACTAAGCCGAAGACTCGACATGCATGAGCCTTTTTGTTTTGTATCTGACACAGTTCCTTAGTCAAGGCATGACGAGCATTACTGCACAATTTTAAATAGCTTACTCACAATATTTAGTTTATAATTTTATTTTCTGTTTCTGTTGATAATATATATATATATATATATATATATATATATATATATATATATATATATATATATTAGGGGTGGCACGGTTCACAAAACCCACGGTTCGGTTCGTATAACGGTTTTAGGGTCACGGTTTTCGGTTCTGTATGGTTCTTGTTGTTATTTTTTCTTTTAATCTTTAACACTCCAATTTACTTCAGCATATGATATATAGCTTAATTATCTAATTATTAATTAATTTTATTTCATAAATGGGGCGTGTTTGCAAAACGCAGCTTCTCATTTCCCGTTTCGAAGTAATATAGTGAGTGAGCGGTCACCGTGAGGAAACTTTCAGTGGCCCTGGAGGTCCATCCATCTGGAGAGCTACAATGGGCTGTGTCGGACAGTTCTTTGTCAATTTCTCCTCGTGTCTCGTCATCATAGGCGTAATTTGCGGGTGGGACATGTACCCTAGGGTCGATATTGTCCCCACCACTTTTGAAACATCTCGCGGCATGGATGTACCAATACAAATCAATAAATCATCTCCAGTTAACTAAGTATTCTTTTCGTTCGTTTGTTAAATAATAAGCAATCTAGCGCTGAAATGTGTTTTTTTTTTATCAAGTGATCAAAGTGCTCGTTGCCGCTGCGATCAGTGGCGCTGATACAGTGTTCTCTTGTGGCTCGCGCACACGCCGCACAGTCTTCACTCGGACGCGCGCTTCAATCCGTTGTGGAGACTCTCTATTCTTTCCGGTGAAATCACGAAACAAAATTCACACATCTGTCCCTGCTTGATATACAACCACTGATAAACATAATCGGTTTTGATGAAAAAGAAAAAAATATATATACGAGTGCGGATTAGAACTCAGAATCTCTGACACACTTGGCAAAAGTTCTGCCACTGGACCATTAAAGTATATACGTGAAACAGTCGATCTATGCATATTCACGTGAAAAAACAACATATAGTGGAGTAGATCTCATTAAAAACCCAGTGCACTATTTAAATCGATTGCTGGACATCCTAATGTTATTCTACATACATCTGATTTATGATTTAGCATTGTATTAGCACGGGCACGAGGCTACATTGCGTATACGTCAGAATTGTGAGATATAAAGTCAGAATTGCGTGTAATAAAGTCGCAATTGCGTCTTATAAAGTCAGAGTTTATATCACGCAATTCTGAGTTTATAATACGCAATTGGGAGATATAAAGTCAGAATTGCATGATATAAAGTCACAATTGCATGTTATAAAGTCAGAATTGTGAGATAAACTATTCTGAGGTAAAAAAAAAAAAAAAAGTCCGTCTTTTTTTCCCCCTTAGAATTGGACTTTATATCTCACAATTGTGAGTTTATATCTCACAATTCTGAGAAAATATGTCAAATTCTGACTTTATAACACGCAATTGCGACTTTATATCTCGCAATTCTGACTTTATAACACGCAATTGCGACTTTATTTCACGCAATTCTGACTTTGTATCTCGCAATTCTGAGAAATAAAGTCAGAATTGCGAGATGTAAACTCGCAATTGTGAGATAAAAAGTCGCAATTATCATTTAAAATTTTTTATTTTGTGGCGGAAACAAGCTTCCATAGATTGTTGCTGCTTGTCCGAACAAAAATTATTAATTTTAATAGTGTATGAATTTGACACTTTAATATTTTACAGGTAAGTTGTGAATTAAGGTTTTGATTTTTTAATGTTTATTTATGCTTATTTTTTTCCCTGCAATAGCTTCAATGTAGCTGCTTTTTACTTTTTATCGTTTTTTTTTTTTTATAAGAATTGCTTCATTATTGCTTCATTGAGTACCTTATAGCTTGAAAAGCTATACTTTCCAAAATTTCCCCCAAATCAGTTTGTATGTGACAACTCAAGTCAATTCATGATATTTGCAAACTTACTTAGCCAGAAATATCCATTCTGAATTGAGTTTGACAGCTGCGGAATACTTTCCCAATTATTATATCAATTTATTTGCTATTTTATGTGCTGATTTCAAAACCGTCAGACATGAATAGGTTTTAATGGTTGGTGGATTGTGTAATTGAATTGACCTAAAAACAGATTAGTTCGTTCCCTATGTGAATTGAATCGTTGCTTTCTTCCTCTCACCCACTTGAACGAACAACCAAGCACACGTTCCTTTCCCACAGTCCCACTCCCAGAGCTCATCAAAAGGGCCGTTGTACTCGTCTGTATCAAGTTCGTGATTAAAATAAGTCTTTGAAAAACATATCTGTGCTGCTGCATTGTTTTAGTGTTGTTATTTGTGGTTTCGAGAAAGGAATATGACAAAGCAAGGCCCCCCCTGAGATGCAATATGCAGCCTCAAACCCGAGACGTTTTTATACAGCAAGGGTTCATTTATATTAATGCATCCTCGGCTATTGGTATTCATGGAAGTTGTGGCGTTTTTGTGTTTACACATATTTTTAGGAGTGTGAGGAGGGGAAAAAGTGAAATTTAAATGCAATGATATAGCAGAGGGTGCAGTACTAAAGTGTATCTAACAAATTCACTTTGATGGTATACAGTTTATGTGCACTGTGCCAAAGATCAGAGCAACTGATGGAACGTGGGATGCCGTTCAGATTTCAAAGATCTTCCATAGGGAGGTGAACGCAGATGATAGAGGCTTTTATCGGCATGATGTCTGCTGGAATTTCCATCAGTCAGCACATCGTATCTATCGTGTTTCTTGGACATTTCACGTTCACCTTTGGGATGAGCCAGGGAATTGGACCACGGCCCCTTTTCCCGCTAAATTTATGGAAATGTATGAGGCGTGAGCTTAAATTGTTATTTGGTTGCTCTAAAAGCAGCTAGGGCCCTTGGCTATTTTGATACAGTTCATTTTATGCCTGTCAAAGACTGTAATTGGACGACCCTATTTGCTGTCAGTATCACCCTTTTGAAGTCAATAGAAAGCTGGAAGTGATGTGCACCACTCTGGGCTGCATCCTCAAAACAATTCCTTACCCTTTTTTGGCTTTCCTCCCTCAATATTCTCTCAAGAAACCCTTTTATTTCCTCTAGAGTTTATTTTGGGTTGTTATTCTGCGGTACTGTGTGGTTGGCGGTGCCAGAGGGAAAACAGGATATCTTGTGGGTGATGTTTACTGTAATCTCTCTTTGTCTCCTTTTTGCTGTTTTCTCTTACACTTTTGATTTAAGAATTGCTGATGTGGCCACAAGTATAAAGAGCTGACATCTGTGGATGCTCTTGATGTTTTCCCCCATGAATATCAACATTAGATTTGCAGCTTCTTTCTAACAGTTGGGAAATCATGTCTTCTAGGATTTGGACTCCAGCTCAGAGGTCGATGAAAGCTCAGATGATGACAGCACTCTGGACAGGGACTTGAACAACAAGACGGCAAGTGAACAGGGAGACTCCCCGTCGCTCTCCGACCAAGAAGAAAATCACCTCCAGACAAGAGACTTCCATAAACATTACCTCAGCTGCTCCAGGAAAGGCCAGGAAGGCCACTCCAGCATGGTGGACAGGCTTCTGGAGAGGTACGGGACTTGCATTCCCAACCATAATCCACGTCTCTACACCGCCACTGCAGCCAGTACCAAGTCTGTTGCTGGATACTCCATCCTAGCCTTCCCTGACTTCTGGGGACACCTGCCTCCTCAAGAGCAAGAGCCCATGGCTAAAAGACCACCACATGTGCAGAGGTGAGAATATAAATCTTTCACTTAAATTATGTCCCACACATATTTTGACTAAAGGAAAAGAGTTAATGAATTATCCGTCCAAATTCTCAACTTGTTCACAAGTGTACCAAAAAATGTAATCCCTTGCAAAAGGAACAAAAGTTCTTGCATAGTAACTTACTGACCCAAAAAATATGAAGAATTATTAATATTACTTTGGTTAAATAGGAAAATTCAACAGTTTTTATGCTATGTTTAAAATAAACATGATTAGAAAATCAGAATAAAGAATACGTTGTTAAAATGTACTGTTTGTATAAGATGTTAAGAAATTGTTTTTATTATAGTAATGGTCCGTTTGTTACCATCTTTACAAAATGATTCTCTTATTTCAATTTTAATTATGACATTCTTAAAAAAAATAGTTTAATTCATTCTTGTGCATATATACAGTATATATATATATATATATACACACACACATGCAGTTGTAATTGAAATTATTCAACCATCATTGCAAATCAGGTTCACTGGCAAAATGTACAGACTCAGCTATTGGCAATGAACAAATCAAACAAAAGTAATTGAAATAGCTCAAATGTTTAAAGTGGTCACTGAGCCGCCACCATGCTTAACTGTAGGCAGAGTGTTCTTTTCAGAATATGCTTCATTCTTCTTCCTACAGACACACCGCTGACCCATAGGGCCGAAAAGTTTTGTTTCATCGCTCCACAGAACAGAACACCAGAACTTCTGTGGCTTATTTATATGATTTTGAGCAAATTGGAGCTGACTTTTCTTGTGCTTTTGGGTCAGTAATGGTGTACGTCTTGGAGTTCCAGCATGCGTTTAGTACGCACCTTACTGTGCAGCTGAAACCTCAGTGCCTGTTGCCAGCAAGTCTTGCTGCAGGTCTTTTGCAGTCATTATATATATAGTTCCAAACAAAGCCACAGCAGAATTGTGGTGCATCTCTGAGCATTTCATTACTGTATGAATCCACATCTTTTAACGAATCGAGTGAGCCAATGATTCAGTGATTCACTCTTTAAGACATCACAGATAACAAAACATATGCAAAGTGTTTCTATTAGGGTTGTATTTAATTTTTTTGTATCTAGCTGTATTTTCCCCTGCTGTTTGTGATCCTATCAAAGATCTTTCACAGCATTCTTCTTCTGATCAGCTATGAAAGTCTGTATTGCAAAAACAATCCTGATTCAACATGAAGGAGCTCTCCATTCACCAGTGATCACATTTAGTATTCAATATTAAAAGATTTAAAGAGACAGTCGCTTTGAGAGACATATCTGGGGAATGGAGGAGAATTACTCTAGTGTTTTGTTTGCTCGTAAAAGCTGTGCCATTACAGACTGCGAAAAGCATTCATGAAAAACAACAAAAAGATGTTTGGTTCCATAAAGGCGCTTTCAAAACAACTCCCCAAAGATGCCTTAATTTGTACTTTTAGTTTTTGCACAAATTCTGTGTTCCATAATGCAGCTGTTTTTAACCTTATACGTTTGCATGTTGTTGAGATTGCCAGAAAAAGAAAACGATGCAAATATTAAACTTCATTTATAAGCTCATTTGTCTAAATCAGCTCACGTGGACACAATTTAAGGCCCATCTTTACTTACACATTGCCATATGAAAATGATTGTAAACATCGGCACTGAGTCATTAAACTCACTGTAAGTAGAAATGAAATCCATTAAAATATTTTCTCTCTGCGTTATACTCTCTTGCCTTAAGTGAGCCTTTCTGCTCTCGCTGGCTGCTTTGCTCTCAAACACCCAAACTCTTCTCTAGTGAGAAAAAGCCCTTAAATCTATATCTAATTACGGTCGCCCCCTTCGGAAAACTTGTTTTTGCCGAAAAACTTTCTTCAATGTGCAAGGGGGAGATTAAAGGGAATAGACATTTATTTCAGTCATTTCAGTAGTTTATTGTGTTTCCTCAAGGGTAAGATAAGTTTATATGGGGTTCTATTGGTGTCATTTTAACTCAAAAACAGTCACTTTTGGAGTTTTAAGAAGAACATGTCATACAGCCTGTGACATTTTGAATAAAGTTAGTTTTAATTCCACATATTGCTTCCTACTCCACCATTGACTTTTGATAAGTCTAAAACATTTGCAGTTGAATTTGACATCTTAAAATGTTTGTTAAAAAACACATTAGCAGAGGTGTGGACTCGAGTCATGTGACTTGGACTCGAGTCAGACTCGAGTCATGAATTTGATGACTTCAGACTCGACTCGACAAAATGTACAAAGACTTGCAACTCGACTTGGACTTTAACATCAATGACTCGTGACTTCACTTGGACTTGCGCCTTTTGACTCGAGAAGACTTGCTACTTCCCATGAGAACGGGGGGAAAAAATGTCCACATGGCCGCGCCGCTCTCAGTTTATCTGCATCTGTGAAAAAAATGTGCACCACCTGTATGCATGCAGCGAGCGCGCGCGCTGCCTGCACGACATCCAATCACTGTAGTCCCACGTTGTTTTGATTCGACAGCATCTAACGCCCGTTTCACATTCACACATACTCCGTTTGCAGTGCGTATGCGCCAGCGGTGCGTATTTTTTTCCGTACCCATGTTAACAGGTTAGAGCTTTCACACTGCACGCGGTTGCAGTCCGTCGATCCGTTCCAGGTGCGGTGCGTATACAGCAGTGCCGCGATCGTTTCCGCACCGAGTCTATTTCTGCTGTGCTGCACATGTGCTGCACGCGCTGAATTAAAGTGACAGCGCATGTTTCGTGGTCAACATGAACACAGATTGACCTAAAAATTTAGTAATTTCACCATAAATGCGATTAATTAAATAAAATGTAGTAATCTCACCATAAATGTATTTAATTAAATACTATTTTCACTTTAAGACCAGGGTAAAGCAAGGAAAACTACAATTTACCTCAACAAGGCGACATAATGAACAAATCTCGTCTCATTCGTGGAGGTGGAAAAACATGTTCCTTGTGACATGCAAGATTTATTGTATTAATTTAAATATAAAATAAAAGGCATGAGAGTCGGCTGTTTTTTTATATAAGTAGCCTACATGGTTAAATATTTGACCACTTGCTTTAGGAACTTAATATAAGTAGAAGTAATGCATTGAATAATAGGCCTACGTTGTTTAAATTGTGTTTAAACGTGCATACGTCTATTAAAGAGTGTATATGTGTACAAAGAGAATCGCAATGCTGAGACGTAAGACCGGGGTAGCCTAAATCAAGGGAAAATACATATTTCAACAAGGCAACATAACACTCGTCTCATTCGTGGAGGTGGAAAAACAAGTTCTTTGTGACATGCGAGATTTATTGTATAAAAGATTTAAATTATGCAAAAGAATGCTGTTTTTGTCAATTTTAAGTTTTAATTTAAAATGTAGGCTATGCGATTTTAATATAGCCTAAGTACATGGTTAAATATTTTACCACTTGTTTGAGCAACTTAATATATAATTATATAAGAGTAATGCATTAAATAATACGTTGTTTAAATTGTATTTAAACGTGAATACGTCTATTAAAGAGTGTATACGTGTGTACAAAGAGAATCGCAATGCTGACGATTTTTTTTTTTTTATAAAAGATGCTAATAACTTCTGGATTTGAAATACAAATAGTGAGTATGAATTTGTGGTACAGCCGCGGATCACGCACTGCAAACGCAGCATATGTGAAAGCACTATTGCGCGTGCTGGTCTTGCACCGCATACGCACTGCAACACGCATTCCAATTATATTATCAGGTTGGTCCAGTTTTTCAGAAGTGATAATTTTGAGGAGTGAGGATTTTATTGATGACATGTTTAAAAAGGTTTAGGCTAAAACGACCCATGTCTATTTGAAAGTTAAACTGTTTTGCAATATGAGGTTAATACAATACAGGACTGAAGCTGCATGCTCTGCATTGTTCTAGTGCAATATGCTGTTGAAATACAAGCATTTTTTGTGAAAATTTAATTTTCTGTTTTTTACTGTATTTGATTATAAATCAAAGTATAAAAAGAGGTTTAAATAAATACAAATCTTACAGACGTACATGATTTGTATTAATTTTATTTCTGTGGTAAGAGGACTTGAAATGACTCGAAACTAAAATGGTAGGACTTTGGACTCGACTTGAGACTTGTTGGCTTTGACTTTTGACTCGACTCGGGACTTGCCTCATCTTTGACTCGACTTGACTCGGGACTAGAGGGCAAAGACTTGAGATTTACTTGTGACTTGCATAACAATGACTTTGTCCCACCTCTGCACATTAGACATGTCTGACACATTTTGACTAAAGTTGCAGGAAAATGACTCTCACGTTTACTTTTTTAACCTTTGTGATGGTCTACACTCAGAATTTAACACAATGAAGGACAGAATGCTTGTTTATGTCGTATTGTTTTATAGGTCTTTCCATGAAGTAAACAATTTGATGAGAGCGCGCCCAGTTTATTGCCGGTCACAGCGGACTGTTAACTTTGTTTTCGCTCATTCATTCAACCCCATTATCATCTGAAATTTGCTCTCGGGATTGAAAAGTCCACACAGATTGTTTTTTTCTCTCGCATTTTGCTCATTCGCGTCAAGAGAAAGGCCTTATTGTTGAGAAATAATGCACACAAACAACCAAGAAAATTTGCCAATTAGCATAATGTAGTGCAAAAAGAGGAGGCATTATAGAGTTGACCATCCACAGAATTGAGAACGACTTTCATTATCACTGCTTTAGGCAAACGTCTGCATACTGTATTTTTAGTTTGTGTGAAAATGTAAGTCGTTATTCACCAATAATCTTCTCTCCAGTGAGTTTCATGAATTCATGAACTGGATCAACCAGATTCATGAATCAGTCGTTCAGGCCAGTCTTGAGAATTGAATGAATTGAAAATAATTGAATCAAAATGGTGATTAATTTACAAATCAAATAGTATAGGATGATATAATATTATAATACAGCAATATAGCACTCAAGTCAGTTTATGTACAGTATAGTACAGTATATATATATCTACTCTTGGAAATCAAAGTCACTGATTTCAAATCTTTTTTTTTTTTTTTTTCTCAGGAGGAAAGTTTTTGAAGACATTCAGCGTCTCATCTGTCCAGAGGACATCATCAACAAGGTTGTTTTTGACATGGACGATCCCAGGTAACACTTCTTTTCTTTTTCTTTTTGAATGCTTTATACCTAAAACAATTGCAATAGAGATTTGAAAAGGGTAATTGTGGTAGAAATACATTTTTTAGGTGCAGTCTTGTTTGAGATTTGATTTTAATCGTATAGTTCCTCAGTCCTCACCTTGTGTGTGTTTATCCAGTCAAGCTTGATTTGACGTGACCGTGTGTGTCAGGGGCATTCTGGGTGATAAACCCTTGAATGGACAGTGTCTCTCTGCCAGCTCAGATGCTGATGGACAGCTTGTCGTCTGTCATGTAGTTTGTGGGTTAGCAGTAAAGAACAGTGTTTGTGTTATCTGAGCCGTGTGCCTCCATCATGTGGACAGTGTTCTGCTGTGAATTTACTTGTCATTTGCAGCGTGACTGGAATTTATTGATGCAAAAGGTGTAGAATGAATGATTTAGCAAGAATCATGGTTGCTGTGAATCAATATCTGCGATAAGTATGGTGATAATTCACTTGTTTGTTAAGCTAATGTGACAATATGGTGGAGTGTAACATGCTCAATCAGCACAGCTGTCCAAAAATGTATCTCTCTTTCTTTCATCTGTTCTTCTATTCATGCTTTTCTGTTTATCAGACTTCTCCAATTAATTTAATTTGTCCCTTTCTTTCTCTTTTCTTTCACCTTTTCTTCTTTCTGTCCCTCATTCATGTCTTTCTCTTTTTAATTTCTTTAACCCCCCCCTCCTTCCCTTTCTCCTTTCCTTCAACCTATTTCCCTTCCTTCCTTCTTTCCTTTCTTCTTTTTTCTTCCATTGTCTTTCTTTGATTTCCTTCCCTTCTAATTTAAATGTCATTCCTTGCTTCCTGTCTTTAAATTTTCTCTTTGTTCCTCCTTCCTTTCCTCTTTCCTTCCTTTCCTCTTTCCTTCCTTCCTTCCTTCCTTCCTTCCTTCCTTCCTTCCTTCCTTCCCTCCCTCCCTCCCTTCCTTCCTTCCTTCCTTCCTTCCTTCCTTCCTTCCTTCCTTCCTTCCTTCCTTCCTTCCTTCCTTCCTTCCTCCCACCCTCCCTAACTCCCGCCCGCCCGCCCTTCCTTCCTTCCGCCCTTCCTTCCTTCCTTCCTTCCTTCCTTCCTTCCTTCCTTCCTTCCGTCCTTCCTAACGTCCTTCCTTCGTCCGTCCGTCCGTCCGTCCGTCCGTCCTTCCTTCCTTCCTTCCTTCCTTCCTTCCTTCCTTCCTTCCTTCCTTCCTTCCTTCCTTCCTTCCAACATTCATTGTTCTTCTTTATTGTTTTTCTGTTTTGCTTCCTTCCTTGTTTTTCCTTTTTTCCTTTCTTTATTCTCATTTTTATCTTTTCTTACCTTTCCTACTACATCTTTCTCTTTCCTTCCTGTATTTTTTTGTTCCTTCTTATTTTCCTTTATTTTTTTTTATATTTCCTCCCTGTCTTTCTCCTTTTCCTCATTCCCTTCTTTCCTGTCTTTCCTGTATTTTCTTTCCTTCATACATTCACTCTATTCTTCATTCCTGTCTTTCTTTCTTTCTTTCTTTCTTTCTTTCTTTCTTTCTTTCTTTCTTTCCTCAGTCCACAGTGTTCCACCGATATGTGTCCCAGTTCCCTTCGATTTTTCTCCAAATTTGAGAGTGGGAACCTGCGAAAAGCCATTCAAGTCCGCAGGTGAGTCTCTGCATTACAATACAGTGCACGTACACAAGCACACAGACGTTCAACCATGTACTGCAGACAGCGCGGCGAGTGCCCTTGGGCCTCATTTGTAGTGCGTTTGCAGTCACACTCTCTCTCCCTCATTCTTATGTTTCCACTCTTTCAGCAAGCTTGTCTCGTCAACGCATGCAAGATCAAATCAAAGACGCCGTCTACAGAGCAGTTCCGATGCGCTTAAATAAAAGAGCCGACGTTATATTTTTCCAAATGAAATGTAGCGCCCGTAACAACAGATAGGGATGGAGAGAGAGATTTCTCTCTGTCGTTTACGCAACACATTTCTCAGCCTCTCTCTCTCTCATTACTTCTCTCCTATTCTCTCTTACACCCACTTTGTCTGATTTTCTCCTGTCTGTCTATCTTTCGCAGTCATGAATATGATTTGATTCTCAATGCTGATGTCAACTCTTCTGCACACTATCAGTGGTTTTATTTTGAAGTCAGTGGCATGGTGGCCGGCGTGCCTTATCGTTTCAACATCATCAACTGTGAGAAAGGAAACAGCCAGTATAACTACGGTAAGCCATACGTTAGCGACTTTGGTTTGGATTACACAAGTAGTATATCCTATTCCTGGGTCAGCATATGTTGTTCTAGAAACCAGGGTTATCGTAATTAACTAAAACTATTAAAAATAAAAATAAATAAAATAATAATAAATAAAATTAAAATGAAAAACGTAAAAACTTTAACTTGACGTACCAAATTAACTAAAAATAAAACTGAAATTAAAATGACTTAAAACTACAAACATATTAAAAAATATATATAATAATAATAATAAGTGACAAAAACACAACAACATTTTTAAAATTAACTAAAAAAAAAAAAACTATAAAAGTATCTCAATGATACTAAAACAAAAGAAACAACAGATTGAAGTAATAGGTATTTATGCACACTTGAATCCAAGGTACACTTTTTTAATATAAAATTTTGGTACACAACTCATTCTGTATCTTTTGTGGTATGAACATGATCTCCTCAAATCAGCACAAAAGTTGATCCAGGAATGTGTCCTCCTTGTGTAAACAGTGCTCTGTTTGTTATGTGGACCAGGTGAGGGTTATAAGAGCTGTTTTTAATACCGCACACTAAGGTTGTATATTCTACGATTGTTCTAGGTGGCACTGATTTTGACATCCCTCTCCTCAAAAGAAATACAGCACACCAGGCATGAGAAGATGCCACAGTGGTAGCAGCTAAATCATATCATAGCCTCACATTGCTCTCAGACACAGCGGTGGGCCTGAGCAGCTCTTAAATCTGACACTAGCCGTATATTCCCAGAAAAATACAATGCTCCGACATTTCTAAAGTTCCTCCCCCCATAAAGCGTTTTCAATGGCCCTTGACTGCCTTTTCTTAATTTTGGTGTGCAGCTGGGCATTTTAAGACACTCGTGCTGGCCCGAAGTCAGTGTTTTATGTCTCTATATTAAATGAGATGTCCTTTACTTTTGACCTTATTTGAGTCTGAGTAAAACATACTCTCAACAAACATATACTTTGAGAGAATGCATTTCAGGGAACTCTGTCAACATCTCTTCTTCGGGAAGTTAGTGTTTTGGAGAAATGGTTCAGCGTGTTGGTTTTAAGAAAGGAATGTCTTGCCTTTCCACTGAAAGAGCCGATCAGCTTTTTTTTAAACAGATAATATTTATTTATTTATTTTAATATAACTGCTCTATAACTGTTTTGGTGATTTTAGCTTTCCTCATTCAATGTTTTTAGTTTTTAGTTTAATATATTTTATTTATTCCTGTGATGGAAAAGCTGAATTTTCAGCATCATTACTCCAGTCTTTAGTGCCACATGATCCTTCAGAAATCATTCTAATATGCTGATTTCGTGCTCAAGAAACATTTATTATTAATTTCAGTCAACAACATTTATTTCAAATAGAAATCTTTTGTAGTATAATAAATGTATATGTCACTTTTAACCAATTTAATGCATCCTAAGGGCCAGTTCACACAGAATGCACTTTTGCGGTTAGAAAATTCCAGGTTAATGTAATGGGGAAAAAGGCCAACATAGTCTAGAGACATTTTTTTAAAAGATTTCCGCATTTTTGGAAAGCTGTGTCATGTTAACCTATTGAATTCAGGGTAGACCCAAAAATGATTTGATTTTTATATTTGTATAATTATTTGATTTGGCAATTGGCCACACTAAAAACATCCACTTTTATCATCTATGTGTTTGTGCAAAAGCTAACAATCTGCATGTTTAGCAATTACAGAATGACCTTTAAATGACTGACTGTTTGACATGGTTCATTACTGTATGATTGTCCCGTGTTGTTTCAGGCATGCAGCCTGTGCTGTATTCTGTGAGAGAGGCTCTGGAGGGCAGACCACACTGGGTGCGATCAGGCTCTGAAATCTGCTATTACAGGTACTTTGCTTTTGCATTTTGCTTCAGGTCTTCACATTTAACCCCACATTCCTTCACTACACCTCGCTTTGCTGTACTTTTTCTTGAAAAAGTGAAATTTATTCTTTGTTCAATATATACACTGCACATGTAGCGTCTAATTGTGCTTTTGACTCCCACAGAAATAATTTCTGCCCTAGGAGAGGTCAAAAATGTTCTTTCTACACACTGACCTTCACGGTGACCTTTCGCCATGATGATGATGTGTGCTACTTGGCTTACCACTACCCTTACACGTACACCACCCTTCAGGTGTTTGGAATTGCCCTCTTTGTATGAATATGTGTCCTCTATGGAGATAATGGAGATAATAATAATAATAATCCCTGGTCATAATTAGTAATTCACCAAAATACATTTTTGTTTTTACGAAAACTGATGTATGGATTTAAATGTAAACATTTAAACGGTGGCTGACATTTATTCAAACATACTTTAAATAATTACAACCACAGACTAAGTAAAAATATGATGAAAATATAATATAGTGTATATATTTAGCAAAACTAGTCATTTTTTCTAGTTGACTATCACTTTATGGACATTGAATGGCTTTTCTGAGGTATGTAACATTACGTGACATTGTTTACAATCAGTTTTATTGACGTCTTTCGTGGTTGGAACACTGATTGAGCGATTACATGAGACATGATACATTTCTTTCAACATGTCTTCAGATGTTTATTTCATGCTATAACTAGAGGTTATGTAACTATAACTAAGCCCCTTTCACACAGCGTGTTGATCCCGGGAAATTGCCGTAAAATTGCTAGAGTGCTTTCTGTGTGAACGCAAACACGTCCCGGGATTGATGCCAGGATCGATGCCGGGATGGGGACCTAGTAACATTGTCGGGATCAGTCCCGGAACGCGCCCTGTGTGAACAAAAGCCAGGACCAATGCCGTAAAAGGGTATTTTGTTGCTCTTAGAAGAAAGTTTGTGTTCGTCATCAACAAAGAAAGAATGAAAAAATGTCTGCAAAATAGAATAAAGCAGAGACCAGGGAGCTCCTTACTATCCGCGCTGAAGCTGAGATCGTTCGCCAGCTTTGTGGAACGGTACGCTTGTGTACGACCGAATCCGGAAAAGGGATCTTTACGGGATGTGTGTGAACACACTCACAGATTCTGGAAAATCACTGGCTGTGTGAATGAACCAAAATCAAACGATCCCGGGACAAATCCCTTGACACATTATCCGTGTATTTTCCGGAATCTCTGTGTGAAAGGGGCTCTAGAGGAACAGATGATTGGTTCATGTGCTGCTTGAACTGAGGAGGCTACACCGATCTGTCACGCATCAAAGCAACATTTATTGTTTCAATTTAGTTATAAAATTGACTTCGAAAAAGTCAATGACTTCGAAAAGATGCTCTGACTTTGAAAAGCTTATTGCGATTATTGTATGGTAGGCGCTCTACAAATAATGTTTAGTGAAGTTTTGATCGCGCATCGGCTAAAGACAGCATAGACTAAAAGATTTCAAATCGATTTAAATAAAGAACTCATTATTGTCAACCTAGCCATAGTGTTCATACAGCTGAGATGATTACCTGTTGTAGCTTGTCTACATTGTGTGCATGAAATAGACACTGGCACAGTCAGAACACGCCATCAGATTCAGTCAATGATTCAGCCCTCCTAAACTGATATATATTTTGGTTGCTTTAATGTCAGTGCATCAGTAGTCATAATGGCTAATGACTAAAGCAAATGTTTTTGCAATTGTTCTCTAGACCCATCTGAAGATGTTGGAGAAGTCAGTCGACCCACAGAAAGTTTTCTTCAGGAAACAAAACCTCTGTGACACGCTGGCGGGGAACTCCTGCTCCTTAGTCACGATCACTGCCTGCCCCACTTCCAGAGCCTGGAAACATCTGCACCAGCTGCGTAAGTCTGACAGTAAAACTCATAATGAGTCAGATTTATGCTCTTGTGTGTCAACACACCTGTGTGCTAAGCTGAAGGAGTATGTGTGTGTGCTCGTATAATCTGTACGGAGTATCTGAGCTTTGACGCCTCCTGTCAGAGGAGGAGTTGAGGGGCATCAGTGTGTGTGTGTGTGTGTGTGTCTTTTTGGGTGGGTGGATGTATGTGTGGAGGACACAGTTAGATGGGATGACAGTGCTTGACTCACTTCCTGAGTCGTATGTTATTCCAGGGGACAAAAAGTTAGTAGAACTAGGAGGGCACATATGGATTGAGAGGAAGTCAGGTTGACTCTTTCTTGTTGGTAGTCACTTCAAAGGCAGTTACATGTACATTTAATCTTTTAGCAGACGCTTTTATTCAAAGCGACTTACAAATGAGGAGAGCAATAGAAGCAATCAAACCAACAACAGAGCAACAATATGCAAGTGCTGTGACTAGTCCCAGATAGTCTAGCACCATACATGTAGCATTTCTTTTATATATATATATATATATATATATATATATATATAGAATATTACGTGTTAATATTAATGGGTCAAGTGTTGATGAAAAAGATGCATCTTCAGCAGTTTCTTGAAAATGACTAAAGACTCAGCAGCTCGGGTTGAGTTAGGCAGGTCATTCCACCAGCTTGGAACAGTCAAGGGTCAGTGAAAATGATTGTGTGCCTCTTTGGGATGATGGCTCCACTCACTACTTCAGACCAATGTGCCCTCCAGAAGCTTGCGTTCTGGAAGTGAACGGTGCCACTTCCAGAACGCAAGTTTCTCGAGGGCACATAGGTCTGAAGTAGTGAGTTTATGTATAGGGGTACAAAGCCAGTGGTTGTTCTTTACAAACATTAGTGCCTTGAATTTGATGCAAGCGGCAATTGGCTACCAGTGCAATATATATATGTGTATTGTGTGTCTGTGCGTGTGCGTGTGCGTGTGTGTGTGTGTGTGCATATATGTATGAGGTATGAGGGGCCGTATAAGCCAAAATCCATTCTTCTACTGTCACACACATACATTCTCCTTTCACATACATACATTTCTACTCTCACACTTACACATTCTCCTTTCACATATATACATATCTACTCTCACATTCACATTCAATCTCCTTTCACTTACATACATTTCTACTCTCACATTCACACTCATTCTCCTTTGACATACATACATAATCTACTCTCACAGTCTACAGTCTTGAATTGGTACTCGTACCCACTCTTGCATTAAAGCTGACAGGTGTGACTGAACTACAGAGATAGATGTTTCAGACTGAAGAAAGACCTAGAGGGACATGCTGACCCAGCTGTGGGCCACTTCCTATGGGTAGCACGATGCTCACCAACCCTCGTCTCCTGATGAATATGGAGGCGAAACATCTGCAGCTTTCTCCCCATAGACCCACAAGGAGCATCTGGCTCGGTTGGGGGTGCAGGGACGGCCTGTTCCGATCAACCGACTGCTGACAGTCCCCAAGACACTCCGACATACTGCAAAGTGACCTGCTGACAATTCCCAAAGACTGCCGAACACAGTGACCTGCTCGCAAACTTGACACTTGTGCCATTGATCAAAGACTGCCAGTTATTAGCGCGTTTACATTAGCTGTGCCTGAACTTTGTGTGCGCATTTGTTTATGCTAGTGTAATCAAATCACAATGAAAGCACTCATATGGGCTTTCTTCAGGAATTCGTTGGCTAATGAAATCAGTGACATGGAAATGACTTCCTTTATTTTTAATTCAGACTCTGTGATATTGTTTTAACAGCATCACACTTTGAATATAACTCCTATCCTAGCATTTGAAAGCATCAGGAACCTTATATGATTATTATTTCAGAACTTATTTTTAGTGAATAGTCCTGCTATTTTAACACTTTGGTGATCAACATACCAGTTATAAAAGCAAAATACATAAGTAATAAGCACAGTGCTGGGGAAAGTTACTTTTTAAAATGAACTTACTTTTATATATTTACTGAATTTCTCTTAAAGAATATTACATTCGTCTTATTATGGAAGCCAGTTTCTATTTTTTAAAAATGTAATTGTGACTTAACAGTTGCAGCTATTTTTCTCAAAATGTAATTTTATATCTGACAATTGTAACATTATTTCTTGTAATTGCAACTTTATAGCTCATATTGGGACTTTGTATCTTACAGTTGTGACCAGGGGTGCAAAAAGATGTTTTAGGTTGGGGGTGCTAAACCACATTTGCAAAAAATAAATAATATTGAGTCTATAAAACATGTCAAAACTCAACGAAGCACAACGTGTATTGGTGATAACACTCGTTTAAACCGCAAGCACACCGAGACATTTGACTGCACACAACGGATCGGTCGACGGGACATAAATTAAGCCTTTAAATAAAAGGGTTATTGAGCTCTTTACACTGTCATACACAATAAAACAACCTGCACAGCAACATGAAATCAAAACGAACACAAAAAACGGCCTAACTTACACAGCACCGAAGGTGGACTTGCACTCACTAATACGAATACTTTCTACGCACACTGCAATGGTCACAATATGACGTCACACTCTGCACGTAAATTAAAATATATATATATATATATATATAATTCGACATATAAATAATACTTTTTTTAATAGCCCACTTAAAGTGTTAATTACAAATAAATTACCTAATGCTAAAAATGAATAAATGTAAATGAACAAAAATTTGCGTTGCATTTACAATCCTGTGAAAATGCTGCACCCTTACTCGCCGTGCCCCTGATTGTGACTATATTTTTTGTAATTGAGACTCATGACACGTTACCACAACACAATATCTAATGCAATTCAATCTAGATAGAATATGCATTTTTATTGTAAAAAGTATACACATTTTGATCAAATGTAATTTAAAAAAACACAAGCGAGCTGCATCTTATGAGTGGCCATGTCATCAGGATGCTGGAATATTTTCAAAATCGCTGCTTAAATAGAAATAAGTTATAGTACAGTTCTATCCAAATATGAAGTCTACTAAATTTGAAGAAAATATCTTTCCCATCAGTTGACACACAGTACTGTTGTGACAGCCGCAGCAGCAGTCAGACACAGCGTCACCGCAGTGAACAGCATCCAGCGAGATTCACGTGGCTCTGTGTAAACATCAAGCCCGAAACACACACACACTCTCACACATGCAGGGCACCTCATCCATCTGTCATCGTCCTGCTGAGTGTGTCGTCCCAGCTGACACCATCCCGAAACATCACAGTGCATTTCATTAATCTGAACATCCATAAAAAAAAAAAAAAAAAACGTGTCAGTAAATCAGACTCTCTATCAAGCGATCCATAGACAGATGTGTATATGTAATATGCAAGATAAATTACAAAAAAATATTTTTGCAAAATCGTACATATTTTACGAATTGGCCAATTCGTATGAATTCATACGAATGACCTACCCCTGACCCCGCCCCGAGTGAGGTCGGACGAATTAGTACGAATTAGCCAACTTTTTATCATTCGTACGAATTCGTACGAATTGGTCGTGAGATAGCGTTGGGTAACCCATACTCAGTATTCGTCCTCTGCATTTAACCCATCCAAGTTAGTGCACACACATTAAGAGCAGTGAGTATTGAACACACACACACACACACACACACACACACACAATACAAACCGTGAACACACACACATACGCGGAGCAGTGCGCAGCTATTTGCAGTGGCGCCCGGGGAGTGATTGGGGGTTAGGTGCCTTGTTCAAGTATTGAGCAATGTATTGAGGGTGGAAGAGAGCGCTGTTCATTCACTCCCCCACCTACATTTTTCCTGCCGGTATTCAGAATCGAACCCGCAACCTTCGGGGTACCAGTCTGACTCTCTAACATTGGGTCATGACTGCCCCTAAAATACATACATTTGCTTGTAAAAATGACTCCTGATTCATAGAATGACATGTAAACAATTTCAAATGAACATACGCTTATGAGTTTACTGTACTTACTTACTTGTGAACTGTACACATATACGGCTGCTATCTGTGGCAAAATGCGGCAACAAACTCTGACATTTGCCTGTCGGAGGATTACACCTTAATTAGCACATTGGGGTTTAGAAGCATTAGCACATGAGCTTTGCCTTTACACATAGTGGGATTTTCATAATCACTTTACAATTTCTCTCAGATGCAGGACTTACGCGAACTCCCGTCCACTGCATTATTGAATTAAAGGCCTCAGATATGATTAACTGTAATCACGGTGCCCCACATCAATCACTACAAACAAGTTAGGCCGCTTTTATAAGCCAATGGTGATTAGAAGGTGGTGCGGGTCACCGCTTGTTTCTGTGCGTACAAGAGAGAAACCGTCTGGACATCGTTGTGGAATGAGAACTTGTTAATATGACACATCAGACGAGCCGTGTCAGCTTTTGTGTATTGTTAAAGTTGTGTAGCTGACCAACAGAATTACGGCAGCAATTCAACCGGATAAACTTAACAGCTTAATTTGTGGTCGGTGTATTTGCATAACTCTCAGGGATTCTCACAGGGTTCTAATTAAACAAATCCCTTTGATTAGCTGTACCTGTAAACAACACCCGCATATACTGTACGTTTACACTTTTGTGCTTTCTTACAAAAGCGTCAGTTAAAATGTCTTGCAGCACTCCCTAAATAACAAAGATGTCACGTTACATAACAAAAACAATTTTAGTTGACTGTTGTTTGTGTGCGTTGCCTTGAGGTGTATATCACAGGCAGGTTATAATTTTCTGCTATTATGTATTTGGGACATTCTGGGTGCTATGCAAGAAATTAAACTTTTTGTTATACTGAAGAGTATTTTTATATTGTCAGTCTTCCCATAAAAAAGGGAAATATCCAGACTTCCAAGCCTAGAAAGGTTATGTAAATGAATAAATAGTAAGAAATTAGTTGAATATAATATTTCTATTATACTTTTTAACATACCTTTTTCTAGTTATACTCTACTGCAATATTTAAATAGACATATTAATATTATTAATATTAAATGAATCAGTAAATTATACACACACACACACACACCAATAACCAATAATTAACCAATAACATAACCATTCACATGACCTTGCATGGCTCAAAAAGTTCAGTGTGTTCAAAGTGTGACACAATTGTTCAAATTATATATACATTTATTTGGCTGGGCCATGAAAATTTGATAAATGTTTTCCAACCGTTGACAATTTAGAAAAGCCCCTTAAATGTGTGTAACAGAAATACAGGTTCTTATCTGTTAGTCACATTGCCCATGCCTTCTGCTGACAGTGAATGATAAATCCTATTTGCAATACCTTTCTGCTTGCGTTTGACTCTACATTAACTGTCTGTCCCCCATGCATCCTGCAGCCTACATGTTTCTTTCTTTCTCTCTCTTTTCATATCGCCATCTGTTCTATCGCTCTGTCCTTCATGTTCACGAAGTCTCTTCAAATAGACGTCATAACCCCCATTTCACCCACAGTCCACTGGACAGAATCCAGAAACTGGGCTCATTACATGAAAATAATGACTTCGCTGTTCGGTTTTGCCCCTTTTTTCAACTAATATTTTGCTGGAGCCGATGCTCGGCTGGAAGATCAGCTCTCAGAACTGGTACATTTGTCCCACTGATTTGAGATCTGATTGATGATGTAACTGATTTTTGCCTGCCATTTTATTTTAGCCAGAAAAAGAGTTTTGAGGACATATTTTAACATGCATAATATGATTAAGCATCTTTATGCTTTCATGAGATGGTTTTGATGCAATGATGAAATGATATATAAAAAAAGTATTTTTTTGTATTTCAATATTTTCCATGGACATTTGAAAAATATCAGGGAATTTTAAAAGTGTTATTTCCAAACCTGGAAAGTCTGGACGTAGTAAATGTTAAGTCATTAGTGGAAAATGTTAGTAGTCAAAATAACTTAATTTTATATTTTACAGCCAGTGTACCTGTAGTCATGTTCAGTGGTAAAATATTTTAACTAAATATGCTATATTAAATTTTGTGTTTTGATTAGGTATGCTATTGATATCTTATTATTAATTAAAATATTTAATACAAATAAAATATGCAAATTGCCTTGATATTGTTATGGGTGTGTTGATGTCATACACAAGAATAAATCTGAACGCATAAAATAAAGATTATGAGTCTAATTATAAAATCAGATAATATGGTTGTAAAATAAAGATGCCTTCATTGTAAAAACTAGGATGACCCCATTATAAAAAACACAGACACATAAAACAGTGAATCCTCTTGTCGCGGAAAGTGTCTCCCTGCAGATCGCTTTTGGCAAAACTGTCATGCTAAACGGGATTACTCTTGATAATTAACAACCCAAGAAATGAGCACGAGTGAGATTCCTGTGGAAGACTTTTAATTAATAAAAGGCTAAATTAAAAGCTGCATTTTCATAAGCTTTGCAGGGCAAATTCATCTCATGATTGCAAATGGACAAGTCTGATATGTTCTAATTGGACCTGATTTGCATATACAGGAAAGGATTACAGAGATTGGTTTTGATAGCTTAAGGCTGGCTTTGTACTTCGCGATCAAGAGGCGTAGACTTTTTCTCCCTGGGCGTGTATATTAGTGAAGAGTGTGTTAGTATGTTCCACTGATGATTAAAAATGTATCACGCATTTAAGCAAAATTATATGACTGGCAGACAGATATGAACATTTATTTACAGAGATTTTATATTGTTTGCTAGATTTGAATTCTAGCAACTTAATTTGTTACTCTGTTGATACTCAGGACAAGTCTCTGACCAGTGCTGGAGTCTACGTCTAAGTTTAGGTCATTGTCTTAGGACATAAACCCATGGTTTCACAGACAAGGCTTAAGCCTAATCCCAGACTAAAATGCATGTTTGAGCTGTTTTACTGAAAGCAACTTGAACTGTCATATCTTAAAATATGTCAGTGCCATTGTTTTGTCTCAAGATGCACAATAGTAATTACTTTTTCTAAGGCACATTTAGAAAAGCTGCTTAATGTCCTAATTGAACTAAGGCCTAATCCTGGTCTAATCTAAGCCTTGTCTGTGAAACCAGGCTAAAGTGTAATACTAACAGCTTAATTTTTTACTCTTTGTTGTGTGTGATATTTAGGAAACGTCTCCAACCTCCAACCTAAGTTCTAGACCTAAATTACACATAGACCCAGACTATGTCTATTGCTGCTTCTGAAGTGTATTATACTAACCACTAATTTAAGTCAAAGTCTGAGTCAAGGTCTAAGTTGGTGTCTAAATCTGGTTCTGTGGATATTTACAAACTTAATTTGATAAGTTGGGCTGTACTGTATTTTTGCGTGCGCAAACACATAACCTATATTTATAAAACAGTTATGTCCGGTCGAACGATGTATTAATTAACTTCAGATTGGATTGTGTTGGTAATAGGCACTTACCTAACACTAAAAGATGTTTCGTGCCTCTAACAAGTGCTTTCAATCTTCTTTCTGATCTGAATGGTATGTGGAAAACACTTGAGTTTTGCTACGTGTCCCGGCATCTAGAACACAACTGAATGCTTTTCAAGCGTCTCCATACTTGGAAAGTACTTTTAAACAGGAAATGACAAAATATTTATATACATAGTTACAGCGGGTCTATTTGCACGGGATTAGTATTACTGAGGTCATTTTTCCGGACCTTTTTACTGAAGGTAAAAGTCGCCGTAATCTTTACTGACAATGTCCGTAATAGGGATGCACCGAAATGAAAATTCTTGGCCGAAACCGAAAACCGAAAAAGAGGAAACCAAGGCCGAAAACCGAAACACCGAAAGAAATTATGCCAATTATTGTTAGTACCATTGCATTTATGGCTATGACTGTGTACTAAGTTTACTAAAATCAAGGCATTGCAATTGCATAAATTAATATTAAAGTTTCAAAGAATAAATCCATTAAAATTTTATGCAAATATTTATTTAGCATTTGCAAAGTATAAAATTAAATGTTTAACTTGACCCCACTCATGTGTACATTAAATAATAATGTAAAAGCCTACTGGCCTGGAGAAAGGTTTAAAAATGAAATGTTCTCTCATAAAAACAAAGTGCATTTAGGTCAATACTGCCATAGCCCAAAATAATATCTGCAGTTATATGCTCATGGACGTGAGTTGCAAAAACCATAAACAGCTCAGGTAAACCTCTGAGAAATGACGGCTGCTCTGCACACACACGCAAAGGTCTCTCGCTCCCTCTCTCTGCCGCGCGCGCTACGTATGCGCGCTCATGCTCGCTCGCGATTCCGGGAGATTTAAACTAATTTGCGGGCATTAGGGAGCCGGTATCAATACGCGGGAGACTCCCGGAACTTCCGGAAGACTTGGGATGTCTGTGTTTTGAAAATCGCTGTCCGTGGGTCACTCTTAGATATATTTAAATACGTCCACACCGCAGATATGTAATGTTGCTTCAGACAAGCACGTGCAGGTCGCGGTGTCTGCTGTTTGCGTCATCACAACATTTCGGCCGTATTGTTTCGGTGATAAAAGTCTTTCGGCCGAAAACCGAAAATGCACTTTTGGGCCATTTTCGGCCGAAAATTTTCGGTGGCCGAATATTCGGTGCATCCCTAGTCCGTAATGATTACTGAGATGGCACATTCGGACGGGACTAAAATCACAGAGAAGCTCTGGTAATTATTACTTTACCCCACCTCTCCATGTTAAACTAGTCCCGTCCGAATAGGGCTTAAGTCTA
This sequence comes from Rutilus rutilus, assembly GCF_951802725.1. Taxonomy (NCBI): domain Eukaryota; kingdom Metazoa; phylum Chordata; class Actinopteri; order Cypriniformes; family Leuciscidae; genus Rutilus; species Rutilus rutilus. The sequence goes on from NC_140233.1 coordinate 10,385,004, forward strand.
AGAATGCCACTTACACGTTCTTATAAATCTGAGGACTGGGAGACATTTCATACTCTATTGGATCTTTATGGAAATCAACTACACTCAAGGAACCCATGAAACCTGTATTTTTTTTCTTCACAATGTGCAGTATTATAAGCCCCACTTTCAAAAGCCTTTCCTTTGAATGTCTTAAGTGCCATTCAACAGAGGCACATAAACCTGGCTATTTAAACCCTAACACACACCCCACACATTTACATACATGCACACAAAGAGGAAGTAGATGTTTTTAGGCAATGTCAGTGGGAGGTAAGTTTGCTCAGATAGCAGGCTATCAGGAGAGACAAAGACACAAAAGGGAGTTGGTTTGCCCTCTCATCTTCCCCTTTCCTTTATATTTTCTGTTTTCACTTCTCTTGCTCTTTCTCTGTATACCATTTGGGTTGAAGTAGACTGTGTGCCAAACACTCCTCCGTACACACGGAGTGAAAGCCCGGTTCTTAAAGGATCGGGCTGTACTCTTCCCACTGGGAGCGTGGGAAGGCTGACTTGTGTGGTAGCAGCAAAGATCTATCGAAGGACTCCATTCTCTCGTAGCTTCACGAAGCACTCCCACGTCTTTATTCACTCGCTTTGCGTGTGTGGCAGACAACATATATTTTATTGGGCATTTAGCTGTGTGAACATGTAAATAAGTGTGTTAAAGGCGAAAATACACATGGAATGGAAATGTGGGGGTTTCTTTTCACAGATGGACAAAAATAGCTCCTTGAGCGTATTTGTGCAGTGTAGTTTGCCTGTTGGATTTAGAATGGAAGAAGCCCAGTAGTTTACAGATTACTTTGGTAAGACAGAGTAGTGACAACACCAAAGTGAGAGAGTGTGAAGGCAGAGATGAAGGACAGATGGAGAGAGAATTTAAGTGGAGAGGACAGAGGCTTTGCAGGCGAGACATCATCAGGTGATCAGCCGAATGCATTGAGGGCCTGAAGTGTCCGATTCCGACTTGAATTGGAATTTAAATTATCTCCGTTTTTTTTTTTTTTTTTTGCGGAACTGAAGCAGCCGGCTCTTGAGGGGAATTGAGTGCCGTGCACAAAGCTGATATGATATTTATCAAGCATATTTTATCTGTAGGACACTTTTGTTAGAGACACCTGCTTTTTCTCTGTATTGTTTTGGTTTTCAGCATTTAAACTGCATCATACTCCGCAATCAACTTATAAATTGTTGTTTAAGGGTCAATAACGTGACGCTCTTATATATAAACAGTAATTTACAAACAGATTATGAACTCAAAGAAAAAGCATTGACTTACTGTATTATTTTTCCTCCCATCTCATGTTTTTCCATATTCATTGTAGGGGTTCCGGTTCAGAGATTTCTTAACTTATTTCAAAATAATTTTCTTGTCATCATCTTGGCCATCCTTATTTGTCATTGACCCTTAAGCTAAATGCAAAATTGTAGGTTGCTATTCACTTACTATTCATGGCAAACGTATGCTATTCATTATAATGGCAATAGGCGGCAATAACGGCATTATCTCATTTTACGGCTCAAAAAAGTAAGAAAAAAAAAAAAATCATCCCAGCCTAATTGTATGGACATATTCAGATTCAATTAAATACAGAAAATGAAACGGAGCCGGTGAAAGAGCGGATAAACAGAGACCATGCAGAAACTCATTATGAAATCATCAATACCAGAATCACACAAATTAGTTGCTCCTTCTGCCGTCTTTTGTGGGGCAGCAGCCAGGGCCGTAATAGTCAAGCTAAATTAAATTTTAATGTGTTTTTGATAAGCTTTGTCCCTCTCTTTTGGCTTTGTAAACTTGCTCAGCAAGGTGATGTAATTGCCTGTCCAGATGAAACGAGTCGAGGGAGGTGTCAACTGAAAATCTGACGTGCCTTAATTGCCGTTTAATGTTCTGACAGCAAAGCGTCACACTGATTTGGTGGCTTTCTCTGGTTTTAAAAGTGAAAATCCACAATAGAAGCTGCTCAGTTCATGCCACTGGTTATAGTTACAAGTATTAGTCATAAAGTAATATAATTGTATAATTAAGCAGTGTGTTTATAAATTTAAACCTTGGTGTACTGATGGTTCTTTTAGGTAACCGGCCATGTGTGGTGCTGACAGCAAGAGTTCATCCAGGAGAGAGCAATGCCAGCTGGGTACTGAAGGGCACGCTGGAGTTCCTGTGCAGCAGTGATCCTGTGGCCGAGAGCTTGAGAGAGGCCTACATCTTCAAAATCATCCCCATGCTCAACCCTGACGGGGTCATTAATGGCAAGTATGTACACATGCATGCACATTGTGCAAAATGACTTCATTTATTACTTTCAAAACTTTAAATGTGGGAAAAAAAAATAAACCTTTGCATTCTGTTCTATTTTGTTGAGCAGCATCTAGCTGTCTTTGAATGCAAGAACGTGTGCTGTAATACTGGCACCTTTGCTGTTTGTGTGTTGTTTGATCTCGGTAAGTGTTGAATGAGGAGGAACATCGTTCGAGAACTTTTGTATGGTTGAATGAAGGTTGTACTTTGAGCTTGATTTGCACTTACTATATTATGTACAGATCAGGGACAAGATTCATTTGTGGTTTTTGTTTTTATTATTTAGGAGTAAATCCCCCAAACGATAGTAATTTTCACAGTTTTTTTGTGACTTTCATTTCTTTTATTATGACCGCCGCTAGCGTAGCTAGCGAAAGCGGTCATATAGGGATTGTCAAAGTTTTTTTTTTTTTTTTTTTTTTGTCACCTTACTGAATTTTTCGTCAACGATACCAGGGACACCGAAGCACCGGGGAACATGAAATTTGGTGGGCATGTAGCCCCACTAGACTTCTAAGGAAAAATTTCGTTTGGTCCCCGGGGGCCACTCCCCCCCCGCGCTGGGCCCCCCCAAACCCCAAAAAATGCAGTTTTTCCTAAATAACTACCTGAACCGTGGCACCGAGGATGAAGACATTTTTATGGTATGTTGGTCTACTAGACTTTTACGGAAAAATTTCGTTTGGTCCCCGGGGGCCACTTCCCCCCCCGCGCTGGGGCCCCCTTAAATTTTTCGTCAACGATACCAGGGACACCGAAACACCGGGGAACATGAAATTTGGTGGGCATGTAGCCCCACTAGACTTCTAAGGAAAAATTTCGTTTGGTCCCCGGGGGCCACTCCCCCCCCCCCGCGCTGGGCCCCCCCAAACCCCAAAAAATGCAGTTTTTCCTAAATAACTACCTGAACCGTGGCACCGAGGATGAAGAAATTTTTGTGGTATGTTGGTCTACTAGACTTTTACGGAAAAATTTCATTTGGTCCCCGGGGGCCAATTCCCCCCCCCGCGCTGGGGCCCCCGTAAATTTTTCGTCAACCATACCAGGGACACCGAAACACCGGGGAACATGAAATTTGGTGGGCATGTAGCCCCACTAGACTTCTAAGGAAAAATTTCGTTTGGTCCCCGGGGGCCACTCCCCCCCCGCGCCCCCCCAAACCCAAAAAAATGCAGTTTTTCCTAAATAACTACCTGAACCGTGGCACCGAGGATGAAGAAATTTTTATGGTATGTTGGTCTACTAGACTTTTACGGAAAAATTTCGTTTGGTCCCCGGGGGCCACTTCCCCCCCCCTGCGCTGGGGCCCCCGTAAATTTTTCGTCAACGATACCAGGGACACCGAAACACCGGGGAACATGAAATTTGGTGGGCATGTAGCCCCACTAGACTTCTACGGAAAAATTTCGTTTGGTCCCCGGGGGCCACACTGACATCCACACGCACAGACACACACCCATACACACACATACAAATCCACATGCACAGACACACACACACAAACACACACGCGCACACATGTACGCACACATACATACACGCACAGACACACACACACACACACACACACACAGACACACACATACACACACACACACACACACACACACACAGACAGACATGCACATACTATTACTTTTTTTAGGTATATACATAAACACGCAATACAGCCAAATTACTCCACGTCATTTATTTTTGTGGAAAGCCAGTGCAGGCCTGAGCGGCGGTCATATTTTGTACCGCGATGCGGTACATCTAGTTTCTTTATATAATAATAATAACATATATTTTCATATACATACACATATTTATATATAATTTTTTATTTCGTAATTAATTCACTTTTTTTTTTTTTACTGAAACGGACTTAAACTTTTCACACTTATGTAACATGTTAAACTAATGGCCTTACAAAATAAATAAAATAAAAAAACATTTTCATTCGGTTGCAGATTTTGATGTCAGATGTAGATTCAGATATCCAGATTTTGATGTGGTCCATGATTCTGATTCTGGTTTTGATGTCCTGGTAAAAAAAAAAAAAAAAAGCTTTTTAATACTAGATTGATTTTTATATATATATATATATATATATATATATATATATATATATATATATATATATATTATTGTAATTGTATATAATTTTTCACATGTATGAGTGTGAGGTTTTACGTTTTCTTTTCTTCTTCTTTTTCCAACAACTCAGTGACAGGTCACAAAGATGTCAAACCATGTCGGTTTAAACTAAAAAATCTTTCCATCACAGCCTCCAGGTTATATGTGAACTCTCGTCATCATATGAGTAGTAGGTCCCTGCGTTTGGCACAATAATATTAATGATTGCCTTGGGCATCTGTAAGCAGGCTATTTCTTCCTGCCTGAAAGTTCAGTCACCATCTTGTCCAACAGAGCTGCACACATTAAAGCAGTCACCTTTTTGCCCTTGGAATTGAGTGCTGAAATGAAAAAGACAAATGCCAGCATGTTTTAATCTAACCGATATCGCCATACCTCCCCTGCTGTTCTGAGCTAGATAGTATTTACATGTGTAAAACCAATACAGAGGTCAACTCTATGGCTGAGCCTATTTAACAGCTCTCCTTCCCGGCTTATCAACACTCTATTCACAGTCAGGGAATAATCGATTCTCCTCACGGCCGAGGGTGACCTGGTTTCCTCGCCGAGAGACCGGGGTCTCCTCTGTTGCGTGGCCTCCCCCTTATCTCCAGTCATGTGCACAGGAGCTTCTGTATGCCGTGCTATTGATCAGGCATGCTAACTGTATTAGAGAGGATGCTCAGAGAATGGAGGTGTAGATCAGTGGGCGGCGAGTTAAAGGAGACTCACTCTTTCCATCCGAGCATGGATTTATTCCTCTAGTAACCTTATAACAAGCGTGTCAATGAATTCCCACATGATCTCCTGAAGTTATAGGCTCCAAGTTTGGAAATGTGCAATAATCAGAAGAGTTATGGCTCTTTTATGGACAAGAGAGTAGGGGAAGTGGGGTAGAGACACAAGTGCAAATAGCCCACCTTGTTGGCAGGGGCTATTTAGACTAACTCTGCTCACCATTATCTGATTGAGTCAGAGTAAGGTAGGTGGTGTTAGCTCTTGGCAAGTTCGAATCCACCATTTTCCTATTGCATATGAGCTCGGAGAGGCATTCATTTAAATAACTTTTTTCGAAAAGTGGAAATAAAGTGCCTAACGGGTATTGAATATTGTGAATAACATGTGTAAAGGGTAGGGGAGGGCTTTAGGGATAGGGAAAGTAATGGCAGCATCCAATTAATGATTTTAATAAATATAATCATATACACTGAATAGTATCGCATACTGTTTTATAATATACTACAATACAGCGAGGTGCAAATAGTATCTGCCTAAAGTTGCACTAAGAATAAATAGCATTTAACTACTATTTACACTTTGTGCAAAGAAAATACTGCTATTTTCCCTTTGTGTAAATTGTGGCAGTTACTATTTGTACTTAGTGTAAATAGTATCTTAAAAGCTGCAGCCAAAATTAAATTCTGTCATTATTTACTCACCCTCATGTTGTTCCCAAAATTGTTTGACTTTCTTCTGTGGAAAACAAAAGAAGATTTGGTCTAATTTTTGTTGTTTTGGACCCCATTGACTTTCACTGTATGGACAAAAACACTTGAAACATTCTTCAAACTATCTTCTTTTTTTTTGTTCCACAGAAGAAACGTTATACAGGTTTGGAATGACATGAGGGTGAGTAAATACATTTTCATGTTTAGGTCGTTTTTCACAGCACGTGCACCAATGCAATCCCAGACTCTTATTGAAACCATTTAGTGTTTGTTTTCCCATCAGCCCCTACAAATTACAGTGACAAATTTAAAGCGCCGAATTCACCTTAAGGGTATTACTTCCTGTGTGGGTATAGCCTTTATTAACAGTTCAGGGCAGCTTGTTGCTTGGTGACAGGTCTGAGGTAAGTAGGAGAGCGTTCGATGCCTTAAGCGCTGATCTCACATCCTCAATAACACAGATGCATTGCTGTTGGTGCAGTTAGAAAGCAACATTGAGATATGCATTGTGTATTTACTGGAGATAAATAACTTTGTAGTTTTATTCAATTTGTCACTGTTAGTGTGTTCAAAGCCTAAAAGTTTAGCAACAGAATTCACAAATGCACTAGCACAAAGTCCACCGCATACTAACAAAGCTGCAGAGCTCACCTTTAAGATTGGACATCTTCTAAATATGGGCACTTTCGTCAGATTCATTTATATGGTAATGCAGTATTGCATAGATATAAATACAGCGGTGTTGCAAGCCCTTTGAAATGGAAATGACAATGTGTGAAAAGGTCACATTTGCTTCCATCAAGTTTTAAAGAGAATATCCATAATGTAGGTCAAGGGGTCTGATATTTTGTGAAACCCTCTGTCTGTTTTGAATTGTATTTTAACAACAAGGAAAAAGTGTTTATGGAGATGTGAAAGCGGCGTTCATTGTGAAATGCTATTAGCACAAACCGTTTTATTATACTGTTAGATAATAAAACATGATTATGATTACTTCAAACTCATATTTGTGGCTTATTGACTGTACAATTAGATGATGATCAGTAATGGCTTGTTATATAGAATATTTATGTTTAAGAACAAATTTTAATCAAATTAGCATTATATAGGCCATTTCTTACTTCAGAAAGGTGCAATGTAGCTTTTGTTGGTGGCTAGATGTACAATATATTCATTTTAAACCACTCAGATCTGTACAGCAACCCGAGAGAAGCACGCAGCTGTACACATTTTTCAAGTTTGTTGATTCAACAGTGTGAAGTTTAGCTCTCTCGGTGCTGTTTATGTAGCATGTAGCATTAGCATTCAGAGATCTGTTTGAATTTCTTTGTTGAAATTGGAAAAAGACAATCCGTTCAGCAATCTTTTGTTGACTGCGGGGACTGAGAGATGTGAACGGATGTGACTTGTGACAAACAGCAGTTTGGCGTCTAGTGTTATCTTGCCGAGCGACACATTGGGGGGTGAGATTACAGAGCTCACTTCCTGCTCTGGCTTAGCATGGGACAAAACAAGAGAGGTGTGAACAGACTGCGGCATTCTGAGGTTATGTTTTCATCTCTGGGTGTATTCATCACAGAGGCTGTTGTCAAAAGCGTCTCTCGGTAATGTCAAATAGAATTGGGTTTCCGACATTGTGAACTCCCATACGAATTGCACATCAGCTGCACATAGCCTGCGGCGTCGTGTCCCATTGTTCCTGATCACCTTCTCTGTTCATACTGTTTACAATAAAAGCTGGACTGGTAAACATGAAGCATTGATAAATTATGTATTTGGACTTCACAATTATTCAAAATCAGTTTTTATGTGACACTGAAACTGTTAGTATGCTAAAACTCTCACAGAAGTTGCGTTTCTAAACCGTTGAAGCTAAAATTAGTCAACCTCATAGTGGGTTGGTGGACGACTAGTCTTCATATTTGAACCACCTTAACAAATTCATCACCTTTAACAATTTAAAGTCTGAAGTTGAGTGCGATGGATATGATTGTCCTAAGAGGTCATTCACAGAGAGATTATTATTTTTTGTTTTGTTAAAGGTACAATATGCAAGAATTTTTTGCCGCTAGAGGGCGCTACATTCCAAACAACAACGGCGTAGCTTGATGACGATGTGAAGGAGCGTGGAATAATGGGAACTGTCGCTTTAAACTCCACCGTGGATGTAAATCAGTCAGACGGGAATCGAAAAATCATGTTCATGGATGAGGTTAAGTTTTATTTTTATAATGGGGGCGTGGTTCAGTGCGGTCTGTAATGGGAGAGAGAAGAGACGAGCGTCCCGCAAGTAGGTCAAGTGCAAATGACGAACACCTGTGTCTTATTGCAGTGATCGGCGTGGAGAGACCGCTTATAAGCCGCGCGCTGGAATGAGAGAGAATTGGACGCAGAGAAAGAAAACCGGTGGATCCGAGCTCTAATTTTTGAACTGTTTTGTGCCGTCGCGGTTGCCACGGTGAATGCGCGTTGTGCACGACTTTTGTTTGTTTTGTTTTATTTGAATAAAGTACGAGTCCCAGTCACGCCGATCCCTGTCTTCTTCCTTCCTGACTCTTGAACCTCATCACACTTTTATTTCATTAAAATGAATTAACCGCAAGAAAAGTAAGGTTTAATACTAAATTGGTTATCATAGATGTTACTGTATGTCGAATTCATTGTTGTAATAACGCAGCGCAGTTTTACGTGTTCTAAACAATTGTTGTAAAAGTACATTTGAACATACCCACATCATTTGCCAAAATACTGATTAATCTTTATGTATAACACATGCTATTTACATGGCCATAAACACCAGACGTGATAAACAATGTCAATGAACTAAACACAAATCTAAAGCAATAATACTTCCCTTACATAAACATAACTATTACCGAATGCTACATTTGGAAAATATAAAATTAAGCATATGCTTTGTTGACAGAACCAGCTGCAATCGGTAAAGAATAAACGTGTTCCATAACGACTGCACGAAACAAGCTAACTTTTGTTGCTTGATAGACGCTACAAATACAACTTCCGCATTTGTCCAGGACTCCACGCAGTACGAGCGGAAACCGAGGATAACGCGGATATGACGCCATTGACTGGCGACTCCCTGCTCCCCCCTGCTCTAACGCCCCGTTTCCTTGGTTAAAATCGCAATTTTCTCACGATTTAAAAATAGTTGGAAACATTTGGGATATTGTAAGTAATCAACTTAACAAAATATATAACACTGTTCTTGAGATTATGGGATATTTTAATGCAAAATTCTTACATATTGTACCTTTAACACGAGCCGGAGGGCAGTCGAAGAGGGGAAAAAATTCAAGGTCTAGAGACGCGTTTTTTTTAAGTGAACTTTTGACTTGAGAACTGCGTTTTTAAAACGTTGTGTCATGTACAAAACACACAAGACGTAAGCAGTCCAATATGTCCATCTTGCTAGGCCTGTCACGATAATCAATATATCGACTTATTAAACAAAATATGGACATGACCTTGATCATTTTTGGGGACGCGATATATTGCCCATTATGTTTACAGAAAAATTCATGTCGGCAACATTTTTCCCATCGTGCTGTCTCTGTCATCTTATTTGCTCTCTGTGTCTGAAGGAGGTGTCAGGCAGCTCCTTCATACACAGAGCAGACATCGACAGGTGAAAAGAAGGTTTCATTCGAGGCGTTATAGTATTTTTCTGACGACAACAACAGACATTTTGGAAGAATAAGTCCAAATGCACTTGGTTTTCCATGTAATCTTGTGCTAGATGGACGTGTTTGACCGTTGTGTTCACGTCTTTCGCAGCATCTTGTGCATGACGCGGCGTTATAAACCGTGACGCTCAAGTTAAAAGAAGTTCTTCAACTTTTAAAAAACATGCCTCTAGAAAAATAGATTTATCAGCAGATATGGCCGGTTGAGGCATCTGTGCCTTTGTTCATATAAATCTGACTGCTAAGTAAGGTTTGTGTTTTTCAGCAAAAGTGTGCAGCAATACTTTACTGAGAAAAGAAAATCAGGGTGAAATCTGTAGATGGAAAATCTCCATTTAAGTGCCTTTTGTGCATTTGCAAGTGTGTTTTCTTTTCTACCTGTTATTTTGCACTTCTTGTTAGCAAATGGCCTACTTTCATTATTATGCTGTTATATTTTGATTATATATTCAGTGCAGTGGCATAAAATGGTCTTTAAATGACAATAATATCGCAATTATTTCTGGGACAATATATCGCCCAACAAAAAGTAGTTATTGTGACAGGCCTACATCTAGCATGTTTACATAGAAAAATAACTGAAAAGCAGTGCAGTAAAATGCAAAAACGCATTGTGTCAACGACCCCTAATTGTGTGTCTTCCTTAAAGGGATAGTTCACCCAAAAATGAAAATTCTGTCATCATTTACTCATGTTGTTCCAAACCTGTATGAGTTTCTTTCTTCTGTTGTACACAAAAGAAAATATTTTGAAGAATGTTGGTAACCAGACAGTTGATGCTAGCCATTGACTTCCATGGTATTTATTTATTTTTCGACTATGGAAGTCAATGAAAGAAACCCATTATGGGTTTGGAACAACTTGAGGGTTGAGTACATGATGACATAATTTCCATTTTCTGGGTGAACTATCACTTTAAGACTGACTAGTCTCGACAAAAAAAAAAAAAATGTCGATTTGCACATCCTAGAGATTTCACAGGCCTGAATCAAACCTTAAATCTTCAAATTGTCCATTTCAACATGACAAGCGTTTTATTTGTATCTTAATTTCCCTCAGACAAATATTTTGCATTGACTGGAGAGGACAGATGTATCTGATTCACTGATTATTGGATATATTTGACAACTATTCCACACCTATTCCCCAGGCCAATGTCAGCTTGGCACATTGCAACCATTTAGGGCAATTCACATGAATCATCGGCCCGACGGCTGGCACGGATCAGGCTGCGCTCAGCACAGTTGAGCAGGCATCTGCCAGTGCTTTCTCTTACTGTGGCGAATCACCAGATGAGGTCTCTCATAAGCTGCCAATGCTTGTGTGGGCTAGCAACCCAGATATGGCGTTGGATAAGAACGCGATCGGCTTGTTTGCTTGACTAAATACTCTGTAAAACGAACCAACAAACATCATGCTTTGTTAGTTCAAATGCAAGATTTGGTCTGAAAATGTAATTTGTTTGACCACTGTGACCAGTGGAAACCTGAAGGCTGTGATGTAAAATTTTGGTTTGGAGAGCCAGGGGAACTTTAAAGGCTTTTAACTGGCCTGTCAGATCACAGAATGGTTGAAAAGGGTTTTAGAGGTAATGATCACAGCTGTCTGCCCGTACAAGCTGGATCTGTGTACCCACACCGGCATACGTACCTTTTTACAGAGGCCCCTGATGTGTCATTTGTGCGCGAGCTGGGATGCCAACACTTTTGAGTGTCGTGTGTTCACCCTATGGCATGTTTCAGATTGTTTGCTTTGAGAATATGGCACGACTGCCCATGTTTCTGCAATGTTTGTTTGGGAAATGAGCTCGGCGAGTTAGCTTTCACAGGCTGTAGATGCTGCATCTCGATTGACTCAGCATAAAATTACTTAATTGAGTTCTGTGATGCTCTTTAAATGAGAGATTTGTCTTTTAGGTACTCAATTTAGCAACTTGGACGTGCGTTTTGAATGTTTTGTCTCCTTGAGTAGATGACATTAGTTAGCCGAATAATCAAGAACTGAAGTGGGAAATGGAGCCAATTTGAGTATTTATTTTATAATTTTTTAATACAAATTTTTTTTAGTTATTGATTTATTTACACTATACAATGTCATCATTTGAGAGGCCAAGTGACCATTATTTTATTTAACTGTTTGTTTCATTTTTTATTTTATTTTATTTTTATTTTGTTTACTTTTCATTTTATTATTATTATTTATTATTTATTATTGGTGGCACATGGAACAGGCTTTTTGGCCAAAAACATCTAGATATTTACATTAATTTCTAAACATTTGCATTATAATATAAAGGTATTTGAGAACGTTTTATTTAACTGTTTAGCGATATTAGTATAGTTCATATAAATCAGCTAATCTACTTCATGGTTTTCAATGGCATGACTTTCACTTCTTATGAATTCAACCTTGGGTGGATCATAGCAGAAAAAAAATTCATTCTTGGGTCACTTTGCTCTGCCTGCAAACCTTTTAGTAAATCAGAATTCATAAGAATATCGGCCTTGATATTTATAACCAGTATGAAGCGTATGCAGCTCCATAAAAAAAAAAAAAAAACTCAAAAATCATGTTCAATTCTGCTGGAAGCAACTTTCTGTAAAGGGTTCCTTTTCTTGCCCAAGCCCAAATGTACTCCGTGACCGTGGCAAGTCGGTTTTAACTGTGCCCAGCGCCACACCTGGTGCTAATTCAATTCTGCAACTTTCTGCCTGTTGCTGACACTCAGAAACTCTCCGGTGACAGTTTTCAGGTAATGAAATAACCCTTTTTTTCCCATATTCTTTGCCCCTGTCAGGAACATGGAGTACAATACTGTCACGTCAATGGAAATGATTCAGCTCTGTAAAGCGAGATGAACTCTGAAATATTTGGTCCCGGCAATGTACGCTTTCTCTGGCTGCTCTTGGGGCGTGAAACACACTTTCACCTCCTCAGACAGGAAATTTAAGATAGCCTGACCCTGTTCAGCTGCTGGTGCTGACGCAGATTCTGGCTTTATTCTCAAGGTATTGGCTGCCTGGATAGACACGGCACCTGCTGCACAAGAGGAAGTGGGGTGTAATATTGTGCTTTTCTCATTCTGAAACTGGCCTTGAATTTGCTCTACATTTCTAGCTATTTCCCTCGATTCATTAATATCTACCTAGCTGGATTAAAGATGCTAAGGTTGTATAATATCAAATTTACCCTCAGGCCTTATCCCGCTGGCCCTCACCCCTAACGTAAAAAAAAAAACCAAAAAAAAAACTAAAACGATCCCTCCTAACAAGGATTTGTTTCCCATTGTTCCCTCTGGAAACATGGAAACCGTTTTTGTTTAAACAGTCTCTGTAATCTCCAGCGCACGCCCCATCTGTCCTATCAGCCTGTTTTCCAAAGCCTGCAGCCACTCATTTCCGGCCTTGTTGTTTGTTCTTTTCCTTTCATTCGTATGTTTTTCCCCTAGACAATTTGAAAAAAAAAAAAAAAAACGGTCAAAAACATCTCGCAATGAAACGGTCTGAGCGATATTTGTTCTCACCGGGAGTGAGGTGATCGTTTTATTGTACATGTAAAGGCACCAAAGCATGGATTGATTCATTCATAGTTTGTCGCACATGAAACAAACACAGATCGGGGGCGGCTTCCCGTCCATGAACCCAAACCTGGAGATGGTTGGAAGTGGGCTGAGCTGTATTAAAACGTTTTGATGCATGGGGGCAGTCCAGCATGCGACAGTGACATATTGTGGAGGCCCCCGTGGGCTGGAGGCAGACAGGTAGAAGAAAAATGGATATTGGCCCGTGCTGTTCATCATTCCGTTGGGGTAACAGTGACCACAGCCAACTTACCCTCAGCCAAGCCCCCACCATCTTCACCTCCTCTCTTCCTTCTCTCTCTCTCTTCCTCTGAGTTGCTTTGGTACAGATGATGGCCACCCAGTGTTAATTTGTACACGGTTTAGTTTTATTTGTGAGCTTTTGACCTTTAAATGCCCTTCACATGTTGGCAATGTTTTGTCATGTCATATACCTGAAATCATACCACACTTGATAACCACCTGAAATGGTTACGAATGGCTAGTTGATGAAAATAACATTTTGGTGATAATGTGAAAAATAAGATCTGGATTTTTTTTTTTTTACCAAATTTAGAATAAAAAGTCACAATATTCAGATATTAAGTAACGTTATGAGATATTAACAATTATGAGAATATAAATTGAGATGATTTTGAGATATGAAGTGAATAATTGCAAGAAATTAAATCTGAAATTATGTTTGTCATGAAAAACTGGTAGTGAAGACATAGTTACAAAATAGTTCAAATTAATGCTCTGTTGAATTTTCTATTCATGAATATGAATACAAGAATACAAATTATTTTGAACAGTAGTGTATTAAATCACAAATATGGGAAAATAAATAATATTTAAATATATAATTAAAAAAATTATAATAAGATGCAATATCTATCTATCTATCTACAGTATCTATCTATCTATCTATCTATCTATCTATCTATCTATCTATCTATCTATCTATCTATCTATCTATCTATCTATCTATCTATCTATCTATCGGTTGTGTTTGTTGTGTTTGTGGTTTCAATTCATTTATTTCCATTTATTTACCTTTTTAATGACTAGAAAATAACCTACTGCACTGTTTACGCTCTGTCCAACCACTATTATTTATTGTGTTGTCTTTAAAGAGGGTTTCTGTTGGTTTTAGCCCTTATTGGTAGTTTTAAGAGACTTTGAAGCCATAATATGTGCCAACAATCAATGGCCTTTTGAGGTTGACCAGTGTGAGGCGTAATTCAGGCCCACTCATCAAGACAGGCGGACACATTTCTCACATGTGGAGGCGCTCGTTGTTTTGTAATCTCTCACGGTGAGCTCTCAGGTTCATGAGCTGCTGGATGTCATCCTAAAAGAGAAACACACGATGAAGGAGTTTAAAATGGAGGGGGATGGAGAGGTCACGCACAACTGAAGAAATCGCCCCATCCAGAACGAATGGCTGTGACCTAGGGACATCTATCTAAGAGCTTTTCTGGTGGTCGAAACCAGAGGCGTGAAGATGATCCACTTGCCTGATCGGATGAAGGAGCACGACCACGGACATCAGCTGATTTATTTAGACAAAGATGTCACTATCCATACCGCGCAAGGTAAATTAAACGTAACCAACACCTTGAAGTGCAATATCTCCAGGGAGCGATGCTTGATCCGTATCGAGCGTCTGACCTTCTGCTTTATAATCTATCCATTTGTGTTCTACGCTTGTATCTGGAGCCAACCGCCCCCTATTATCAGAGTGCTGATGTATGCTGATTATTTTTTCTAAGCGACCATAAATTCAGGCTATTGATTATCTATGTTTACTACACCAAATGTGTCAATGGGATTCTAATGGCTTCCATGGAAGCAGCTGTGTTACCTAATAAAGATGCACAAAGCCAGAGCGAAATGTCAGTTAATACTAATGCCACGTGCAGTGAATTGTGATGTCCTCTTTTGGTACCACTGGTTCCGTAACTATATTCACTGACATATAGGTAGATATTCCACCCAAAATCGAGAAATCTACTCATTTAGGTACATTTAGTAATTTACTCACCCTTAAAGGAGAACTCCGGTCAATTTTAACATTGACCTCATTTTTTTGTACATTTGGAGTGCTGTCAATACAGAGAACAACGACAAAAATCGGTGTTGCCTACACCGTGTTATCCTCTTTTTAAAATTTGCACCCTGTTGACTTCAATGGGGCAATGTTTAAACCTGCTTTTAGCCTCTTAATATCCTTGATGTGTCATTACAAGTGCACAGCCAATGTGAGTGATTCCTTCAGAGTGAACACGAGTGAATCTGACTGCAGTAGATGTGAAAGATAAGAATAAAAATGATGTTATTTAAGCCAGCGCAAATACCTGTATTTACATCCTGTTTTCGGTCGAAGTCCAAAGTAGTCGATTGTCGAGTTCACGCCCATAGGTTTAGTTACCTATGATCACGCGCGTGAACTCGACAATCGACTACTTTGGACTTCGACCGAAAACAGGATGTTACTTGCTGTTTTTATATATATATATATATATATATATATATATATATATATATATATATAATTCACTAGCAATTTCTGAGTAATTTCTGAGAGGTTTTTTTCAGTATGGCTTTCTAAATTAATTCACAATTTTGAGATTTTCACTGACTAATCACACACATACAAGGTATCGTATGCATTTTAATGATGCTTTTAGCTTCTTTTTTAACCTTGAAAGCTCCAGTACCCATTTAAATTTGAATTTGAGAGGATCCATATCAGAATTTACAAAGTATCTCTTTAAGTCTGGGTTGTTGAGAACGGAATTTAATCAAGATGAGCATGACGGTTGTTGTATCAAGTTTTGAGCCTGGGCTTAATAAACAAATCACCTTCAAATACACTTCAAGGTGATGCATTTGTTCCATATTGGATTGGATGTTTTGCGAGATATAGTAAAATGAAAAGATGTTTGTTTTGCACTTTAATGTGGAGGAATGAATATTTGCGTCAACAAAAGTTCACACTTGATATTGCTTGAGGACAGGGAAATTTCAAAGCACGCAGTGAAGCATCAGCCAAATCAAAGCTGACTGAAAAAGATGATGGGAGAACACTATCCTGAGCTTATCTTTGCGAGAGAGCACAGCATGGTCCATTTGTCATTGAGGGGAAAAAGATGAGGAGGATGATGAAATTGACCAAAGATAGCGACCGGCATGTAACTTTTCATACTTTAATGCTTTTCAAGATCCTTTATGATTGGATGGTATGCAAGATACATTTTATCTTATTTTGATTCAGGCTGTCCCCCATTCTGAAAGAAAAGTGTACATTTTGGTGTGGGCTCAACCGTTTTTTCCTCTTTTTTTTTTTTTTTTTTTTTTTTAAACCTTGTTCCACAAGCTATCTGGCTGTCAGAGGCTGAGGGACCTGCTGTTGGCTCCAAGATTAGGATTGAGCTGGCAGCTCCATCCATTCAATTTACACTAGAGTCTAGCAGAAATCAACGCAGCAAGGCCCACGTAACACATTGCACCCTGGGGCAGTTGATCAGTCACAATGGATGGGCCATGATGAGATGGAAAGAGGGTCTTGGGTCTAATCTCAAGGCCCTTGTCACCAGCCCCCACCATTAAACATCCTCCTCCAGTGATGGGAAGTCCGATTCAATTCCGTGAATCAATTCGTTTGAACAATTTGAATTGTTTGTAACATTTCTGCTACTTGTCTATAATCCTAACTTACTTTTTGCCCCAACAATCTCATCCTCTTTAAAATCATAAGCGAATTTAAACATTCAGACAAATGATTCAGACCATACTTATTCATTGTAAAGATTCGTCTCAAAATGACAATTCATGAATCTGACATTTTCCCTCCTTTTTTCATGAACTTCCCTATTGCTTTGGCAAGAACACCAGTAATTGTTCAATGCCAGCAAGTTTATCTACGCAGGATCCCGTTTATTGTTCATAAGGTGACTCGTGACAAAAGAGGTCAAGGGACTGTCATGCTTTATAAGTGAAGGCAATGACAATTTCGCAGGTCAATGAATCCAGAAGCAGTGGCACACCATTGAGGTATTGTTTATTAAACTGCTTGTATTGGTTGTCTTCAAAGCGGGCCTGCTGTGTCAGCGGGTATAAGCCACACGTTATTTGGGGGTTGTAATTATCATCACCGTTAGGACATATGAGTGATAAGGACTTGAGGAATGGCCTGCTGAGCGTCACAGGAAATTGCACACGCAGAGACAGAATGGGCTGGCATGAGAGCCGGTCAGAACTGCGATACAAATTCGAACGTCTGGAAGAATTTATTCATTAGCAAACTGACCTTTTGTTTTCTATTTGTTGAAGACGCTTCACCACTCATCTCACTGGCTTTATCAGCTGTCTGATGGAGACACAGCTACTCGGAAGTGTGTTGAAACGACGTCAACAGATGGAAAGCACAGTCCGGTGGCTTATGACTAAATTCCACCAGGCATTCTACGATGACCCGTATTAATAAAAACTCTAGCGGATGCGATGCAGATTCATTACGTGGCATCTGTTCCCCTTCTGCTACCATGCTGACGTATGGAAAGAAAATATGATATCTCATGAAATATAATGCAGTATAAGTGGATTAAACCAAGTGGATGCATCCTGCATACTCAGATATATTCGGTAACATTCTGGAAATGCTGGAGAAAAAAAAGTGGTATTTGTTTTGTGTTAGTGTTATTCATTTATTTTAGTTATTTGTTAATTGTTTATTTAGCTTATTTTTGTAGTTTTTCATTTTATTTACTTGTTTATTTACTAGAATGTATAAGCATTATTTTAAATTGTTAAATGTTTATTATTAAATTTGTTATTTTGGTTGTTTGGTCATTTTGTTTATTTTTTACATTTTTTCTTTTAATTAACATTAGTTTGTTGATTTTTTTTCTTATAAAATTATTTGTTTGTTTGTTATAATTGTATTTTGCCTATTTATTTACATTTGTTTATTATCATTTTATTCTTTATACTAAGTTGGTCGGTTTAAGCGCTATTCTCTATGTCAGTGATATGAACAATTACATGGTTAGTCGCATTTGATTAGCATGTTAGCACAACCCACTAGTTGAGACCGCTTGTCTATGATTTTCGGTGATAGTGTGTGCCTTTCTTCTGGATTTAACTGCAAGCCGACACTTCCTGTAATAGGCACCCTCGGTTTTGATCAAACCTTGTCGTTTTACTCAATTAATCTCCCGCAGTTGTGGAGCATGCTGTGCTTTTTCCAAGTCCCAAATTCGAGAGCTCATTTGAATAGACCATGTTATTTTGTTGGCAAAAACATGTCAATTAAACCATGGAGGTCATAGATGGGTCATAAAAAAAAAATCATAAAATTAAATGACAACGTGAATTCCTCTTCCTTCCTCTTTCTTATTTATTGAGATCAATGAATGTTAAAAATACAGTGCTCATTATATCCAGGCAGGAAGAAGCACTTCTCGGTTGCTTTTTGCTCCAGGGTGGACTGCTAATGTTTTCAGACCTGCGAAACTCAAAACAATATAATTTAGTGTGGATCCTGGAGAATACACACTATTAGTACCCCTCAAGTAAAATGGGAAGGAAAGTTAGCAAAGAAATTGGATAACTTAACACTTAGTATTATCAAACAATAAATGATGACACATTTTAAAGAGACAGTTCACCCAAATATGACATTTGTCATTTACTCACCCTCATGCTGTTCCAAACCTGTATGATTTTTGTTTGTGTACATTCATATATAGTACAGCTCAAGGGTTCTGTCGCCGTCAAATATGGTACAACACATCTTGACATGAAATATTTGAAAGTTTTGAAATTTGAGAGCTACACTAGAGGGGAAGTTTTAGTAAGTAATGGCTTCAATTTCAGTTTGTTTCTCATATATACCTATTGAATTGTTAAGAATAATATAGAGCACAAGTTGTATTGGCTACTTCTGTGGGCCATTTCATTTGTGATTTTTGGAATTCGACAACCATTTTGGAAAGAGCAGCGTAGATTTTCTGCTAAAGTCTCTAGGTTAGGAAAGTAAATCAAATATGACAGTTTTCTTTTTGTGGTGAACTAGTGCTTTAAAGTCGACGCTAAACAGAAGTTGCAATAGTCTTTTCTTTCCAATTGGGATGTATATTCAAGTGAAACGGCTTCTTGAGCAAGAAAAAAACTTGATTTTCTCAGTTGGGAATTGATTGGATGGTTGTGGTTTGCTATTGCTATATATACAGTGCAATGCGTAAGTTAATACACCCATGCTAAAGTTGACTAAAAAGAGGAATAAAAAATCATATTTTGGAAATTGAACTTAATGCCTTAATTAAAAAAATTAGGAAAAATCCAACCTTTAAGGACACCAAATTTCTTTGTGAATGAATAATGTATCGTAAATAAATGTTCTTCCTTTAAATACATGGTGCATAAGTTAGTACACCCCTATGTTAAATTCCCATAGAGGCAGGCAGATTTTTATTTTTAAAGGCCAGTTACTTCATGGATCCAGGATACTATGCATCCTGATAAAGTTCCCTTGGCCTTTGGAATTAAAATAGCCCCACATCATCACATAGCATTCACCATACCTAGAGATTGGCATGGGGTACTTTCCATAAGATCATCTCTCAATGCAAATCAAACCAGCTATTAGGCTAACTGAAATAAAACCATGCCAATCTCTAGGTATGGTGAAGGCTATGTGATGATGTGCGGCTATTTTAATTCCAAAGGCCAAGGGAACTTTATCAGGATGCATAGTATCCTGGATCCATGAAGTAACTGGCCTTTAAAAATAAAAATCTGCCTGCCTCTATGGAAATTTAACATAGGGGTGTACTAACTTATGCACCCTGTATTTTAAGGAAGAACATTTATTTATTTACGATACATTATTCATTCACAAAGAAAATTGGTGTCCTTAAAGGTTGGATTTTTCCTAATTTTTTTAATTAAGGCATTAAGTTCAATTTCCAAAATATGATTTTTTATTCCTCTTTTTAGTCAACTTTAGCATGGGTGTATTAACTTATGCATTGCACTGTATATTGATGTGCACGGATAAATCATTTATAATACATTCTGCAATATCCATAAAAACATGAATAGTCCATTTTGATTTCATGGTGACTAAAGCTGTTTGGTATCACTTGAAATTAGTTGTAGAAATGGACGTATCTGTGAACATTAGAGTCTTAATTATTAGAATTTAGCTGTGATTGTTTAAGGAATGGCATCATTGTAAAAGAGTTGAGTGTCGATCTTGAATATGAATAGGTTTTCATTACTAAGCTTAATTTTTGTATTAAATATTACCTGAAATAAGAGGGCAGTTGTTATTTGGTCTTAATTTTCTGACCACTGCCTTGTGTTTTCAGTTGAGTCCAGTCTATTTTTCACCTCAGGAAGAAGTTCTGTTCCTTTGCCAACTCTTGCCTGGGGACAAATTAAGACACAGTGAGGTATATCTGAATAAAACTGCAGGCCTCACAAAATGCTCTGTCCTCTATTGGCAAAAGCACCTGAACTGTACAAAAACATTGCCACGTATGTGTTTAGATTTTTATACAGCTAGACATAAGCCAGTATTACAGCCATGCTGTCCGGGCAAGATAACACTGAGTGCTATGAGTAAGCGAAGCACTTCGCTTTATCCCCCTCAACTCGTACAGAACTTCCCGGGACTAAACTCCGATCCAGTGATTGCCAGGCACAAGCCAAATGTAGGAGTGTAAATGTATGATAAAACTGTCATTTCGCAAATGATAGATGTAGCTTAGCTTGCATTTCATTTGAGAGCAAAATAAGAGTTTAATCCTTCAGTTGTGCTGGATTGTCATGCTAGTTGTTTTGATGCTTCTTAGACTTAGCAGATGAGTGTCAAGAATTAACAGGTAGCAACAAAACTTGCATATTTGACGTCGCTTTCATCTCAAAGCGTTAAAATGAGGATCAGTATTATGTCTGAGATGAGAACAAACTATTATATAGATGTTAGCCTGTTCTGTTCACATCAAAAGAGCCAAATGAATACCCAGCAACCCCAGTTAACCCAGCAGAACAGAACTTCCGCTAGTCGTAAATGTGAAGCGACAGCTTCATATCAGTAACACATAATACTTCTAATGACACTGTAAGTCTCTATTGCCTAGGCAAATTGAAGCTTGTTGCAGAAACCCAAATGTAGACTTGGACAGATTGCTGGTATGCATAAAAGGCTTTACTATTTCAGATTTTTCTAGAATAGGAGCTTGAGATGAAATGAGGACTTGAAGCTTTGGGATGTTAAGGCATAAAACATACACACAATTACGTGAACGCAAATACTTTTTCGATTGCTGTTCTGAAATGTGCCAGAATGTGTTCTATTACAAAACCACAAGGGGCTTTTGCAACATTAATGTTTAATCATAACGGTCACATCGACAAATGACCGAGTAGTGAATCACAGCAGATTTGGTTCAGTGGGAAGTCAGTAATAGGGCAATAGAATAGGGAGTAGACAAATAAAATAATATTTTTCCTATAATTATTATAGATAGGTCAAATTACTTTTTTTTACTAATTTTTTGTTTTCAATATATTAATTTAACTGATTACTTATGATTGTCTAATTCTACATTCGTTAATTTATTTATCCACATTTACAGTTGAGTACTTGATTGATTTGATCTATTTTTCTTCACAACTCATTTAGCATTTTCACAGTTTTTTATGGTTGATAGTCATTTGGGAAACTGATAAATCAATTCAAGAAACAATTGAATTTTTACTTTAAAGCCTAAATACTGACATTGTGAACAATCAGTTTGAAGAGAATCCTGTAGGGCTGGAGCTGCCTAATACATGGACTGCATACGTATCCCACAATCCTGTGGTTTCAATTCTGTGACATTTGAGCTCAAAATAAAGATGCCGTCTGAAAGTTGCGGTTGATGGGGTTCGTGTGTGAATGTATGTTTTTGACCAGATTTTTCCACTTTTGATGTCATTTCTAGCAAGAAATTACTATTGTTCTTATTAAATATTTGCTCAGCTATCACCAAATTTGATACGCAGCCCTAGGTTAATGCCACAGAGATTTGAAGGTAACTCTGGCGCCCCCTTGAGTACTGGAGTTTGTTACTGCCACAAGAACATGTTAAGTATGTACTAGAAGACCATAAGCATTTGTGTCTGTATTTGCATATATGCGTACAGTATGTTACTGATATAATATACTAGATATCATAGCCGCGGGAACATATTTTATCAGGGGGGTGCTATGGGCGGGGCTTGATATTGCGGGGCGGTGCTATGGTAGAGTTTTTTTTAAACAAAATCCTAATATTAAACAGCCCAAACAAAAAGATGAACATACAAATGAATGAGTAGGCCTACAGAGTTGTGAGAATGCTCAGAACTCATGATACATTGAGAACAGCTCACAGTACGTTAGTACATTCACACTGAAAAACAATGGAAAAGTAGCAGAGTGGAATGGTTGACGTTCTGTGTGAACAGCCCCTAATGCCGATGAATGCTTTAATCAATACATCCATATTTAGTTTTTTCACATGCATTAAATGAGTGTCAAATCAGTTCTGAGATGCTGGTCCTCAACCAGTGTCACGTCACTCATGTGAGATCGGCTTATTGCCTCATGATATATTCATTTCTATAAAACCCTATTCGACAACATATAAAAACGGAATAATCTTTAGAGTAATTTTATAAAGGTTGAAGGTGTTCTTAAAAAACAGGTTGAAAAACAAAAAGTTATTTAAAAGTCATGTCATCTTAAATTCCAATGTAGTTAAACAGCTGTCGTCAGGGGGTGCAGCAGCACCCTCAGCACCCCTAGTTCCCGCGGCCATGCTAGATATGAATATTTTTGGCCAATAATGAAGCATTTTATTTTTAGTTATTTAGCTCCTGACTTCTTTGTTTGTGAAACCAAACAATGACCTGAACCCTGTGTTTGTGGGAGTTTTGAATGTGTAAGCACTTGATCCAACATCACCCCTGAATATGCATAACTCTGCACTTTCCTGCATATTTTTGAAACGTATCGTTTCGCACCAGCAGTGGCTCAAAACCTAAGTTGTGAATCATTCAACATATTTGATCTTATTTCTTCTTCTGAGGTATGAAAAACATCTGATTTACAAAAGCATCTGCACTGCTACAATGGAAAATATTAGGAATTCGTAAGAATAAAAGAGATGAATTAATAAATTACAAGCCTAAACAATAATATTGTTTTCAACAAAGACACTGTAATGAGATGCCTTTGAAGAGCGAGGCGTAGTGTTAAACTTGCTTGTTTATTTAAATGAAGTTGAAACCTGTGTATTTTACATGGGGCTCATTTGAATTCCACGGTGTGACCGTTTGGCCGTAGACGGCGGTTGACGTGATTATTCTAAGCCAAAGTGAACCTCCGCATTCTTAAAGATAAGAGGGCGTGTGTGGGCGGTCATGTGTGCTGGTGTGTGGGAATATTTTACAGTAGATGTTGTGAGGAGTGCTTCTCTTTTCAGTATTGAACACACATACATGCTGTAAGTGAGCAAGAGGGATTTCTAGCTGTCTGTAGTGAACTTTGTAATGTCTTTAGGAAGGTGAGAAGAGATTTGGAGAATTTTTTTTTTTTCTTGCATTTTTGATTAAAAATATACCGTTTTTTGGCCAGAATATTTGTGTATTTTATTTTTTGAAAAAAATTATAATATTGAAAATCGGGGTATGGTGAGGGGCTGGGGAAAATAGAAACAAACAATGGCAACCTATTGCTTTTGGATATTGCCAAATTATTAATCACAGTCAAAAGTTGTGGATCCCATGACTTCCTTAAAAGTGACTTTATGAAGAAACAAGCCCAAATTCGCTTATATTAGGTGAACATAGTAACACTGCCTCACAGCCTTGTTTTCATTCACGTCAAATAAAATAGGGTGTCATGTTTCCAGAGTACCATAATCCAATTTCTGATTATTTGAACTCAAAAGCTGTTTTCTGCTGCCATGGTAGTATTTTTCTTCTATGCATTATGAATATAATTGAATATTTTATCATACTCTGGCATCTTGCACAATATATGAAATTATAATACTGAGCGTGTGTAATGAAGATTCCAGTCCTTATTACAAAGGGAATATGAAATGACCGCTTTATTTTACTTTTTCCCCCAAGTTCATCATGAATATTTGAATTCACAAGCGAGCGAGTCGATCGAGCTTCAACGACTTTGTATTTGCTTCATTTTCTATAATTGCCACGCCAAACAAAAGGGGGATATTAAACAAGCTCATATGACTCCGTCTCCCCCTGGAGAATTTGTGTGCCCTGCAGGCATTAATAAGCAAAACATGAATATTCAAGACAAGGCCGCTTCAGATCTCCCTTATGCAATCTGCACTGGTGATAATGCCCAGCTGCCCAGTCGTGCACAACAAAAAGGCGTTTTGATTCCTAGCTAGAAATCATCATTATGAATGGAGAAATACCACCAGTACTTGCAATTAAACACCATTCTTTAAGATTAACACTGGGAGGAAAAGCATAGGATACTTTAGAGATACTATTGCTGTCTAGGGGAAAAGCAGGAGCATGTGGCGCCCAATGCGGGGACCTCCCAGCGGTGACAAATCGCTGGTAATCGGTTGCCGTGTATGTTAGCCGCAGCCAAGGAGAGCATTACGTTCATTTCACATTTCTGAAAGAGGTGTCATCTCCCTTTTATGTTGATGGATATTAACAGGGTTTGGCAGTGTAGATGCTTGAGGAACGTGTAGGCAAGGCCTTCAGACCTGAATGACGCTTCTATTCCGGTATAAGAGCAGGGGGCGTCTGGAAGTGGCAAGTGGCTGGTTTGTGTTGGCCTGTCACTGATGCTGATTACCTTGCGCTTTAGAAGTGCCACACACAAGCTAATATGAAGCGTTCTGGAAGAGTACGTAGGAAGCATGAAGGTCATGTTTGACAGCTGAATTATACGCTACTACAGTAGGATTCATGCTACCTACGTGGTCCATTTATGCTGAAATGCAGATTGAATTCAGCGTGGATGGATATTTTAGGCTGGTCAAATCAATATAGCCGTTTCGGTTGATGAAACTTGTCAGGGGTTCTCAACTGGTGGGTTGAAAACCAAAAAACAAGGATAAATGCAATTAAAGAGATAGTTCGCCGAAAAATCCCTCAAGTCATTTCAAACCTGTATGACTTATTTTTTTTCCTGCAGAACGCAAAAGATATTTTAAAGAATGTTAGGGTACAAACAACATTTGACCCCATTTGGCTTTGATTGTCCCTGGACAAAACATTTTCCAAGACATTGCATATACATTTACTCATTTACAAATGAGTAAACTATCCCTTTAAAAAATGCAAATAGGTATATTTGCATGTATGTTTTGGATAGCATGATAATTAGGCTCTTACATTTTTAAGTGGGAGGAGAAAGTGCTTCCTTTCTCATTAGCTGCTGATGTCAAAGGATGTTCATTCAATGGTATTTTGGTGCAAATTCTTCAGAAATTATGCAGATGTCAACATGGACAGATTGCTTAGCATGAAAGTAACGGAAAATGTGGCATATTTAGTAACCAAAGTGTCCATTTTTCGTTTTTCATGTTCATGGTAATATTAATAGATGAAAATGTTTGATTTTAAAGCCATTAGTGTTACTTTTGTTCGATAAACCATTTTGGTTCTGTGTTGTGTGGCCACTTGATGTTCAGTATAAAATCTGCTTGGCAAAAGCCATTATGAATTCATCGGTTATGAAGGATGTTGAACTCAGTGCTTGAGGAATTGCTTAATTGGTTATATTAACAGCAAAGCCGTTTTTAACCAAATAGAGTCTCTGTTGTAGCTGTCATTTATGCTCGTGTCCTACATCTGCTCCCCCGTCTCATTCCCTAGGATTTGTCCTTAGGGACACGTCAGTCATGTAGCCTCACTGGAACAATAGTTTTGCCGGAGCTTTGAATGGGGATGAGGGACTAAAGAGGCATATGTTGTATTGGAAATTATATTTAATTTAGAAGCAAAAAAAAGACAGTCACTACTAACAATAAGAAAAGCATCGAATTTTCATTGCTCAAGGTTAACGGAAAGTAAAGGTATGTGTCGTGACTGTTTAAGGAAGTAAATGTGTCGTGATTGTTTGAGAAAGTCTGAGGAATCTAATTTGTAGAGCCAAGGTAATTCAGCACAGATATGTCAATACAAAAATAACAGATATTTGACATATTTTCTGGAAGTAAACCAAAAATGTCTGTTTTCTTGTCTTGTTTACTGTTACTCAAGTTATTCAGTGTCATAAAGGACTTAGTCAAGTGCTATAGTTCTTGTTTAGTGTGCAAGGGGATGCAAATCCATATTTATCACAATTAAAATATAATTGATTTATTATTTAGATATATAATAATTTACATTATTTGTAATTTAATTTTTTTTTTTTATCTGAGCAAAATTACAACTAAACATTCATTAATGCAGCTTTGACATTTTGATAATACCTTCTTTTGTGTCCAATGGGTTTAGGGAGACAATAGGGTAAATGACAATGTTTATTTTTAAACAAAATATCTGCAGATAGTGCGACCAGTGTTGGGGTTTACTAATTACACATTACTAATAATTACTAATAATGTGAGATACGTAATCAGATTACTTTTTTTCAAGTTACGTAATGCATTACTTTTAAAAATAACAACAAAATATCTGATTTACAGTTTACTTTATTTTCCCATTTAATGACTGACACCTCTCCTGAGGCGTTGTGCACGCCGCTGTGTAAACATGATGGTTATTGTCGTTTTAAACTAAATGTTAGCACTCATCTCTCTTGAACAAAAACATATTAAATATTCCTCAAAATGAATAAAAGCACATCTGCAATAATTAAATATGTTAAATAAAACTAAAATACTTTCGCCTGGTTTCACAGACAGGGTTTAGACTTAGCCAGGATTAGGCTTTAGTTCAATTAGGACATTTGAGTAGTTTTATTAACAAATGTCTTTGCTGCTGACCTTTAAATGGTTAGTTCACCCAAAAATGAAAATTCTTTCAGTAATTACTCACCCTCATGTTGTTCCAACCCCGTAAGACCATCGTTCATCTTCGGAACACAAATTAAGATATTTTTGATTAAATCTGAGCGCTGGCTCACTCCTCCATAGACTTCTAGGTGACCGTAACTTGCTGGCCCAGAAAAGTTATTAAAGAGATCGCTAATATAGTCCAAGTGACTCCAGTGGCTCAATCTTAAGTTTATAAAGCGACGAGAATACTTTTTGTGCACAAAAAACAACAAAAATAACAACTTTATTCCACTATTCATTTCCTTCTCTCTGGGCCTCGAGTTAGTTCACGTAGTGTTTTTGCGCAGCGCGTCTGTGTTACACATCACGACGTAGGCTCACTATTGGCCGACGCTGGTCATGTGTGTGATGCGTGTGACGTACAACACAGACGCGCTGCGCAAAAACACTACGTGAACTAACTCGAGGCCCAGAGAGAAGGAAATGAATAGTGGAATAAAGTCGTTATTTTTGTTTGTTTTTGCGCACAAAAAGTATTCTCGTCGCTTGATATACTAATGATTGTGCCACTGGAGTCACTTGGACTATATTAAAAATCTCTTTAATACATTTTCGGGGCCAGCAAGTTTCGGTCACCTAGAAGCCTATGGAGGAGTGAGCCAGCTCTCAGATTTCATCAAAAATATCTTAATTTGTGTTCCGAAGATGAACGAAAGTCTTAAGGGGTTGGAACAACATGAGGGTGAGTAATTACTGACAGATTTTTCATTTTTGGGTGAACTAACCCTTTAATGATCTAATTCAACCATACTAATAAGCAAAAATCACTTTAGATAAACATCACATTTGTCTTTTGTTTTTTGTTTTTTATTGCTGAAGAGTGTTGAACTTTATTCTCCTGCATCTTATTCTACTGCAATCCTGAATGGGGGCACAGCTAAAGGGTTTGTTTGAGCTGCGCCCTCTACTGTACAGGCGTGAATTAGCATTTCCTTCAGAGGCTTATTCATTTCACTTTTGGTGTGAAGAGGCCTGTACATTTCCCAAAATGTCTTTGTTATTTAAAAATCAAAACAAGCAAGCCCAGCTTAGGTGAGAAAAAGTAACTTAAAAGTAACGTAACACATTACTTTCCATAAAAAGTAACTAACACAATTAGTTGCGTTTTAGGGAGTAACGAAATATTGTAATGCATTACTTTTAAAAGTAACTTCTCAACACTGGGTGTAACATGCTTTTTCTTTTCTTTTTTTTCTAAAATCAAGTTCAAAAATCTGAGAGGGCATGATGCTTCTGTCAAACTTGAATACGTTATGTAAACAGAATGCTTTCTTTATGAAGACAATTGTTTGCAGATTTCATAGGCTTTACTTGCTTTATTAAAGCACACAAATCCTCTGTGACCTTGAGCGGATAGATCCATATTTTGTTCATTTCTTTCATAATGTGTTGTGATGAGAACTCAAGGTTTAGCTAATGCCTCCCTCTTTTCTCTGATGTCCCTGTTTTGTTGCTTATGAAAGATGGTGCTCCATTTTTCTTTTCCACAGTTTTTCTGTGGCAGAGTCAGTCAATCAGTTGCACTCCACACTATTCACTGGGGTGACAGATTGTTCCCTATTCTTGAAATGATGCAAAGCCTCACTCTGGAAATCATTAATTAAAAAAAAAGATTTTCTGCGTCTTCGCAGTCATTAAGTAGTGATGTGAGAATTGTAACACTTCTATTTTTGAAATTAGACCAATTCCCAGAGGGGCAAACAGCAACGTTACATCTTTATATATATTCAGTACTGTGCAAAAGTCTTAGGCACGTTAGTATTTTCACTCCAAAAAAATGGTTTTAGGCCAGTTATTTATATCTCTTGCTGTAGTGTGTCAGTAGGAAATATCAGTTTGCATTTCCAAATGTTCATTTTGCCATTAGTTGTAATAATCCAGTGAGATGTTTGAATGCACTAGGAGTCTGAGAACAGCTGGTATGCTCCACATGGAGATCTGATCTCACCATCATCGAGTCCGTTTGGGATTACATGAAGAAACAATAAAAACTGAGACAGACTAAATCCAGAAGAACTGCGTCAACGTTTCCGAGTTTCTTGAAGAAACCTGCCTGCGAAAGCTACAATACTGTGAAAAGTTTTAGGCACAGTCTCACTGGATTATTACAATTAATGGTAAAATGAATGTTTGGAAATGTAAACTGATATTTCCTACTGACACAATACAGCAAAATAAACAAATAACTGGTGAAAATACTAAACTTTTGCACAGTACTGTATATATAACGGGACAGAAGTCACGGATCGGTATGTACCTCCGTTTTGGGGTCACGGTTCGATACGAGTACATATTGAACTGTCGATACGAATACGGTACAATTCGGTACAACATGAAAAGATGGTCACTCTTTAGTTTAGGGTCCAATTCTCACTATTAACTAACTATTAACTATAACTTTTACCTCAATAAACTCCTAATTACTGCTTATTAATAGTTTGTAAGGTTGTTAAGTTTAGGTATGGGGTATAATAATGGGATGTAGAATAAGGACATGTAGAATAAGGCATTAATATGTGCTTTATAAGTATTAATAAACAGCAAATGTTCTAGTTATATGCATGCTAATAAGCCACTTAGTAGTGAATAAGAATTGGACCCTAAACTAAAGTGTTAGCGGAAAAAGCAACAAATCCACAATGCTCGGAAACTTTTTATTTATTTTGAATAGACAGTAGTGCAAATTACAGTTTGTTCCGCCTAGCAGCATTTAGTCCCCTAGTTACAGTACAGCCTCCTTTAGTGTATTAAGCACTAAGCAGTAAACAGAATGCACTCTTGCATAGGCCTATTTTATTTTTATTTTTTGCAGGGCTGATAAAAAACTAAATGTATTTGGTCACAATCAGCTACAAAACTGAAAAGCATCTTGTGTTATAAAAGTACAAAATAAAACTTGCATTAGGAGTATTACAATTTGCTCCACTGTGTGTGTGTGTATATACACTACAGGTCAAAAGTTTGGAAACATTAAGTTTTTTATATTTTTGAAAGAAGTCTCTAATGCTTATCAAGGCTGTGTTTATTTGATCAAAAAAACAAAACAAAAACAATAATATTGTGAAATAGTATTACAACTTAAAATAATAGTTTTCTATTTGAATATACTTTAAAAAATAATTTATTCCTGTGATGCAAAGCTGAATTTTCAGCATCATTACTCCAGTCTTCAGTGTCACATGTGACATCCAGTCTATCACATGATCCTTTAGAAATCATTCTAATATTCAGATTTATTATGAGTGTTGGAAACAGTTCTGCTGCCTAATATATTTGATGAATAAAAGGTTAAAAAGAACTGCATTTATTCAAAATTAAAAAAATATTTTCTAATAATTTAAATCTTCTTTACTATCACTTTTTATCAATTTAACACATCCTTGCTGAATAAAAGTATTGATTTATTTCAAAAAAAGAAAGAAAAAAATTACTGACCCCAAATTACTGACTGGTAGTGTATATTGTTGTTACAAAAGATTTCTATTTTTAAAAAAGTTGCTTCTTTTTTTAAATTTTAAAACTTTTTATTCATCAAAGTATCCTAAAAAAGTATCACAGGTTATGAAAAAATATTAAGCAGCAGAACTGTTTCCAACTTTGATAATGAATCATCATATTAGAATGATTTCTAAAGGATCATGTGATTAGACTGGAGTAATGATCCTGAAAATTAAGCTTTGCATCACAGAAATAAATGATAATTTAAAGTATAATAAATTGAAAACCAATTATTTTAAATTGTAATAATATATCACAATATTACTTTTTTTCTGTATTTTTTATCAAATAAATGCAGGCTTGATGAGCAGAAGAAACTTCTTTCAAAAACATTAAAAATAGTAATGTTTCCAAACTTTTGACCTGTACTGTATATATATGCTATACATGTATTTTCTTAATTTTCTATCACCCCCAGTCTTCTAAGTGGTGGCAGACATATGATCAATTAATTCATGTTTGATTCTTTTTTTTTTTTATAGTCTGGGACGTGGATTTCTAAAATGATAAGTTTAAAAGGGTTTGGCAAAATAATATTAATTAGGTTGATAGGTAACCCAAAGTGCCATTTATTAACACCTAACCAAATTAATATTCATGACCAGAACCATCACCGTGTTCTGAGGTCACAAGCAGCTCGCCAGCAGCTCCTCTCTTTTTGGCGCTGCTGCTTTGCCATCTATAAAACACTGTCAGGAACATTAGTTCTGATAAACAAATGCCAAAAGTTGCTTTTTAAAAAGCACTAAATGGAAAACTCTGCCTTAAGATAACGCCTATCATTTAATAATTCATCATTCCTGTAGTTTAATTGTTGAATGGAACGTCATTATGAACACGATAATCCCTGCAGCCTCTCTTCAAAGTTATATTTTACCATAACAGTCACGTCTCACTATATTCACTATAAATGCACTTCACGCTTACTTGCCCCTCTTCCTCCACCGATAAGAATGTGCGGCTAAAAAGGTAGAGCATAATTACTGCATTGTGCAGTTTAAAGGTTTACAGAATTATGGCCTGTGTGCCCAAAGTCAAAATTTTGACATGATTTTAAATGAATACACTGTATGATTAATATATCGATTAACTTATTCACAATGGGGCTGATTAGATGTATAAAAAAACATTCAGAGAATGACAAATATTTGTGTATAAATACAGTACTTTATATTCTGTGACTTGACTTTTTGTTTTCATTGACTAAAGACTTACATAGATCTGTTCACTGATTCATTTTGTAACTTGACTCTTTTGATTCCATTCCCCAAAGATGCATGCAGATTTGTTCACTGTGACTCTTTTGATTCCATTCACCTAAGATTCATGCAGATTTGTTTAATTATTCACTAAAGAGTTGTTTGTAATTTGAATGTTTACTAATTAATTCTGTGAATATTTCTGTACTATAGGTTACAGTACCTGGTGACCGTTAAGGAAGAAAAATAAAACGTTAAAAGACTTCTGTAAACAAGTCAGTTCTCTAAAAAGATTGATTTGTTTAAAAACAATAAAGCTCTAATATTGTTGAGAATCACTGGACTTGATGTGAACAGGCCTTTATACGCAGACTGAAGAGGAAACTTGTCAAAACTGGCCCGGCAAGTTTCTCTTCTTGAATCAAACAATAGCCAACAGCACTATCCATTATTGATGGCTGAAATACAAAATAACACTTCACTTTCAGCTTGAAGGTGAACCAACAAGATACCCGTTCCCTTAAGTACTGATGAGTCAGAGGAGACGTGTGGGAGAAAGACTTTACATCATCAGATCTGGGCTCACAGAGTCGGCTAGTTTTTCTCTGACCTCAACCTCTATCATCCATGCCATCAGCACAGTACAAACAAAAGTGAAAATGAATTTTCACTTTCCAATTTCCGTTAATGGCAGTTCTTCGTGTCCCACCAAAGATTCTGCCGCAGGCAGATTTTTATTTTTAAAGGCCAGTTACTTCATGGACCCAGGATAATATGCATCCTGATAAAGTTCCCTTGGCCTCTGGAATTAAAATAGCCCCACATCATCACATAGCCTTCACCATACCAAACCAGCTATTAGGCTAACTGAAATAAAACCATGCCAATCTATAGGTATGGTGAAGGGTATGTGATGATGTGGGGCTATTTTAATTCCAGAGGCCAAGGGAACTTTATCAGGATGCATAGTATCCTGGATCCATGAAGTAACTGGCCTTTAAAAATAAAAATCTGCCTGCCTCTATGGGAATTTAACATAGGGGTGTACTAACTTATGCACCCTGTATTTTAAGGAAGAACATTTATTTATTTACGATACATTATTCATTCACAAAGAAAATTGGTGTCCTTAAAGGTTGGATTTTTCCTAATTCTTTTAATTAAGGCATTAAGTTCAATTTCCTTTTTAGTCAACTTTAGCATGGGTGTCTAAACTTATGCATAGCACAGTATATATATATATACACGTGTGTGTGTGTGTGTGTGTGTGTGTGTGTGTGTATTTGCTAGATTGTAAATTCTGACATAATATTAGCGAGTAAAAGGCTCTGTTGTGTACATTCTTATAGTACCATCAACCAATCAGCCATGATTACCTTAATTGGCTCAAAAACACCCATAGTATCCTTTTTTCTGGAAACGATCAGTTCACAACAGTGCCATCTTTGATATCTTTTCCTTTTTCTTCTCGCTCGACTAAACGTCACTGATTGTGCCCATCTCAGCTGATGGAGATTTGAGTAGAAAACGAGGATATAACCTCATTAGCCGAGGCGACGAAAAGCTATTGAGACTGATCCAGCTGATATATCTGTAACCATGAGAGTAAATTGAACTGTCCTGCTTCAGTAAGTTGATCAGGAAGTGACTGTGTGTGCGCAGTATAATAGTGTGTGTGAGTTCAAAGGGTTAGTGTCGGCTGAGAGGACGCGTCTTTCACTTTACGGTCACCCAAAGACGATGTCAGTATTATAACAGTCTGATAATGGAGTAGTGTGTGTGTGTGTATTTGTTTATTTATTAACTAAAACACACACACATACATATATAGAAGACACATTAACATATATTATATTTAAAAACAGCACTTTGGATGAGAAGTGCTGCACAACAACAATCATACAATTTAAGTAACTCCAGGATTGCTTATCGATTTCTGAGATTATTGTTGCATCAGGTGGCTTGAGGAATCGTTTTTGTGTCCTTTCCTAATGGTTACCAAATCAATCATAAGCAAATTATACAAGATCTATATCGCACTGCATAATGCTTAGCAGTTAGACCCATAAAATAGATCAGCATTGGACGGATGTGACTGGAAGAGCGAGATGACATTTACATTTACATTTATTCATTTAGCTTTTATCCAAAGCTACTTACAAATGAGAACAATAGAAGTAGTTAAACTAACAATATGCAAGTGCTATGACCCTTCCCAGTTTAATCTAGCGCAGTACATGCATTTTTTAATTTATTTTTTTATAAATAGATATAGAATAGAAGATAAAGTGTTAGTATTAATGGATCAAGTGCTGCCGAAAAAAAAGCGTATTCAGCCGTTTCTTGAAAATGGCTATGGACTCAGCAGCTCTGGTTGAGTTAGGCAGGTCATTCCACCAGCAGGGAACAGTCATGGTAAAGGTCAGAGAAAGAGATTTTTGTGGCCCTTTGAGATGCTACCACAAGACGGCATTCACTTGCAGAGCGCAAGTTTCTGGATGGCACGTAAGTCTGAATGAATGAGTTTAGGTAAAAGGGAGCAGAGCCAGTGGTTGTTCTGTAGGCAAACGTCAGTGACTTGAATTTGATGCGAGCGGCAACTGGCAACCAGTGCAATTAAGTGAGGAGAGGAGTGACGTGTGCTCTCTTCGGCTCGTTAAAGACCTCTCTAGCTGCAGCATTCTGGATCAGTTGCAGAGGTTTGACAGTGCAAGCTGGAAGACCTGCCAGGAGAGCATTACAATAGAACAAGCGCTTGGACAAGGAGTTGTGTAGCATGCTCTGATAGGAAGGGCCTGATCCTCCTAATGTTGTATAAGGCGAATCTGCAGGACCGGGCAGTTCTAGCAATGTGGTCTGTAAAGTTTAATTGATCATCAATCACAACTCCAAGGTTCCTGGCTGACCTTGATGGAGTTATGGATGACGAACCAAGCTGAATGGAGAAGTTGTGGTATAGTGTTTGGTTGGCCGGGACCACAAGCAGCTCTGTCTTTATAAGGTTTAGTTGAAAGTGGTGGTCCTTCATCCAGGCAGGCAGGCTGAGATGCGAGCAGCTACCGTCGGATCATCAGGCTGGAATGATAGGTAGAGTTGTGTGTCATCAGCGTGGCAGTGATAGGAAAAGCCAGATGAGGCTTTGATAATTCCCCCCATTCTCTTATTTATCTGTGTTGTAGCTAAACTGAGCGTGATCTCTGGATGAAGTGATGTGTCTGGTCAACAGAGCACTATAACTACAGCACTTTCTCTCTGAGGTGATACTTGCATTGATTCCTCTCATTGACAGCCACTTCATATCCTTATGAATAGTTAATGTGAACAAATGTATGAGATGCAGTTTTCTCTCCAAAAACTCCCACTGTTCTGTCATTTCTTATCTCAGTGAGCATCAAATGCTTTTCTATTTTTCAGCGGGTGATTATAAAGGGGGAGTGACTTGCGTTAATGGCTTCATTATAACTTTTTGGATCATAAACTGTATAAACGATGATTGTGTTATAATCCGTATACACTTGAACAACAGTATTCTTAATTAAAGTCTTAACTAGCTCTTGCCCGCTGTGAAATAAATGTTTCTAGTGCAGTTAGCATTTGCATGCTGAAGCGTAATGTGTTTGCTTTTGTCAATGAGTCAGGAGGCATTTGATTGGATGTTTTGGATGTTGGCGGAAGCAAATGGCCCGTGGGTATTTAGTTTGTGAGGTCGAGTTGAGTCAAGAGTTTTTGAGGTGGGCGAAGACCAAATGATAATTGGGCATGCAGTTTTTGAGGTGGGTGGAGTAAAATGTCCACTGGGTGTTTTGTTTTGACGTGGGTGGAGTCAAATTACCATTAAGTATTTTGTTTTTGAGTTGGAGTCAAATGCTTATACTACATGGGTTAGTTACTATTTGATAAGCACCTTGGGAACCAAGATTGCCTAAAGTTGTTTGGTGGGTGGAGTCAAATGATCATTAGGCAATTGGTTTTTGAGATGAGTGGAGTCAAATTACATTAGGTGCTTTGTTTTTGATAGTCAACTGCCTATACTACATTGGAGTCAAATGCCCAATAAGTGTTCTATTTAGAGATGTCATTGAATGTTGTGTTTTTGAGGTTAGTTTGAGTAAAATGGCCATTAAACATTCAGTTCATGTGTTAATTGGTATTGGATGATGTCTTTTTTTTTTCTCTTAAATAATAAACCTGGAACTATTGTGTTTGAATTATATTTGGCCTTTGAGACCAGGGTTGCTTTGGGCTACTGCAGAATGTGTCATGCACTGCAGTGCACTAGGTGAAATATTGAGAAGTAGACATTTTAAAAGCAGGATGTGTTAGAGGAACTGTCAGTTTTCGTTGAACCATAAAAGGGGACAAAATACTGTTCCACCTCTCAGTTGTCATCAGACGCGAGAGCAGAGAAGTGTTCATAAATTATTCCTGTCAAGAACAAAATGGTGCCCCGAAAAAAAAAGAGGAAAAAACATGAAGTCATTGATGTCGTTCGTTGCAAAAGTCCTCAGTTTGGTTCATCAAATATTTACGATCTAAATATCAGGCAGTTGATACATAATGATCGACTGGGTAAACCCAGTCCGATCTGCCAGCGATTTGATTTCACTTTAAACTATAGACAGCTTTTAGGAGGAAAAATGTTCTTGCCGTTTCCACTTTGCTGCCCCCTGGGGTACATTGGAAACTGGCCTGAACAAGCGTGTTTTGTCGCCTACAAAATACAGTAATTTCCTTGTCTCCAGACCCATCGAATATGGCATTCTTGTTTATCATGAAAGTCTCTGGAGATTCTGGCATTTTCCTCAAACTTACTCAGCAACGAGCCACAGCTTTTCAGAGGGTTGTATTTATAGTCATGCGGTTCTGCTTTTCCTTTCATTTCTAATACATCTAACAGCATCTTAGTTTAATCGCTAATATCCTTAGAAAAAGTCTGTTTGAACAAACTGTTCAGAGGCAAAAAAGACTGCAGCTTCCATCTTTTGTTTTTGCGCAACCGTTATCAATGTCTGTGAAAACAACCACAGAATTTGATGAAAAGCCCGAAATTTTTGATGCAGAATATTTATTTTCAGGTGTCGATTGTGTTTTACTAAAATATTACAGGCTTTAGCTCATTCCAGATCAAGAACGATGCAGAGAAATCATCACACGGATCAGAGAGCAACTGTCTCGCTCAGCCATTTCAAACGCGGCCTATCAATTTGTTAATGTTTGAACATTGTGTCTTGTAATTGGCTTTCAGGGACTGAATGTGGGGGAGTCTATAGTTGGCAAGCTGCCTCCAAATGCCAGTAGGATTTTGTCTGGAGATAAAGCTCAGCTGCTGCTTGCTCTCTAATCAACAGACTGGTTGTGTGGTGCGCTAGATAGCTCTGTTCACCGGCGACCTTTCAGTAACCTGATATGGGAACATCACAATTGCACTGGTTTTAATATTCACACAGGTACACACACAAGCACAGAGAGAGTCAGATTGGTTATCTTGTCTTAAAACAGACAGCTGAATCAGATATTGGATTCTAAATTCAGATGGTTTTTGATGTTACTTTGATCCCTGGAAAATCGTTAAAGTGCTCATAAAATCCAAATAGGACTTTTAGTTAGTTTAAAGTTGGCTTTCTGTTCTTTTTAATCTCTCTTCTTTTCATTTATTTCAGTAATCGCTGTTCTCTCACCGCTGAGGATCTCAACAGACAGTGGCTGAAGCCGGACCCTAATTTAAGCCCCACAATTTACCACACCAAAGGCTTCCTCTATTACCTCAACAGCATAGGCAGGACTCCGCTGGTAAGTTTCCATTAAATCTCACTGCACTGTAACTGACCTATTGAGTCCTAAAGTTCCATGAGGGGCCCGCCGGAAATTGCTCCATGATCTTGAAGCTTTCCGCTTCTAAATGCAGGTCAGGGGCGACCAAATCCATAAATGTGTGTTGGGTACGACCGATATGGATATTAGACCATACAGACTGAAGAATGAGACCTCTGTGGATCTAAGCACTTCAGTGTTGATCAGAAATGCATTAAATTTAATTAAATTGATTAAATGAACTGTATTGCAAGTGATGAAGTCATGTCAGAAAGACTGACTTAAATGAGTGACTAATTAAGATATATTTTTTAAGAAGAGTAGAATAGATATATTACCATTGCACCTCACTTACAAAGATTTAGTTTTAAATTTAGTTACTAAATTATTAATTTGCCTCAGCCAACTGATAAATTTAAACGAGGGTTATCAAATGATTTAATAATTCAATGACAAGACGACGGACAGGAGTATAGTTCTATAATTCTCGAACTGCATAAATTATTTAGTGTTTTTGAATTAAATTAGTTGAGTAAAGGATTCAGTGACTCACTCATACAGACAGTCACTTGTTTCGTTCCTGAATGAATGAATGTTTTTGAATGAAACACTTGATTAAAGGATTCAATCACACACTCATGAAGACAATCGGTGTGTTCGACTTAAAACTGCTTCAAGGTTTTGAATGAATCCCAGATGAAACAGCTTTTTGATAGAATCAGTAAAGTAGATGATTAAACAGCTGATAAAGACAGTCCCTTTTTCCTCAATTTTATACTATCTGCCCTATATAGCATTCAAGATTAATAATCCAGAATACTATTTCGGGTGTATAGAATGCAAATTGGGACACACGGAGTAATCAGCATTTTGAGCAAATTATGTAATAATACACTAATAAAGACAGTCATCGTTGCCACCGACTGCCAAAACTATATATTTTGCAGAAAGAGTCAGAGTTTTAGATGACCTCTAGTTCATGTCTCCTAACAAAATTAAGAGCTTTTTTATTTTTAGTCAGGTCTATTCATAGCGTCTTGTCCAGTTCCTTTGAGCTTCTTCTGATGCTGTTAAAGCACTAAAGAATAGCATCTATCTTTACCTCCGTCCCTTTCCACCCCCTGTCCTTTTTCAAAAGAAGCTTCTCAGGAAATGGAGTAATGGACCCATTGCCCTATCTATGCAAGTCAGGGGGGGAAACAAAGCAACAGAAGTAGGGTTCGCCAACACTTTGGAGAGAATACACTATTAAAGATGGTTAAGTAACATTCCAGTACAACCCAAACTGATGCTTGCCAAAAAAAAAAAAAAAAAATAACGGTCTGGAACTGATGGAATGTTTATCTTATCTTATCTTAGATCTTTATCTATCTAAAATATTTATCTTAAAATAAATTATGCAATTAAGTGAATAAAAAATTATTCTGAAACGACCATTGGCAGGCCTGTAATTGAGTGGTACTGACGAACATTAGCGAATACTTAGCCAGATTTACATATCAATTATGCCACAATTCATAATTGATCACAGTACATGCAGCGTACCTGGTCAAAGGAACGTTGTCATTCCTCCAAAACCTACAATGTAAATTTTTTTTACTTGTGCAGTTAATGAATGAGGATGGAGTCCTCTTGTTGAGCCTTTACAAAAAGCTGACATGCACTGTCAACCAATTAGTGGTAACAAGAGACAACATTTGAATTAGAGTCTAAACTCAATGCATTGTCTAGCGTTTTATTCCCCTCATTTTACACGTATATGTGTCTTGTCACAAGATGAATTATGTTGCGCTCGGCCTAAAGTTAACGCTGTGTTGCTGTCGTGTCAGGAAAGCTAAAACAAGACGTTTTGTTTCCACCTGATGTTTGACCTCCTTGTCCTTGGCTGTTATTCACGCACACAGACGCACAAATACAACACAATC
This sequence comes from Rutilus rutilus, assembly GCF_951802725.1. NCBI lineage: Eukaryota > Metazoa > Chordata > Actinopteri > Cypriniformes > Leuciscidae > Rutilus > Rutilus rutilus. Next base: position 10,424,688 of record NC_140233.1, read on the forward strand.
TTGCCATTTTCGCTCTATGTCTTTTGAAAAACTGCTGTGTTATCACATCCCACAGGTGTTTTGCGATTACCACGGTCACTCCAGGAAGAAGAATGTATTTCTGTACGGCTGCAGTATGAAGGAAACCCTGTGGCAGTCTGGATCTCCCATTAACACGGCCTCCCTAAAAGAAGACCCGGGATACAGGGTACACTTCCTGCCTATAACAAAGACATTCATACATGAGATCATCTTTAATATCTCAAATGTTTCTCCTGGATGATAATAAGATAAAAAGGGAGAAAGTGGTGAATTTTTGTTTTTGTCCCTTGACGATTTTTGTAGACTTGGTTCTGCCCATAGAAAAATCTCATTGGCCAAGTGGATATTAAACATAACATGTTCTGATTGGCAGTGATTTGCGTCACATCGATGATTTTCAAACAGACCCAAGTCTAAATAATGTCTCAAACTGTGCTCAGATTTACCAAGAAACCAGTCTGCAATCAAAAATGTGATATGTTTAATATGTTTAATTATTCCTGTGATGACATAGCAGCCATTACTCCAGTCTTCAGTGTCACATGATCCTTCAGAAATCATCTTATTATGCTGATTTGCTTTTTTAGAAACATTTCTTATGATTAATGTTGAAAACAGTTGTGCTACTTTATTTTTGTGGAAACCATAATCTTTAGTGTTTCATGTTTTGTAACATTATAAATGTCTTTACTGTCACTAGTGATCAATTAAATACATTTTTGGTGAATACAAATATTTAAGTCTTTAAAAAAATCTTACTAACCCCAAACTTTTGCCTGTTAGTGGATCTTATTCACATTAATTTCACAACTCTATAGTCTTTACTATATGGTCAGTCTCATTCATTTATATATTTTTTTTACTTCTATTTTATAATCAAAGTTGATTTGTCAATGTTACAAAACTGAGTGAGATCTCAATAACAGTTTAGTGCCCAAGGAAGTTTCTCCCCAACATAAGGCTGCGACGAATTGAATTAAAGGATAGGGATATGTATATGTAAATCTGTGGAATCTGTAATGTGAAAAATATGGCATCGCTGGCTGCTGTCTGTCTGCCATCTATGCAAAATAGTCTCTTAAACTAAATATACACAAAACTAGTACTAAAAACAGTGGAATAAAAATGCAAATACAATGAAATGCATGATGCTTTTTCAAACCGTATGCGTTGTTTGTATCGACAGACCATCGCAAAAACGCTGGACAGAATAGCACCTGCGTTCTCCTTCAACAACTGCAACTATCTGGTGGAGAAGTCTCGGGCGTCCACAGCGCGGGTGGTCGTTTGGAGGGAGATCGGTGTTCTCCGAAGCTACACCATGGAAAGCACTTATAACGGCTGCAATCAGGGCATCTACAAGGTTAGCCATTTTAGATGAAAGGGTCAGTCGAATACACGGTTTAGTGAATGAACTGTTTTACTTTCCTGTACTTTGTAGTTTTTCGATAAACGTCAGAGGGTTCACGAAACGGTTGTGCCACTTTTGGGTGCAGAATTTTAGTGCAAAGATCGCCATCTCATTCACTAATGATGATCAAGTGATGGAGAAGAGTATTATAGGCTTCCACATATTCATACAATGTAACTTTTTAAAAGGATAGTTATCCAACTTTGTTCAAGTTGTTCTAAATCTGTTTGAGTTTCTTTGTTCTGATGAACACAAAAGAAGATTATTGTTGGCAACCAAATAGTTTCTGGTCCCTATTGACTTCCATAGCATTTATTTGTCATACTATGGAAGTCAATGGGAAACAGCAACTGTTTGGTTACACACATTCTTCAAAATATCTTCTTTTGCTTTCAACAAAACAAAGAAACTCATACAGATTTAGAACAACTTGAGGGTGAGTAAATTACATAATTTTCATTTTTGGGTGAACTATCCCTTTAATGTGGCTGAAACATACCATACTCCATTTTTAATCAGATTAGCTGCAAGCGCCTAGCTTAAATCTGACCTTCTTTTTATCCCTTGGCATTCTCCATCTGGCTTTCCCACAGCCATCCTCTTCTCTAATGATGCTGTCTGAGGGACCATCCCTCGTTTTCCCAGGTATTCATTATCTACTCATCCTCGCACCATCTACAAGTTTAATAATCATTCATTAACCTGCTTATTTAGCCACATGCGGTTTTCAGATTGTAGCCTAGATACCTGCGTATCAGCTTCCCTGAGAATTAACTTCCAGAAGTTTTTTTTTTTTTTTTTACTTTTATGCAGAGTTTTTGTCTGGTTTGGTACCAGGTAACAGTATAAGAAACAAATGGAACAAATATGCATTTTGATTGTATTGCTAATTTGATATCTGTTCATGCAAAATGATCTTGACAAATTGTACAATTGTATAGGAAGTAGCTAGAAAATATATAGAAAATAGCTACCTGGTGACATTACCCAAGATGGCCACTGAGTGAACTGGCTTACCTTAAAAGGACTTGGTTCAAACAGTCATGTTGTACAGGCCAAACTTGGTAATATTAGCGATACTGGCAGATGGGATTTAGTCAAAGTAGAGTGATTCTAACGCGGTGACATTTGTGAACGTTCCAGGAGGTCTGGCAGCCCTTTAATAAAGGACAGGGTGCCGAATTACTCTTGACTATGGACTGCACCTCTAAAGGTTTTGCAAGTAAGAAAAATGTTTTCAGAAAGTGCTAATGGTTGAGGAGAAATGTCTGATACGAGAATGTCAGCTCTTGAGGGAGACATTTTATTAAGTTTAATCTCTTATTGTATGGGACTCGTAGCTCAAATAAAACAGACAGGATCTGTGCCAGCTAGCAGGTGGACAGGTGAGAACAGCCCTATTGTTTCTCAGTAAGACAGGATTGACTAACAAGACCTTAGAGTTATCCATCCATAATTGTTTACCATCCAATTTTTGTTATTTTGCTCAGTAACAGTTTTTTTTCTTTCTTATGCGTCAGTGTTAGATCTTCTCTGGCAGTCTGCCCAACAAATTTTGGAGTCTTCTCCTGACTGTTTATGTTTAGTTTGTACTGTTCAATGAAGCTGCCAGCCAAGCACCAGTCAGGGGGCTGTTTCTCAGACTGTAGTCTCTGATGTACTCCTTGTCTTGTTGTGCATCTGGAACGTCCATGTCTCTCACTGTGCTGGTTAGATCCACTTTGCTTTCTTCTTTCAAAACAGTAGTGTGTGGAACAGCCTTGGTCTCTCCAAAAAAAATCGGTTTATGTACTCAATATTTCAGCAACTAAAAAAGACAGTGTATTGATGCATATAATATATAATATTAAATACTGTAATATTAATAATAATAAGTAAATACACACTATGTATATATAATGTGTGTGTATATATATATATATATATATATATATATATATATATATATACAGTGCTATGCATAAGTTTAGACACCCATACTAAAGTTGACTAAAAAGAGGAATAAACAAATCATCTTTTGGAAACTGAACTTAATGCCTTAATTTAAAAAATTAGGAAAAATCCAACCTTTAAGGACACCAATTTTCTTTGTGAATGAATAATGTATCGTAAATAAATAAATGTTCTTAGGACACCCCTATGTTAAATTCCCATAGAGGCAGGCAGATTTGTATTTTTAAAGGCCAGTTACTTCATGGATCCAGGATACTATGCATCCTGATAAAGTTCCCTTGGCCTTTGGAATTAAAATAGCCGCACATCATCACATACCCTTCACCATACCTAGAGATTGGCATGGTTTTATTTCAGTTAGCCTAATAGCTGGTTTGATTTGCATTGAGAGATGATCTTATGGAAAGTACCCCATGCCAATCTCTAGGTATGGTGAAGGCTATGTGATGAAGTGGGGCTATTTTAATTCCAAAGGCCAAGGGAACTTTATCAGGATGCATAGTATCCTAAAAAAAATTTTTTTTAAATACTTACAAATAAAAATCTGCCTGCCTCTATGGGAATTTAACATAGGGGTGTCCAAACTTATGCACCCTGTATTTTAAGGAAGAACATTTATTTATTTACGATACATTATTCATTCACAAAGAAAATTGGTGTCCTTAAAGGTTGGATTTTTCCAAAAAATTTTAATTAAGGCATTAAGTTCAATTTCCAAAAGATGATTTTTTATTCCTCTTTTTAGTCAACTTTAGCATGGGTGTCTAAACTTATGCATAGCACTGTATATATATATATAGAGAGAGAGAGAGAGAGAGAGAGAATGTAATTGGATTTTAAATTAAATACAAATAAAAAAAACACAATTAACATAACATATTTTTATATTTATTATTATTTTATAATTAATATTGTACATAGTTTTTATGTATAAATGTATATTTTATTCGATTTATAACTACAAGTCATTTAAAGTCAGTTGTTGTGTTTCCGAACCTATCCGAATGTCCATTGTCAGACTAATCCGCATCCCTGTTGGTGTTTGAAGAGCGTATCGGACAATATGCAGGACGCATGAGCTTCTAAATGTGTATAGATTTGGACTAATGGATCAGAAAATCAGACATTTCATTACGAGCGGGGCATACAAGCGCAGCTGGCAGGCCAGATGTTTTGGTACATGTACTTTTAGCAATGGGCGGCAGCCCGAGAGTCTCTTGATTAAAAAGTCTGTACTAATATTCACTGCCGATGTCAGGAACCTGGCAGACCATTAGACTGTGGAGCCAATTCAAGTGGGCCCTCTCCGGGTCCTTTAATGTGAGTTAGTGTGAGTGGGAATGTTAAAAAAAAAAAGAGTGAGAGAAAAGAGTGGGGAGTGGATAGAAACTCCCTCTGTTCACAGCTAATTCATGCCAATTAGCAGCTCAGACGAGCTCTGGGATTCGGGAATGGAGCGAAGCTTAATTACGTTCTCAGTCAGTAAATCAGAGCCCAGGTCATTCGGAGTAACGCTGTCTCTGAAATGTCATCACTGCCTAGCCGAATCCCTGATCAGATAGACAGCTACACCTGTACCATAAAAGAAACATCTTACTAAATCTGAGCTTTGGGCGGGAAGCTTTTTTTTTTTGCTCTGGACTGAAAAGGAAGTGAAACTTATCCATTTTCCCAGATTGCCAATGACACCGGTAGGACCTTTTCTGACGGTCTCCCACTCAAAGCAGTGGTGTCTTTTGCCAAACGAAGGATAATCTTCAAAAGGAATCTCATTTGCATCACAAAGACGGCACCTTTAATCACCTTAGCTTTGCAATTTCAGACTGCCGAATGAAATTCCCCACTTCCTTTCCTTTGCACTTCTTTCTCTTCTAAACTTAATCAGCTATTGTCATTTTTTTGAGGAAACACGTGGATTAAGATAAACGAGAGGCGTGATGAAATTGGTACAAAGTTCGTTTAATTAAGTATGCCGAGTGCTACATTCTGATTAGGTTCAATTTAGTCGCAGCTAGGATAAACACTTTTGTCTCGAAACGAAACTGTGAAGCAAAGTTTGAATTTTAGCTTAGTGAGCCTACAGGGAGTTTGCAGCAAACTTGGAACATTTTTAGTGGGTAATTTATCTCCTCAACTTAAAATTGACATGTAATAGGCTGTAAATACTGTCTGATTCAATGTCAGATATTTAGACTTGGTATAGTTTGTTTGAAGGTTGGAGAAACTTTGAAAACAGAGCTTCAGCGCAGACATTGCTTTGCATTTCATGAAATTATATATATATATATATATGTCTATATGTGAACGATTCATCAGTGCACATTAGTCCAAATAAAAAAAAAGTTTCATCATCTGAAGCAACTTTCCTTCATGGCTGTCATCATCGAGACCAAGATTTTGGCCTAATCCCTCCAATCACCTGGCTCTATTCTGGCATGTATTTTTTCTACTTATCCAATCAATTCAAATCGTATCCCATACTGCAAAAATATGGGATATTCTAGAAGGAAAATGGCTTGTGAGTTCAGTTTCATGTTCACTTCGGGATAAATGTGTCATACAAGGTGAATTGTGGATCAACTGCGACAGGCTGGAGACATGAATCAGATTGACTGTTTGGATGGGCTGCTCTATGGCTGCCACTGAGAGGCTTTTCCTAGACGATGACTGATCTGATAATTGTATTTCAGGACAGTAAGTGGAGTTATGACCCATACGATTTCCAGAAATTTAATTGGATCTCTTAAAAAAAAAAAAAAGAAATAATGATGGCTACAGCCATTTTGAGGAACATATGCTCGAGACAGTAATTTGATGTTTGCAAATTGATTAAAGCAACTCTCATAATATGTGATTAATATCAAAGGACGGCTTTTAATTATGGCCACGGCAATATTTTGCAAGGCGCAGCAAACTGAGGACATTGACTGTGCTGAGTGTGCAGGTCTGACAATCAGCTGAGAACTTCCATTAAATTATACGCCAAAGATGAGTCTATGGAAAAGTGGAATCTATGGTTGCACCATGCAAGAGCTTTTTCAGGTTTAGTTTTTGTTGGTTGCTTGTCAAATCATTATATCTCGATTATATTATTACTATTACATGTATATTACATATTGTAAATAAATAATTATAAATGAATTAAATCTAATATATATATATATAGGTTGAATTCAGGTTGATTGGGAAACTTTTTGCCATTGAGATGACTGGCTATATATATATACAGACCCTTTCCAAAAAATTAGAATATCATGGAAAAGTTTATTTATTTCCATAATTCCATTCAAAACGTTAAGCTTCCATAGATTATAGATTCAGGGCCCACAACTTAAACAATTTCAAGTATTTAGTTGTTTATTTGTACATAAGTTGGGCTTCCAGCTCATAAAACCCACGAAAACAGGATTTCAAAAAAATTGAATATTACATGAAATCACACAGTAATTACACAGTGATACCATGGTCATTGAACCAGGTTTGGGTTATTTTGGCAGTGTGGGCAGGTGCAAATCCTGCTGGAAAATGAAGGAAGCATGAAGTGCTCTGAAAATGTCCTGGTAGACGGCTGCGTTGACTCTGGATTTAATAAAGCACAGTGGACCAAAGTCCTCTTTTCTGATGAGAGCACATTTTGCATCTCATTTGGAAACCAAGGTCCCAGAGTCTGGAGGAAGAATGGAGAGCCACACAATCCAAGATGCTTGAAGTCCAGTGTGAAGTTTCCACAGTCTGTGTTGGTCATCGGCTGGTGTTGGTCCACTGTGCTGTCCACTCAACGCAGCCGTCTACCAGGACATTTTCAGAGCACTTCATGCTTCCTTCAGCAGACAAGCTTTATGGAGATGCTGACTTCATTTTCCAGCAGGATTTGCACCTGCCCACACTGCCAAAAGAACCAAAACCTGGTTCAATGACCATGGTATCACTGTGTAATTACTGTGATTTCATGTAATATTCAAATTTTTTATGAGCTGGAAGCCCAAATTATGTACAAATAAACAACTAAATACTTGAAATCGTTTAAGTTGTGGGTCCTGAATCTATAATCTATGGAAGTTTAACGTTTTGAATGGAATTATGGAAATAAATAAACTTTTCCATGATATTCAATTTTTTTTGGAAAGGGTCTGTATATATATATGAAGACTTCATATGCAAAAGCCTCTTAGTCCATCTAAAGTTTTTGTTTAATATTAACATTTTTATCAGGCTCTTATGTATAGGTTTCTACCCAAATACCGGCATTTCTGAATGGGCTGAGGCTGGGATTTAGTGAGTTTGAAGTGAAAGTATTTGAAAAATGTATACTATGTGCAGAGAGCATTCACTCAATAATATTATCTCCTTTTTGACAGAGGTGGCTTTTAGAGGCTTTTGCATCGGGGGTCTTCATATATATATATATATATATATATATATATATATAATAAAAAATAATTATAATAATAAAATAAAAATTAAATGATTTACAAATTATATACATGTTATTTTCATACAATTACATACATTCATATATCATATTGTGAATAAAGAATTATAATTAAATTGAATTATATATGTAATGTAAATAAATAAATAAAATGAATAATAAAATTAACATATACATGTATGATATAAAGATAAAATATATATGTAATTTTTTTTTATTCAATTATCGTTTTTAATGAAACAATTCCTTCTTTTTAAGTGTTCTTCAGATGTTGTGAGATTGAAATTCTCATGCGTTTCGATGTTCGTCTGGACTTCCTCTCTCTTGGTTGTGTGATATGCGCTTAGATGTTCTGGATGCCTCCGGCGTCTCCATCTCAATGTTCTCCAAGGTGAAGGGAAAGCTAGCACTTCAAACGATGAACACCACAGACCTCTCTAAATCATTGCTGCAGGTCCGGCTTTTAGAGTCGGATCTCTGTTTCCATTCACTATTCATCAGTAGCTGATTTTAAATTATGGTGTCATGCAGGACTATGAGAGGAAATGTCAGTTGCCTGGTCTACTGGAAGAGAGCATGGATTTTAAATGAGGATTCATTTCACACTGATGCTCACCACGTGAACACACACCCACACACACACACACACAAACAGATAGACGTCCAAGTAAGTTAAAAAAGCTGCCTGGACTTTTTTTTTTTATACAGTGGGGTTAAATCTGCAAATAAACACCATTTTAGGATTTTGAAATATTTAAAACAAATGTTATGACATACGATGAAGGTTAGTTAGCATAAATTGTATAGAAAATTAGTAAATAAATATATTTATTATTGATAATAAAGTATTTTCATTGTTGTTGTTTATTGAAATTACAACATTTTTTACTTCAAAAAGAATAAAATATAAATATATATTATTAAAATGAAATGGATTTTAACACTGATACTATATACTTGACTGTGAAAAAGAGTATAATGTTTTTAAAAGTCGTCAATCCCATATGCACTTGGATAAAAACGAGATACAATGGCTCTTCCTTAGTGTCTCTGATTATTAACATTTCGGAAGAAAATAATTCAAATGCAATCACCGCTTTCTAATTTGGCTTTTTGTTTAAATGAGAATTTTGTAAAGAAGGTTCAGGGTAATAGAGTCTCAGAGTAATAGATTTGAGACTATTTGTTGTGTTTTTAGGCACAATGTACAAACCATATTTATGGAATGTGATTTGAAAGTGTGATGTTTACTGGATGTGTCCCGCTTGAATAAACAGATGATGTTTGCATGAGCTTAATTTTAACATCATCTTTAATAATTCCACTTAGTTTATAATTATCAATCTTTAAAAGTTTCTAGCTGAAACTCCAGGGGCCACAGGAAACATATGGTCGATCAAAACCAACCCTGACTCTCTTTACACTTTCACTCCCAACGAAACACGGCTTATGTAGGACTTCATGAAAGATGAAATTATTTATTATTTTATATATACTTTATTATTTAGCATTTAGCAAGAAATTTGTTTTGCTCATTTGTTGATTTTAAAATTAACAAAAACATTACAAAATTACTGCCAGTAATGATAAACCAATACTGTGTAAATGCTAATAATAATATGCTGTAAATCTTATTATCATGCTAGAATAGCAAAATAAATAGATTTTTTTTCTGCAATTTGACTAACTTTTTAATTTCCCCAAAAAACTTCTTGAACTGAGAAGAAAAAATAATATATCACTGTCAGAGATATTCCAGATATTTCTCAGAGATCATCTAAGAAAAACAGTAGCTAATTAGGGGCCAAGCACTGAAAGTGCGTAGGCACCTCTTGGAAATGTTGGCGTTCTTCTTCTTCTTCTTCTTCTTCTTCTTCTTCAGCCCATAGAACCGCTTGCGGGAAAGGTTAGAAGGCGAAGGTTAGAAAAATAGATACCATTTTTGTCATAGTCAGCTAAACTTCCTGTCTGCCATCTTTATTTTCTTTTAAAACCTACTTTTTCGAACTTCTCCTAGACCATTTGTCCGATTTTCACCAAAATCTTAATCGTATCATCTCCAGACCGCGCCGACAAAATGTTATGGATTTGGTGTCGATAGACGAAACCGTTTTCGTACACCACAGTAGCAAAGTTGAAGCATGATGCCAAAATGACTATTCAGGCTTTCTCACTGCAATGCCTTGACATATTGACACCAAACTTTGTGTGTGTCATTGTCACCTCACTCTGACCACACCACATCAATTTCGTAACTGCGCCACCTATTGGTCGAAAGTGATAAACCGTTAAATCATATTTTTAATTGCTGTATATATGATTATTTTGCCATTTTGCCTAAAATCCTCTTTAAATGTCTTTAATTCCTCCTTGCTGCAGTTGGTCTGACACTCCCAGCCATGTTGGCATGTCTTATCGTCTTCTTGCGCTTTCCCCTGATAATTGCTGCTTGCAGCTATATTTTACTCTGTTACTCTTCTAGGGATTGTGTAAGAAACACATAATTTCCAGTGGTGCAGTGTTACAACTTAGAACTAGAGGGAGCCGCTGAGTCAGTAACTCTGATCATGACTCACTTCATCAATGACACTGAGGCTTGCTAGCAGAGCTCTGATATGCTTGGGCCTCTATTGGAAAACAGTTCCAAAGAGTTCTTTGCTAAAAAAAAAATATATAAAAAAATGTCCTGCTAGATTGTTTACCTACAAGACGTAGCAACAGAAGCCTCAGGGGAAATAAAGCACTTGGTTGAAAGTGGCCAGGTAGCCACTAGTTAGCATTTGTGTGACTTGTCATTGATTTATGATTGCAGGCTGAAGGGAAGAAAGGTGTGTTTTGTGTGTATATGTCAGGAGGTAAGTGGGCGATTCGACGCAAGACCTGACAGTTCAGTTGCTATACATCATTGTCATTTGAAATGCCGACAGTGACATTAGCATGCCACATGCTAATTAGCAAAGTTACATTCAATAAAATCATTCAAATGTACAAAATCACTTGGAACTTGAAAAAAAAACAATTGGCCAGGATGACGAGTCGATTAGTGAAGTTTATCTAGATTTTTTTTTAATGAATTTAGAGATCCTGTGTCTTGTTGCATTTAAATATTTAAACAGCAGAAATTGCGTTATTTTATACCTGCAAGATGTTAAATTAGCATTTGGACACAATATATTAGTCTTTCATCACTACTTTTGAAGCTTCTTTTGACAAGTAGCTTTAACATGTTGTTAGCTGTTAGCATGATAAATTCAAATTCAATAAATAATTTGAAATGAATTCAAATTCATTCATTCAAAAATGTTTTAACAAATCCATAACTTAAACCATAAAGTTCAAGATTTTTTTGTTTTGTTCAGACTATATATTTGTTGAAGATCGATTTTTCAATGGTGATCAATGTACACAGACATCTTTGGCTGTTTTTAAGATGGCGTGTCGAGTTCGGCAGCTCCTCAAGTGCGCTCAAATTCGCTCACACATTTTTATTCACTCATTGGCTTGGATTAAATTAGTGGGAATAGTAAATGTAGTGAATGTTGCACTAACAGTACTCTGGCCTCTCTATCGCCCTCTGTGGTTCAAAAGAAAAATGCAAGTCATTTATGGAATTGAGATGTACAGTTGCTAGTGATCACCATTTCAGGTGCATATCTGAAAAGTATTTCATCTGAACAAGTTATTAGCATATCTGCCACCAGAGTAGCTGGATCTTCTTTTCTATACTTCCAGACATGACAAAAGCAAGATCAAGAACGAATAATAAAAATAATATCATGCATTGATGTTGAGGCTAATAAAGTTATCGGTATAGTTATCTTCACACGTTATCTCATGGGCCTTTACCGGAGTGATTTTGATTTGTTTGTACAGTATTGAGCACTGGTTTTTTTTATGTACATATGTGAATGTACATGATACGTTATCGCATATATTTTATACGCTATATTACACAAAAGATCCCTATGAATGTCCTTTCATCTATTTGACTTCAATGCTCCAAAATCGAGATTTTTTTTTTATTATTATTTGCTGCCACGGGTCCATTTCTTACGATTGATTCCAGTCTATTCAGTGGCATAGTGCCATGGTGATCAAGCCGTATGCCGCTGAGATTAGCTTAGAGTTAATAAGAGCGATCAGGAGGGGTAATTTACCTCTCTAATGGCTTGGGCCCTCTGAAAGGGCATGATAGCTGCTATGCCTGTGTGTGGTTTTGGCAGTCTTCCTGCTGCCTGCTTGGCTCTCCTCAACTCTGGCCTAATCAAAGGGAAAAACTGTCACTCCAATAAACAAGGAATTTGCCCCTGCCGACCAAAACGCTTTGCTGCGTAAGTGAACAAGCGTCTTTTTATTTAATTATTTTCCTCTCTCTGTCACACAAAAAGTCTAGGCGCAAAGTGATTTAGATTGGCTAATTTGCAAACAAGAGCATGCAAAGTGTGTGTATTTGTCTGTGTTTGGGACTCATCTATTACGCAAGTCATATTTTTGTTTTATTTGTTCCTCAGCGAGTGTTAAATCAACGGTTGTTAACTGGTTGAAAACAAATTACTTGCATTCTTTGATCAGTTAATCAGCCCTGATGCCTGGAAATGTCTTTATTCACTAAACGCATACATATACATCGCCAAGATGCCCGTTAGGCAAGACACATTATGCAAGGACGCAAACGCAGACGCGAATGCTTGGCCAACAACCAATATTCAACATGAATTTATGTGAGACTGTTCCAGTAACAAACTGCAGTTACCTTCAAATGTCTGTCTGTTGTATTGTTATTCAAGTTGTATATTGTGGTGAAAAATATGAAAATGTCTGCTCTGAAAACTACTCTTTGTGAGTGCAATCTTTTTTTTAAATGATCCATCAAAAAATTACTGAATGTCATGAAAATGAATTCGGACCTTTCTAATAATATAGTGTGCGAATATCTGAAATCCTAAGAGATCAGGTTCATGCGCATCATTCTGAATCATAAATATCACAAAACATCATCTGAATGTTGTACAAACATATGAAGACCGTCTACTGAACTGTTCATAACTGCTTCCACATCTTCCTTGTGGAACATTTTATTCATCAGCATTATATACATATTTATTATTTTTTATGTAAAGCTATGTCAGATATGGTTGTTCTTGACAACGTTTTTGACGTAGTTGCTTTGCTGTGCTTAATTTGCAATTATCTGCATGCAAACATTGATGGGTTCAGCTTCCTCTCTAAACATACAAGTGTTTTAACATGAGCGGTTGCATCCGAGAGGAAGTTAAAAGGGCCTTCCGTCAGTTGAAATGTTCAGTGTGGCCTTCTCAATGCAAACATGGTGAGAATCGATTTTCGACTCCGAACAAACAGCCCAGACTCTATGCATTCTACACATGTAACCCCCCGTTTTGCCTCTAAATTATTGAAGAGCGATACCCAGAACACACAGCCGCACTCATACTGAGCAGTTCTCCCTCGCTTTCGGCACCTCAGCGTCTCATTGGCCGGTTGGAGGGAGGCTGCGGGTAAACGTCTGTTTATGTTTGCGGCGGTCTTGACAGAGTGAGTTTGTGTCTACGGCGTGGACGTTTGTGTGTGTGTGTGTGTGTGTGTACTCTGTCTCTTGATCACGTAAAGGTCAGGTGTAGGTGGGTGTGCCTGGTGTTGCTCGCCCATCATTCTCTTCCTTACACGGCTTCCCATTAATTTGGCCGCTTCCCCAGAGTGTGGCGAGACTCTTAAGGTATTAGCGCCGACGCTAGCTCACTTCTGACTCATCTGGCATGCTGAGTTCACTACAGCAAGAGAAAGAGAGAAAGAAGGGATGTAAGCAGTGCTGGGTAGTAACTGATTGTAATCTGGTAAAAACCTGTAATTAGATTACATTACATTTTAGATTACATTACATTTTACAATACTCATAATCATATTACAGTGCCTTTTTTTAAATTGATGATTACTTTATACATGACTGCTTAATATTCACAAAAATGTCTGTATATTATTCAGAATTCATTTAATATCCAATTTTTTTTTTCAAATGTACCCTTTAAAAGTTTTTTGCTTATGTATGTTTAAAAAGTCTTGCAGTTTTATGGAATTGCACGCACAGACCAGCCACTAGTCAGGAGGCTTTAATTACACAGAAAATCGAGAAGCCAAACAGCATAATCAAATACAATATTTATCTACTTGTTAAATATTAAATATGTTTTAATAAATGTTGTATTTTATTTTAAAATTATAAAAAAAAAATAATGTAAAATTTCTAAGATCTTTATTTTATTATTATTATTTATTTATTTTCAATTTACAAATCCCACTTTGGGAAACCTTAACATATGTATTTGTTGATAACAAAAAAATAACAAACAAAAAAATCTGTGTAGTTTTGTATTAATATGGCACATGATTGTCCTTTTCAAATCAATGAGATAAACGAGTTAGGTCAAAAGTAATCTAGAAGTAATCAAAAAGTAGTCTGATCATATTACCTAAAATGTGTAATGTAATAGATTCATTAATTTCCATGATGTAATTTGCTTTCAGTAATGGACTACAATTGGTAAGTAGTCTTCCCAGCACTGGATGAAGGCATCACATGGGGTTGAAAGATAAGTGTGGTGGCTCATCGAAAAAAATTGTGCCACCTTTTTCTCGCTTGATTTGGTTGCAGCGATCGCTCATAATGAATGGTCTTTAATGGAGATTGCGTTGCAGGCAAACGGGGATCAATCTCACCAGGCCAGGGTTGCAGTGAATGAAGGGCTCACGGGGATTCGCTGCCACACTTTCTCAGGGGAAGCGTGCAGCGTTCACACGCCAATAACATGCTTGAGCGAGCAGGTGCAGCTGCTTCGTGCCGAAATAATCTGTAATCATTATGATGTTATGAAAGGCGTAATCTGACAGAAAACTGAATGTTGAAACAGGCAAGGTTAAAGACTTTATTTGGACAAGAATCAATATGATATGGGGGTAAAAAAAGTTGTAATCGTGACTGTTTTCATGTTGTTTGACTGTTAACAACTGACTGCACATAGTTGATGCATAATATCTTGATTGAATCTCTTTATTTTAAGATTTTAGCTTAAAATGTATGTATATATATAAATGAAGACTTCAGATGCAAAAGCCTTTAAGTGAATGAGCATTTTTATCAAGCTCGTATATTTAGGTTCAGTAATTTCACTTTAATGGCAATTAATAGGTAATTTTCATTGCCATTAAAGTGAAATAACTGAGCATAAACATACAAGCTTGATAAAAATGATCATTCTAGAAGAAAATTTCAGATGACACTTAGAGGCTTTTGCATCTGAAGTCTTCATATATATATATATATATATATATACAGTGCAATGCATAAGTGAATACACCCATGCTAAAGTTGACTAAAAAGAGGAATAAAAAAATCATATTTTCGAAATTGAACTTAATGCCTTAATTTAAAAAATTAGGAAAAATCCAACCTTTAAGGACACCAATTTTCTTTGTGAATGAATAATGTATCGTAAATAAATAAATGTTCTTCCTTAAAATACATGGTGCATAAGTGAGTACACCCCTATGTTAAATTCCCATAGAGAAAGGCAGATTTTTATTTTTAAGTATTTTTTTTTTTTTTAAATTAGGATACTATGCATCCTGATAAAGTTCCCTTGGCCTTTGGAATTAAAATAGCCCCACATCATCACATAGCCTTCACCATACCTAGAGATTGGCATGGTTTTATTTCAGTTAGCCTAAAAGCTAGTTTGATTTGCATTGAGAGATGATCTTATGGAAAGTACCCCATGCCAATCTCTAGGTATGGTGAAGGCTATGTGATGATGTGGGGCTATTTTAATTCCAAAGGCCAAGGGAACTTTATCAGGATGCATAGTATCCTACATTTTTTTTTTTTTTTAAATACTTAAAAATAAAAATCTGCCTGCCTCTCTGGGAATTTAACATAGGGGTGTACTCACTTATGCACCCTGTATTTTAAGGAAGAACATTTATTTATTTACGATACATTATTCATTCACAAAGAAAATTGGTGTCCTTAAAGGTTGGATTTTTCCTAATTTTTTAAATTAAGGCATTAAGTTCAATTTCCAAAATATGATTTTTTATTCCTCTTTTTAGTCAACTTTAGCATGGGTGTATTCACTTATGCATTGCACTGTATATATATATATATAATGTCTATAGTTTATTTCAAGACATTTACTTTATATCATAATTAAATATATATAATGGATGTTTTGGTTTGAATTTGACGGAAGCATGAATAATTACGTAGATGAGTAGATGCTTGTTTTGGCTTCACCAGTGAGTGGAGCGCTGAAGAAACATGGAGATGCTGCAGATGTATTGATTTTGTTAACCTGCAGTAATCCACAGCTCATTGAACCACTGAGTCAGGACTCGTGGGGTTATTGCTGGGGTTTGTGTGCCTAGAAAAGCGTGAACGTTTCAGTGCCTGTGCGGTGTTTGTTTACTAGTGGCAGAAAATATTGTTAGTGTCTGGATTTCCATTAACGGTTATTTCTGGAACAGTGCATTATATGAGAGGAGAGTTTGTGCACAGCGGGAAGTGTGCAATAACATTGTGGTGTCAATGCAGATTCATTTTGGGACCTGACTAAATGCTACTTTCAGCTAAATTTCAGCAAATGTGCTACGAAAGGCTGCAAATTCAGTGGCCACACAAGATATTTGGGCTCTGAAGACTCACTTAATGTTACTAGATTAAAAAATAGCAAACCGAGTGCCATCTGCAAACAAATAATGCTAATAATAAACTTTTCTTTCATAAACCTTTAGTTTTACCATCTGAATTGTTAATTTTGTTGTTTTTCTATTTTTTTTTAAATATTGATTATTAGTTTTTTTTCTTTTGGTTTGTTTTTTATATTTGGTTTGTGTTTGTATTTTTGTTTTTTTGTTTTTTGTTTTGTGTTGAAATTTAAATTTTGTTGTCTGTTTTTGTTCGGTGTTTTGAATCTAACAACCTTGTTTTGATTGACTTGTATTTTACTGTTATTTTGCTCTTTAATAAATCAATCACTTTCATGTCTTTTAAATTTCATAAATTTTCACAGGGCAAACGCAGAAGGGTCACGGCTCCAGAATTAAGAGACAAGTCTGTAAATGTTGTTTGACAGCCCCCATCAATCAGTCTGTCAATCTTAAATCTCAAATGTTTTCACCTCGCAGGGCTTGCAGACAGGGACGCGGGAGCTGGAGGAGATGGGAATGAAGTTCAGCCAGAGTCTTTTCACCCTCAGGAGGAACTCCATCCATTATAACAGCCGTCTGATCCACCACGCGCCTGCCCTGCTGGACCTGGACGACAGGCTGCTCGACCACAAATCCAATACGTGAGTTTTAAATGAAGATATTTTGACCTCACATTCGTCTCTGGCTTCAAAACTCGTCAAAATAGACCACGGTAAAAAGTTTTTCTAAATCAATGGTTTATACTCAATGCATTAAAACAGTGCTTCTCAGCTGGGTTTGCTATTAATACAGATGTTCAAATTTGCGAATACCGCAGAGTTTAATTAGACATGGCCTTGAATAAAATGTTAAAAATGAAGGTTATTGAGAATTATTGTCTATTCCCTTTAAAAGTAGGAATATTCATTTGAACGAGAAATCTTTTTATTTTGCTATACACAGATTACTCAGCTGCATTTAATTATCTGAAATTAGCATACTAACAGACACTTTTTTTGTGACTATAATTGTCTGTAACTATATTATGATAACGATTCTGCTTCGGTGGAGGAGAATGAAAATAAGAGTTAGATGCGCATTTCCTAAAGGAATATCAGTGCAAGCCCACAGCAGCAAAGGAATAGCATTAACGTTTTTATTAAAATTAGCATTTGGAACATTATAGAGGGAGAGAGAAATTGATGGGGTTCTGCATTAATGGTTCACTTTTTTTATTAAAGTCCCCCTGTGGTAAAAAATCAAGTTTTTAATGTTGTTTATATGTGGTGTTTGTAATGTGTTTTAAGACAAACCATGTGCAAATTCATTGTTCAACACCACTGAAGAGTATTTTCTTCTTAAAACTGTAGTGAACCAAAGTCTCAAGAACGTGGTCTGAAATCGCCGGTGTCTCTTACGTCACAAACTACCTTGTAACCAATCACGTCACGAGGGGGGCGGGCATTAGCATGTCATCATTACTATGCTGCGAAGCAGGGGAGTCTCAAGAGAAGCCAGGTTATCCCGCTATATTTTTCTGTTGATGTGAACAATCGGGTACATTTATCAATATAGCGGGTGAATTATGTATATGATGTATATTACGATGTTGAACTATATGTCTTTCTCCACTGACGTTCTGAGTTGTTCAAAACGTTTCTAAGGATGCTGATTGTTAGAAGGTCTGACTCTGAGGTGGCGAAGGGGAACATGGTTTGTGTAACATTAGCTGCACATTATTAGCTGTTTGATAACGTAGTCAAGCCAAAGGCTAATCATATTAATTACCGTTATGTGTCCGACGTTGTAGAGAGATACATAAAGCGCATTACCATTCTGATACCTCGACTTGTAGACAACCCTATAATTCACTCTTTCTCTTCTTCTGAATCAGTTTCTGGTTCAAACATATATGGCTGAATTAAACCAGTATTTCCACTTGCCATTGTGCAGAGTTTTCTACAGTAAAGTTGACCGAGTGGATCTCTGAGCTGGTGTGAGTGAGTGGAGGCGGGGCTTTCTTTATATATAAAAAAATATATATATAAAAACTTAACATGCATAAATGTAAGGCTGAAATTTTCTACAAACAATGTGTAGAAGGAGTATATTAGGTGGTTTAAAGCGGAAATAATTGCAGAAAAGTGTGAGAAAATGTGTTTGTCCTGAAGGAAATATATGGGGAGGAAATGTTGAAGTTTTGGGTAAATTTAAATGTTAGGATGTGGTTCTGGGAATGCATCAGAGGTGTTTTGTTGTTGTCAAGACTTGCTCGTCTTGTTTTTTTTCTGCACCTTGTGTAGATGTCTACATTTGCATACTGAATACTCACATAATTAACCAACCAATTGCAGTCCGTATGCTAATAGAACAATGACGTAATAACTCTCGGTTCGATTTTTCTTAGTACTGTAAAAATAGAATGAGCAATATCTGTAAAATGCCGCATTCTAAGCACTATACCACGTTGCCAAAGTGACCTTGTTAATGATCTTTAAGAGTCATATTCCAGAGTTGCTGTTGCCAAGTGAGGCAGCCATTTTACTTTGGCTTTTTAAATATGATCTCGAGCTGTGGGACGTGGACAGAGACTCATTCAAAGTGCATCAGCTCCCTTTCAAGTTTTCAATTTGCCACTGAAGGGGTTTCCTGGGAGCACTGCCACTTTCTCTGTTTTCCTTGCGTCTCTCCAACTCCTTTCTTCTCTACACACACTCTTTCTCTCCTCTCCCTCTATTTTCCATTCCCCAGCATCCTCAAGTTAAAATTCACTTTGAGTCTTGATTTCTGTCATGGAATGAAATGGACCAAAGCTGAGCTATTGATTTCTACGGAGTTCAATTAAATCCCTTTTGTGTGCGTTTTGAATTGTTACATCTTGTCCGCACAGACCGCTCAGTGTTCTGAGGAGATTATCCCACCCTTCCCTCTTCTCCAGGATTTCACGGCATTTCTATTGTTCCCCTCTTCTTCCCTTTACTGAAGAGAAAACTGTAAACTTGACTGGTCTTACCCGAGAGTATTGCATAACTCAGTTATGCACAACTGTAGATTTCTGCTTATGAGCCTTGTTTGGTTCAGCTGAGCTCTGCTTAGATGGATGTAAGATATAGCTCATAATTTTTTTACTTTCATAGACAAACAAAATACACTTTTACGACTGAAATAGCTGCACATTTAATAATTCATTACATGTACATAGCTCTTTTCTCAGCACTCAAAGCGCTTTACATAGAAGGGGAATCTCCTCAACCGCCACCAATGTGCAGCATCCACCTGGATGATGCGACGGCAGCCATATTGCGCCAGAACGCCCACCACACACCAGCTTACTGGTGGAGATGGTTTTTTGACATTTGACAAATAATGGAAAAAATTTGTGTTCCACAATTTATATTGGTTATCGTTTTTGTTCAGTATTGGTCAATATTTGATATATATATCGAACGATTTTGAATATTTATTTGATGTTTATTATTATATGTATTTTTTTTATATTTATTGATTTTATATTTAATTACATTTTTTATATTTATGATTTTTAGATGTACCATCCCCATGACCTAACTTAGGACAAGAGTCTTGGCAAATGGATGGACGAATGTTTATTTGTATATGATTTATAATTATTTTATAAATATTTCCCAGATCTCACAATGAATATCTGTTTTTCATACTGTACATTATAATAGTGTGATGTCTAACTCACTCGTAGCATTTATTTTAATTTTTTTAATTTAATTAGACAAAATGGTATAACATTTTAATATAAGCTGAAGACTAAAATTTACCGTTTAATGTTATGTATTTGTATTATTTTTCTTTATTCATAATTTCATAATGTATTTTGTCAAGCCAGAGTTGTATCTGTGTTCAGTGCATGAGAGACTATACATAGAATGGGTGCATGTGAAGATCATGTCACATGAGACAGCTATTTGAGCTATATTTTGTAGAGGGTGTGTACAATGTAACATGTTTGCAACTGATGCAGATGTAAGCAACAAAGATATGTTCTTAATATGGAAGTGAATTGTGCCATATGTTCTATGACATATACGTTCCATTTTTAAAGCTTAAGCAACATACTTTGTTACCTTAAAAGGAAGCTGCTCTGTAATGTATATAAGCTCAACTTTACTGTACCACCTCAGAGAAACAGAGAAACAAAGGCAGAGGCATGAGAAACAGAGAAACAATGGTATAAGCTTAGAGAAACTTAATGGCAGAGAAACATAAAGCCAGAGAAACCATTTACATCTAGCATGATGGGATGAGAAGATTAAGAAATGGGGAACAGAGAAATCTGGAATGAAGACCTCTCATGTAGCCTTATTCTTATATGCCTGTTTCTCTCTGTCTGACACATGATACATAATAAATTGAATCTCTTGGCAAAGGTAACTGGTGTAGCTTCCGTGATTCAACCATAAAGGGGAAACCATGATTTTTAAATCTACAATTTGGCGTGGTACGAACAGGATAGAAGTCTTCGGGCCTTGTTTGATCCCAGGTAAGACTTTATTTTATTCTAAATAATTATGAGTCTGCCTGATGATTAAACATAGACTGAAACTGCTTAAAAGAACTGTGCTATTTAAATTACCAGTTGTGTTGCCAAGAAACATGTGTCAGACATGGTAAAATTGGAATTAAATTAAGTAATTTAATTTGGAATTTTTAAGTTCCTCTGAAAGGTAAACCTCTAAAGTATTTGATATGCTGGGATAGAGATAGATCTTTTTTAGAAAGAAGACTATCTAGTCAAAAATTCGAGAAATCAGCTGTAAGACGGTTAAGCTAGGACATTTTGATAGGATACTTGATTAATAGGAGCAATTAGATGTAGGGAGTTTCCAAAGAAAGGAGTAAAAATAGTCTCTAAAAACATTACGCTGGAATTAATACAAGTATGAAAAGGCAGCAAGACTTGATTGACAGGAGTAGTTAAGTGTGACGAGCGCCATAGAAAGGGTTAAAAATAAGCTCTAAGGACATTAACACTGGAGTCATAAAAGTATGAATGTGCCGATGTAACTAGTTAGGATCGCAGGCATTTCTGATTTTGACCGTAAATCTGTTCAAATATTTGAGAATACTTTTCTGAGCAAGCTTAGAGGAAAAGAAAAAAAAAAACAAAGAAATTAATCTGAGTTAAACTGAAAAAGGAAGAAAAAAAGATAAATACAAATATAAGGGTTAATTTTGTTCATTGAGTGAGAAGGGAGAGTGAAGCAGCCCCTTCCTCTGGAATCTATACCCTCCTTTAGACACACACACACACACAGAAAGATATAAATAGAAAGCTTGTTGCTTCTCTGGTATACACAAAGGTAATTGTATAGCAAAACATTATCTTTGGGGTATTTGAAGAGAAAAACAGAAACAAGCTAAGCTTTTTAACAGATTTCTGGTGTTAATGTGAGTTTGGAAGTTCATTGTTTAACATTATAAATTTAAGTTTTGTCTGAAGAAGAACAAGAGATAAATAACATCATAAGATTGAAGTTAAGGAATTAATTTGAGGAAAGATCTATGATAATATTTTTATAGTTAATTGACAAGTACAAGCTGATAAATCAGAGATAATGACTCCATAAGAATGTGAGTTGGAAAATATATAAGGAAACATGTCAAATATAAACAAAGATGTCTATTTGGAATATATATTATTTCTGACTAGGTCAGAGTAAAAAGTGAGTAGGAAGAAATTATAAAAGTATTGAAAATGCAGAATTACTCTGAGATTTTTAATAAGAAATAATATATGCAATTGGGAGTTAAATGTTTTAATGATATTCAACCTTAAATGATAGAAGAGACCATTTTTATTTGTTTATTTCATGACCAGTAACTTCTTTGTCTCATCTTTGTCTTCACCATGTACAGGACTGATGGTTCCAGTTATTGATTGGTTACGGTTATTGATGTAACAGAACATTTCACTGAATTAATGGTTGTAATAACTAAATTCACTGAGTAAACTCAGCATTGCTATGTTGATGTTTGAAGATGTTTGATGGATTCTAGTGATTAAATACTATCATTAATTTGTCTCCATGTTTACACTGTTGGGCATTCCAAATGGCTCTGATGGCTCTTGAATGCACTTTCTTGAGCTTTGGAAAATACCTGTTAAAAATTACCTAATGGGAAAGAGCGGTTACCAGTGCATGAGTTGATTTCTCAAAGACGGGTAAGATTCTCTTTTGGCCAACGGAGGACAACCTAATGCAGGGGGTCATCGCCACTGGGCACCTACCCTGATGGGAGGTGTTAGATGTGAGATGGGTATGGTTGAGCAGATGTTTGTTAGGCCAACAGCATCATTGAGGGTTACAGCAGTCTGCCCCTCCAAAAAAGTGAGCTCTCCAATGCCTGATCACCAGAGACCGCATTCCTTGAATGGTTTGTATTCCATTGTGACAAGTGTCATAACTTGATATATCTATGCAGGGGACAACACCCTGAGGAAAGGAAATGATATACAAAAGAGCTGATGGGAAAGAGTTTTCAAGAACTAGCTGAGACCATGAGGGTAATTGTCATTAATGAAATGGAGAGTAAAACAAACATTGTAAGTTTATTTTAGATTATGGTGTTAGTTGCCTTATAAAATGTCTAAAAGTTTTATATCCTGAATATGTGATGGCTGTATGATGTTGAATTAATTTCTATCATAGTTTTCACATTTCAGATCATTAGACATGACATTGGATAATTCCAAGACATGGTGGTGTTTAAAGATGAAGACGTTGTTTTTGCTAATTCAAAAGAAGTCTGGGTAACAGGGAATAAATTAATTCATTTATTTTAAACTAAAGATAACTTTAGAAATGCTCCTTTGATGACAAATGGCTATAACTGAGAATGGGACATAAGGAGTGAAATAGGAGATTTTATATTACTTACAAAACACAACTCCACAAACAATGAACACTCGTTTACTGATTTTCAACCCCAAGGGATAGGAGCTTTTTAACATCAACGTTTGATTTGGTTTGTTGTTTTGGCTGGGAACTTGAGGAGTTAAGTATTTAACAAGTCAAGGCACCAGCAGAAGAATTATTAGTTTTTCTTTTCTTAGATGGTTGGGGTTCATTTTAAATGCTTACACATAGACGTTAAAATACACATAGTACACGGGGACATGACATGGTGGGGTTATTTGTTTGTTTTGTGTTTTCCCTTTTCCTTATGTTTCTATTGTATCTTTATTTTGTTTTGTCATCATGTATTTCTTTGGTCTGCTATTTCTTCTCCTCACTATCACTTCTATATAGGTTGGCCACCTGGGAGTGACGTGTGGAACTTACGGTCGTAGTTCCAGTGGAGGGACTGAAGACTAAAATTTACCGTTTAATGTTATGTATTTGTATTATTTTTCTTTATTCATAATTTCATAATGTATTTTGTCAAGCCAGAGTTGTATCTGTGTTCAGTGCATGAGAGACTATACATAGAATGGGTGCATGTGAAGATCATGTCACATGAGACAGCTATTTGAGCTATATTTTGTAGAGGGTGTGTACAATGTAACATGTTTGCAACTGATGCAGATGTAAGCAACAAAGATATGTTCTTAATATGGAAGTGAATTGTGCCATATGTTCTATGACATATACGTTCCATTTTTAAAGCTTAAGCAACATACTTTGTTACCTTAAAAGGAAGCTGCTCTGTAATGTATATAAGCTCAACTTTACTGTACCACCTCAGAGAAACAGAGAAACAAAGGCAGAGGCATGAGAAACAGAGAAACAATGGTATAAGCTTAGAGAAACTTAATGGCAGAGAAACATAAAGCCAGAGAAACCATTTACATCTAGCATGATGGGATGAGAAGATTAAGAAATGGGGAACAGAGAAATCTGGAATGAAGACCTCTCATGTAGCCTTATTCTTATATGCCTGTTTCTCTCTGTCTGACACATGATACATAATAAATTGAATCTCTTGGCAAAGGTAACTGGTGTAGCTTCCGTGATTCAACCATAAAGGGGAAACCATGATTTTTAAATCTACAAAGCCATCTATCAATTACGGACAATAACATGAAAATAATTATCGGCATAAAAAAAATGTAATCCAAAAAAACATCTTTGAAAGGAAAATTGGTTAAAAAAGACACTAAATAATGAAAAAGTCAGTTGTATTTTAAGGTTAGAGTTTGTGTGGGGGTGTGTTTTGCTATACTTCTGAGGACCAAATTTCTGGCTGGTCCTCACAAGGGAAATTGATTAATAAACATAATAAATTTAGTTTTTTTGAAAATGTAAAACTGCAGAAAGTTTTGTGTGATGGATAGGTTTAGGGATAGGGTTAGTGCAAGGGGAGAGAGTATACAGTTTGGACAGTATAACAACCATTACGCCTATGGAGGGCCTCCAAGTATAGCAAAACAAACGTGTGTGTGTGTGTACCTGTTATTCCCTACGTTGTGAGTCCCCACAAGGTCAAAAATGTCACTACGTAGGGAAACCAGGTATTTTTTTTTTTGGTCCCCATGTGGAAAACTTCTTATACATCAAACAGAATGTTTTTTTGACAAAGTAAAAATGCAGAAAGGTTTCTGTGATGGTTGTGTTTAGCGGTAGGGATAGGGTTAAGTGATAGAATATACAATTTGTACAGTATAAAAATCATTGTCTATGGAAAGTCCCCATAAAACATGGAAACCCAACGTGTGTGTGCGTGAGAGAGAGAGAGAAACCGTCTCTATTAAGGATGTCTTTTCTGCTTTAAGGTCTGTAGTGATTTGATCAGTTTCTTTTGACAGTCAGCACAGCAGATGACAACAGATGGATATCGCTTTCCACTCAAAGGCAGTGACCGCCAACTTCACAGCTCTAGTCGTGCCTTTTGTGCTTTTTGCGAGTCAGTCCAGGAAAGCCGGCTCTACTGACGGCATGCATCCAAAATCATCCCAGACAAAGTCATGTGGATGGTTAATTCACCTCGAGCCCCAGACACAAAAGAGAAGCGAGCGCTTTCAGAGCTGAGAGGAAGCCCTTTTTGTTTGCGACTCCTCTGTGAGCGAAACAATTCGCATTCAGATGGATGCTATTTTCCTGCCCAACACTTTTGTGTAGCCCGACAGAACGCTCAATACTTGCTAGATCTCAAATGAAGCCCTGCGGCTCACATGAACACTCTTCATGTTCAAGTCCATTATATATTTTGTGTCAAAAGTTCAACTTTTTTGCTTTCATAGTTCAAAAAAAAGTCCACAGAATTGATTTTCTAATAATAAAGCATGACTTTTTTTTGAATAGATTCGGAAATGGGCTTCTATCAACGGCTGGGCATTAAAATGAAAAGTTTAATTTTTGTGTCTGACCTCAATTTTAGTCTCCTTAGAAACGCTTCCTGATGACGTCACTTACCAGCAAGTGTTTTCTTTTCTAACGAACTAAAGACGTCCAAGAAGCCGTTTTGATGCCAGACCCCTCAGAAGATAACAAGCTCTCATAAAAACGTCTTTGAACGTCTCCACACCTTTCATGACATTTTATATTACAGCTTGACACATTTGTTCAGTTCTTTCATTACGCAGTTCGGAAATGAGTCCCCACGGTATGTTCTGGCTCGCTGTGTAATTCTTCCCGAGCTCGATTTCTTTTCTTCCCCCACATCAGAGCGGTTCGCCAAAGTTGAAAGCTTAGTCAACCGTGAAACACATTCAATTGCGAGACAAAAGGGGGATCTTTAGAAGGGTAAACAAACAAACAGACAGGCAAAAACAAGAAATAACACTAATAATAACAACAGCAATTGATTATTATCATTTTTAATATTTCCTCAACAATTCTAGCTGAATTTACGTGCCAGTTGGCCCGTTTTATCCTTTTGCAATGTTGTCCTCAGATTCACCCAGCACCTTCAGCTATTCCAACAATGAAAATTGAGCCGACTTGTGAAACTTATTCCATCAAAAGTTACCACAAACTACATTAACTTGTTAATCCACTCTGAAATGATGGTCGCCCTTCAGGAAACTGAGGAAGGTTGAACCCGCCAGTTAGCTTGCTTCATTTCAATTAATTTAGAGCATTTAAGTATTCTTTAGAAAGAAATAGGCATGCATCACACTGCTCTCCAAGGCAGGCTTCATTCTTTAGTTATTTTTCTGAGGGAGTACTGGTTTATGAGTTGTCATATGTATGTGTCGGTCATAGGTTCATAAAAATAACATTTTTTAACTACCCCAAATCTTTGAAAATGAGGTCAAATGAAGTACTTACTATGGAATTTTGGTTCACCATGGTATTTTTTCCTTCTTTTTTTAACATAATTTTTATTTTATTTTTCTCTGTAATTTTCTTTTTTTTTATCAAGCCTGCTATTTAACGCATTAAGTGATATTATATATAAAAATGACATTTAAAACTTAAAAAATGCACATACATTTGCATAAAATTATATTTATTTATATTTTGTATATTTTATATTGTTGCCTGCTATTAAATGCATGAAGTGTTATTATATATATAAAAACTATATATATATATATATAATATTATATATTGTATTATATATAGCATATTGTGTGTGTGTGTGTGTGTATGTATATATATATATATATATATATATATATCATATTATAATCAAGTCAGGGGCTGTTAATTGCATAATTATTTTTATTTAATTTACTTTTTAAATATTTACGCTAAGTGAATGTGTGAAATTGATTGCACTATATTTTAGTAATTTTATCTATCAAGAGAGCACTGCATTTCTGGTATGGGATGCTACTGGTTTATGAGTTGTCATATGTGTGTGTCGGTCATAGGTTCAGAAAAATAATCCCAAATCTTTGTAAATGAGGTCAAATGTCTTGATATTATTTCACCATGGTATTTTTTCCTTCTTTTTTTAACATAATTCTTTTTTTAATATTTTGATATTTTTTATTAAGCCTGCTATTTAACGCATTAAGTGATATTATATATAAAAATGACATTTAAAACTTAAAAAATGCACTGAAGGCAGCAAAAGTTCTTACATAATTTTTCATATGAGCCAGGGGTTGTTCATTTTTACATTGCAGTTTTGCTAATTTTTTGCACTAAATGTATGTGCTAAATCTACTTTTTAATCCATGAAATGGCATCTTAGGAATTCTTTTCTAAACAGTCCACCAAAAATCACTGAACCGATCAACCGCAGGGAAGCTCCGCTAATTGTTTTGCACCTCTGAAAGTTTGCCAGAACTTCATATTCCTTAGTTGTTCAGTTGCACGTTTAATTATGAATGCACAATTGGACAGACCCTCCAAAAGAATCATTATAAGCATACTTAAAATTCAGAGCTGCTGTTCCCTGTGTTACAGTCCCCGCATGAACAGGCTTGATAGCAGGATGTGTTGTAAAAAGAAACTACCTCTGCACATCTTTTACTAGCGTGCGTTCAGACGCAGTGACAGAGAAGGGAGGGGAAGATAAGAGCTTGAAAAGTGGGCTGCAGACAGCTTTTGAGTGGCGTTGATTTTAATGCCTTCTAGGAGATGTTTGCTGGCAGATCTCTTATGAGGTGTCTGTAATAGTTTGTGAGAGCACACACTGTAAACAAGAGCTGCGTATCCTTGTGCAGCGATGGCCGTCTCTCAGGAGAGAGCTGATTGAATCTCTGTTCCCTGCCGTCACGCAGACACGAACACTCCCTCGCACGCAGCTTGCCCCTTCTAATCTGCAAATGAAATTATTTCCGGAACTTTGGACTTTTTTTGCAGAGCCTGACATTTTGTTCAGGGTAGAAAATGTATTATTTTGAAATAATGCATGTCATTGAGGTCTTTAAAATGCCTGTTGATTTTGTTTTACCACCATTTTTCCTTTAAATAGTGATTGACCATATAGGTCTTTCAAAAATAAAAATTGTATAGTAATAAGTATTAATAATAATAATAATAATAATAATTTTTACTTAAAATAATTCCATCTTAAAATAATTTAAATGACTGCATTTAAATATATGAGTATATGTTAGTATAGTACATTTATTATAATATATATGATTTATTATTGTAAATAGTTTGAACAGGTTTAAATCCAAAAATTATGTTTTTTAATTGCTAATGGCAAAAATGCTATTATTATTAAATTCTAAATAATCTTTTTATTTAAACTGATTCCATTTTTATATATTAGTATAGTACATGTATTAGTATATTATCATAATATATACTTATGTCATTTATTAGAATATATAAATGATTACTTTTGCTAGTTATAGTCACAGTGTCATAATTCTGGAAAGATCATGATATTTAGAGAAAAGTAAGTACAGTTTTAGTAGTATTATCTGTCTTATCCTTACTTGCTGCCACCTCATAAGTAGTTTATGGATGTGAAACTGTAATCCATTGTAAGTAGTTTATGATATTTTATTTTATTTTTATATATATTGGAGCAGGTCTTAACCAGGGGATTTGAGAAGCAATTACATGCCATGTGGTTGTGTACACCTCTCTCCAGATATACTTAACTCATGGTTTAGTGTATTTAAATCATGATTCTGCATTCTAATGAGCTAAAATATCAGTACTGTCATTAACGTGAAGCATCTTGCTGCCTCTTTATGCTTATTAACTGCATTTATTGTATCTGTCCTCATCACAATGTACAGATAAACTTAATTTAGTGAAAGTTTTTTTTCAGTTCTGATATACATTTTTTTATTTAGGGAGAGCTATAAGTCATTAAGATATAGTATAAAGTATGTATAAAGCAGATGCTTCTGTCCAAGAAACCAACCATATAAGCTGTGAAATTGTTAAATGTGTTTGTTGTTGTTTGTTTTTATTATTATCATTATTGAATAACTGCTGTAAAAACATGTAAATGCATTTTTTCTATCTTTTCTATCTTTTTGCGATTGAATAACAGAATAACACTCTTTGTGTGTGTGTGTGTGTGTACCTGGTGTTGTGTTGTGAGTCCCCACAAGGTCGGAAATGTGTGTGCATTGCCTCTATTTTCATAGCCTGGATGCCAGCCGAACTTAGCCCCGCCCACAAAAATTTTAGGTCGGGAAGTTCGGTCTGGACTCGATCCGTTGAGGAGCTATTATGCCCGAACAAAAATTGTTCGGACCAATCAAATTGTCAGGGCGGGCTTTATACGATGATGGACAGATGAGCAACAGCAATCATCCACGTCATCAACGAGCGCTTGGGTTGAATTCGTTTACAACAAAGATGATTGCCGCTGGAGAATTGAGATTTCACACTTACAAATAAGTCAGATAGAATAAATGCATATTTGGCGTGCTGTCCGAGGAGAGGGCTCCGGGCTCGGTATTCGGCCCAAACCTAAAGTACTCCCCCCGTATTCCTGTGTGTGTGAAGAACAAGCCGAAAGTGAGTGGAGGGATGCTGAAAACTGTCAAGGAATGTTAGTTGACAGAGTGAATAAATATATGCTTCCTCTCATGCTGATAGGGTAGACTTGGTAATTGTTTGATGACAAGTTGATTGGATTGATTATTTGAACGTGCTCCTCCCGAACTTTGTTTATAAAACATCATGTGTAGATTCCGCCATCGCGTCTGTTATAGAAGATATCGACAGCGCATTCAATTTAAAAGAGGAACAGAGAACCGCGATCAAGGCATTTGTCGATCGGAAACATGAATGAAAAACATACGTTACTTAATCCGTTGCTCTGATTGGTTGTAGGTCTATCCAATTGAGGGCATTTTCCTTCCTGGTTCGGTTGAAACACGCCCCATAATCACAGCCCAATGGAGCAGTATCAGACTCACATTCTGACTAGAATCTGAGTCAGGCTACTATTTTCACAATTTACGTAGTTAATTTATAGTTATAATTATAAATGTAAATCCAGAATATATACAGTATATTTTCAGACTTATACTTATATTTATTCCATTGTACATTTTATATATTTACTTTTTTTTTTACAGCTTTCCATGTTTTCACTGTTAGACGTAGGGGGCGCTATTACACATACAGAATCTCCGGCTCAAAACACAGGCGGAAACAAGCGATAGCATGTAAGCATATAAATCAAAACTGCCTAACGTTACTGAATGAAATGTCGACCCAGGATGAGCTATAGGAGTGTGAATCTTTGGGGGTGTTGATGGACTCGATCTACTCCATCTATGTTTTCATCATCCTTCTGACTCTTTATGAAATAAGTTTTATGAAACTTACCCACATTCAAGTGTTGATATAAAAAGAATGCATGAAGCTAGAATAAAACAGGGTTTATTTGTTTGTTTAAAAGCAGAAGGTCAGTTCTTTCTTTTGATATATTGCATGTTCAGATATTCAAACAACAAAATATTCTAGGGGCCATGAACATTTTGTGAAAATGATCAAAAATGCTAGCGGTGGCTGGCAACTTTTCTTTTTTTTTTTAAACACTGGCGGGGAAAGAGTTAAGACTCATAATTTAATATTTGGATTTATAAATACATATTCGTAACTATTTACAATAATGCATTAACCAACACAAACTAACAATGAACAATATATTTTTTACAGCATTTATAAAATGTAAAATAACAAATAAAAATGTCCATGTTAGTTTACAGTGCATTAACTTATGTTAACAGATACAATTTATGATCTTTAAAATGCATTAGTAAATGCTGAGATTAACATTAAGATAAATGCTGTTGAAGTATTAATGTTAACTTATGTTCAGGTAACTCATTTTAAAATGTTACCAAATATGAAAATATATTATTGTAGCTGTGTTTTATGGTAGCATTTCTCTGTGAGCGTAGTGTTAATAAAGTAAAGTTTTGATGGTGGCATCAAAGTTTGGTTGGGGTTCACGGAAAATGAAGTCTCTGAAACTGAAATTGGTCAAATCAAGTTTATGGCACAATCCGCTGTTCATGAATATAGTGATTTGAATGCATCTTGAACTTGTGTCAGAATAGCAGCTTCGTGTCTGAGTGAGTTTGTTTCATTGCTTTTTGATTTGAATAGAGCGGAGATGTCTTCTCCAGCCCCAACTGAAGCTGTTTTATTTTTTTATTTTTTTTCTCACTGCAAAATTAGGCTTTTAAAATTCAAGCCGCTAAGACTCTTTATCAAACAAGCGAGGGGAGAATTCTAATGACCCGAGGATTGTTCTTGGTCAGGAGGTGATGCTGGGAGCAGACGGAGGCCGTCTCTCACTTCCATTGTGTTTTGATTGTCGATTCTGATTGCTCTGGAATTCGTCGATGGGATGACATAGATAATCCGATAGAGATTGCATATAATTACAAAACTAACAAAAGGTTTCTGTGCTATTGTACATACATAATAGACAAGCCATGGGAGAGTAAATTGAGGAAATGACTTATGTAAATAAAATATTTGTGGTTGAATTACATAAATCTCATTTTAGGCCTGACAATGAATCTATAACCCGTATGAAAATGTCGCTCTTACGTGTTCTTCAGTTATTAAAAAAAGACCTAGAAATTAACTCATTTAATTCTGCAAAGATGCATTAGATTGATCAGAAGTGACAGTAAAGACATTCATATGGTAACAAAATATTTCTTTCAATTATCTATTAAATGATTGGGGAGGAAAAAAGTATCACGCAAAAATATTAAGCATCTTTGATAATGATAATAAATGTCTCTTGAGCAGCAAATCAGCATATTAGAATGCTTTTTGAAGGATCATGTGACACTGAAGATAGTCAAATAAAATAGTAATTTTCAGTTGTAATAATATTACTGTTTTTATTGTACTTATGATCTAATAAGTGCAGCTTTGGTCTGACTTCTTTAAAAAAAAATAATAATAATTGTACCAATCTTTTGGAAGCATTTTGTTGATTTCTTGCTTTCTTTCTTTCTTTAGAAAAATTATATTACCTTTAAAAATATTCAGTTTCTTCTTTTGAATATCCAGAGAAGGAAACAGAAATATGCTTTCCTAATGATGTCTAAGCCACAGTTTGTGGTCTATTGATCACCCCTGACAAGATTTGAGAATACCTTTGAATTGCAAACGCAAAATATGCTGAAACCAGCCAAAATGCTAAGGCATACGTTTAACTCGGTGAGGTTAGTCAAGGTAATGATAATGAGCATTGTGCTGCTTTTTTGCAGTTTATAGCCTACAATATAAACCAATCTTGTTTGTTTGAAATCATCGTCCCAGCAGACATATACAGCCTGTCGGAATAATAATGCAATCAAATGTCTGCATTCACAATGTGTATGTAGATTGCAGGGTCAATTTCTGTTTACTATTGATTCGTTTGGTGCTCCACAAGAGAGGGAAAAAACTGTCTTTGCCACATTTCTGTACTCATATTCATCGAGATGTGGCACAGGCCTTGTAAATATTTGCATAATACTTGAATGAATGATATATTTACTTAGCAACTATCCAAAGCGGAATTCAAACTCTTTCTGCTAGCGTGCTGGCGAGATGACAAATGCAGAACGCGCTAGTGTTTCAGAAGCACACGTACCAATTTAGCCGAGCCAAGAGAGACTTCTGTAGATCATTAAACCAAAATAGTGGATTTGTCGAGCTGCTTCCCGTCTCTAAGAGATGAGACTGAGCATTTAGAGTTGACAAAAGCGCAAATCAGGTATTTCAACCATCAAACCTATAGCAAAACATAAGACAGAACTCATTTCTGCTGGGTAAACACTCACTGGATGGGATGGAAGGAAACAGGGCAGAATTGTTTTATCTTTACATCAGACGAGCATTTGACAAGTCAAACGGTGAAAACGTTTTATATAATAGGTGTGCCCAACTCCAAGATAGTATTTTTTGTTGTTAGTTGTATTTTGAGAGATGAAACTGTTCCAAAATTGCCTGGCTTTTAATAATGATTATTAGGGGGTTCAAGCATGAAATGCTGAAACCCTATTGTAATTGTAAGGATTTGTACAACTGATCGTGCAGGCCAAACCGTAAGGCCTAGAGACTTGAAACCTGGCCAGATGGTAGGCCTCGATTTGGGGAGAACCTATCAGAGTATGACCCCGATTGGCCCATAGGTGGCGCTACAGCAACCAAAAGTACAAAATCGCTCATAACTCTTAGACCGTGTGTCCTAGACTCAAGTGTCTTACACCACTGTGATCCCTGGAAAAAAAATTCTGCTATGTCGAATTTTGTCCAAAACCTACTTTTGCGAACTAGTCCCTGGTTTTTCGCCCGATCGGAACCAAACCAGTCTAGGACAATTCTCTGGACTCTCTAGATCAATAATTATCGAAAAAAAGTTGAACTTTTGCATTTGGGTGGCTGTAACAGGGTCATTTAGGAAAGGGGCATGGTAAAATACACTCAAAAGCCTATAAATCCTAAAGGAACTTCACAAAAAATGATGAGCATATGTGTCATAACATGGTGAAGAAGCATGCAGAGTTTCATGGAGATCGGACCATAGGTGGCACTGTAACTGGCAAAAAGCTTTGAAAACCACATATTTCCTATGGTAAATTGCCTGTAAATGAACTTTTCCATCTATTATTTCAGTGGTTAAAAGCTTGCTAAATAAAACTTAATGTCTTAAATGCTTATGTCCTTAAAGGCCTTAAATGCTTGAACCCCGATAAATGCTGCTTGCAGCTTTAATTTATTATAATTATTTTGTATGATTTATATAATTATTATACCCCTAATCTGTTACACATGAGCAATATTAGTTTAAATAATTATTATTAAAAATGTTGTTTAAATTAACATAATTATATACAGATAATAAGATTTGGAATCGGTAAATGAAGCTTTAAAAATGACTCCCATGTCTGAGTCTCTGTATACCTAGATATATTATCAACTCTCTAAACTATCTTCACAACTTTCACTTGCACTGATATAGCAAGATATTTTCTTCTTGCTGTGTAAATGCATTAATGCAATTCCTATTCTTCAATCTCTTCATCTTCGGCATGAATCTCGCTGATTCTCTCGCGAGAGGTGAATCGTAGTTGCTCTGTTTCAGGGCATGTGATTGGCTATTCGCTACTGATGTCACGCTTTCATGTGCACATGCTCCATGAACTCAGGTTCAAAGCCTGAGTTGACAGAGAACGTTGATGATCAGCGTCATTGTACCAACAAAGCCTGATTGAATTGGTTTGGTTAAACTACCTTCATGGTATTGAGCCCGGTCCCATCAACACTACCAGCAGTCATGTTGAATTTATGGTGTCATATATAAAAAGCATAATGATATATAAAGAGGACGTTGATAAAGAATTATGGGTAGGGGTCAAAGTGCATCACCCGCCCACCACCCATTTGTTGAATATGGCTTTTAAAGAGCCTCACGCTGCAGTGGCATCAACAGAGGGACATATTTGGGGTTTTTATCTTCATTTATACTGTTAAAGTTTATTTTTACTTTAATTACCATTTTAATTTATCAAAACTGATTATTAAATATGACAAATATAACAAAATAAATGTTAAAATATTTACGTAGTACTTTATGTATTAACTTTTACAGAATTTATAGGCTTTTACATACAGTACATATATGCGTTTAATATAGATTATTTATACATTTTATATAATATAATATAATAAAGAGATTATCCTCTTTGAATATGAAATGACTACTAATGCTCCACCATGATGCTGACTATTGAATATGTGTTGATATGTAAATATGGATGGACATACATATTTGTAACATCATAACAATGATGATTTCAGAATGTCTCTTTTTTTTTTTTTTTAGCTTAAATTACGTAATTGCTTTGGGTGTCCTTACATTTTCGGTCATGCATTTGGCAGACACTTTTATCCAAAGCTGCGTATTTGATCAGTTCTGGGAATCAAACCCATTTATAGCACCATACTCTACTGTTTGAGATACAGGAAACAAGGACGTTTTGAAGCTTTGCATTGTTATTGTTAGATTATAGCTAAAATATATCAGATACTATATTTCTAAAAAGCAAGAGCAACCTTGTTTTTTTCCTTCCTCTGCTTTTAGGATGACGAAATCAAGGAGTCGATGTCTGTTTAGCACGGTCCAGTTAGCCCCTGCTGGTTGACAGTGGAAGCGCATGTAAAAGCAAGTGCTATGTGCCAAGTGGTCAGCCACAAACCCTGCAACTATCCGCTTATCTATCGCCCAGAGTCCCTGTGTTCAGTCTCCAGCCACAGCAGCATAATCCTCCTGATAGGCATTGATTGCCTCCATCCGTACAGTGAATTACAAGTGATCTTGGATTAATTGAAATGGCAGGTGATTGTGTTCTGGAAACCTGCAGCAAATTAGCCACACAGGACACATTTAACTTCCTCTAAAACACCATTGACTTTAGGGAATTGAATTATACATTTCATTCGATCTTCTTCCATTTTGTGCTTTCTTTTTCCATAGAGGAGACCGGGATAGTTGTTACTTATTACAAAGAGCACAAAATATCATGTTCATAATCTTAAATCATATTGCAGTTACTTGTTTTTCCTCTTAAACAACTTCCGTTTTCCTTTGACATCACTTGGGCTTATTGGATAATGTTAACCAATAGTCAAATAGCTATTTTGGCCTTGTTTGAGTTCCATTCTGGCATGTACGCTTACTTTTCAGAATCCAGTAATTTCTCAGTTGATAATACCATTTCATTTGGAAATATGTCACATTACAGAAAAATGGGTTGTAAATGCCAATTCATGCTGATTTCATGAATGGCAAGTTCCCAGTGTGAAAGTTGACCCTATAGTGCCTGCTAATTGGAGCATGTTTTCACAGAAGTTCAGTGGTGTTAAACAGTGTTGTTATTGCCAACTAAAACTATTAAAAACTTTGTTTTTGTTAGTGAAATAAAGCAGAAATAAAAATAAACATTATATAAAATACTTAAAATATTAAAATATGCAACTAACTTAAAATACGTTTATTTTAAGTTATTCCGAAGTACTAAAATGATTGAAACTGAAATAAACAAACAAGTCTAAGTAGAATTGTTGTTTTTTTAAATAAAATTTGTTACTGAAACTAAAATTAAAATAAAAAAACTGAAAATATACAAATAAATGTAATACAAACTATTAATACAAATATGCATATTACTAAGATAACACTAATAAACTGCATATTTTCCCCAAGGTGAATACTTTAAGCTACGTGTCTATAGAGACATTTACAGAAAGTGAAGCTACTTTATCAAACATGGAGAAAAAAGTGAGACAACTAGCCCCAGTCTCCCCCTGTATCTATCTCACGTTCTCTTATTCCGTCTACACTGTCATCTTACGATCTTTCGAGATGTGCGGTGTTGTGTTTTTATGATTGAGTGCTGAAAAGCCGACCTGCTGAATGGCATAAAGATGTATGGACTCGCCGTGGCCAAGCGGCGCAGAAATGAACACGTTCAGCGCCCACTTAAAGTAATTGAAAGCAGACCTGCATAAGCACACAAAGTCTTTGCTTTCAGAGAAGTCAAGAATAGAGCTCATCATATTCAGAAACCTGCATCACTGTTAAACTGTATAGTTTGAGGTGGTGTAGCTTTACACAGATGAAGGTGCCTTGTTTCCTCAAAACCGATCATTATGAGTTCATTCTGTAGGTTATTGACACGTCTCTGCGGTATTTCTATGGAAGTCGATAATGATTTTGTCCTTCCTGCAGTGTCATAACTCAATGAGTGAGTCTCCAGAGCTCAAAGGACAAAATTGCTTCCAAAGAAGTTTAAAATTAAGTAAGTGTGTGTGTGTGTGTGTGTGTGTGTGTGTGTGTGTGTGTACTTGTACAACTATCAATGTGAGGACCAGAGTTTTAGAGCATTGGAGTGAGGACAAAGAGAGTAAAGTGAGGACATTTTGGCCGGTCCTCACTTTCTGAGACCCCTTTAAAGGCCTGTTTGAGGGTCAAGAGTCAAGACTTGGTTTTAGGGATAAGGTTATAATTAGGTTAAGGGTAGGTTTAGGGTAAGGGTTCGGGTTAGGCACTTAGTTGTGATAGGTAAGGTTAGGGTAAGCGGCTAGAGGTTGCATTGTGTCAATTAATGTCCTCATAAAGATAGATATCAAGAGGTGTCAAAAGTATTCACATTCATATTACTCAGGTAGAAGTATAGGTACTAGGGTTTAAAAAGACTTCTGTAGAAGTTGAAGTATCAACTCAAGCTTTTTACTCAAGTAAAAGTATAAAAGTACTTGTTTCAAAACTACTTAAAGTATAAAAGTAAAAGTAATGTAAGGAAAAAAATGCAATTAATGCTCTCTCTCTCTCTCTCTCTCTCTCTCTCTCTCGCTAAATATTAGGGTTAGGGTTAGTTATATTTGACGCGATTTGCCCCGATTTCTCCCTCGCTTACCGCATCTAGGTTTCCTTCGGAGGAGTTGTGGCGCTTCGCACAACCAAATGTGACTACAGCCTCTCACAAGTTATAAAGAAAACACAACGCCAATCAGTTTAGCGATATGTATTCAGGAGGCGGGACTCAGATCTAACCCGTTTGTGTAATTGGCCAATTATTTTTTTTTAACGACGACAAGCCGGAATGAAAACAAGCCGAAATTAAATAGGAGTAACGAGGCTATTTTTAAAATGTAAGGAGTAGAAAGTACAGATAATTGCGTGAAAATGTAAGGAGTAGAAGTAAAAAGTCGTCTGAAAAAGAATTACTCCAGTAAAGTATAGATACCCCAAATTTCAACTTAAGTAAGGTAACGAAGTATTTGTACTTCGTTACTTGACACCTCTGATAGATATACAAGAATGTGTGTGTGTGTGTGTGTTTCTCCCATTTTGCATTCTATCTCAAAATGTTTGCGTTCCCCAGAGAAACTTTGCATTCGCTCGCAATAGCTTTACGTTTCCTCGCAAAATTTCTCGGGGAACGCAAAACATTTGCTAGAGAACGCAAAAAGCATTGACATATAATTTTTTTCTTCCACCTCATATTTTTTTCCATCACCATGTCCCTTTAGGTGTTCCATAATATCTTGATGAATCATTTTAATTAGTAGTGGCGAGCAAGAATGCTTGAACAAGTTTTTGTTTTTCGTGTCCAAAAAATAACAGATGACTTGTCACATACTTTAAAAACAAAAGGTTTCTCAAAACTCCATAAGCATTTGCTTAAACTTAGTTTATAAAGAACTGTTCAAATACTCAAAAGGCCTTATTAGACTCAGTCATGTGGTCTGTATATGCAAATCATCTCTCCTTACAAAAGACAGGTGCTCGACCACAAAACAGACACTAATATCCCTGCTTGTTATGTGTCCCGCACTGAATTTGGACATCCAGTCACAGCAGAAGAATAGACGAGTAACGCGCACCTGTTGCCGCACTGACAACCGCATAACAAATTGGTTCATTTTGCGAGTCAAGAGGACGTGATTTGTTTGTGAAAGGGACATGTCTCCTGCGTCTCATGAGACCGCTCCCACACACTCTGTCTTTCACCCAGAGCGTCATCTCATCTTTCCCATATAATGAAGAGGGGAAAATACAATGTTGTTCTTCACATTGTGGCACACCAGATGTTATTTTTTTTTTTCCTTTAATTTCCACCCAGGGCAGAGAAAATGATAAACAGACTCACACGTGCGCGCACACACATACCGGTGGCGAGGACGGGCGAATCGGATTGCTCATCACATCCACGTTCTCCATGGATCCCTGTGGTTTTGATCTGATTAGTGTGACTGGGCTTTATGTTTACTGTCAATCAAAACACTCCGCAAACTCAAGGTCACAGCGTCCTTCGCCAGATGCAGCAGCGGGGACAGAGCGATGCGTTTCCGTTCAAATTAATTTTGCTCTGTGGTGATGAAGTGATGATTTACAGAGCACTTCATTTATTTTTATTTTTTTTAAATGCATTGCTGTAGGTTTTTTTTGTATTATGTCCAGGGTTTGAAATTAACTTTTTCACTCACCAGCCTATTTGGCTACTAACTTTTTAAAGGGGACATATTATGCCTCTTTTTATGTCTCAAAATGTGTCTGTGAAGTCTCAGCTCAAAATACCCCACATATCATTTATTAGTCCCACATGTTTGAGTGGAAGGAAAAAGCTGTTTTCGTGCATGTCTCTTTAAATGCAAATGAGCTGCTGCTCCCCGCCCCACTTTCCAGAAGAGGGCGGAGCCTTTACAGCTCATGCCTCGGATACAAAACATTATCATCTCTATCGGTCACCAGCCATTCAGAACTTCTATTAGCCGAAACAAAAAAGATCAGAAATATCAGTCAAGGCTTAGATTTAAATATTTCCATGATTAAATCTGTATTGCTTTCAACTTTACGACAGTCAGTCACTGTTTGCGGATACCATTTAAATAGAATAAAATGGAAATAAGAACAAAATTTCTCTGTGACTTCTCTTATAATTGCCACAAGTTATTTAAAATTGAGCATTTATAAATGAGTTTGAGTTTTCAGAATGAGTTTTTGATTTTTGAAAATAGTCCTAAATAGGTTTTATTTCAGTTAGTTGACTAATTATAATTCGTTTTTCATCTAATATTTATATTTAATGTTATTTCAGCTTTATTTTAAGTAACCAAAACACAATAAACACCACTTACTAGCCAACTTATGACCTTTGTGTTTATTTGGGCAGTTGTTTCGAGGACGACGAGCCGCCCTGCGCAGAGGAGATCGAGTATTCGTCCTGCAGTGACCCGTTTGGTGCCAACGAACTGGACATGGAGGTGAACGGCAACACGTCCAGTGCGGAAGAGGATGAAGATGAGGAAGTGTGTAAGAACGGGAGGCGACGGAACCACCTTGTTCCTCACTACCTGCAGCAGGACGCCCTGGAGACTCTAACCATCAAGAGTGGACAGTGTAACGCCATTGACATCAGTAACGGCTACTTGTGTTAGGCTTCTTTTGCCTTTTCTGTTTATATTTTATATAAGCTGAGCAAAAGGGTGAAACGGAAATATTCAGCATTTAGTCTTGAGTCTAAGAAATTAAATAAGACGTCCACACCTGCAAAACATTTGCTAGAACACCCCATGGATGAGATTCCACCTGTGTTTCCTGATATAAACTATATGAATATGTATTTCTCACATAAAACAGCACTTGAGTAATGCATAATCATAATGGCGTGATGAGCTCATTGGGTGTTTCGGCCCTTTGGTGTTTGCGCTGAATCATTTGCAGGTGTTGTGGGTTTGTTTACGATTGCTCTTACTTTAAATAGAAGCCGGAAGCTTGTTCACTAAAGTACTCCGCCATATAACTGGTCTTGCACTGAAACGCATTAGTAAACACTTGACATTGTAAGATAGCACTGCATATAAAGTTTACCTTTAATAATGTATATTTATTATCATAGATGTTTTTATGGTTTTAGTTTTTAGTATCAAAGTGATACTTGATAGTTCATCATATGTGACCCTTGGACCACAAAACCAGTCACATGGGTCAATTTTTTGAAATTGAGATTTATACATCATCTGAAAGCTGAATAAATAAGCTTTCCATTGATGTATGGTTTGTTAGGATAGGATTGAAAAAATCAAAACATTGAGAAAAACGCCTTTAAAGTTGTCCATTTATGTTCGCGATTGTGCTGCATTCACTCACAAAAATAAATATTTTATATATTTACATTAGGAAATTTACAAAATATCTTCATGGAACATGATCTTTACTTAATATCCGTGATTTATTTTTTTGACATAAAAGAAAAATCGATAATTTTGACCCATACAATGTATTTTTGTACAAATATATCTGTGCGACTGTACTTGTGACTGGTTTTGTGATCCAGGGTCACATATAGATATATATATATATATATATATATATATATAAAGAGCTGTCCTTGCTCTAGTGCCTACATATACTGTAGTAACATGTTGTTAGGTGAATGTGCGATTTTCTAAGCATAAAAATATTAATACGCACAAATACTCATAAATACGTATAAAATGTATATACAGAGAAAGATACTGTATTACTTTTTCTTTTTTAATATATTTATGTATAAACATGCTTACATAGATATATAAGTAAAAATGAAAAGAATAAAGGCGTTTATGAAAATTTTCTGCTGTGACATTTTTATGACTGTTATTAAGTGAACAAAACTCATACTGTTAATCATTGTTGATAAGTCATATTATGAGCACTGAAACAATATAAAGAGACAGACACTAAATAAAAAGTAAAATACAGTCAGATAAATGCTGTTTGTGGTCTTGGTCTTTTCTTCCTTTTTTCATCTTATGCAATTTAAGATGACATTGGGGTTTCGGTAAAAAAATTTAATTTGTTTTACAAAAGCAGTCTGAGCCTTTGAGACAGATTTCATCCAAACTCTCCTCTGAATGTTTCATATAATGAGTTCTGTCATCTCTGCACAGTTTTGACCCACACAGCCTTTGGTTTGAGAGCAAAGCTACAAAAACTAACTCATGTCAGTCCATGTTCAGGAGCCAACAGAAGCCAGCCATAAGAGACTGACGCTTTTAGCTCAAAGGTAATTCTGCCATTGCAATGTGTTCATCTTCGGTCTGTGGGACAGAAGTTTGATAACCAACCAGCAATATTACTGTATTTCTATCATGTTTTCTGTTTGAAATGAATATAGCCATTTTATGAATAGAATCATGGCTAAAGGGTGTTATTAAGTGCAGCATGCAGCGGTGTCCTGCAACCCATATGATAAAGTATACTATAGCTTTAATAGCAGTAATAAATAAGTGTGTGAGAGAGAGAGATAGAGTGGTCCTGGTAAACCCTACGTTGTGGGGACACAACAAATGACCACACAAGGATAGTAATAGTAATCTTTGACCTTGTGGGATCTTTTTTTCTTTTTTGGTCCCCATGAGAAAACAGCTTATAAATCATATAGGGCCTTTTATATATAGCCTATACACACACACACACACTGCACAGGAGTTAAAACAACCGTAGTTTCTACACACAGAAAAACCGAATGCACTGAATGTAACCTAGTAAACAGAAGGGCAAGTCTTTATTTCTCTGATAAAGACAGTATGGGTAATGACTCTATTTTCATTCTCGATCTAGGACCAGGTAATGACTTAGCTGTGACCTCGCAGGAAACTGCATGCTATCCTGTCCTGTAATCTCATTCCCATTTACAAAGAGATGGTCTAATTAGATCGTGGCGGGGGTGGGCTATACCTGAGACCGGAGAGGTGGGCTGGTCTTCATTGGTATGCTGCAGACGCGAGGTACGACACACACCACTGCATTTCTTAATTGTGTCTCTCTCCAGCTCTGTCTGGCGCTATACCCACCGCAGACCGAGCGGGAAGACGTTGGCGGCCGAGGCCCGCAGAGGAATGACCCTGCAGGAGCTCTCAGGCCTGTGATAGTGATTACTACATTACCACATATGTTCAGCTGGCAGCTGGCTTTCTCCAAATATCTATAGGGGGCTCCGATTTTACACACTGCTGCTCTGTAGTGCGCAGGGACACAAGGAAGGACGGCATAATGGTGCCAAAAGACTTTTCAAATGCCAATACATACACAAAATGGTTCTATGTAGAACCTTAAAGGGTTCTGTCAGGTATAAAATAAAATTATAATACTATAATAAAATATAATTATTTTTAGCACTAAGTGCTTTTTTTTTTTTGTTAAGAACCTTAGGGTTCTTCTACAGGCCTTCCATAATATACATTACTTACTAAACATTGTTTTGGGTTGTTTCTTAAAAAATGGACACTTTTAGTCAAAAAACTTACTTTAAAACTCTTCTGAAAGCCACTAGTTTATTTGGTTTACCCATTAGAAATCTAGGATGTAACAGTGGATAACAGAAGAACTGTCATTGTTCTGAATATTCCCACTGCATCTCTGATGTATATTGTTAAATAGCATTCTATGGTGGAAATGACTTTTAAAGCATTTTTTTTTAAAAATGACTGATGGTGCGTTAAGTCATATCGTATAGATCGTATTTACGAGTTGAACGCACTTGAACGCCACCACAATGTCGAAGTGGGAAGCTCGGGATTTTCTCTAAGCCCCGATCTTTTCGAGTTGTGGGCGTGTCAGTGAGAAACATGGCGGAATACCACAAAACCGAAAGGTATTTAGCAGTATTGTCTGGAATATGAATATGATGGCATTATAATATAACAATGTAACGATTGCAGTGGCTTCATAAATGAATGAGAAACATGAAAAACCAAAGCACACTTGATGCACATTTCTTTGTTCTTCATTTTCTAGAACTAGAGTAGAACCTTGCTGTATTTTT
Organism: Rutilus rutilus; assembly: GCF_951802725.1. Lineage (NCBI taxonomy): Eukaryota > Metazoa > Chordata > Actinopteri > Cypriniformes > Leuciscidae > Rutilus > Rutilus rutilus. The sequence goes on from NC_140233.1 coordinate 10,468,383, forward strand.
GTGTAATTAAGTAAGAGAAAGTACACACCGCCATCTTACTCCGACGAAAATGACTTGAATGCACCTGGCTCCGTAAACACGAAGTTTAAGTTTAAGTACGAACTTCCCAGGAGGACTAGAACGCACCATGACGCTATGACCATGGCTGTTTCTCAATTCCAAGAACGCAGAGAACGGACTTGTGTTCTCGTGGAGACCGGTCTTGCCAAGCTTCCTTGGAAGAACGAACTCGGAACCGGCCGCAATGACTTCTGACACCAGGCGACTCAAGTAGCAGTACTAGCTCAAGGCTGTTTCTCAATTCCAAGAACGCAGAGAACGGACTTGTGTTCTCGTGGAGACCGGTCTTGCCAAGCTTCCTTGGAAGAACGAACTCGGAACCGGCCGCAATGACTTCTGGGACACCAGGCGAGTACTAGCTCAAGTCTGCATTCGATGCATCCTCGGTATCAAGAACACATCCGGGTTCTTTCATGCGTCCTCTGTACTTGCGTTCTTGAGAATTGGGTCTGAACTTCGACGGTTAATGATGACGTAAAACGAGAACACAAGGACGCAAGATCGCTGAAGAACGCATATTGAGAAACACCCCAAGTCTGCATTCGATGCATCCTCGGTATCAAGAACACATCCGGGTTCTTTCATGCGTCCTCTGTACTTGCGTTCTTGAGAATTGGGTCTGAACTTCGACGGTTAATGATGACGTAAAATGAGAACCCAAGGACGCAAGATCGCTGAAGAACGCATATTGAGAAACACCCCATGACTCCTTTGTTTTGCTAATGCTAATTTCATAGCTAGCATTTTGTATATGCATATATTAAATAGAATTAAATAATATTTTCTTACTTTTTTCACATATTAAAATATCTTTTCCACATAACAAATATTTAAATGTTTTGTTTATTTCAAATCTTTATATATAGTTTGAAAATGTTTTAAGTTGATGGGCCCTATTGACTTCCATAGTATTTATTTATTTTTATTTTTTGCATATTATGGAAGTCAAAGGGCCCATCAACTGTTTGGTTACCGACATTCTTCAAAATATGTATTTTGTGTTCAGCAGAAGAAAGAAATTCATACAGGTTTGGAACAACTCGGGGGTGAGTAAATGATGAGAGACTTTGCATTTTTAGGTGAAATATCCCTTTAAAAAGTGTTCCAGGATTGAGAGGTCAATGCAAACTGTAGGTCTCCATACCTTTACTGTTTAAAGATTCTCATTAAATATGGATGTTGCTTATGTATTTTTCAGTTCATTCCGATAAAATAAAAGTGTGTATCATGCAGGTGCTTTATTCGTAAAAAAAAAGAAAACATGCATGTAAAACACATGCAATTTCAACAGGAGGATCATTTCAAGAAGGACGCCAATTCATCTTTAATTTATACCTCTAACTCCTCAGGAGAAATTTAATACTGTCCAAAATGGATAACATATGACAGAATTGAAAAGCATCCGAGTGTTATGAATAAAACATTGCTTAGAAGCTCTGTTTATAATGAGCGTCATTCCCTTTTAACTTGATTAGATTTTGCTGGATGCTTTGTGTGGTAGATCTTCCTATCAAACTGAAACCTGTTTACATTGATCATTAACTCTGCCATTTGTTTTTCTTGTCAGTGGGCCATCTGGATATTATGTGTCATTTTTTGATTTATGGATGCTGGTTGTAAAATAACTTTTCTGAGCCATGTATCTCTTGATATACGTTAGTATTAAGGCCCATTCAAGGAATAGTTCACTTAAAAATGAAAATTCTGTCATCGTTTACTCACCCTCAAGTTATTTCAAACCTGTATGAATTTCTTCCTTCTGCTGAACACAAAAGAAGATATTTTGAAGAATGTTGAAGAGCCAGACAGTTGATGGACCCCATTGACTTCCATAGTAAATAGGCTACTATAGAAGTCAATGGGGTCCATCATAATATTTTCAATAAGGTTAAAATAGATAGTGAAGGAACATCATAATTGGAAATTCTTTCATTTCTGTTTACAAAGCATCCAAGAGCTTTTATTTGTTTCATATTTTACATAAGTCAAAACGATGAAGGTATGTCCAAACTTTTGACTGCTATAGACATTTGGAAACTATAAAGCGTATTCCCTACAGAACAAACTTTCTCACCTTTAAAAAGAAAGAAATAAAAAAAGCTCCTTTTTAAAGAGAATTATCCTTTCCCTTGTAATGCCCCTGCACACTTTGCTTTCAAGTTTGTTTTCGCCTCAGGCTTCACTGTCATAGCAGATAAGAGTCGTGAAAAAGAGTGTGACACTAAATTACCTGTGTTAAATTTGTCTGTAGTGGATAATTGACCACTTTCTCTGCTCTTGCGAAGGGGATTTAATGCACTACTCTCAGGCAGACATGCACAACTTTGAAAATGTGTTGCACTACTAACCATTCATGTCAGGAAAGCTACAGCTGCTTTATTGACAATCCGAGGAAGGATGGCCATGATTGAATTGTGCTGCAAATATTGGTTCTGCTCAATACAGGTTGCAAGACAACATTACGACCAAAGAACCTTTCAGTTAACAGTTCTTAAAAGAAGTACGATTAAGGTTTAACTCCATCAGATTACAGGTAGCCTGCAGCAGCAATTTGCTTTAAGCAGCTAATTAACTTTTTACCACACCGGTTGTGATCTTACTCCAAATATCTCATTGTAACTGTGACTGTGGTCGTACAGTATCTCCAGCTGATTTGGTCTTTAAGTGAAGCATTGAGAATCTGAGCACTTTTATTCTGTTCTAGGCTGTGGATTTAACAAACAGAACAGCGTCGTCAATCCTCCTTAAACGACAAAGAAAACACTTCAAAACTGCTTTTCGTGGCCTCACAATCAACAAAAATGAATTTAGACAAAGGTAAATATTGAATCTTGTTGATTACCACAGAAAATAAAATCTTCCCTCCATTTAATAAAAAAAAATTTTTTTTGATTAATTGGTTTGTTTGTTTTCTGTGTATATATATATATATATATATTATTATTTTATTTTTATTATTATTATTTTGTTATGTATTTATTTATATAATATATAGTAATTTTATAACACTGTTCTCTTAAGGCACAATTTATTTGTTTATTTGTGTATTTATTTATTTATGTGTTTGTTTATTTATATATTTTGTATTTATTTCATTTATTTATTTAAATCATAGTGATTTTATCACACTGGTCTCTCTTAAGGCACAATTTGTTTGTTTGTTTGTTTGTGTATTGATATGTTATGTATATATATTTTTATATTATTTATTTATTTATTTATTCAAATCAGTGTTTTTCACACTGGTCTCTTTAGGCACAATTTTTTTTTTTTTTTATGTATTTATATGTTATTTATATTTTTTTGTATTGGATTAATTAAGTAACTTATTTAAATCATATAGTAATTTTATCACACTGATCTCTAAAGGCACAATTTATTTGTTTGTATTTATTTATTTGTGAATTTATATGCTATTTATGTGTATACATCTTTGTATTTAATGAATTTATCTGTTTATTTCTTTATTTAAATCATATCATTTTATCACACTTGTCTCTTTAGGCACTAGATCTAATGCCATCTAAATATAATACTATATCATCAACACTTTAAACGATTAGTTAACCTTGAGAGCTGTAATAGTCAAAGCTTGCTAAAAATTTGCGAGACGTAATACTTATTTCATATGCAAAGCTGTCAGCCAATCACAGCAGTGGGCGTTTACACTGCAGTCTCACAGCAGACACGCCCCTTCAAACAGAGCACTCAAATCAGAGGCTAAAATCAGTTTAGGAAAAATGCCTTTTACTTCTGAATTAGGACCAATTTTGATGCAAATATCATACTAACATTATAAATGCACAACAGGAAACATTATAAAACAATGCAGTTCATGACCCCTTTAAGTGATATTACTCTGACCTTTTCACTTGTAATGTCTCTCAGCCTTTCTACAATCTTTCTTCAAATCTCCCTCTTGCTCACTCTCTCCCCTCCCCCATCATGAGTGGACACGCCCCCTCCTGCTGATTGGCTACAGTTGTGTAAGTACAAGTGCTCCATCCAATCCACTTTCAACAGCATTTTTTGAGAAATCGCATACTGCTCCTTTAATGTGTAAACTCAGTGGAAATTAATGGGCGGTTTAAAATCTTGTCAACCAGCATATAATACAAAAAGTTATTATTGCATGTGTTGATAGCCTAAAGGTTGTTTTGTGTATTAAATATCAGCTTTTGAGTTGTTTCTGACCTGCATGTGTAGAGCATTGACCGCAACAACAGCCAGATCGATCAAACCCTCGTCCAGACAAAAACATTTCATGGCTGGTTTAGCAGTTTCGTGATTGCAGCCTGTACTTTTTCAGGGTTTTTTTTTGTAAATGTTTCTATGTTTGCTTTTCCCAACATAACTCTTCCAGATCATCACGCTCAACAAGAACTCAGCAATAGATTATCGGCAATAAATAAAACACAGCTAATCCCACTGCAAGCCAATAGCGCCTGACTGCCGTGAGACATAGTGCAGCTTCCACTTTAACGCTCGGTTTAATTGTGATCTGAGGTTTTATTGTGTGTCCGAAGCTTTATCAGTTTTGCTTTATGAAAAAGGTGACGGCAGTTGCTTGTGTGTCGTGCTCTCATAAATTGTTTAAATATCCCCTCATTCAGCCCTCCCCCCTACACATAATGTTTCTCTGCAGGGAATTTCATTACGGCCTAGATTAGAACAATCACTCTAGAGAGAGACTGGAAGAAAGCTGAACAAAAATAAGCAAACGAAGGAGATAAGGTGACATTTCACCATCTTAAATGCAGACTGGGAGTATAATATTAATAAGCTATGTCCACTTGGTTTTATCCTATTATTGATTTGCTTTGTCTATACTCATTTAAATAATGAAATGAATAGGCCTACTTATTATTTCTTGAGGCAGACCATCTTTTTTTTTAATTAATTAATTTTTTTTTAAATTAACAAAGGAGTTTTAATGGAGGAATAAGGCATTTTAACCTTATGTTGCAGTTGTAATATGTTATATTAATATAGCTATATTAATATGAATTCCTGTATCAACTGTTGTAGATTGACTGTTGAATTGAAAGGAGTCTTGCAGTACAAATACATTTAAATACCAATTTTACAGTCACTCGTTTATGTCCTAATTGTCTGTTTTCTATAATAATGCCCCTTTATGTTAATGGTTATGTTTTTTTATTTTGTTTGTTTGTTTTTTAAGTTTTTAAGTTCAGTTAGCTGAATGATAACCCTCCAAATACTAATATTAAATATTTATATTTGCATAACAATAATACATATATATTTTTAGTAAATTTGGACAAATGTTAAACTGTACAATACTGGAATTTTGACAGTATCTAAATGCATAATATAATAACAGTAATATAATCAAAATAATAATTATAAAATTTTATTTAATATGTATATTATAACATATTTGTATATTTACAACATTATATATACTGTATATATATAATGTTGTAAATATACAAATATGTATGTGTGTGTGTTAAATGATTTGTAAATATTTGTATTAAATATAAAAAATATAATGCAAATTATATATAATTGTAAATTGAATTTTAATAATAAATGTAACATTTATTATTATATAATAAATATAAATAAATAAAAAAATATAATACAATTTTATTTATAGTTTAAATGCTATATATATATTTATTTTTTATATATATTAAGCTATATGTGTTCAAAGAATTTGTGAACATTGTGAACATCTCTAAAGTTTAGATACAGACAGTATATGCTAATACTGAACTACACTTTACATACAAAAATGATTACTATGATTACTCATGATATCAGGTTTGAGATACCTGCACTAACCAATCATCTTTCGACACAAGATGATAGTATCTTAAGTTTGCAAAGCTGATAAGATGTGAAACTTCAGAAATCAGGACCTTCCTCCATGCAGTCTGCAAAGTCACACATCAACCTTCGGGATGCCATTCTAACGTTCCCGTCTGTGGCACCACAGCAGCCAATGAAACATGAAATTAAATTAGTGCCTCTATATGTTTTGTGGGCAACAGAGCCACACAAGAATGATCGTCTGTCTCTTGTTTGGTTTCCTGTTCGTAACGCTGTAGAAATAACATCTCTCTCCCCCTTGGCTATCATTTTCACCTCTGCCCAGCTAATGGGTATATATCTCGGAGCAGAGTTTGGGATTTTATGTGTTTTTCGAGATGCTTGAGTTAAAAATCAAGAAAAATGTCTGTGGAAATCCTAGCGCATACATGGAGCAAATGCATGTTTGTCTTTCCGACAAAAATACATTTAGAAAACTCAATGTTTGACCTGGAAAAGTGAAAGAAAGGCTTCTAAATTCAAGGTCAACATCTTTTCCCGAGGCTCTCGAAGTGGTTCCTCAGAAGCCAGTGATAATATTCCTTCAGATCTGTCCAACAACTTTTTCAGACGGCAATCATAAGTTTGCCACCTTGATTTCCATCTGCGCCCTGGCATCCTAAATTTTCATTCACCTTGAATACACCTGAAATCATTGCTTGTTGAGAGTTGATTGTCGCATTATGAGTTTGGAACAGATTGCTCTCTGATCATATTTCTATATTCATGCCACATCAGATTTAACTAAAATGATTTCACCCTAAGAATACATTAACACAATTGTGACACTCATTACACGGTTAAATCAACCTCAAAACAGCCGCAGTGGTTGTAAACAACAGCACAGCTATTTGACGAAATAACAGAATGTGTTTTTGAAGAAATAAAGAACTGTGTTTTTATCTACGGAAATGAATGCAATCTGGAATACAAATAGCCGTGTTTCATTTGTATTCCATGAAGGGATTGGGACGAAACGGTTCCTGTAAATAAATAATGGAGTCTTGCGCAGGATGGGCATCATACATGTTTAATGTGTGTGTGTGTGTGTGTGTGTGTACAGGACACACTGGCAGACACAGGCAGGTAGAGGGCAGAGGGAAGCTGGGCACACGTCCTGCTGTTACACTCCATTCAAGTGTAGGCGCTCAATGGCTCATGGGGCGTATATTGGTGATACAAAAAATATTTTTTCTTTTTTTTTGTATCTTCCTTTTATAACAGTTTCTTTCTACAGTTAAAAAAAAAAATTATTTCGTGTTATTTATTTTCGATAAAATGTACTTTAACACTATCAGACCTACCATTTGGGACGAGACTAATTATTCCTAAATTTATTTAATGATTTAATAAGGCAATTTGATCATAAATGTGATTTTAGTTAGTTTTCATGCAGGTTCATTATTATTAAAACTAAGACTTTAAAGCAATTTTATATGGGAAGTGCTCACATTTATTTATTATTTATTTATTTGTGTATTTATTTATTTATTTATTTATTTATTTTAATGTGCACTTTTATTATTATTATTATTTCAGATACAACATACAAATAAAAATACAAATAAAAAAAGCATTAGATATATTAAGAAAAGTGAATATACATTCATTCTATAAATATTGATAATTTAAGAGCTTCAAAATAGCCTGAAATTATTATAAAAACTAAGACTTTAAATTATTTTTCAATGGGAAATTCATAATAAACGCTCACCTACTGTACATGCTTTATATAAAAATATTTATTGTTACAATTTATTGTTATTATTTCAGATACAACATGCAAATAATGTCATCTCCCCAGAAAAAAAATGCGAAAAAGACAAAGAAAAAAGAAAATTGCTTTATATCAAGATAAGTGAATACACATTAATTCTATAAACTACAATAAATATTGTTCAAATTAACCTGAAATTATTATAAAAAACAATTATTATAAAAATTCATAATAAGTACTCACCTATACATTTTGTTTAACCATATTTATTGTTACTTACAATGCATTATCATTATGTTAAATTTATTATTACCGATACATTTCAAAAATATTTATTGAAAATATTGAACCCAGGCTCAGCCCCCGACTGAGCCTGGGTTCTCCCAAGGTTTTTTTTTTCTCCATTGGGTCACCTGATGGAGTTTTAGGACACTATTAGGTCACTTGATGGAGTTTTTCGGTTCCTTGCCACTGTTGCCTTTGGCTTGCTCAGTTGGGGATATTCTGGATATCTAATTTGATTTTATCAATAAATTCCACTAGAAACAAACCTTGTTGTATTATTTTAATTTAATACTGTGAAGCTGCTTTGATACAATCTGTATTGTGAAAAGCGCTATACAAATATACTTGACTTGACTTGACTTGACATTTCAGATGCAACAAAAAACGAAACGAGAAAGGACAAAAATTAGGGGGATTATTTTTGTTGTTGTTGTTGATGAATCAAGATAATCAAGACATTAATGGCATGAAAAAATCACTCATTTATCAGGTTCAAAATGATCTGAAATCAGGAGGTCAGAGTTTCCCTCCAGCTTGATTAATACTTTGATTAACTCATTTTCCATCCTATTCCCTAAAAGCACTGAATATCCATAGCATCGCTGTTTCTGCCAAAAACTCTTTGACTGAGCTGTGTACCACTTCCTGCCAAGTCAGTGTCTTTATTTTTCTTTCTCTCCCTCTCTCTTTTCTCCCATTAGGAAAGTAAATGCTTGGTAAACATGGCCAGCTGTGGACCCTCTCATCCCATCTGCTCCGCTGGGACGGCCAGGCCTTCGGTACTTAACTGTAATGCATTCATTGTAACTTAAAGCAGCAGTATTAGGAGGATGATTAAGACCTACCAAAGACTTACCAAATGTCTGTTGGAATCAGGTATGTGGCTGTGGCTAAAATACAGCTGACTTTACGCCTCAGAGACCGCAGACTAGCAGAAAACTTCTGAACTTTAGTCTAGTTTAGGCTGTTACTTTATGGCTATAGTAAACAGCATTACATAGAGATACAAATATAGAATAAACAAATAAATATTTGATGCCTCATTGGCATGGGGGGAGTGGGGGGGGGGGGGGGGGGGGGGGGGGGGGGTTAAAAGTTTTTAAACTTTTTTTTTAAAGTAAAAAAAAAAAAAACTTTATTCAGAATCGAAAGTCAATGATAATATTACTTCAGATCTGCCCAACAACTTTTACAGACAGCAAACCTTGATCTCCATCTGCTTTCTGGTCAGATTTAAGCATCAACAGCTTTAAGTATAAAAAAGAAAGAACTAGAAAGAATATTCCCTGAAGTGAGCAAATGAAATTGGGAGCTTCAACTGTGGAGTTTTTGAAGATTTTAAATATTTATGCAATATAAAAAAAAGAAGCAATGTACCATTCAGAGATATATAATAAGATTTTGTCTCTAATTCACAGAACTTAAATAGGTCATTTCACAGTGTCCGTACAAACTAATTTTTTTAATTTATTTTTTATTATTATTCTGTACAGGTTTGATTCTGGCTCGGACATTTCATAACACCAAACTCTGTGCAAGACATTTGGAAGAGTGTAAGTCAGTGCCATATATACATGTGTGTATACATACACATCCTTAATACAAAAGAAAGATACTCAAGAAGGCAAATTGCATAAGTTAAGACTTGTTTTCAGAGAATATATCTTGAATTTAGTTCATTTTCCTTTATCATTATCATCAAACTTTATTACAAAAGACAGTCCAAAAACTAATACAAAGTCAATACATTAACAACAATTAATGCAAATATATTATTATTGTTATTATTATTATAAGCATAAGAACATTTTGTGAATATTATGCTTAGCTGCACAGACCTTTAGTTATTATGTTTTTTTAATAGAATGGGAGGCGTTAAAATAAATCAGCTGATATCCACCAAGACCTGAGGATGTTCTAGGTCAGTGGCTTCAGTAATTAAAACACTGCACGATTACTCATTAACTGTGTCCTTTTCTGTCATTCCATTTAAACTGATATGCATAAATGCTAATCATTCCCCGTCATCCACAGAAATGCGCATAAACATAGTGAATGAAAAATGCATTTCAACAATAAAGCCAAATTTTCCAATTTACATTAGTCGTTTACTGAAAAGAATTAACAGAAAGCATTAAGCATTAAAACAACAGAAATAGCCTATACAGAGAAAAAGTCTTGCATCTCATTGTTTGAGATCTTTGTGTCTATGCGATGAAAGTCATACTTTTTTAAGCGCAACTTAATTTTACAACTTCTTGTGGTCATTTAGTCCCCCCCCCCACCCCCACCACCACACACACACTATAAAAGTGCAGCTTTTAGTAAAGATAGCTATCAGTATTCAAGGTTTTTATGGTTTTACAGTCTCATCAGTAGATGACTTCAATCTGCCATGGACAAACTCCTTAGGATTTAGAAGCTTCGTTGTTATTGACTGAATCTATTCAGCATCTGGTGCTGAAAAGCTCAGATAAGCTCATCTGCCTTTGAAATGAACACAGCCAAGACAGGGAAAAAGTCTTATGTTAAAATTGTGCACTTAATTTACTTTAAAAAAAAACCTGAGAATGTGATGCAGTTTTATTCATATAAAAAATTTGAATTCATTTATAACTTGTATTGTCACTGTAATAAACATGAATCTATTTATTTTCATGTTTATTTTCAAGTTGTGTTTTAGTCTGCTTCAGTATCTTCTTCCTCTTATATCATGAGTCAATGTTGGATGACAAACTGGTGTATTCCCTTAACATATTTTCCTGTGCATCGTTCATTTTGGTCAGGTTTCACAAGTGACAGACGGAGATTACAAAGGAAGAGAGTATTAACTCTGCCAAGAATGGAGGGAACAAAGGAAAGTCCGTGAGAGGAAAGACTCCCGATCCTCTTTAATTAGAGTCTCAGGTGAATTTTTTCCACCCAATCATACAAAAAACAATAATAATTGACTGGAAAGATTATCATAGCATGTTTAATCTTCTGTTCATAACAGAGTGAAGCCATGAGTTGTTCCTGCAGGAGAATTTTTCATTTTTCTTTTGTCAATAGGATACATTTTAGATCTTGAAACTAATCTTGAAAAGCTATTAAAAAAAAAATCTATGATTTTTTTTTTTTTTTTTTATCAAATGATCAGTGAAAGGAAAAAACATGCACCTCGGGAGATCCATATAAATATTTTTTATATTTTATATGAATGGATTGCCAATTTTGCAACATCTTACTTAAGTTTGATACATTCAAAATTATTTATTTAATTACATCTGATCTCATAAGCCGAGCAGTTTATGAGCAGCAAAATAGTCAATGAACTCTTTTGGTTTTCTAAAATAAATGTCAATATTAATTGAACTTTTAAACTACCTTAATTACAATATTGTCAGTGAATTAACTCTTAAGTTCCCTTAGCTAGCCACAGATCATACATAGCTTTAATTATTGTTTGAGAAACCTTTATTTCGATAACAGATGAAATATGAACACCTTGTTTACTTTTATCATTGTTTCTAACTTTAGGGGGAGAACAGAAAAAACTTTGAAAACTTTATACAATGAACAGCTGCTGCAAATAATGCAGTACAACACTGCCAACAGCATTTTTCACATTATTACGTCCTGTTTTCAACAGCAGTTATTTGGCAGATCAGATCTAATCATGCAGGAAGTGAACTGTTCTTCTTCCTGCACAGCAAGTACTATTAAAACAGGTTGTTGGGGCTTTGTGTTATGGGTATAACTGGAACTGACTCGCATTCAAACACAGTGAGGCCGCTGTCAGCCCAGCTTACACACAGACTGGCGTTCAGCACCACGGACAGCAACCAAAGACACAAGCACATTGTGCGCGATGAGCAGGAGTTGAGCATGTCTGGAAGAACCCATGAGAACCCGCTTCAGCTGTCCAGAGCTCATCAGAGAAGACTGAACCGCATCAAGGTGGCATCGTGCAATGCTTAAAGGGTAACGGGGTCGTCTGCAGATGCTTGTCTTCGGCTGCATGGCTGGAATGTGTTTCCCTTCACATCATCTCTTCTTCAGCACTTGAACCAAAATGGGTATGCATGGTTTTCTCTTACGTTTTATAAAGAAGCAGTGTAGCCTTTATGTGAATGGGAACAGATGGACCTTCAACAACCATAACAATGTCCCACAACATCCTGAAATACAAGGTCCAGAAGAGCAAGAAAAGTGCAGCTGCTCATCTTGACAAAATTATTTGATCTCAAACACGCTCATCATTGACATCCTTTGGTAATCAAGAAAGAACACACTATTCGAAAACATTTTGGTCAAATATGTTGGTTGTGATGAAGAAGAGAGGTCGTGACAGAGACTCAATATTGAAATGTTTATTTGACTCTCTCTCTGATGGGTTTGTCTGTCTGTCTGTCTGTCTTCCGGGACATCAGAGCACCTGTAGTTGTAGAAACACGTACATCTGTACTGGTTGTGACTCCTCTCAAGCTTTGTTCTTTTCTTCAGTAAATAAAAGTGTCTGCTCTACTGCTTCCAGCTCTTCTTCTCCGTGACCCAGAAATCACTATTAGTCCTGCCATTTTAGTTTAGTCCCAGTGGTGGAGAGGATCAGGAGATGGGCTTCAGGATATTTGAGTATGTCCTTTCTCAGATGTCCCGCTGATAAAAATGCGTTTATGCTCTCACAGGACCACGTTTGATGTTAAATGATAGGGGAGGCCCCTATCCCTTTACATGTGTTTTCGTATTAAAAAGAACATGTCATTTAAGTCATGGAGTATCTTCCATCAAACCTGCTCGTGGCAGAGATTGTTTGACGCGAAGTAGAGAGCGACGGAGTCAGTTGTGGAAGACTGCTCTTCATCACTGTCACTTGTTTAGTGTGTTATTTTCCTCTTTTTCAACATGTGGAGAGAATGAAAGACTGTCAGTTTGATAGATGCCGGTATGACAGATGAGGTGGATGATGGGTACCCGCCACATGCCCAGTATAGCTGTTATGCTCAGCTCAACTAAGCTGAACCTCATCTGCTTCCTAATTTGGCTTTCAGGTGTTTGTCTTTTTTTCCTCATAAGATCTGCAGCAGAGCTAGATTGATGGAGGTGCGTGATTATCGAGTTGGCACCTTCACTATGTGTGTTCATGCATTTTGTCTTCAGGTTTGTTTACTATGCTTAATATTTATTGACAGATTTTATCACAAGCAATTTACAAATTTCTTGAAGTTTCTCAAGAGCGACTGAACAAAAAAATAGATGTTCTTGGAAACTTTCTACCATGCCTTACTCATTTACACTACTTACAGTACCTTCCATTGGTCATTTATTTATTTATTTGTTTGTTTGTTTGCCTTGTCCCAGACCCAGATTTAAAAATATGAAAAATCCATCTCAAAAATATTAATACATTTTATTTGAATAAAAGTTAATATATTTGAAAACAACAATTCATTATTATAAAAACTATAATAATCACCATCATAAACATTTATATATTTATTGTGTCAAATTATTTTTATTGTGTAAAAAAAACTAATTTGTGGCATCATTTCCATCACGAGTTTTGCCTCTAAGTTAGAGTAGTATCTAATTTGCATGATTCTGTTTTTACCGTGGTACGCAAACATTTGATATTTATCAAATGTTTGTGTACCACGGTAAAAACAGTAGCGTGCAAATAATAATAATAATAATAATAACAAACAAACAATAATTATTAATAAATAAAAATTGAAAATAGATTAAAAAGTTTGTAGACAAACCTTGATGCTGGCTTGAGAAAACCTAGCCCGAAAGTTTGAAATAGTTTAGTTTAATTTAGTAGTTAGACACTGTAAACCCGAACTAACTTAACTTAAATTTGAGAATACAATTCAAATCTGTGTCATGATACTTAAAACAATCAAATTTTCTGGACAAGCAGTTTATTTTTATTTTTGTGTTGATAATTTATTTTGAGTAAACCACTACTTTACTGAATATTTTAAATGACGTCATCTACGTCACATCGTTGTGGCGTTGCTCTGGTCGAACGTTACGTGATTTCCCCCCTGTCGGTACACGATCCGTTCCAGCTGCACGATCCGTTTCACGCATGCGCGTAGCGGTACCACGCATGCGATGAAACACTTGCCGGCCAGGCGGCACAACTTGTGGCATATTTGTGTAAGGTTAGTTGTATTGTGTTTAACATTTCACAGCTGGTCTATTTTGATGCTTTTAAATGTAGCTTACGCTATGCATTACGATGTGTTTACGTGGTTGCCAATCCAAAATAATAAAGGAGTTGTGAGTTGTTACATGAACATACATGATCAGTTTCATCCATACTCTCCTTTGCGATTCATTGCTGTATGGTATTAGGCTTAAAGGAATACTCCCCTTTTTTTGGATTTAGGCTAATTTTACAACTCCCCCAGAGTTAAACTGTTGAGTTTTACCGTTTTCCAATCCATTCAGCCGATCTCCGGGTCTGGCGGTACCACTTTTAGAATAGCTTAGCATAGATCATTGAATCGGTCAAGACCATTAGCATCTCTCTCAAAAAAATGAACAAAGAGTTTCGATATTTTTCCTATTTAAAACTTGAATCTACTGTAGCTACATCGTTATTAAGACCGACGGAAAATGTAAAGTTGCGATTTTCTAGGCTGATATGGCTAGGAACTATACTCTCATTCCTGCGTAATAATCAAGAAACTTTGCTGCCGTAACATGAGTGCAGCAGGCGTAATGATATGACGCAGCGCCTGAAAATAGGTCTAATAGGCTTAGTCCCGGTCACGTCAGGCGCTGCATCATTAACTCTGGGGGAGTTGTAAAATGAGCCTATTTCCAAAAAAAGTGGAGTATCCCTTTAACTTACTTAACTTGCTGTGTTTTGGTCTGAGGTCAGTAGTATTGTCAAAGACGCTTTGTGTCGTTTTTATTTATTTTTTTATTAATTAAAAGCTGCTAATATTAGTTAACTTTTAAGTTGAGTAATTTTGTATTAGTATGGGTCTATATAGGCTAATACATATCTATATAATCTAAATGAGGAAAATAATCCCTTCAATGTTGTTTACAGAAGACAATAAGGAACATAATATGCATTTCTGCCTAGACGATCTGCATGCATGAAAAGGATCGTGCAGGTGGTACGGATCGTGTACCGACACGACACCCCCCAAACCAGTTCAGAGAAAATCCCGCCCTCCAGCCGATTCTAAAAATTGAATTGGTCATGTCAATCACTGTACTGGTTGCCTACATTAAACAATGATCCCTAACGTAGCGTTTTCGACGTTAGAAGAATCAATCGAACATGGCGGACACGCGAAAGCAGGAGTTAACGCATGGAACGGAACAGCTTGTAAATACTTGTGAAAGTTTTCTCAAATGTTTCAAGAATAACGTTATATAATGCAGAAAATGTCGAATCGTTGGGATGCACTGTTTTTATGAAGCGTCACTGCTTAGTGTTCTGTTAACGTCAAGCCAGCAGGGCAATAATGTTAACGTTAGCTGGTAACTCTTTCAGTTTTATGTTTTAAAAGTGTGTTGTTGTTACTGTTTATGGTAAGGGGCACGCCCTGATATGGTAAATGTTAATAATTTAATTTATTAAGTTAATAATTATAAACTCTAGCTGTGCTCTGGTTATGTAATAGACCCCAGCTGCCATTTAACCTATACAGTAACTGTTACCTATGAAAAGTTTGAAAAAAATAAATGTTTTTGAGAGAAGTCTAATAGGCTCAACAAGGCTGCATTTGTTTAATAAAAAATACAGTAAAAAAAATATTTTAATTCATTTTATAATGTAATTTATTCATGTGATCAAAGCTGATTTTCAGCATCATTACTCCAGTCTTCAGTGTCACATGATCCTTCAGAAATCATTTTAAGAGTAGGGGGAGCCCGCAGACCTACGGCCAAGGCAGGCAGTTTTACTGCCCTGTTGTTCCTAATGCGTCCAGTAGGGGGAGGCTGTGCAGTGACACGAATTGAGGTATGTTAAATAATCTGCTAAAGTTATTGTTGTTTAGCAATGATGCAACATTTATTATTTATAAACGATTAGCTAGATAAAGCTAGGGTAGGTAGATATCAATTCATTTCTATATATCAATGGATGGGTCTATAATTTATTTCGATAGACAAAAAGTTCTGTATACGGTCAGGTTGATGTTCTGTCTGGCTCAAACTTAGCTAGCCACATGTAGGTTTACGTAGCTGTACCCTAGTCTTCTCTACTCACTTTCAAAATTAATTTTCTTTTGTTGCCTGTCTTTAAAACATTTTTTTACTCCACATGGTTTCTGAGGCAACATTACAGTAGATATTGGAAATACGTGAATTTTTTTTTTTTTTTGTATTTTTTTTTTTTTACAGTCTACTGTGTGAACACACAAAAGACACATTTATAATAGGCGTGTGTTACATACATTTATAATAATGTATGTAAATCTCTCTCTAAGTAAAGAGTTGAACTGCACACTCACTCAAATATATGATAAAACCCACATTAAAAACTTGTCCCATATGGTTTGAATGTAGATTCTGGTTTGAGTTGTTTCTTATAAATGAGATGATCTAATTTATATCTTAATATACATTTTTCTTAAAATAGCTTACTGATCTGGACTAAAATGTAGGCTGTGTGTGCACTTAATGTGGGTTTTATCATACTGTCTTTACCAAGTTATCTTTAACTTGCATCTCATAAAGGTGTGTGTTTGCTTTAGCTACTTAAGGAAATGAAAATCTCTCTCTCTCTAAACTTGTATAAACTATAAACGCCCATCTCTTTTTTTTTACTGCATTCCAAACCAATAGCTTGTCTAGTAAATAAACGACTTACAGAGACATACATGGACATGGTTTTAATGTCATTTTCAATTTTCTCTGCACAGTCCATCATCAGAGGCCAAAAGAAATCAAAGTGGCTTGACACTTTTTCCAAAAGTGTTCCACCAACAAGTGCCTGTGCCGTTGTACTTTGAAGATCAGGAGAAAATGATGCAATCCACATTCATCCTGACATCAATTCTGGGCAGCACCCCCTGTTGAGCAGTGGACCTGTGGAATACTCCTCTTCAATATAAATGCTAGTGTCTACTTCTAATGTGCCAAGTTAAACTTAAACCTCTATGCTTCTTCCAGATGGAGGAGTCAGACAAACCAGACAAACCAGACATCCTGTTGCTCTTGTCATGGTGATCAACAGAGGCACTACAAGTCCGGCTCATCTCAATCCTGCTAGCACTGCTATTGTTGTGGAAGATGATGTTGTGATGAGGGATATCCCCAGGAATACAGATAAAAAAGCAAGACAAGAGACAAAGTTCGCACAAAGACCAATGACTAACAAGAAACACGTGTGAATAATCATGACAATAAACTAATCACAAAACAGAACACAGAAACACATGACCTTAACAACCAATAAGAACAAGACACATAAACAGGGCAAGATCACATGAGGGCAAGGAATCACATTTCAGTCACCATGACTGTGAGAATTATCCAAAATAAAAGACATGAAAACCTGAATATAAAACCAAACAAAAAAACAGTTGTGAGACCTAAAATGCTAGCTATATTTTATATAAAATTAGCCTTAGCAAGACAAATATGTCAGGTCATTTTTTTGAATTCCAAAAAAAACATTACAAATGTAATTTCCAAACCAGAATTCTATTACCACAACACATGATTTGAGATGTGACTAACTGCTGGACATTTGTTGGTGGACCAATTAAACTAAAGTGACAGTGTGAAAAGTGTTTAGTTTATTATCTTAACGTCTATATAAAAAAAAAAGAAAAAAGAGAGAGAGCAATGTATCAGTGCAATCTTGACTACATCAGCCCGTGCTGTCAGCTTTAGCGGCCATGTTTATAAGATGTATTATGAGAGTTTATACTGCTGCTTTATCTCCTTTGAGCAAGGGCCATAATATTCCAATTCTGTGTTATGATCATAGTCAGAAAATAACTGCGTCCCCTTCCTCTTGTTTTGATTCAGATTGGATAAAACTGGCACACAGTTTCCAGTGTTGCCGTGTGTGTAATTACATGGTAGATGGTGCTAATTAAACAACAGCAAGACCGCTGAACACACTGCTTTAGATAGTATGACACACTGCTGGAAGGCTTAAAATAAAACAAAGGAAACAAACAGAGTGCTGATGTTGTAATCTGCAGCGGACAAAAGCTAATTTATGTTTCTTGGTGGTATAATGCAAATGTATATAATTTTAAGTCAAGCAGATGCAAAATTACTTTGTGGGATATTACTTGTTAACATACATGCTTTTTCAGTGTATCTTTCTGTTGATTACATTGATATGCCACTAGGTGGCGACAAGTTAATCACCGAATCATCGACTCAACCAATTCATTCAAAACACTGATTAAGTCAGGAACTGTCTTTGAGTGACTCACTAAATCATTCACTTAACCAATTTGAAGAAAAATAAGTATTTCATTCAGTCTTATGAGTGGGCCATTGTTCAAAAACACTGTTCCATTCAAGTTTGAAATGCTACTGTGTTAAAAATAATATACGCATGTTTTCATACTATTCTACGCATTGTTTTGGTCCCCATTAACTTTCATGGTGAAACCATTGTTCAGAATACTTTCTTTCGTGTTCTGCCGAAGAAAGAGTGTCATTCAAATTTGGAACGAAATGAGAGTAAAATATGACCGTTTTTTTGCTAGCCAAAATAAAAGCATATTAAAATGATCATATTCACAAAGTTGCATAATTTTATTTTGCCAGCAAAATCATTGCAAATATTTGATGCATCACCCCATCCCTAGTTGCGTTCTGTGTACAACTATAATATCAGTTCCGAGCAGATTGTAAAATGGTGTGTGTGTGTCTCCATTTGCTTCCCCTTTGTAATCTTTAAAGCCACTTAGTGTCTTGTCATTTAATCTCCCCGGGCTGTTGGACCTTATCTGTCCATTATGTCTCCACTCAGACTCCAATTGTCCCTTGCGGTGTGGCCTCTAGTTGTGTCCATCTAACTATCTCAAAATCCAGTGTGCAAGCTTCCCTGCCTCTAAATGCTGCTGTGATTGTACTATAGATATATTGCATTATATGACCAAAATGATACATATCACAATCTCATGAATAATCAATATGATGAATGTTTATTAGCTACTGAATAGCACACAGTGGCACACAGATTATCATTAAATTTTGACTGCTGGCACAGAAACCATTTGATTGCTCTGCTCTGAGATGCGAACTGCCAGCATCATGACTGTGTAACGTTATAGCTCTGTTATCGTAACCTGATGCGTCTCATCATCTTTAATGAAAGAGATGACAGACAAATTCTCCAAGGTTCTCCCAGCATGTCATTTAAAAAAAAAAAAGCAGTTTAAAACGACCTCTGGACGGCCCCTGAGGTGTCCAAGCATTTGTCTTAACCATCTGGTGCTGTACGGTCATTTTTTTATTTATTTTTTTATATATATATATATATATTTTTTGAATGGTAAGAAACTTGGGAAAGGTTTTGGCACTTGCTATGTGAAAACGCATACACACACAAAAAAATCATGGACATAAAAAAATAGTCACATGTTTAGAAATGAATGGGAGATGAATTTCATCTAGTAAAAGAGTAACTTAAAATATATATGGAAAATATATATTTCATATAAAATTGTAAAATATTGTACATTTTTCATAATAATAAACTTACATTTCTCTACCTTTTATTTAGTTTAACTTTTTTTTCCACTTCAGTAATAATCTGCCAAATCTCTTCTTTAAAAAGAGATCATATTTAAGTCTATGATCCAAAGCATTCAAGATTGACAACATTTTAAGTTGGAAATTTTATTTTCAGGTCTATGCTCAAAAAGTGGTTAACAGGTAATAAATGGATTATACCTATTCCATAAATATAATTTAGTACCATAAAATCCCCTAAAAATACAATATATATATATATATATAAAAAAAACATTATCAAACTAAAATATAGTACATTCGTTTAATTTTGAAAAACTGTCATTTTTGACTGTGAGGAGCACAAGAGGGTTAAAGGGATGGTGAAAAATGAAAAGTTTGCATCATTTACTCACCCTCATCAGAACCCGTAAGTTTCTTTTTTCTTTGGAAGACAAATAGAGATGTTAGGCAGAATGTTTAGCTGCTCTATTCCACACAATGGAAGTGAATGCTGACCAAGATTTTGAATGAATATAGTGAATATTACACACACAAAGCTTTAGAAAACTTGGAATGTAGTATACAAATGGTATGAATGGTCTTATGAATGGGTTTTTGCTATTATTCTTTTGTTGCTGCTTTTAATATGCAAAAAAAGAACATGATGGTCACATCTACTTTTCATTGTATGGGAGAAAGCCGCTCAGACATTCTGCAATGCAAAAACCACTGTATTATAACAGACGTCAAACATGAAATTCAGTGGAAGGACAAGAAGTATATCCTAACCAGTATTTATTTAGATTTACTCTTTTTTTTTTTTTAAATGCTGTAGCCGTCATCTTATTCATTTAATCTTTTCTTTTGTGAGATCTAATTTGACAAGAGTTTACCTTTTGATGTGCTATTCACAAACAGTGATCATATGACTATATAGCCTATATTCTTCATATACTGTAGTCATAGTAGTATAATATATAGCCTATATTTCAAGTTTAAGTTGTTTATTTGACTTTAAATGTTAAAATCATACTTCATAGTTAATGTGATGAACTGCTCCTGTCCATACACTGCATATGTGTGTATTAATCTGTTTCAGTCATTTTACTTTTAGAGGCAGAGTAATGACGGTGAATACAAAAACACATGAACAGAGATACTTTTGATGGCATTTGATCCATATCATGTCCCAAAAAATTATTATAAACAGATCTCAAATTTGCACAAACCCTACCTTAAAATCCGCGGACATTTATATTTAATGAACAATCTATCTCCATTAATTTATTCTGTGTTAAATATGGCAGATGATGGGTAACATACAACAGTTCAATAAAAATACTATAATGCTGAGTGACTTGTATTTTATATCACTGTTTTTTTTACATTTTTACTCCGCCAACAGAGTCAAAGCAGTCACTTAAATAACGACCATCATCATTTGCATCGTTTCTGAATCAATCAGCACTTTTGAACGAATTCTTTGAATTAATGATTCGATTACTCAGTTGTAATCAGTCACTTGTCGCCACCTACTGGTGTAACCTGGAAAAACAGTCACTGAAATATCTCCCAATACTAGTAAACTTGCGCTAAACATATTCCTGTAATACTGGAGGCTGCAATTTCAGCCTAGCCAATACTCCAACAGAGTAGACTTGTATTCATATTTTAATAGGGTAAGTATATAGGGTATAGGGTAATAGTAAGTGCTCTAAAATAGTATACACTGCAAGTACAAAAAACCGTCAGATCGTATAAATGCGGTCCTAAACCTGTAGCCACCGGTATTGCAGGAATACCCATACAGACATGATAGATCCATCGATCAAGCTTCATCAGAAGACAAATTCATGTTAAAAAAGATGACCAAACATAACCAAACAGAAGCTGTTTATTTGTCTTTAACTTACTTTTACACACCACTAGAGGCTTCAAATCTCTTCCCAGGATTCACAAGGTTAAACACTAGCATATTTATCTGTGTCTTTTGAGCATATTTCACACTCCATAGATCGGATGCCGAATGCATAGAGCAAACCGATTGACATTTTCCTCGCCGAAGGGATTGTACAAGTTTTTTAAACGGTGACTCTGTGAGGGGCGGAAGCTAGAGCGAAAACAAACAGATTACAACAAAGAGCAGCCTTCTACCACAACTATAAAACACCAGAGCAGGTATATGAGGTAAAAGTCCATCTCATTAAAAGCTGCCAGATCGCCTGCAATCCCAGAATTGTCCATTAAAATGATTAAAGGGAACCTGGAGACTGCGGGCGGTGGGGGTCTGCCAGGGAGCAAAGAGCATTGCTCGGATGTGTGGCGAGCACTGAAGACATCACTGTTATGGACCAGGTATTTCATATCCATATGATCCTGTTGCATTGATGGTGACAATTTACCACTGTACGTGTGAGCAGTATTGGGGGTAAAAGTGTTAAAAGGAATGCAGTTATAGAATGTGTTGTTAGATTCACACATTCTAATATCTTTATAAATCATTAACAGATAACTTTAATATTTATTGTAGGGGGAGATATGGGAGTGTTGTAACACGGGGTCAGCTATGACACTGTCAGATTGAGTCAGAAAAGAGGTGTGGTGATGCTAACAATATCATGTGACACTGATTTTCAGGGAAGAAAGTAACATCTTTTATCAAGATTATTTTTTCTATGCAATTTTTAGATGCAATTATTTGATATACATAACTTAAAGTAGACAGTTCTCTAGTTTAATTTGATGCTTTGCGTTCATGCTAACTTCAAACCCACATGGTAAAACGGTTTGCAATGTTATGGTTGTTTGAGGTGGAGATTGTTGTAACAGTTCATTAAAAATGTTACATGATAATTCCAATGGATCCAGTTATAAATCCAGTTACCAATCAAATCCATTGAGGGTGTTAGACATAAACTAGACAGTGTGGGTATTATTTCAGCAAATGACCTCTCATCTATCCCCAGCTATAATGTTTTTAGGTTTTAACAACGGAACTTGTTGTATTTTTCATTAACTCACATAATCTGTGATTGTGTAGTACATGTCCAGTCCAGGTGAGTTTTATTTGTAGTAGACAAATGTGGCTACCAT
This sequence comes from Rutilus rutilus, assembly GCF_951802725.1. Lineage (NCBI taxonomy): Eukaryota > Metazoa > Chordata > Actinopteri > Cypriniformes > Leuciscidae > Rutilus > Rutilus rutilus. The sequence goes on from NC_140233.1 coordinate 10,491,037, forward strand.
GTATCAAAGTTTGAGAGATCTAGCACAAACAACCTTTGAGTCACTGATGCTCAAACAAAAAGTGTTACTTCCATCCCCGGTCTCCCCCTATTTATTTATTGCCAAGTATATATAATCTCCATCGGGAGTGATTTGAGCGCTTGAAGATAAAGCTCCACTAGATTAATCCTCACTCACAGTTAGTAGTAGTAGCCTATATTTTGAAAGGTTTGCATGAGCGCGAGATGGAACGAAAGTATTCCTGGGCTTTAAATATATACTAATTTATGCAAAATTGGCTTTGTAAAAAATGGTTGCAAGTCAACAGGAGAGAAGTCTCAGTCAGTGGATGGCAATGACAAGTCAGAGTAACAAGTTGTTCTGTAAAAAGAAACAAGTATTAAAGTATAAAATGTTAATGTAACATAATGATTAACACAATACTGTAGCGTTACTTTAAAAGTAACATTCCCCAACACTGCTTGTGAGATTATAACAATATTGAATAGCTTTCAGTAAGTCATGTTGTTTTTTAGGATTGCGTGTTTACCCAGGAGACAAATATGCATGTCCTCCGATGAACAGAAAGTCAACAATGTGGTTCTTTTTTCTGTTGTCTACAGACACAATCTGCAAACATAACAAGATCAGAAGCCTTTGTTGGTTCCCCGATCTACCGCAGGTGACCCTGAAATGGAAAACGCTGAAGTGTTACAGAGCTGGTTACCCGCATTTGACTCGTTCACCTTGAACAAGGCTTGCAATGTTCCTATGGTGAAAACAGACGAGTCTGCTATTGCCTGTGACCTTGGTAACGAAAGCCAGTGTCTCTCAACTACCCTGTTTAAAAGGAATGATGCACATACAGAAGATTAGAGTGAAATTACCCTGGAGGAGCATTTACAGATAATTATATCTTATTAATTATTAAGGCAAGCATCACTGTTATTGCTCGTGCTTACCTGAGTCATACACTTGGGATGCAAATATCAGAGACTTTGGGGGTGGGCTCTTTAGACCAATAAGAAACCAACAAAATGCCCCTGCAACCACATAGAACACCATTCCGATTAAAACGTGTAGAATGTATAATGGTGTCAATCTGCAGGCAAGTATTTCTTTTCATAATCTAGTTGGAGGGAGTTACAACTCATTTAATTAACGTTTCAGTGCATACGCGCCCAGGACCCAGTCGGTGCCAACAAACAAATTAATTACGTTGAAATGATCATCTGGGCTGGGCCACCATAAGTGTTAGATGCAGTATGAAATTACATTCTCAGTACCCTACAAATCCACCAATCAAGACACTCGTGTACAATCCTCTAGCATATTAATACAGGCCGAACAATGACAACAAAGTACAAATGATATCAGTTTGACTGAAGAGTCGAAGGGGTTCAAATATTTGCATACTGATTAAAGCTGCAGTGCTTATTTTTGGCTTGAACTTTTCCTGTATTAAATAATAATCTCAATATAACACTATTTTTTAATGAGTGGCTTCTAACATGCTGTCATGATGCTAATGTTTACAGGTGACTTGAGGTATAGCTCTCATTCACGTCCAAAGTTAATACTTTAAAAGGGTTAGGTGTTTGTTTGAATGTTAATAGTGATGCTAGTCTTATCAAGCACTAAAGATTGAAGACTATTATATTTGTGTTTAGAAAAAAAAAGTACAGAAATCGAATGATGTTCGCTAAATTCAGAAAGCGGTTCTCATATGCTTCTGCAAAATCCAGCTTCCACACAAATGACTCTTTTGAGTTGGTTCTTTTTAGTGAATCAAAAACATCCAGCGCAAACAATGGCTGCATCCGAAATCGCATTCTTCCTTACTATATAGTAGGTGAAAAACAGTATGTGACAAAAGAAGTTTGTCCGAATTCACAGTACTCATATAGGCAAAAAGTACCCAGATGACCCAGATAAGATGGATACTTTACTATCCCATGAGGCCACTGGAGATTTATGAATGGAGGTGAAGCGACACCGACATTACGTCACAAGATAATGACAACATGGCGAATGTAGTACGTCCAGATTACATTCATACTACACACACTCAAACAATGTAGAACATACCTACTCATACCTATTCAAACCTACTCTAGAGAGTATGCAGCCAATGTAGTTTGATTCCCAAACGAATGACTCTTTTGAGTCGGTTCTTTTTAGTGAATCAAACGTGCAGATGGACTAGTTAAGATGTGTATTACGCGTTTTGTCAGTAGTATTTTATAAATTTGAATGAATGAAAAAATACATTTTTATTATTGAAATGATCTTATTTCACAGTGGAATTGCATTTATTTTTTCCAAATATTTGTTCTTTAAAGTAATAAAACACACGCCAATGGAACTTTTAAGGTGACCTGAAACCTGAATTGGAATCTTTAAATTCTTTATGATTCTCATCCCTAATAAGTGATTCAGTTCTAGTCTCTATATGACATCACAACGGATTTCATCACATCTCCAAACTGTGCTCTGGCAGTGATCTCTTTATTCATAGATGATTGAACTGCTGAGTACAGCAGACTGCAGTTCCTTCTGACAGCAACACTGTGACAGTGATAAAATCCTTTTCAAATAATTTAATAGCCTAGAGCATTCTCCTGTTTCTCAGCAAATATGATTTGGATAAAGACACAGTTAAAATAAAGAATATGATGTATTATATAGATAACTCACTCAGATCTCAGGGTTCATATCTTGATATATACCATTCCTGTAGTTGCCAGCACAGATTTTCCGGGAGAGATTTATCAGAAGTGGCAAGGAGGGTATTCATATTTCTTGGCTTCAAACACTATTTGCTGATGTTGAATCTCTTTGAACTGATAAATTAGCCCCTGAACCCATATGGCGACAAGATTGATGGAAAGCGAATGTCGTTCATTTTTTCTTTCTCAATTACGGATCTTTAAAGAGGTTAGATTGAGTATCTCAGCTTTATGGCCTACATTTGTTTAACATTTTTAGTTTATATGTCTTTCGGTAGTCAAGCAAACTAGAAATTCACTGTAAAACCAGTGAACATCAGGCCTTCACTATAGTCACTTACCAGAAAGAAATAAAGGATGAGAGCAAGTTTATGCCAGTGAATTAACAGCTACAATGAAGCTGCACGATAAACAAACAAATGAGGTACGTTACACAGCAGTGTTGTTCATAAATACGGGCTACGTTTTAATGCACAGCCTCGTAATCCTGTCACAGTTAATTAAGTCATCAGTGTCCCAGTGTTTAGTGGATCAAGGCCCTTCTGTATATAACCTTTCTAATAGTTATGTTCAGTTTGGTTTCATTGTCACTTGCCGCGTCCCAGTTTGTCTACTTATACTATGCCCTGAAAATATGTTCTGTTTTTGTGAAGAAAAAGTACATACTTTTGAGTGTGTATCAGAAGAGTAGGCAAGCTTTGGGACATAATACTTCCTCATAAGTGCGTCTTTAACGAACAGCTCGGTCGCTTATATGTGCATCCTGTCACCGTTTAAACTGCCCTGTCAATCATCTTGTCACAGTTAAAATCCTCCACATTTAATTGATTTCAATTTCAACTAATGTAGTAGCAAGTTGAACTGCCTGTCGTGAGTCTTTCATGCAGAGAACTCCCCTCATGTGTTTGCAATTTGCATAATGATGCATTTAAAAGTTAATGACCAAATATATCTTTACAAAAGTTCACAATGCTATTGCAGATTACATCTAATGTCGATAGGTTAGATACTGATTATCAATCACTCAAATTCCTTTTATCTAAACCCTTTCAACTTAACCGTTGGACTCGCACATCCACCATGTTTGTAGTTTTTTAACACTTTTTATTTGTGTTTGTAGTTCCAATTGAATCCTCATCCAACGCGCAATGGGTTGAGGGCAATATTAGAGTGTGCATGAGTCTGCACTTCGTATTCTAACCGGAAAAAATAGACAATCCGGGTATCTTTGGAATACTCATTTCAAAATGCTATGCTTTGGGACACACTCATTCTAATTTCAAATACTATTTAGCACGGATAGTATGCGAATTGGGACGCAGCAATTGTCTTCTGTTCCTGTTCAGCCTGTTTTAGCTCTCTAGTCAGTGTTCCTTTGTTCTCATTTTCCCGCCACTAGTTAGTCTCCTTGGTTACTCATTAATTAGATCACACCTGCTATTATCTTGTATAAGCCCTCCAGTTCAGGCTACGTTTACACATGGCTGGTTATTTTCATAAACGGACATTTCAGCCTCTCCGTTTTCAAAAATAACATTGTGTACACCTGTCAGTTTTCAGGAAAGTGTTCGTTTACACAAACCCGTTTATATATGCCGTCAAGAGCATGCCAAACCTGTAGGTGGCAGTGTAACGAGAAGCTCAAGCCCACGTTAGCAGAAGTTAGAGAAGTTGTTGCAAAATTGCTGACCTCCGAGCACTCATTCGTCTCTGCTCCTCGACATAATAGAGCAGCTGTATTTGCAAATGCAAACAGACGAAAAGGGTTTGCACCAACATAAATGCGACTGCTACTCTGAATGCGTCCATGATCACCATAGCCAAGTGAAAATGTAAACATAGGTCGCACTTTTGACGCAGGTGCAAGTTCTGTCGCATACTGTGACATCGGCTGCCTAAAACTCTGTTTTTCTCAGTTTAAATGCAAACGTGCAAACAAAGTTTTCCAAAATCTACACTCTGGCTGGAGTTTTTAGAAAGAATCGTTTTCAGAGGCGAATTCTCCGTTTGCGTGTAAACGAAGGGAAATAACCATGTACGTGTAAACGGGGCCTCATTCTGTTCCTTTGTCCGGTATTGTTTGGGCATGGCACACTGTTTTGTGTGAGTTTGCTCATTTTAATAAATAGACTACCATTTCATCCTTTCATCCAAATCTTCAACATCATCAGATCTGAAAATGAATCGTTTATTTGACTTGTGAATCATTTTTTTAAATGAACTGATTCAATTAACTGTATTGGATTCTTTTCACTGTACAACTTGGATACAACAAAATGTAAGAAAAAATAACTTGTTATCCAAAAAAACTACTGGAAAGTACTGTAAGTTATTAGCATTGCTACTTTTAGTTAGTTAGCCTACTCCCCAAAACTGAGCACCAGCAACATGCAGATAAACTAACATTCCTGATTTTCTACCTGCATGGCCGTAACAGTCATTACCAGAACTAAACAGCAAGAAAACTCAGAGTTCTGATTTCAAAAGAGCCCAAGAGAGTGATGAATGGAAACAGGACAAAAATACAATATCTCTTCCCACAGTCACTCGCTTGCCCTGGGTTCTACTAATCCAAGCAGAAATGGGCACAAATGCTCTTAAATTGACATTCCACGTGTGCCAGTAAGCCCTCCAGAAAAGCACAGGATTTCTTAGGCCTCTTCAAAACTCTCAGTGCTGCCTATGGATATCCTGCAGTGGCAGGCGTTAAAAAGCAAGATGATAGACGCTGCACCTGTGGGTTTCTTCCCACGTGGGTCGGGTACCTCGGGGAGATAATTTTTTTTGACTGTCACTCTTATTACCTGTCAGCTTAATTTTTTCATCCAATTTCACTGGCCCAATTTTCCACCTCCACAGAAGTAAACATCAGTAGACACACAGAGAGAAAAGCTGGAAGGTCCAGTAATTGATAAAGAATTCTTGTTCGGCTTTTCAGTCAGACATGTTTAAAACTGGCCTCTCAAAGGGTTATGAGTAATGATGAGCTGAACTTGCCATTTGGCGTACAGAATGGGAGAAATAAATAGGGGATCGTATTACATCTGGGAATTACTATGCCCTACTCTTTCAGGTCCTGGCGTCCCAGCAATATCAGGCCACTTTGACACCCTAGGGAGGGCCATTGAAAAAATATAGAAATAAGAGAACATCTGATATATATAAGATTAAGGGCTCAAAGTAATCCTTTCTCCCTCTTTCTTTCTCCCCAGCATGAGAAGTCTCAGTTTTGAGGTATCAGATTTTTATCTGAGGTCTTCTCGTATGCAGTCGCCGATGACATCATGACACCGGCCCTTAGACAAGATGGGGATCTTATTTGTCCTCATAAAACTTTCAGGGCCTTATCTGGGCTTCCAACTAGAAAATTATGACCAAGATGTGATGGTCACGAATGGAAAATTTAGTGTGTCTGTGGAAAAAAAAAAAAGGTTATGAGATGAATTACCTGTCCAGCAGTCATGCATTCGGAGTGCTCCTAGATAAAAATGGTTTGAAAAGAAAGGCGAAGACAACCCTGAGAGCGATGTAGAGTACCTATTTTCATGCATAATTGATGCCTTATCAGTGTCTCCATCCCCAATGTACCAGCCTTTCTGATAAGTCTGGCAGCTTAGATGTGCCCATAGCCACACACCAGCTGCTCGGTCAGCCCTGAGATGGATCAAATGTTCGACATTGCACTCCGATTACCACACTGGTACTGTCAGTGTGTGTGTATGTGTGTGACACACTGGTGAAGCCAATGCTTAACTTGGTTCAGCTGTGAATTGCATTTGTCTGGACAACTTCAGACGCAATGAAGCAGAATTAGATGAGGTCTCCTGACTTGATTCACTTTGATAAGCAAACCCTGCTTTTGCTTCTTCCACACACATGAAAGACACAAAGTCATTTCACAGTTGTTTCATGAAACATCGACTGTAGAAAAATGAAGCCGTAATGAGGAATGTTCAGATGTAAAGTTGATATGCCTGTGCCTTTGTCTGCTTTGAATTAGGAGAAGGAAATAACAGCATGCCAGATATCTACATTTTACAGGTATCTAGTTAACTTCAATGTGTGATCATTTCAAGTCTCTCTGTTGGCAGTGCCCGACTTACCATCTGAGATAATACCAACTGTAGTTGCCCTCGCTGTGTCTGTTAAAATCGTCTGAATGTCAGAATGTTAAATCAAGCAGTTAGAACATAAAATGGAGCATTTTAATTACATTTTATTGATAATTATTAGTGTAGTAATTGTTATTATTAGTAGGCAATTTATTTTATTGCATTATATTATATTATTATTAAAGCAAAACCTTTTATATGTAACTCATCTCAAACCATTTGTGGACATGGACTTTAAAATAAATGTATTGATAATTATTAGGGATTTATTAGTTATTATTAGTAGGCAATTCATATTATTGCTTTCTACTTAAATATTTAAATGAATTATTATTATTATAATCCCAAACCATTTGTAGACATGAGTTCATTCCTAAAGTCATGCAACTTTTTGCGGAGAGGTTTTACTTTTCTAAACGATCAGAGGATTTTCACCTGACAAGTAATAATAATAATAAAAACCATTCATGACAGATGTTCCTTTTAAACTGACAGCGCAGCCTGATGGGATCCATTGGGTGTTTCTCCTTAAAGTATTATAATAGTTTTCACAAACTTTACACAACAGGTGGCTACCCTTGACTTTTACACGTTTTTTTTATGGATTAAACACCGTTACCTTGAACTTGCCATTATGTAATCAAAGGCAAATATGTCAAAATCTGTTAAAGGTATAGCAGAGGATTTTCTTTTTCCGGGTGGATCATCAAGACTATTGGTCCTCCTAAGTGTCAATCATTCTGGTGATATGTTTACGTAAGGCCGTCGTACGTGCTCGTGCACACGATTCACACGATGGCGTGCGCTCAAAACACAGGTTGGGCTTCCCACTGATGCCTCAGTCGCGAAGTTTCTACTTGACAGGTAAAGTTTGGCATGCTATTTGGAAAAATCCATTTAAAATCACTGCTAGTAAAAGTTAATGTAAGCTATGATTAGCTCGTGCATGCTCTCTCGTGCACACGTTTAATAGGCGTTAAGCAGGTAGAGTGTTGCGCATGTGCATTTTTTCAAAAAGTGGAGAGGGCGGTTCTTTTCTAAAATTCGGGAAAATCCTCCGCTATACCTTTAACTCAGACGTAGAACATGGGCAAAATGTCGGCCACACGGTATGACAGGAAAATAAAAGAAAACAATTAAGGCGGAAATTTGAGGTCAGTAAAAAGGTATATATATATATTTCTATTGAAAGATTAATGCGGTCTTTTCACAGAATTTCATGCAAGTTCCTCTCAAGAACTGCTTTGAGTCTAGTGTTGTAGACTCAGGAGATGCCCCCTTTTTGATTTCTATAGACACACTGTGAGCGTTGAAGAGGTTCGTTACTTTGTTCTTGCCTGAGAATGCAGCGTGGGTGTCCTTTCTGCATGCATTAATGATTTTCATGTAACCTCAAAGTCATCCTTTACCTTGAGTATATTGTGTATGTGTTAATCATATGTAGGCTACCTTTTAAGAAAGCCTCATTCTTCCATGTAGGCCATATCATCTCATGTAGAATTACTGTATCTAAAAGCAAGTGATAATGTTTAAAAGCCCATTAACAGTAAACTGTTATCGTATTATTCTAAGGTGCTGCAAAAACCTAGGCCGTAATAATGATAGCAATTAACCCTAACCCTTACCCTATTTTTGAATACCTATAAAGATAAAAACTGGAAGAAACACTTTTGTGTTATCTACCGGTGTTTTAATTGCATAAGTATATCTTCCTTTTGCTCATATATTAAGTGCTACTGTCACTAATCATAGTATAATGCAGTGGACTTGCCACACAGTGTCCTCATCACTACATCCTTTATTGTACACAGTTTTATTGATTTCTGTACGTTTAGAGCATTTAGCATGTATGAAAAGAAAAGGTGCACTTCTGAAGAGCATTAATGTGCAAGTGTTGTTCATCTGTGGATGGTAACTCATCTCATTGACAAGAAGAACTGCAGGTAGAACAATCTCAAGTGCGGTAAAGGATCTTGTGAGGGTAAGGGAAGACACACTTACTGTAGAGATGGTAAGAAATAAAGAAAGAAAGTCCAAAAAGGAAGAGAAGAAGGAAAAACCCAGGAAGGAAGAAGGAAAGTACACAGGAAGAAGGAAGGAAGGACACAAAGGAAGGAACAAAAGGACGAACGACTGAAGTAAAGAATGAAAAAGGAGGAAGGGAAGGAAGATTACAAAGGAAGGAAGGAAGGAAGGAAGGAAGGAAGGAAGGAAGGAAGGAAGGAAGGAAGGAAGGAAGGAAGGAAAATACAAGGAGGAATAATGAAAGGGAGGAAATGAAGGAAGATTACAAAGGAAGGAAGGACACAAAGAAAGTAAAGAAAAACAGGAAGGAAGAATGAAAAAAGAGGAAAGGAAGGAAGGAAGGAAGGAAGGAAGGAAGGAAGGAAGGAAGGAAAATACAAGGAGGAATAATAAAAGGGAGGAAATGAAGGAAGATTACAAAGGAAGGAAGGACACAAAGAAAGTAAAGAAAAACAGGAAGGAAGAATGAAAAAAGAAGGAAGGAAGGAAGGAAGGAAGGAAGTGCAGAAAAACAGGAAGGAAGAATGAAATAGGAGTAAAGGAAGAAAGATTACAAAGGAAGTAAGGAAGGAAGGAAAATACAAGGAGGAATAATGAAAGGGAGGAAATGAAGGAAGATTACAAAGGAAGGAAGGACACAAAAAAGTAAAGAAAAACAGGAAGGAAGAATGAAAAAAGAGGAAAGGAAGGAAGGAAGGAAGGAAGGAAGGAAGGAAGGAAGGAAGGAAGGAAGGAAGGAAGGAAGGAAAATACAAGGAGGAATAATAAAAGGGAGGAAATGAAGGAAGATTACAAAGGAAGGAAGGACACAAAGAAAGTAAAGAAAAACAGGAAGGAAGAATGAAAAAAGAGGAAAGGAAGGAAGGAAGGAAGGAAGGAAGGAAGGAAGGAAGGAAGGAAGGAAGGAAGGAAGGAAGGAAGGAAGGAAGGAAGGAAAATACAAGGAGGAATAATAAAAGGGAGGAACTGAAGGAAGATTACAAAGGAAGGAAGGACACAAAGAAAGTAAAGAAAAACAGGAAGGAAGAATGAAAAAAGAGGAAAGGAAGGAAGGAAGGAAGGAAGGAAGGAAGGAAGGAAGGAAGGAAGGAAGGAAGGAAGGAAGGAAGGAAGGAAAATACAAGGAGGAATAATAAAAGGGAGGAAATGAAGGAAGATTACAAAGGAAGGAAGGACACAAAGAAAGTAAAGAAAAACAGGAAGGAAGAATGAAAAAAGAGGAAAGGAAGGAAGGAAGGAAGGAAGGAAGGAAGGAAAATACAAGGAGGAATAATAAAAGGGAGGAAATGAAGGAAGATTACAAAGGAAGGAAGGACACAAAGAAAGTAAAGAAAAACAGGAAGGAAGAATGAAAAAAGAGGAAAGGAAGGAAGGAAGGAAGGAAGGAAGGAAGGAAGTGCAGAAAAACAGGAAGGAAGAATGAAATAGGAGTAAAGGAAGAAAGATTACAAAGGAAGGAAGGAAGTGCAGAAAAACAGGAAGGAAGGAAGGAAGGAAGGAATAGGGAAAGAAAGCACACGAGATGGAAAAAGGAAGGGAAAACAAAGAATTTTAGGAGTACACAAAAAGGAAGGGAAGAAAAATAGAAGAACAAGGAGGCAGGAAAAGAAGAAAGATCACAACGAAAACAAGGAAGAAAAAAGAAAATAAGAAGGAGAGAACATAGGAAGGAAGGATAGATGAATTAATGAAGGAGGGAAGGAAGGAAGCACGATGAAGGAATAAAGAAACGTGAAGGGTCACTTTGATAAATTTGTATGTTATTGTATGAATGGAAGAATGGACAAATGAATAACCTGATCTGAATATGAAGTAAGCGAATTAACATAAGATCAATCACTTTATTTTTTCTTTTTTTTTTTCATTGTTTAAAGTCACTTATCATACATGATTGATGTGAAAGTTCCACCCAGTATGTTGCAATGAATAATCTTCTCTTACCATCTCACTCTGAGACCCTGCCGCTGAGGACCAGGGAGGTTTACATTCACTCCATGTTCTTAGCTGAAATCCTCAGTAAAAATCTCATGAATCATTTCTCATGTGTGAGTGTGGTGAGGTGAGTTAAGGATTTGTTGAAGCAAGCAACCCCCCCACCCCCCACAAAAGACCTCCTTAGTTGCTATTCACAGTTTTGCACTAACTGTCCTAGAAATATTTTGCGCATGCAAGTTACTATTTTTAATATTAATAATACACATATTGCATTTCCCACAAATATAGTAAGTAAGAGTCCGGGGCAGCATAAAGTTAAATTAACATTAGGAAAGTTCATGGGAACGGGAGTCTTGGGAGAACAGTGCGGAAGTCTTGCTGAGAGTCTTAATTAAAGATTGGTGTACTCAGGTGTGAGGCATCAACAGCTCAAGGAGAGTAAACAGCAAGCTAATACAGGCAAGGATTAAGAAGATCAGTTTCTTTATGGGAAAATGTCAGATATTTGCTATATGGACCATCCGCGGTTGCAAATCGCTCTCACTTTGTAGTTTTGTTTCTGCTTGAAGGCGTATCGTATTGCTGGAGGCGAGCCAAACATACGAGGAATGAGTCCTCCACACCTGTTCGCTCCTGCTAAAACATACAAACAGATTTAGAGCAATATGTATCCACGTTGTACCTAGTGCAAATGTCTCTAGCGGAAGATCAATAAAGATTAACAATGTAGAGAGGTTGAAACAGCAAGTGTCCTCTTGGGAATAAAACGCAGCCGTGTTCTCTTTGCCAACGGACATGAGTTTAACAAGCTGGCGCCGTCATGCCATTGGGTTGTCGATACTCAGGGTATTGAGGCCAGCCAGGATGACCTCCTATGAGTTTTCCTTACATCATCTCACTCTCTCGCCTGGTTCACTGTCCATTCCGGCAATGAAACCGGACACAGCAACAACGACTCGAAAAATAACTACAGAGGAACCTCTCCAACCGTATCAACTAATAGGGCTGGAGGAGAACAGAGGGCTCTGCTGTCTGATGAGGTCATATCAGACTGAAGCCGACACGCACTTGTGACATATCAAGAGACATCCAGATCAAAAGCAGAGATCTGCTCTGAAGCCACCAGTCTTCAATCTCGAGGGTTGTTTCAGGCAAGCTCCTGGTTTGGCAAAGCGACTGAAGCATATAGATGTTGCGGGACTTCAAGAATAGTCATTTTCCATTCTTTTTGTCACTGTATAGTATACTGTCTTGCAGTCTTGCAGACGTGCTGTGTGTGGACAAGTGAGCAAGCTTAACCAGCCTTGCAGATGAGAAATGAAAAGTAAACATATTTCGGGAGGAGGTGTTTATCATTGTAAGCACATTTTAATCACATTTCACATCTGCTATCGACCATGTTTTCCTGCTACATTATGAGGCTGAGCTTTGAGTTTACTCTCTCTATCTATATTTCATCAGATCCCTCTCCTGCCCTCCTGGGCTATAAAGTGGAGTTTATATATTACCCATGATGCACCTCACTAGAACCCTGTTATTAGATTTACGCCGTTTGAAGTGGCCTCCGGGAATGTAAATTAATAGAGTGAAGGGTGGTTTGCGTCTTATATCATACTTTTTCTTCAAGACCTCCTTGACATTCAAATATTGCACTTGCATTCCTAAGATGCCACCCTGTTCCTCCATGAAACATATTGTAGCTAAACACATCATTCATAATCATCTAAAAATAGGTCATCTAAAGGTGGAAACTGGCAAAATAGCTTTTTTGAATACCAAGTCAACGTGGAAGATCACATTCTTATCCCAGAGTCAGCAATAAGTAATTTGTGAGTAAATTTCCCTCCAAAAGTGTAAATATTTGTGACACTTCTGTGTGTTTGAGTATCCGAACCAGCAACAAGGAACACTGGCTCATCCAATAGCTTGAGTTGGGGGTGTGGCTATCTGTTTGTCTCAACCAGTAGTAATCAAGGTGGGTAAAGCCATGCAATTTTATGCGTTTATCCATGCAATGAAAGTTAATAGGGTCCAAAGCTGTTTTGAACCCCACTGACTATGATTGTATGGGCAAAAACAGTTGAAACATTCTTCAAAATATCTTCTTTTGAGCTACACAGCGGAAAAAAAGTGTCGTACAGGTTTTTAACAACATGAGGGTGAGTAATATTGACAGAATTTTCTTTTTTGTCCGAACTATCCTACTGGTAGATCTTTAGTTTTTTTTTTTTTTTTTACTGGAAATCAAATAGAAAATACAAATACACAAAGTCATTCCTTTGCAGGGTAGGACTCATGTAGGCCTGAACAAACACACTACCTCAGTGTAGCATTATGCAAGTAGTGAAGTGTCCCACCTTAGGTTGTAGAAATCCATAGTTTAGGTTTGACTGCACCATCACTAACAGTAAAAAGTGCTTTGTTTTCCCGTTGATACCGTGTGCCATGAACCCTTGGGGGACGTGCTGAAAAGGCACTGCTTTATAGTGGATGAGAAACGGCAGCCTCCCTAAGCGTATGCCGGGGGGCCATAACCAGATGCATTATGGTGCTGCTGTATTATTTTCCTGATATAAAAGTGTGGAGGACCTATATTGATCATGGCACTCAGACGAGCCTGCTGTCTCCCCCTGGGGAACTCCAGCGTCTCTCTTTTCCGTCGCTTCTGATAAGGGGAAGATGCTCTCACTTGTGAAACACAAGAAAGCCTAGAAACACAACAGCACTGAGTAAGTGGCCCCATTTAGGTGTTGGACGCAATCCTGGCATGAAGGAACAATAAACGGAGAAGACGATGAGCCGTCTGGAGATGAAACCAGAGCCTGCATTATTGGTGAGACCACTGTTTGATCAATTCACTGCGGTAATGCCATTGCATCCCTCATTAGTGAAACTAAGTGACCACTTGATTGAGTCAAAGACAATTATGAGGTTTTGTGTAACATCTTTAATTAATTTTCACTTGTTTGAATGGGAAAACAATCAATGCAGCAGTAGGTCATGGCACTTGTAATTTTGAAATGTACACCAAACAAGACATAGTTCTGCACAGAGAATCCAGTTATTGAGCTAATCCATTGATCTTATTAATCTATCCAGTCTTATTCATAACTCAGGAATTTGTCCCCCATATAAACACAAGTGTTTTTGATACGCTTGTAATTTTAGTCTTCAACCTACCCATGTTTCATTCTCAGCCAATTGAGAAAGCCTATAGATTGTATGGGGTTCAGCATGCTGTTTATAACACAAAAGCATAATGGGAGATTTAGCAGCACAAGGGCCTAAATCAATCCAAAATCGCAATGCAACTTAAGCATCACAGTGGCCTCCATTCAATTAAAATCCATTCTCCATGCTAGATTAATGCTAAGAAAGGGCAATGAGCTAAAATCACACAGAAAAGAAAATGTGTCAATACTATTATCCTCACGTAGACGTGGAACTTTGGTTTTCATTATAGTTTGACTGAATGAGGGCTGCCGTTCTAACCCGTAACCCGTTTTTATGTACCCAAAGGAGATTGCAGACTACATGCCCAGAGGAATATCCAACAATCCTGACACATTTCTAGCAGCCTGGTCTTATAGTGTCGGCAGATGTGTGAACGTCATGATGTGCCTGATCTCCGCCAGCACCTGGTAATCCCATGGATAAATGCGGTGCATTAAAAGGTACATTAAAGCAGTGGAGAAAATAGCTCACTTTCTGAAATGTTAATGGGACCTCAGGTTATGCGTTTTTTAATAAATCATAAAGCAGCCGTGGTTTCGGAAAGAAAGCGAGCGCTAGGAATTGCCCTGGCCACCTTAATTTATAATTTAATTCTTGAAAAATAGCCTCTTTACTTACCGAAACCTGTCAGTGTAGTGTTAATTGAATGCTTTGATCCTGGCATTTCATAAATGAGGAGGAATGGAATGGAGGGAAAAACATTTACAGACTTTTATTTTATCCAGGCCATGAGAAATATGTGTCATGAACAGTCTTTTTCTTATCAGGGAAACCTCCAAATTCAAGTCTTTCAGAACTTGCATTAAAGGAATAGTTCATGAATAGTCATTATTTACTCACCATCATGTTGTTCTTAACCTGTATGACACTATTTCTTCTGTGGAACACTGTAGAACTCTCTTCCATGCAATTACAATGAATCAGGACTATTAGTTTATGATTAACTAGTTCATGAAAGAAGTAGCAATGTCAGATTCATGAATGAATCATTCTTTTGAGTCAAATCTTTCCAATGAATCGGTTGATCCAAACTGTACGGTTCGTTCACAAATGGGACTGATCTGGTTCCTAATGAAGGGCAAGACTAGCAGTGAATAAAAACGTAATCATTTGTGTATCATTTGTTTAAAAAAATTGGACTGATCCGGTTCCACTGGAGATCAAGATTAGCTGTGAATAAAGACTTGAATTGGATCCATTCACGTAAAGATGTCGTATCGCTTCGGAAGACCACTTATAATGCTTTGCATTGTTTTCGAAGTTTGAAAGTCCCTAATTCACATCCTTTTGTGTTTCGTGGAAGAACCAAAGTCATGCAGGTTAGCAATGACAAAAGGATGGGTTAATAAGACTGGGCTGTTGGGTGAACTGTACCTTTAAGAAACTAAATTTTGTCTGTTGATTTTTGAATTTTAAGTAAACATGTCTGGATTTCAACAAGGGGCAATGCAAATTACCCTCCTAAAGATTGCCACAGATATTATAAACAAAAACTATAATGTGCTGTGGTACTAGATATAATAATGCAGTGATCATTGGGGGAATAATGCGTTAAATTAAACCATCATTGATGCTTTGCACATGCCTCCCCTGTCGCTCGCACACAACACCTGAGTTTCTATTGTGCAGTGTGTACCCGGGAGAAAGCCGACTTTCACCCTCCTTGCCAGCCTTCAAAGGCTTGTCATCTCAACCTGTCTGCATAATTCATTACCAGTTTGACTTGCATGGTGTTTGTAATGTCTGATCTGTAAATTGCACTGACGCAGGTTCGGTCTGATTCACAGTTGCCTCTCATTGCACTGGGAGTTCCATGGTGAGATGAATTACCCAAGTCTTGTTGGGAATCAGAAGAAGTGGCTGTGAATGAAGAGTAAATTGAAAAACAGCAAAGGAAAGAACAACAAACCAAAGATAAATGCCATGCAAAATTAACTTTTCTGATTAACAACACTTTATAAAGGCCTTTATTATGTTAAAGATATTTATTTATCACTGGTGCCAGCAAACAGAATTGCAATGCATTAACTTGAGCAGCCTGACTTTGTGTATTCATGCTACAAGTGAAGCTTAGCAAGTATGTTACATAAATGTTCTGTTCTCCACCAAAGACTGCATTCAAGAGGTGAATGTGAGGAACGGGGTCATTACGGATTTAGACTGGCAGGTCGGCTTTATCTTATCTTCAGTCGCCTGGTGTGCAGCAAGAGAGAAGTGTCATGTTCATTCCTCAAGACGATCCCACACTGTCTTAATTAAAGACGAAGGGCTCCACGGCCTGCATGCAAATTAGAGATCTATTAAACTGCTGTCTCTCACTTTATGTTGGGTCAGAACGATGGCAGGAGATACTCAAAAAAAGATTTACAGCTATCAATCACGCCATAACGCTTCGGATCAGAGGACTGCAGGCAGAGGTGGAGATGAGAAGGGCGACCTCATTAACGACGAACTAATCAAGATTTGACAGGTACCATATTTTACATGATTCATTAAAAAATTTTTTTTTACATTTTTTTAGCATATTGTTCCTTTCGCAACATACAGGAGTTCAGCTACAGTGAATCTGCCACTGCACTCTGGCTGCAATGAGCCCTGGGAAGAGAATATGGTGATGCAGTGCTGCATCACGGTAGATCATTTACTGTCCTGGTTTTATTATTTTCTGTTTGGATCCACAGTAAATACATTTCAACTTCTAGGTACAATTAGCAACACTCAGTCATATTAATAATTGCATCTTTGAACTGCAATTATCACTCTAGTCTTCCTATCTTGTTCGGGAAGCAGACACTCTCTGTCAGTTTTAAATCTAGACTAAAAACACATCTCTTTAACCTGGCATACACATAACACATCAATTTCTATTATTCAAATCAGTTAAATGATTGTTAGGCTGCATAAATTTGGTCAACCGGAACCGGGAACACTTCCTATAACATCTGATGTACTTGTTACATCATAAGAAGAATGGCATCTATGCTAATATTATTCCGTCTGTCTTTCTCATCCTTATCCCGAGGTTACCGCAGTTAGACAGATCTGGTCTATATCCAGATCAGATGGTGGACCTGCACCTAGACACCATCAAAACGCAGCCCTGAATGTCAGCAGAGATCCTGTCACTTAGACAATCCCCTGTGAAGGCCTCGTCGACATGACAGCCATTAGCACAGATCCTCAGCAAAGACCACAAGACCCAGACAGGTCCTCCGCACAGACCCTACGACCAGTTTCGGCTCCATACCGGCATGATGAATCAATCTTCAAGCAAAAGGAACTGGATGAATATTTGAATGCTACCGATCCCGAACTGAATTCTGACTTGTGATGCAGCCTGAATCATAATCACTGTGTTCGTTTGTTGGCCAGAGGAGGACTGGTCCCCTGACTGAACCTGGTTTCTCCCAAGGTTTTTTCTCCAATCTGTCACCTGATGGAGCTTGGGTTGCTTGCCACTGTCGCCTCTGGCTTGCTTAGCTGGGGAAACTTAATTTTCAACAATATTATTGATGGATGTGGTATAACAAACGTATAACCACAATCAAAGTGAAGCCACAATGTGGTCAAATCTGAGGATGATATCTCTAAAACTATGCATTTTATGAAACATTTTGTAAGACCATGTCATGTGAGTTTTTAGAGAACGCTGATAAGTTGCTTAAAAAAATTGTTTATTGCCCTGTAAACACCCATTTGCAATCTATTGTCTAATGTATGGCAGGGAGAACTGCTCCATTCATGCTTCAGTTGTTCTCACTCTACGAACATTTCACACCTCTGCCAGTATGAGACTTAATCTTCATTATTCTTTTATCATTATTCTTTTGTTTGTATTCAGCCATTATTAGGATCAATAAATAAATACTGATACAAAAAGACATAAGAAATTTATTTGAAATGCACAACACTGGCTGATGCACTCAATGGTGGGTTGTTTAGGACAGGTTCATGTTAAAGAGCCACTAACAAAGCATTATTCACACAATGTTCCTGCTCTTAAAAAAAAAAAACTAAACAAGTTTTGTCAGTGCAAAGTGCTTGTGGTTACCAAGGTGTTGCTAAGGTGTTCTGATTGGCTATGCTGTTGCTAGGCTGTTCTGTGTCTTTGCCAGGGCATTGGTTTTCTAAGTGGATTTTAATGCATTGCTCTGTGGTCACTTGGGCGGTTGCCAGGGCATTGCTAAGATGTTATAGTGTGTTTTAGCACATTACTAAGTGTTTTTAGCACATTGCTTGGGTGTTTTGAAGAAATAAGGGAATATTCCAGTACAAGTCTATGAATTTTTCCTCTAGTATGCACCGCTCCAATGCAGCCCATATAAATAATTATGAAAAATAGGCCCGAGGGTTACCAGGGCATCAAATAAGGTCTAATTTGCTATTGTCTCTGAACCATGCTACTGTAGAGGGTTTAAAGAGGACGGTGCTTTACACTGCGTTCTCTGGAAAGGTCACGACTAAAGAGGTTATCGCCACACTGCAGGTAGAAGCGCTTAATGCCTCCTCCTTCCCTCCCTGGAGACAGGCTGTCGTGGATGCAGAGTGATTTGGGTGCATATAATATATGGCTGTGATGGCAGCAGTGGCTATATCATGTTCTCCGGCCCACTGTGTGTGAATGAGGAGACCGTTATTTCTCTCAAGGTCAGATGGCAAAGCAGCTAAAGGGGTTTGAGGATCCAGAAAAGGTGCCCTGTTTGCTCAGATGACTTTTGGCTGTAATTCAGGTATTGTACAGCTTCAAGAGTGATGTTAAAATAAAAATATTGCCAAGAATCGGTGACAACAGTAAATATGGTCGCAGGTCTGTTCTGATGGTGTCAGCTTTTTTTTAAATAAGAGTTTTCGCTGTATTTTTGATCAAATAAATGCAGCTTTGGTGATTTTAAAGGGGTCATATAATGCCATTTTTGTACAAGCTAATATGATTCTTTAGGGTCTAAATTAAAAGTTTGTAATATACTTTAATTAAAAATTCTCATTAGTATTGTAAGAAAACACTCATTTTACCTGGTCAAAAACAGCTCTGTTTTCAGCACGCCGTTTAAGTGCATGTGTCTTTAAATGATAATGAGCTTTGCTCACCCCGCCCCTCTGTTCTGTGCGTACACCGTTTTTAATAATAACACAATAACCATAACGCGCTGTTCATTATAAACGTGGGATTATGAATTATATTGAGAACGTCGTACATAGAAAACATGCCGTCACGTACCCTGAGTGTAAACCTTAGTCGCATTCATCGTGAAGCGTGCTAGCGATTTGCAAAGATTAATATAAAGATTAATATGAAGATTAATAAAACGTTACACTCACTTCAGTTATTCTGGAGGTGCAGCAGGAACACAAATAGTTGGTACCGATCCTTTTTTAAGGAGCAGCTTCTTAGCAAAACCAGCTTTATACTGACCCTTGTTTATAAAGCAGTCTGGTGTGTGAAATGATTCGCGCAAACATGAAAGCATTGACGTTGATCGTGGGGAATATTCCCTTCGAAAACAAACTCAGCCACTGCGTCTTCAGCGGTTCGGATTTAGGAACATCAAAATGACTGCTGTGTTCCTTATTACACCCAAGAACAGAATACCACAATCAATTAGACGCCATTCTGCTCCTGCGTATCAACAATGCGGACTATGATGACAGCTCGCTCACGAGCGAGGGCGGGTCTGTGTTGCTGCTGTCAATCAACAATCGTGGGAGGGTTGTCCGACCGTGTGACGTCACAAGATCGAACGACTTGATTTGAGATGGGGGAAAACATAAGGAGATTAAAAAACACTGGATGGATTTTTATCATTTTATGATGGTTGTGTACAGGCACTGCCAACACACATTTCAGTACAATCAACTTGTAAAAGTGCATGTACCATTATATGACCCCTTTAAGAGATTTCTCTCCAAAACATTCTCTTAATGAAATAAATTCATTATGAAACCTAATATTTAAATCCCCCCCAAAAAAAAAAAAATCACACAAAGGGAAGTATATTTTTTCTTTTTATTTATAGAATAAGTCTACATAAATCATCATAGGATACATAGTTAGTTACAGCTGTTTTTAGTTTATAGATGGATCAGTAAACGGAACACAGGTGGATTAACGATGAGTTACAAATAGAGGAACCGTGAGATTTTTTTTTCACACCTCGTTCCTTCGTCATTCTAACGAGGGTTCGGACAAGATGATAGAAATACTCAAGAGAAATCGTAAAGTCAGCACTTCAGCTAGGACTTCTCAGATGGAAAATACATTACTGTGAATGCCAGAGGGTGTCACAAAGTTATTATATTGAAACCATACACAGCTCAGTGGCAATGAAAACACAAAATATCTGCACTCATCACACATAAATATTCAGACATTTGTACTCGACATTGCCCGACTGCTGTTCTTGCATTTGCCCAGATGAAAAAGACCACATATATAAACAGATGTGTAGCTTAAATGTCTCCCATAGTTGAATATTGCAATGGAATTTTCCGACACACAATTCACAGGAAGAGAAATATATTAGGTTGAAAGATGAATACTACAATGATAGTGACACACACACAGATATTGCTAATGAGTAATATGAGTTTCATTTAACATGGTTTAATGAATCGCTTAGCTTTGTTTACTGTATATACTGCCCATGTGACATCAATGACCAAGCTGTTGAACAAAGCGTCCATTTAAAAAGACATGAAAAACGATGAAAACTTGTTGACATGGATTTGAGGCTAATGCAATACAGCCTCCCTGTAATATATTTCTCTTCCACCAATATCTATCAGTGTTGTGATTGTTACTGGAAACACATGATTAGGATTATATCTGCTCTCCCTGCATTCCAGATCCCTGTCCGGCCTTTCCTCTAGAGCCCAGGCACCATGACAATAAGATCAGCTCAGACATCTACTTTTCAAGTGCACGTCCACTACCTGGAGGGCCAGGATGTTTGAGAGATGAAAAGATGGTCAAAACAATACATGGTGAACCATATTGTTTGGACGAGAATCCTGTTGCCTGCAGAGTTTAATATAACTGAGGTTGGCTTTTAAAACGAGGTTGGAAATGTCAGTTCCTGCTGTGGCTTTTTAGGCATCGATTGGATTTAGCACTACAAGAGTAGGGGGACAAGATTTCCTTTGCTTCCACTGCATTATCTCTTTTTTTTATCTGTTTATCTGTATCTGTATTATATCCATTCCAGACCCACACAATTTTTCCCTGTTTCACAAACAATAAAGCTAACTGGTCCGATAGAACATAATTTAAGCGTGTGCATATACTTCTAACGTGATTCTTATAACATACTTCCTCATATGGCTTTAAATACCAAATAGACTATCTATCTATGGCTTTCATTACAAGATTTACATTATTTAGCAAAAAAGAATGTTTGATCTGAATGGTTTAAAAAAGAAAAACCCTGTTTTACAAAGAAAGAATCTTCCGAATCTTAATCTTAATTGTCATTCTTTATTCACCAGTCTTCATCTGAGAAACAGATTTAAAGACTTTACAAAAAATTGCCAAGAATTCAAATGCTGTCTTATATCCAGTGACTAATGCTTATATGAATGATGCAATGTTATTATGCCTTACATCAAAGATGACACTGCTGTATCACTTTCTCATCGTATTATGATGGATTCTAAAAAGATTTTGTAAAAAGGCCAGAAATGAATAATAATATAAGATTTTAGACAACATTGCCAGACCTTTCGAGAGAAAGAAAGTGTAACTAAGAAAGCTGTGTCACATTTCCACTAAAAGCTACTTAAGTTCCCATCAAAAACATATTCTAGCAAGTCGAAACACACAAAGCTTGAAACTTGATGCTAACATCTTAGCTTAGCTAGCTACAGTTAAAAAAGTCAGTGAGTCTTAAGCTAAACTTGTTTGGTCCTCAGCAGCGACTATAACCAGAATATAGCGTCCGAAATACGTACTACGATGTTCGCTTAATATTTAAAGTTTATATTATCCCACTTTTATGAACAGAGCTATCCTCATACCAACTCTTCAACATACTGTACAAAAACGCTTGACTGATAAAAATTGTCAGTTTCTAAAAGCATTTGATCTCTAAAAACATCCCTGTGTAGAATAGCATGGTAGATGATTGTTACGCCGCCACAGAAAATAAAGCATATGTGTCCTACATTGCTACTACTTTGACCTAAGGCCAATTAATAATTAATTCTGACCTTCTTCTCTTGCTGTCGTTCAGCTATCAAACACTCTCTGATATCAATGGCCTAAAATGTTAGTCTCTAGGGTCTGCTTGTAGTAATAAATAACTGTTTGCATAATCGCATTAGCATTACGTGCATCAATAAAAGAATAAGAGGAGACACTGACACAGATTTCACCACATTCCTGTTTAGGTTGTGTCCTGATCTCATGAAAATACGCTAAATGTGTCATGAACTATAAAGTCAGCTCTATCATGATAGGTTTCATTGAAACTGATAGGCCATGATTTAAACGTATGGTGTTGTGGGTGGCAGTGCTAGTGCAGACGAGCTGCGATCTGAAATGTCACCCAAGTTCTGAGGCAAACGTAGGCAGCATGGAGTGAGTCACAAACTCGCCACCCCACTTCTGCTCTATTCATCCTTCTCACTATTTTTAGTCAGGTTATTGTATGGGTGGAACCTTTCTAGCACCCTCTTAACTCTACTGTTAGCCATGCCAATAAGGAAGACATTTAAAGCAATCTCTCAGCAGTTGCTCCTCGAGTCAGAGAGCTCTGATTTGTTCATTGTTGGGTTATGGGCTCCATTAGTTACAGGCAGTGTTTTGAACGGTGCTTTTACAATTACAACCATGCAGTAAAAAATAGCTTGCAATAACCTAAAGGTGGTATGCTGGTCTTAGTTGATCTCCCAGTTCAACTGGACCAGCTGATCAAAGAGCAGTCGGGTTTAAAGGATAATTCCGGTATTTAGCACTTTGAGTCTCTTTTCTGGTTTGTTTAGGATGAACTAGAGTGGTGGACACAGAAATTTTGACGATGGGTCCTGTCTCGACTTTTTGACTCGTTTGGAATCGCCTTTGAGTGGCTGGCTACGGGCATGCACAAACATGTCCTTAAAACAACCCTTAACGTTCGTTTTCAATACTGTGCAACTCACCGAGTGGTTAGTGGTGTTCGTCGAGCAAAAAGTCGAGACAGGACCCATCGCCAAAATTTCTGTGTCCCCCACTCTAGTTCATCCAAAACAAACCAGAAAAGAGACTCAAAGTGCTAAATACCAGAATTATCCTTTAATAAGCTGTTGCTTTTAGCAGGACAATCTGCTAAACAACATCTTGGCAAGGCTGGGACTAGCTAAGACCAATTTCTTTCAGCAGCAAAACCCTTATACACAAGCATTTGGAAAGGCTACAGCTAGAAAGAAAAAGTGACTTATTGGCTCCTTATTGAGTTGACAACTGGCAGTTTATTTTACAAACTTGGCCAACAAAAGGGTAACGACTAATCGTCATGCTGTTTAGATATTGAGCTTTGACCAACAAGGTTACAGTCATTATCTGGCACAAATGAAAAGAAACAATTACAAGCGAAATAACTTTTCACTCAGAGTTGGAACTGCCTTGTAGTAATCACCTCTGTAAAACATCTTTCTCCCACAGTTTGACCAGAGAGTGGAACGAGGTTGAATAATGCATTTAAGAGACTGAGCAAAGAGCTCAAAGGAGCTCAGTCCTTTTTTGTTCTGATTGACAAGTATTCTTCTGTGGAACAAAGGGCTGTAGTCTCTATTAAGAAATAAAACAGTTCTGTACAAAGAGAGAGAGAGAGAGAGAGAGAGACTTACACCTAGATGTCCAACTAGACCCTTTGGCATATCTATACTTGCTGGTGGACTAGTAAACTCACTAGTCTAAGGGGGGCAAGGCTGGCACAGATCGCCATTTGTTCAACATTTCCATTCCAAAAAAGATAACATCCCCTCCCACACAAACACACATACGGAAATCCCTTGGATCAGTGTGTATGTGCTGGCTCATGCTTCCCACTTTCCTTTTCACACAGGGAAAGAGGGGGCCAAGGTACCTTTGGAATAGAAGATCCGAGATGCTTCTTGCATCCTAATGAGAGCCGTCAGCACGCTCACAGCAGCAAGGTTAATCTAGATGTCAAAGTCTGCTGACAGTGCAGGAGATTGCTCTGGGGTGACATCCCCATCTGAAGTCTTAATGCCGCAGTCAATTTTAACCTCCCTTTTAAAGAAAACCGGAGTTGCATTTGGCCAGGCTTTTCCCGAGTTAAATGCACAACTGTCCTTGGAAGCGGGTTCAGCTTTTCCCACAGCTCAGGAGATCTGCTGGCCTAAACTATAGATCACTTTAGCTTCTAAGTAACAAGATTCACATGCTTGTCCATGTGCCAGGAGTGTACAGCAACTGCAGCGTGAGCTGAGTCAGGCTCTCAAAATGCAGCTGGCCCTTTCTCAGGGATATCGCTACTTCAGATGTTTAAAAACACTTCCATTGTTATATTCGTATCATCAGCAGAGTGTGACATGAATCGACCACAAGTTTGGAAAGTCTTCTTTCCACAGTACATTAAGAGTACTTAAGCCGCAATGCACTGGAGGTAGATAAGGACTTGTTCTGGTAGTCTCATTTGTAATTTAGGAGTGGGGTTTCAAATCAGATAAGGATCTTTAATTAAATGTTTTGAAGGCAATGAAAATGAGTTTTATCCAGCAGGCAAAAAACGAATAGCATGTTTTATGTGAGTCACAGTAACAGCAGAAGATCTGCAGCGACAACAATTTGGGATAACAGATTCAATCAGTAAGATATTCAGCGTGACTGCATCTCTTGAAGATTAATGCTCCAGGTGGCCACATCAAGTGTCGGGGGGCTAAATGAGTTCTAAAACTGGTCGGCTAATTTGATCGGGTTGTTACTGGTTTTGAAAGAAGCAAAGCTTGGATTAGTATTACCTCCAAGTGCTCAAAACAGAATATATTAAAAGGCATTAATTCGGGTAAAAAGTTAACACATGACGTCTTAAAACGTTTTGCAGGCAAATCTAGACGTTGGATTTGAGCAACATTGTCGGTGATTGGCCAATTATAGTTTTTCTTCTTCACTTTGTCCTAGTAAAGCAGTCTTGCATGCGCTAAATGCTTTGGTAAATCAGGCCCACAGAAGGTAGGATAAATGGATGAGGAGAGAGCTGATCTGAGATCAGCAGCGAAGCGTGACAGTGCCAAGGTTTCTGCAGCCCTTCTGCAGGGTTATGAAGTGCTGAAAGAGAGCTCATTCCAGACGTAATGTTCCAGCTTCCTGCCTCGCTTCTTCTCCTCATGATTAAGGTCTTAAACCTCTCATCAATCGCCCCTGCGCCTGCTCGCTGCCATGGCGGCGGTAAGCGAGAGAGGGAGATTCTGCTTGCCTCACAGCTCTGAATGCTTAACTCAACTCCGTCAGCCTGCCAACAGACAGCGCTGTGGCACTTCTCTCCACTCTGTTAGCGTGTGACCTTCACTGATTCATCTCTCTTACCCCTCTCTTTCTCACACACACCTCTCTTCTCTGCCTCAGGGGGATTACCGGAAGACTGGCCATCATATTTAAGGGATATCTAAAAGCCCGGGCCAAAAACTCATTTCATTGGTAATTTCCACCCATTTCTGCAAGGTGAAGTCATTAGAGTCGCGGCAACCCCTGGAGCTGCCATATCATCACCCTGCTGTCACACTCTCTCTCTTCTGATCCCCCTCTCCAAACCAGCTGTGGCTTACACACTCGCGTCCTTTCATTTACAGAAACTACTAATTCAGTTCGTGCTAGTTCTCCGACGGCTTCAGGTGATAAAGATACAGCCTCCCCACTCCCCGCAGCTAACGCCGCCCGACCCCCTTCTCGCCACGTTTGTATAATCCACATTTCACAGGTCGTTGAGCCACGATCGGTCTCACCAAGTAAACCACAGAGAAATGTTTGACTCTTTCAACCCTGTTAGTCACAGTTATGTACTCAATGACTCAAATAATTTATCGCCGCAACAGTGAGCCACAACCTTTAGTCCTCTTCAGGAAACAGGTAGGAACTAAGTGCAGTTTATTTGTTAGAGATACATAGTATGATTTGGTTTCAGAAGTGGAAAATGCTGGCCAGTCATAAAACAAATGCCATTTAATAAATGATTCATTTAATATCGCTTGTTAGCATTTAAAGGAATAGTTCACTTAAAAATGAAAATTCTGTCATCATTTACTCACCCTCAAGTTGTTTCAAAGCGGTATGAATTTATTTCTTCTGTGGAACACAAAGAAAGATATTTAGGTAACCAGACAGTTGATGGACCCCATATATAAAAAATACTATGGAAGTCAATGGGCTCCATCAACTGTTTGGTTATCAACATTCTTCAAAATATCTTCCTTTGCTTTCAGCAGAAGAAAGAAATTCATACAGGTTTGAAACAACTTGAGGGCGAGTGAATGATGACAGAATTTTCATTTTTAAGTGAAGTATTCCTTTAATAACACACAGTGGAGATGAGGCATGCTAGTGCTATAACATTTTCCTTTTTGAATAAACCAGCAATTTATTAAAGAGAGATGTGAGGTGGGCAACAGTGTTTTTTCCCCATAAAATTACCCACACAGAAAAAGGGGTTGACCAAGGAAGAAATAATAGCCTGTTCATGTTAACATATAATTTTCATATTTTATGACTCAGCCCCACGTGCATTCTCTAAGTCTAGCCTCTTTACGGGAAAGCTGGGAATTGCTTTCATTGCCAACAGTGACATTTTGTCTGTTTCCTTCCAATTAGAACCTAATTCAGCATGAATGCTCACTGCGTACTACAACTGACATGTAAAATCTGGTGTGCCACATCAATGAGAGATTTGCAGAAATTACAATGAGTAAAGAGGACTGTGTTTAAAATGCATTCCCAAACTGAGGGCTCATCCATGATGCAGGTGCTAGAGGAAAGCAGGCCTGATTACTTAATAAAACTCAAGTCTTTTCGAGCAAGCAGTTGAGTACCCATACCACGGTAAATTTCCACAGTTACTTTTCTGCACAAAAGCTTGGTGTGCAAAATTGCAAAGTCAGTGTATATCTGCAGCAGGGCCCCGTAGCTGACGAGAATATCAAAATGAGGAGCATCTTATCACACATAAGCACATCGCTGACGGTGTTATTGAAAGACTTTTGCAATTTCCCCCTTGTCATAGATGTGGAGAGAATTATCTGCCCTCTGTGGGAAGCAGAAAGAAACAACACAACAAGATCAACAAATGTTCAAGTCACTTCCTCTGTGCCAGGAACTTTTCCTGATGTGAAGGGTGAGATTATGGTTAAGCTAAATGTGTTCTGTCGAACTGTGATGGGCAGGTTGCCTCGAACAACAATTTAAGTTACGGTTCCTGATAGAGACCAGTGAAAAGCAGGAAAGTTTTTGACATTTTTCACTTTTGGTAATGGTTTAGTTGGGATAAAGTTGCGAGAATCAAAGTGAGCACTCGCACATAGAACACATAAAATGTTCTGCTGTTGATCTATGTAAGGGTTAAGATAGGATGAAGTTCTAAATCGTCACTTATTGTGTGCTCAAGAATCATTTGCACAGATAGGCACACAGCTGCAGCCGAACTAAAGATCACTTGGCTGATTTATTCCACGTGTAATGATTATAGATTTATCATTAGACAAACACTGAGCCACAGATCACCTAGAATGAAAAGCATGAGCAAACAAAACTGAGAGAATATATTACAATAAAATCCAAATGTCACTTCAGAATAAATAAAGAATGTTTCAAAGAAGCCCTTTAGTATTAGGAAAGCTCCATCTCGATTATGCAATTATCGCAATATTGTGTTTACAAGAAAAGAAGAATATTACTTGACTGAATCTACAATGCTGTTATGCATTCTCTTCCATTATATTTTGATGACTCTATTAGCAGCAGCAATATTTACTAGAGGAAACTGGTTACAGAACTAGGAATGGACAGTGTTTTTTATGGAATTTAGCACAGACATAATAAAAAACGTTGCTCATGCTAGTTCTTCCAGTAAGCGTAACCATCTCTCTTTTATTAATTAAACTATGGGAAAGGACGATATATTATGTTTGCAAAGAAGCATAATCACAGTTCATAAAAGCAATGAGGGCTAATGAATGGAATATGAGTATTTTCTGGGCATGATCTCACTTGGGAAAGAATTCCACTGTTCCTGTTACATTCATTTCAGAAGCAAATGGTCTCTGGAACACAAGGAGCGAGGCAACATCTCATGATTTTTCCTTTGTGGTGTGTTTCAGCTTGAAAACCCTAACCGTTCTTGAGCTCTAGGTCACATCCAGAACAAAAGAGGAAAAAAAAAAAAAAAAGAAAAAAAAGTTCATTGAGAAATATCAACATACATTCTATGGACATGTGAAAAAAAACAAAAAACAAAACATTAAAATATTATCAAAATATTTATAGAATTCACTCACCGTAACAGCACGCCAAGGAACTAAAATCATCTAATCAGGAAATGAAATAAGTTAACATACTGTTGTTTGTGACAGAAATTTACATTATATACATTCTTTTTTTTTAAATAAACTCCTTTGTATTGATTGGTGGTTCCTTCAAGTTATTCCATTCACTAAAAAGCTCCTCAGAATATTTAAAAGCCCTGTTGGATACTTCCTGTAGAGTCAAAGAGAAGATCCGGCCAATCAGAGCGCAGTAAGGCTTTTTTCGGAAAAAAAGTCCTTGCCAATTATCTGACACAGCAACCGTAAGCAGTCATATCCGAAAGGCGACCCTCAGCAAGAAACATGGCATACATCCACACTCGGAAGTGAAAGAAAAATAAATAAAAAATATATATATTTATAAAATGAAAAACAAGTAACCACGGGGAGAATTGTCAGGCAGTCAGGAAACAACAACAACAAAACAAAACAAAAAAAAAAGTTTTTTTTTTTTTTTTCATATTTTAGGGGGAAATGAATGGTTTCCATTGTTCCTTTTTTAGAGTTTAAAAGTAGGCTGTTCTTACCAAAATGAAAAAAAAAAAAAAATAAAGAAATAGAGAAAGGAGACTCTTCTTCTTGCAGTAGAACTGTACATCTTTATATGCAGGTAAACAAAATGTAAAAGTGCTTTTTAAAGACTGTTATCCAGTGTATCGAAAGGAGTAGCAGGCACTTAAGTCCATCCCATGTTGTAGTTGTCTGACAGTGGCGCAGTAAGGTACATGTTGTTTTTGGGTAAATCCCAGGTTTTTCCGTTCCTCCGTTGGATAGACGCAGACAGACATCCAAACATATTCCCAACAAACATTAGCCCAGGATATCCAGGTAGACAGGTGTGGCTTTACCCAAGGCATAAAGAATTTTCTGGATGTCTTTGATGTTCAACCTCTGCTGCGGTTCCCTCTGCCAGCATCCCAGCATAATGTCGTACACTTCCTTGGGACAAAGCCGTGGCCGCTCCAGCACACGTCCTTGTGTGATGCATTCGATTACCTGTAAAGACAGGGAGAAAGGAGTCGGGAATTACTTGTTGATCAATATTCTATTGCAGAGGTCTTCAAACTTTTCCAGGCCAAGAGGCTCCTGTTACATGTTGTATAAAATTGAGCATTGCATTTAAAGCCTTTAAGTATTTAAATATTTTATGATACCAACTTACTCTATCTACTGATTTCAAAATATTCAAATACACTACCATTCATGATGCTGAAAATCCAGCTTCGCTATCACAGGAATAAATATCTTTTCAAAAAGTTGTTTCAGACCAACAGCATGGGTACTGAAGTATTATTATGTTTTTGTACTGGGATATTTCACATGAAATGTGAGGATTTTTGGAAGTATCTGAGGAAGCTTTGCTCTGAATTATAACATAAGTGTATTTCTGCAGCAGTCAGATGCGGCGAGAGGACTTGCTGACAGCCCTGACAACACAAGAACCGTCTAATGTTTTTTTAGTTTTTTTTTGTCTATCATTTAACAGTTCTCTGTTTCTGTAGAGAAACCATCTATGGCCTTTGTGTTATGATACGCAAAATAGGACCATCTCATGAAACTGAAGACATTTGCCTCTGTGGATGGCTTCGTATCGACTTTTAGAAAAGACAGATGATTGTTCGTGGTCCCTCGTGTCCACCGCACTGACTCCAGCTTGTGGATGTCTGTGTTCTATCGACTGATAGTTTGATTTAGTTTCATCCGCCGGCAGAAATGACAGCGTAAGTTCTGATGCAATACAGTAGCCACCAGTCCTCCGGAGCAGTGCATGTGATTAGCATTCAAGCCCCTTCAGTGCATAATACAAACACACATCTTTCTTGCATAAATCGCACAGCACCTATAGATTATGGTTCGCTGAGTTGATATTGATAATCTCAGTGTGAAGTAGTGCTCAAAACAGCTGCGAATAGAAGCTTCAAGAGAATCGCTGTCACTTTTTCACTTTTCACAGCTTGGGAATCTGAAGTGGGGAGTACTTAAGTATTTTCAGCACATCCAGCTCTGTTTGGTCAGGAGAGAAAACACTTTCTCACAAAGACTCCAAGTCGTGGCTGATTATATATACATGTGACCCTGGATCACAAAACCAAGTCACAAGTCGCACGGGTATATTTGTGGCAATAGCCAACAATACATTGTATGGGTCAAAATGATCGATTTCTCTTTTATGCCAAAAATCATTAGGATATTAAGTGAAGATCATGTTCCATGAAGATCGTTTGTAAATTTCCTACCGTAAATGTATAAAACATTTATTTTTGTGAGTGAATCGCGAACATAAATGGACAACTTTAAAGGCGATTTTCTCAATGTTTCGATTTTTTTGCTCCCTCAGATTACAGATTTTCAAATATTTTGTATCTCGGGATAAGTATTGTCCTATCCTAACAAACCATACATCAATGGAAAGCTTATTTATTCAGCTTTCAGATGGTGTATAAATCTCAATTGCAAAAAATTTACCCATGTGACTGGTTTTGTTGTCCAGGGTCACATATATATATTAGCTTAATTTTTAATATGCAAAACAATTTTCTTTTGATTTATGGTGGAGAAATATGGCCTAGATGCATTATTAGGTTTCATGAGATTCATCCTTAAACTTATATTATAACAATCTACATTCACTCATTATCTACCTTCTTTTTTATTGCACAGAGAATCCCAGTATACTTATGTGGATATTTGTTTGCAACATTTTGGTTATGAATGCATAAAGCTCAGTTTAGTATCATTATAAGGCTCTTGTTTAACCATTACCACATTTAGTTCAATAGTGGTAATTATGAGATTTATGTGAGAAGGTAAATAATAATCTTTGCTATTCAGACACAATGGAATAGTTTGGGAGCAGCATCTCTATGTGTGTGTGGCTGTTTGGAGTTCATCCAAACCTTAGTTGTGAAACGTTACATGGAGAACAACAATAGCCGAAAATTAAGTGGCAATGTTCCTCATTAACTCGACACACGAGGGAATATGTTTGAGACAGAAAATCCAACAACATGACATTTCAACATGTGTACCTATTCATTTCATAGGAAGACGTCATGTTCGAGATGAGCTTGAGTTACAGTCTATACTTGTCAAAAGCCACATGACAACCGCCAGTGATTATGCTGTTTAATTTCGCTCCTTAGTCATCCTGTCTCAAGACTGAATGTGTCTCATAAATGCTACATTATTTTCACACTCCAGTACCAGTTTTTTTCGTCCAGTACAGACTTTCTGTCTCCATTAAGCTTTTTATTATCATTTCATCTGGGCAATGAGTCTTTACACCTTGCTTTCACCTACGGCAGTCATACAGTTTACTAATAACGCGTGACCAAAGCTAGCCAGAGGGCTAGCAAACAGCTAAAATGAGAGATTTTTCTTATGGAATCCGATAAAATGAACATACCTCATTATTTGCCAGCTGAAACCATGGCTGCTTGCCGTAGGTGAAGATTTCCCAGAGGATGACGCCGAAGCTCCAAACATCACTCTCCGTCGTGAACTTCCTGTACATGATGCTTTCTGGTGGCATCCAGCGAATGGGTAGCATGGTGTGTCCACCCACCTGTTGGAGCACCATATCCTGATTATCAAAGACAGTCAGAGACTAGTGAACTTCACAAACTCGCATTACTAAAGATCAACAACACTTTATGTTAAAATTATTCAAAATTATTAAAAGTCTTGTAGGTGCATTTTGAGATTTTTTCTTTTTTTACGTCCACATTTCATGACTTCCAGAATTTTTCATAGTATTTTGTCATTTCTTAAGTACGTCACCAAGGACGTTTCAATAATGACGTTTCAGTAACGTTTTAAATCTATGAGAATGGAGACGTCCACACCACAACTATAGAGACATAATTTCATAATTTATTATGCCCTGATTCACACAAAGGACAATAACTAAGATGATAATGATACTTACAAAGTTTTAATAATCACACAATTCTTTGAAAATAGAAACAATAACACCACAATTATATCAGAGAAACGATATCTTCAGAACAAATTTCTGATTTTTTTTTCCAGCTGATGAACAATAAACTGACAGCCAATGAGAATCCATTCTGGATTGAAAGAGCCAGATTGTTAAAAGCAGAAGAATAAACAGAACGTTATCGTGCACTGGTGTGGAGGCTAATATAGTTATCATTATAGTCATTGCTATTCTTTATTCTTATTTTCTGCTGGTAAATTGACCTTCCTGGTTGCTGTGAAAAATAACAGTATGATGTACAATTATGGCTGGGCGATATGACCAAAATCTTATATCTAATATCACAATATGAGTTGTATAATAATATAGTTATTTTTGCATTAAATAAGGTTATTATGACAAAGTTTTTGATACCATTGAAATTTCATAATTCTCATGACCAATTTTAATATGACAAAAAACTAATACTAGCAAAAAAAAACAAGAACACCAAAAAAACTGAAGCTTACTGAAGACAAGTAAACAGTTATTGATAAAATAAGAACAAAGTAATTACATGCATTAGGACAAGACTACATTAGAAAAAAGCCCTACCTTAAAAACTAAATCGAAAAGTATAGACAAAACACTGCATAGTCTTCTCTGTTTAAATTAAATCCAAATTTATTCTCAATAAAGTTACAAAAGGGATTCAGTCAGTAGCAGTGAGTGATTTTCTCTGTCTTTTGTTGTTTGATTAACATTCAGACAGCGAGTTTATTAGGCTACTGTCACTTTAAGACTGAATAGACTGATCGAATATTGAAACGCATGCGATTTCTAAACAGTTTGCATTCACTTAGGACATAAATGACTGTGTTTATGAGAATATCCAATGGCCATTTTGACACATAAGTGTGTGTTTCTGACCGTTCAAATCCAATAAGGAGGCAAAAAGAACTCAGTCTAGTATTCGCGCTGTTTGAGTATCGGCTTCATGCACAACACGTGCATATACTGAAATGAGTTCTCTTTCGCCGCTTATTGTGCTTCTATGGTTTAAATTCACTTGTTTTTAAATAGCAATGGTTAAAAACGTTTGCAAATGCTAAGCTTTTGTGACTGCGCAGCATGGGTGCATAACCGCGATAGATACGATACATTCAGTTAATTCGTGTCTATCGGTATATCTCCCACACCTACTTACAATATCTGAAGAGCTCTGACATGGAAAACTGAGAAACCAGAAAAGATGGAGGAAGGGAAAACAAATGTATCCATTAAGGGTTTTTGACAG
The DNA here is from genome assembly GCF_951802725.1 of Rutilus rutilus. Lineage (NCBI taxonomy): Eukaryota > Metazoa > Chordata > Actinopteri > Cypriniformes > Leuciscidae > Rutilus > Rutilus rutilus. The sequence continues at coordinate 10,524,772 of NC_140233.1, forward strand.
CTCCAAATCATCAAAGGCCATAAATAAAGTCTCCCTCCAGGCCTTCCCAATGTTAAGCGAGATATTAATCGATTAAAACAACAAGACATTAATCATCTCTGCCCTGGGCCGGCACCGGACTGGATTGGTTTAGAATCTATTTCCTCTTCGTGTCTGTTGCTTGTGTTAATTACAGCCATGCCAGGACAACTGAGAGTGACGTTTCAATGGCAGTTGCGTGGTTATTGCGGCTTTCAACTCGTAAGTGGCGACTGCGTATTAATTACAAGGCTCATTAGTGGTTTGCTCACATGGGGGTCAGGCTATTGACTGTGTGCAGGAATACAAAGCAGTCTGCGGCGTACTGTACATGCACAGACTGCCTAATTTCTTCTTTGTAGGATGCTTATTGTGCTTTTATTTTTATCATAAATGCATTTAGGTACAAAATAGTTTTGTGTTAAAAATAATCAAGAGAAAAACAACTATAAATGAGATTATGGTAAAATGTTCTTTGGCTCTATTGCTTTGTCAAGAGTGTATCCTTGGCAACAGGACGTGTCTCTAAGCTCTGAGCACAACAACGACAATTTAGGAATTAGGAAAACGTCACAGTTTTCGATGCTTTGACGATGAATAAATTGCTGTTTATCAATAAACAACAAAAAATCATAGGTTGCACATCCGCGTAGCTCACAACTCATTTCAATTTGCAAACGGCAAATGACTTAGAATAATGAGTGCAAAAATATGAACGTCTCTGTGATTAGGAAACTATAGAGGCATTGAGATGTACTATAATTTAAGTCTGGGAGGTATTTTTCCTGGTGTAATGTCTTTAATGTAGGGAACGATAAGGCAGTAGAAGGCTGTGTATGTTAATCAGCTACGCTTCTGTGGTTCTCATTCGCAGCCAGTTCCTCACAGAGGAGGAAGCTGTCCCACAGGCTCCAGTGATGTGTGGCAAATATCCCTCCTCTCGCTGGCTCGCTCTTTCCCTCCCGCCTCTGCCCTTTAGGAGGTGTAAGCAATATGCCAGTCCTGCTGCGGTCAAACAACACTCCTCTTGTTCCGTGAGATGGAGTTCAGGGTACTACTGGGCCGCTGCTAACGCTCCCCATGCGTGGGCAGGAACTGCTCCCTATGGCCATACTGAGCTGCTCGCCTGGCTAACTCAGCCCACTTTAGCGTTAGCGCACAACATCCTTGCCAGGAAAAGTCAGCCAGGGATGAAGGTAATGAAGGTATGATCACCATAATGGACATAGATAGAGGGGAGAGAGACAGAACAATGTTTGGAGAGCTTGAAACAGTCAAATACGGCGCTAACTGTGTTAGCTGCAATGCTAGTGACTTTCTGCTGCCATGCCAGGTCCTGATTAGAAATTATATAAAAAATAGCTTATGAAAACATGTTAATGTCATTTAAATGACACGTCACAAGCTAAAAATGGTCGAATGAAAGATTTATTTTCTTTGTGTTTTCAATAAGCCTTTGATTAAAAAGCGAGGAACTTAGTCTATTAGCATAGCGCTAACTGCTTAAGACTGGTTAACTATCTTTTGATTAGCTAAAACACAATATACTGCAATAACAGGCTACATTTAGGATCAGGCATTGAGAGGAATAGTATCTTGTATGACACAGTTAAATACAGAATACCATACTAGCATACTATTCTTACTCTCTCTGCCATTTTAGCATACTATTTTTAGTAGCCTATACATTTCTATTATTATAGAGTACATTAGTGTCTAGATATAGTATAGATATAGAAAAAGAATATATTTTATATTTCGCAATTCTGAATTTATAACTTGCAATTCTGGCTTTTTTTCTCGCAATTGCGAATTTATATCCACAATTCTGACTTTATATCACAATTCTGACTTTATATCACATAATTCTGACTTTATATCACAATTCTGACTTTATATCACAATTCTGACTTTATATCACATAATTCTGACTTTATAACTCGCAATTCTGACTTTATAACTCGCAATTCTGGCTTTTTTTCTTGCAATTGCGAGTTTATATGTCACAGTTCTGACTTTATAACACGCAATTTTTACTTTATAATTTGTAACTGCAAGTTTATATCTCACAATTCTGACTACAATTCGCAATTGCTCTAAAACTGCAACTGCAAGTAGAAAGACACAATTCTAAGATGAAAAGTCGCAAGTACCTTTTTTATTTTTTTATTCTGTGGTGGAAACAAGCTTCCATTGTATAGAGCTTACGTTTTCTTTAAAAAAAGTAAGTGAAACAGTATGCTAAATTACATGAACTCATTACATTGCACGTGTTTTTATTCAACATTTACAAGTCAGATCAAATGAGTTAAAAAAAAGATTACGGCTATAAGTAACAGTTCAATCGTCACACTGGAAATGTAAGGTCAAGTCAAGTTCACTGCACTGTGAGATACAGTGTACTCTGTTTTATATTGCAATGTATCTATAGAGAAAAGTGCACTAAGACTACAGTATATGTAGTATGTTAGGATGCTAATCCAAACACATACATATTTAGTGTTTTTGTTGAGTGAAACTATTTGTGCTCGAGTGTTTGGGAAATTGAATCGATAGTATTGACTGAACTTGCATTCATCTGAATAGCTTTCCCCAGATTGCTCCCCCCATCTTATCTGAGGTGGAACGACGAGACTGCAGATGCATGTAAATCAGTCTGCGGGGCTTCGTTGAGATCGGAATGAGAACTGGCAGGGTGGTGACAAAAATGCCAACGCAATCTGAAAGGGCACCGATGAAAGGCAACACAATTAGCGACTAAAGGGTGGAAGAATCATAGACGAGGAGGATGGGAATCACATAGCGGTAATTAGTGCATATTAAAATCAATAGCATGTTTGTTTCAATGAACAGCTGACGAGAGATGATGTCATTAAATGAGTTAAAGAGCGTTGAAGAAATAGACATTTGCGGTTGGAATTTCCAGCAGTTTTGTGTCTCACTTAACTAGTTTCAGAAGAGATGTACAATGTACCAAACAGATGTGCATTAACAGATGGAAAAAGTAACAGTGCATAATGCAGAGTGAAGGTTTTCTGATCTGGGACTATTAACTTGGTTACCCATCAGTTAATGGAGTATTCAACCGCAACAAGTCCTTCATCCACATCATAGAACTGTCTAGCACCAGACACGGGTGGGTTTGAAGCAAGGTAACTCAGCTTTGCTTTGCCAGGTCTTGCTGGCAGGAAGTTGAGGTGTTTGGTTCCTACATCAAATTTACACTGAGCAACTCGAAATCGACCCCAGCTTCTCTTCCTTCTGCAAGTGAGATTATACGGCGCAATCATTACATGGATGAGGAAGCCAAGCTGTTGATGAATACTGACTCTAGGATAACTGACTGCGTTCAATCCCAGGAGACCACCTTGTAGAGGTTCTTCCTGGAGAATGAACACGTCAGAATGTCACCGGTGTCAGAGAAGACGGGCTTGTTGGATGCCATTTTGGTTTATATCTGCTCTGAGATGAGAGGCGTATGTGCCTGTTGCGGTTAGGAGCAACTAAGAGAGACCTTTTCAGATCAGGTTTAGGTTTATACTATAACAATTTGTGGAAATCAAGGATCCAGGCTTTGTTTCTGAAACCTAATGATATGCTTCCCACATAGATAACTAACTTATAAGGCTACATGCTAAATGACATCAAAGTGTCTGATTTGAAATGCTCTACAATGGCGCATAAACAGAATTCTGCATGGCAGATTTGACTCAAAGGAATCCAGTAGAGCTTAACGATAATCCTTAAAATACATAATAAACAAACAGTGGACGAAATAGCCCATTTTATTTGTTCATCAATAGTATTCTGTATTGAATTAAATGTTTAAATAGATCTCATGCTGCTTATCTTTAGGCATCAATGCCAACTGCCTCGCAGACGCATGGACATTTAGGTTTGCTTTTGCAAAACAGTGATGGTTTGGGTCACTTCCTGTTTGTTAGGAACAGTAAATTGATCGCTGTCTCTTTTGTGCTGCAGAGTGCAATCAGCCATTTCACAGTACCATTAAAATAAAGTAAGCCACAGAATATATTAAGTGAGATGAGATGCAATGGTCTATTTGACATTTACTGTTAATGTAACATATTTCCTCCATTGCAATTAGGACTGATTCTCTGGGAACAGCAACAACCCGTGTCTACTGAAGGATCTGCATTTAGAAATATGCTACTTTTGAGGCAAAAGTAGCTTCTGCTTTTTGATCATCAGGTTGATTTTTTTCTTTCAGTGCATTCAAAACAATGTCTTGCTTCCGGTCACTTTTACATTGTCCACCTTGAGGTAAGCAAGGTTAGGTATTGTTTTAAGCATGAAATAGGTAATTTAAATATTGTATTATTCTAAAATAAATAATTTATATATATATATATATATATATTCATAAACATCACAAAATAAATCAAATAAATAAATAAATAATAATATAATAGGTTTATATTAATAATACTATATTATTATTATTATTATAGCAAAAAAAGTTAATCATATATATCATATGATATTAATCATAACAGTGGACGTTCAGTGACAAGCCTTAAAGGAGCCACCCCTTAAAATAGATAATTTCCAACAGAAGTTCAGAATGAGGACTCAAAGTAATCATTTTTAATAACGCATTTGCCTTTTTGTGCGAAACACTTTGTTAACATTATTAAGTGAACCTCAAAGAACATTAAAATAAATCAATTCCATGTCATTACCCCTTTAAAAACATTAAAGCACACTTACACTCAAACATTAGCATTAAAAAACAAAGAAAACACCTAAATAAACCAAACTTGATATTTGATGTGGCTTGTTTGAAATACATGGCATTTGTCTCAGTTCAAAAGTTCACCACAAGCCACTGACAGAATCAGTATGAATGCTGATTGAGCTGTGTGCTTGTTTAGTTTGGCTCCTGAATAATTTCTTGACTTCTGACAGTGAGTAAAATTCTCATTTCACTTCAGTGCCCTAAAAATGGGAGTCACATTCAAAGCAGAGAGATGAACAATCATGTTCAAATCAACTTAATCTAGTCGAGCGATAGAGGAGCTCTGTAAATTCTGCGTCACCTCATTCATCCTCTTGTTGAGCGCTAAGTGAAGACATACATTTTAATTCATTTAGGGCCCTCATCTTGCAAATTGAGCCCTCTGTCATCTAGACCAAATCTACAGAGAGGCCCATGTCTGTGTCAGGCAAAGACAAGATTTTGATTGAGGATCTTCTGTAGAAGCACAAATGGGTCTGGAGCATGTAATTGAGCCCACCAGCTGGAATGAGTCAGAATTGTCTGAATTTATACTTGAAATTTTAATCCACAAATTCCAATTTCTATAATCATTCACTCACCCTTGTGTGGTTCCAATATCTAGCCAAGTGTCCAAGCTGCTATTTTCCCTACACTATTTTCCATTCTCTGCATGGTCCCCATTCACTTTCATAACATAGACAAACAGCAGCTTGCACATGTTTCTAAATCTCTCCTTTTGCGTTTCATGCAAGAATAAATAAAAGTCATATGAATTTGGATTAACAGGTGAGTAAATGATCACAGAATTAACATTTTTGGTTAAGTAATGTATCACTTTAAAAATATACTCCTTTATTTTAAATCTAATATGGTTGTGAATCCACAAATTATGAATGTAAATCTATAGAATTATCCTTGCAAAACATGAATATGATATTTGTGCTTTTTACATCTCAAATGTATTTTTAAAATACCCAATAAATGGTAACATATCATCAAGGCTTGTATTCAGAGCTCTGTGTATGATTTAGATGTGTATGATTCAAATATGGTGAATTTTTTAACCTTGTCCTTAATTAACACTCAGTATGACTAATCTAATGACTGTAAATAAACAATTTGATTAAAGTCTTTTAAAATAAAAGCAGCTGGATATATAAATATTACAACTTTTCAGAAGTCATTCAAAATGAGTAATTATGCATTCAATTATGGATTTGACAATTGACAAAGGGTTAATTTGTGTTTTGTAGATATTTGATGACTAATCAATGAACTTCATACAGGTTCAGATTGTCTCAGAGCTGAAAGATTCAAGATCTTATGAATGTTTTTTCCACCGACTTGCAATTTTTGACAAACATTTATTTTGCTCAAGCCTTTATGAACACAAAACCGCTCTTACCCGATAGTAGTCAGTGCTGTAGATGTCTCTTGACATTCCGAAGTCTCCAATTTTCACGAGCAGCCCGTTGCCCACCAGGCAGTTGCGTGTCGCCAGGTCACGGTGCACAAAGTGCTGAGACGCCAGGTAGACCATCCCTGATGCGATCTGAGTGGCTATGTGCAGCATCTGAGACAAACCCAGTTCCCCATTGGTCTGAAGTGGCTGTCCGTCAACCAGGATCATTGCATCTGGACCGTGAGCTCTGCAAGTATAAAACAGACAGAATGACCCAACTGATTTCAGTTCTGTCACTTTGGTCCCAACAAGTATTTGGATGCTTACAACACACTTAAAGGGATAGTTCACCCAAAAATGAAAATTCTGTCATCATTTACACACATACATGAATTTATTTCTTCTACTGAACACAAACGAAGATATTTTGAAGAATGTCGTTGACCAAACAGTTGATGGACCCCATAGACTTGTATAGACTTTTTTTTTCCTACTATGGAAGTCAATGGGGTCCATCAACTGTCTGGTTATTGATATTCTTCAAAATATCTTCGTTTGTGTTCAGGAGAAGAACATAAATTCATACAGGTTTGGAACAACTTGACTGTGTGTAAATGATGACAGAATTTTCACTTTTGGGTGAACTATCCCTTTTAAAAAGTAAATGAATTCTGCAGTGCATTAGATAAGAATTAAAGTTATATTCATGAATGCAGAAGAAAACAAATCAATGGAAAATTAAAATAAACTAATGCGGCTATTCATGTCAATGCAAATTATCAACAGAGTACTTTCCTCTTCAAAGGAAACGAATACTGTATGATGCAATTTGCATCCCTGTCAGTTTTCTCTGCCTTTTCATGAATCTATCGCCTTATAGTGTCATTACGTATGAAGCAGTTTTGACGAAACCTGTTATCCCCTATAATCCTGCTAGCTGGAAAAAGAAAGCAATTTCTGCTCTTTCGACAGAGCCCTGTCAGAAACCATGTACACCTATGTATCCACCTTGTTCAATACCGTTGTGGAAGGTTGTAACCTATCAGTCACAGTCAGATGGGCCCTGCTGACATCACAAAGCTGAATTTTACATCACAGCGATAAGAAAACGGCACGCAACTGGTTTACCCAACATTCTAATGCAGGGGATCCCAACCATTGTGTCATCTGAACTTAAACTCTCATTTAAACTAAAATATTACCTATATTGCTATACAAATTTTAAAAAATGAATCACTACTCGATAAAAATGTTGAAATCTAGAGTGATTACAGGCAATACATAGCTAGATAGGTCATTAGATTTATACAATTATCGAAAAAAATAATTGTATTAAAAATTACCACATTTTGTGCACGCATATTTACAACTTTCAAATAATTATATTTTTTGACAATTTCTTCTGAGAAAGTGTCCTGTGGTTAGACAAACATCTAAAACGATTTATTTATTTTGCTAATTATTTTATACTTGTGTATGCATGTCATTTTATGACCATATTAATAAAGAAACTATATGGAATAATAAAGTTTGTCACACACACTGCAAGACCATTAAAAAAGGAAAAAGTCATTATAACATCAACAAACCTAAACGAAAGGGATCAGCTGATCAGTTAAAGGAGCGGAAATATTCATGTTAAGCATCAAGACTTTAGATATACAAAAATGGTGTACTCATATTACTATGAATGGGAGAAATTTTAAAGCGCAATAAGGCAGAATAGTCCCATCTTCTAAAAATAAAGTCATTGTCACTGCAGTGCAACTATAGAAACAGCCAGCATTCTGAGACACACGCTTATGACTGCATCTAGAAACAAAATGTATTCAAAGAGATAGGAGCTGTACTTGCATGACTGAAATAGCTGCCCAAGAGGTGTTTCAAAGTTAAATGTCTTGCCTTAAAGGGGCTATTTGTAAGAATTTCCATGAATTAATCGCTTTTTGTATTGCCAATGTATGAACAGCTTGTAGCGAAAAATAGAGACTTACCCCATACTTCCTAGGTTATCTATGAAAGCCTGTAGACTAATTTGTATGTGAAGGACTTGGATCGATTTCGCCGGGAAAATACAAAGGATGTGAAGGTTACGTTCGCTCCCGAAAGCCTCTCTTCCGAATGTCACATGGACTGAATGCTTATACAATGTTCATGATAAAGCCGAAAGGGCTATTCTGTACTATAATGTCAATGTGTCATGCACATAAAAGGGATTCATTCATAGTCTCACATAGCCAGATCTATATAGTCTATAGCAGTGGCGTTTTAAAATGAGGCAGATATAAATGCAAATTTAAATATGTAAATTTAAGTCTGTTAAATAAACATTAAATTAAAAAAAGAGACCAAATACAGTTCTATTTTGTATTTTTGGCAATAGCTATGTATATTTCTATTTATCAAGATAGTGTTTCTATGCATATTTACATTTATTAATAACTAAAGATAGTAACAATTTAAACAATGTATATTTCTTGTGAACTAATGTTCAGCTTTTTTTTTAATAGTCAACTTATTTTCATCAGTCATCAACCTTGTACACACTGGTCACAGACACAAAGATGTACCTTTAATTTCACCAAGCTGATTGATCACTAAAAAACCACACAGTCATCATGTTTTCAGGCCCCTTTAAGTTTTATTTACTTACTTTTTAATTAGTCTTCCCCCTAGACAGCAACATAGTGTTGGCCCAGATCCGGGTCACATGTGGTACACACGGGTACCAGATGTGGGCCGGATGAGGGCCAACACTATGTTGCTCTCTAGGCCATTAACGCCATCATTATCTTCATTCAGGCTAATGAGAATGTGCACAAAAACAAGTGGCGGAATTTATCACACGAACCAATCATATTCAATCATAACTGATCATATCCAATCGAAGCACGATGGAGGCAATGCCTCCTCTCACGTGACTTTCCCCCATTCATTCTCAATTACCCCCCACTAAACCTAATCTGTCTAGTGCTAGTGAATCGCAGCAGATCTGGTGGAAATATATCCGCTATTATCAAATGCTTTCTTAACTGCTGCTTTCACACCGCTGTTATTTTTGTTGCGTGTTTATTTTGTTATTGAGACGAAAGTGCACAGCACATATTTACATATTCATCCAAAAGGCGCTCTCAGCAGCATGGACGTGTCGGGATGTTCACTGCAAAGGTGTTTCCAACTTTGTACTTCTACGCGAAGAACGAAAAAGAACTTCGCTGTGAGGGGGCCTTAAATCATGTTCAGATTAAGTGTGTACGAGTGTGAGCACGTTGTTGGCTGCAGTTCACTTAACGGCCACAGGTGTCGCTAACAACAAGGGTTTCTGAATTCTACAAATATACCTTTAGCCCCTTTAACGGAACTTTGGCATCAATTACCCATACAATATCACAGTCATGTGTTATATTATGTTTTTATTTAAAACATTTTAATACAAATATGGCATTTCTGTCATAGCCCTGGCCCACTGCAACTCCTGAGGATGATTTGTATCATAAGACTCTGAAATTCCCAGAGCATTACATTGGAATTCAGTGGGTGTATAATTATGTTCAAAAATGGTCTGTGACCTCAATCAATAATAACTGATTCCCTTTGTATTTGAGATCATTTTACAAGCAAAGCATAACGATTACTGCATCATGACATAATGTGTATGTAGTGTGATTCCATCCACACACCTGAGGAACTTGTTGAGGTCTCCGTGTTTCATGTACTCGAAGACCATGATAAGCGGGTCACCGTCCACGCAGACGCCGTAGAACTTCACGATGTGGTCGTGCTGAAGGTTGGTCAGCAGCTCGGCCTCCCGCTGGAAGTCTTTCCTCGCCGCAAGGGTGGGGTCCTTCAGGGTCTGAAGGAAGAAACAGAAGACAGACCGTTTATTGTCGAATGATCACAAAATTAGCTACTCAGCCAGGCAAAAAAGGGAAAAGTTCAATCAAAATCCATATTTCAAAGACAAAACGTTAATATTAGACGATATCCAGGAATGAAATGTGCCTTTGTTTTTTTTATCAAAAATGATTGCATAAGTCAAACTCATCTGCATAATTTTGGACTTGGAGGAACCTAATGAGAAATGAGTTTGAGATCTCTGGAGACTTTAGTATCTTGACTAATCAGAGACATTTTAGGGATTTATTCTGAAATTCTTTTGACAAATAAACATAGTAAAAATGTTTTTGTAATGCATGTTTGAAATGTTTAATTACAAAATATAATAATTAATTTTTAAAAACAGATTTAGAAATTATGCTTTCCCCCTGTTGTTGTTTAATTCAAAGGAACAGACACAAGTTATTTTGCCAAGAGATCTCTTATTTATTTTAATCATTATATGAAGACATAGGAGAGAGTGACAATGGACCAAACAAAGGTCTTCATTCCAGCATCTCTGTTATCTCTGTCCTCTGGACAAAGAGGTTCGGTCTTATATGCCACTGACCAAAAAGAAACTACATTACCAGTGGAACATATACATTACCAGAGGAACATATTGTTTCTATTAACATGGAATGTATATCTAATAATCCCTATGCTTCCGTGGAATCTACATACACTGCACACACATTTCATGTCTCTAACTCTTCAGCACAAACTTTCTCACCCCTCGTTCATGCAGTCTAGCTGTCCCAAAGTCTCTCTCACACATATTTATTCAAGAACACTGTGATTCACAATGATTACAAATGACTATGGATACAAATAAAAAGTAATTATACAGATACATAATACAACTGATTATGAATATTAATAAAAAGTAATAATAATACTGAAAACAATATTAAATGATGAAACTTTAGCCTTCAAAAGGATATATTGTGGATATACATGAATGAAATGTGACTTTGCTAATTTTTATTTTTTTTATACAGTACAAGTAAATTAATTAAGGGAGCTTAAATGAGTCAGTCAGTAATAAATAATTCAAGTGAACAATTAATCAGGTTAACGGGACTAACCTCTCCAACAAATCTGTATATAAACGGATCTGTCTCTAATGGCTTATGAATCCTGAACCATTTAAAACCAATGGAGCATGCTGAGCTATTTTTGACAGTATATGTAAATGCATAATCAAAATGTAGATGAGTTGACACAAATATTATTTTGTAGGCGCCGAAAGTGCTTTAAATCATTCAGGTAACATCAGACTTTTTCACAACAGTTAAATGCATGGACTAAACCTAGGGATGCCAAGGAAGACGCTCAAATTGACCAGCATGACGTCTCTGATTTGCTCGTGCCCTTCTTTGTCTTTTCTGGAAGATTAAATAGTCGCCTGTACACATCCGTCTTTTTGTCATTTTATATCCCATCATTCACAGAAAAATAACCCCCCTTAGTGGCCTTGGCCGTGATATGTCAATTGGTTTCCCAGACACTCTAGCAGCCAGATGCAGCATCACGTTGTGTTTGTGAGGAATCGCTCCTTCAATTATGTTATAATTGCGTTTCGCCCTCAGAACTCGCAGTTTAATTTTAATTAGAGCTACCGTGGGTTAATCCATATCAGGAATTGCATAGAGGTTCATGCATTCGAGATGGATGAGGGAACCAATTCGCAGATGGCGAGGTATCTATCCCTATCCATAATGCTTTATTACTCCTGTGTTGCAAAATTGGCCACCTGCACAGGGCTGGGAAGAGCAGAGGGGACGAATCCAGCACCACCTGGGAGGCTGTCACTTGTAATAAGGGTCTGGAGGTCTTGGGCATCAGGTGGAGATGAGGGAGAGCAAAGGTATGAGAGAGACGCTGGTAGCTCTTTGGCCAAAATACAAGGAAAAACTTGACCTCTCTGAATTTGAGTTGGACGGCTTTCAAACAACAGCTGCCGTGATGGAGCTCCGTGAAGCAGACGAAGCCAAGCAACTTCCCAGAGGAACGTTTTATTGCTCAGAGGTTGTTCTTTCAAAGCTGAAGAGACTCATTTAGATTTCAAAGTACCAACTTTGCCTCAGACTAGACGTTTCTCCTACAATTCCTAAATGAAAACTACACAATTGTTGAAATACAGTGGGGGTACAGAGCTATACAATGAATGTGGGTTGTATAGCTCAAACTAGTGTCTCATTAGATTCTTCTAAGAACAGCATGGTTTGGTCTTGGAGGAACCCAATGAGAAAAGAGTGTATTGAGATCTCTGCCTTTTGATTTAATATTTTAATATCTTGACTAATCAGAGACATTTTTTTTGTGTGGTTAATTCTGAAATCAGACAAGTATAGAGTTCTTTTTAATGGTGGTCTTGGACTGCAAAATCGACAAATAAATATTCATTAAAAATAAAAATAAATTGAATAAAACAAGGATTGGTCAGCTGCTTTTCTTGATGGCCATCTCAGTGTACTTTGTGTATCAAAGTTCATTGGCTGCTCCCATGTGAATAGTCCAATGGCATTTTAACTTTGACAAATGGATAGAGAAATTGGCAAATTAATTAAGAAATGGATAAACATTAATTAAATACAGGTTTAAATTTCTATTTATGTATCAATTTGGAAAGGGAGTTATTAATTTATGTCATAGTTACATTTAACTGTTTTAAACATGATTTAAATAAACAAATGTATTACATTTGATTTAGATTTCTTTTTAGATTCCTTAATTTTAAGTAGCCCTCTATTCTTTTTCTTAGGAAAAAAACTGAAGTCTCCTCTATTTGCTCTCCATGTAATTTAATTTATGTTTAAAAGGAAAAAAAAAAACTAGATATCAGAAAGATCATTTTTGATTTTCTTCCAATGGGTCAGTGGTAAAACAGGGCATGTGGCTGCTTGTGTTGTTCTTCACATGAGAATCTTCTTCAGACACCATCACAAGATTCTAAAAGACACTGTCAGCTCCATCACTCTTGATCACAGCATCTCCAGAATGATGTGCTTTGCTGGATGATAAACCGTCACTAGCAGACAGTGTTATTGCCCAGATTTATTCCTCCAACCATTTCGGACTAAAGTGCAACACCATGAAAGCAAAACAAGATCTCACTGATAATGAAAAAGAAGAAAACATGGGAGATATATATATATATATAAAGTTAAATTAAAATCAAGTTATATATATATAGGTAGGTAGGTGGTGGGTGGATGGGTTAGGTGGTTTCCGAAGTTACGTGGGTGGGTGGGTGGGTAGGTAGTTTAAGTAGTTAGGTGGGTAGGTATGAAGGTAGGTTGGTGGGTGGGTGGATGGGTTAGGTGGTTTAGGTAGTTGGGTGGGTGGATGGATGGCTAGGTAGGTCGGTGTGGTGATGGATTAGGTGGTTTAGGTAGTTAGGTGGGTGGGTGGTTAGGTCGTTAAGTCGGTGGGTGGATGGGTTAGGTGGTTTCTGAAGTTAGGTGGATGGGTTAGGTGGTTTAGGTGGTTAGGTGGTTTAGGTAGTTAGGTAGGTCGTAGGTGAATGGGTTAGGTGGTTTCTGAAGTTAGGTGGGTGGGTAGGTAGATAGGTCGGTGGGTGGATGGTTTAGGTAGTTAGGTGGCTGGGTGGTTAGGTTAGTTTGTTAGGTGGGTGGGTGGGTGATTTGAGTGGGTGGTTAGGTAAGTTTATAATAGTACTCAACAAAATACTAAGTATAAGTTTGACTTCATACTTCAACATGTCAGCATCTGTGAAACCTTGAAACTTTGACATTTCGAAACCGACAGACAAACTAGCGCACTTACAGATCAGCACTGATCTGAAGACCTCCTTCAATAGACTGCCTCAACTCACTGGACGGTGAGTTCCTTGACCTTGGTGAATAGTCCCATGTGGTAAACCATGTTAAGGCATTATCCAGGAACTGTCTGCCCACAGCGATGACTCATTCCACTCCGTCTATGCCATGAAGACTAAACCACAGCACTGCAATATCTTAATACCCCCCCAAACCTTGTATCAATGCCAAATATTAAACGCTATTGTAGCTGATCTCTCCTTGGAGCACAGCAGAGCTCTTTCCATCATTGATCTTAGTTAACAAATCCTCCATCACCAAGACGTCTAGCGATCGTTCCCTGAAAGAAACCCCGCTCTAGCGGGCACAGGAGGATCAACTTTATATGTCATTCGAGGGGGGCTGGAAAAAGGGGCTTGACCTTTCGAATGAGTCCTGTGTAACTGGAGAGCGCTACGGCCCTGCTGGAATGGAGGGATCATCTCTTACCTTGACAGCCACTAGCATCTTGTCCTTAGTGGGGCTTAGGTTGTAGCACTCTGCCAGGAACACCTTCCCAAAGGCCCCTTCGCCCAGTTCCCTCTTGAGCACGATGTCTCTGCGCTTAATGTGCTGTACATCTGGAGGGGGAAAAAGAGAGAGAGAGAGAGAGAGAGATTGAAAGGATTGTGTGACAGTCTTCCTGCGGGTGGAGCTGCAAAACAGAGATTGAGAAATGTTTGAATTTCCTAAGTTGGATTGCTGTCACTCAGGCTGATCAGGTAACTTAAAGGAACGTGGCACCAAAAACCAAGTCTTTTATGACATATGGAGTGAAAGAAAAATGAATTAAAATAAACCAGAAGAAATGAAGAACAATTCACACAGAAATTTGTAAAAATGGTACAACACATACATTTTGGGGAATATATATATATATATAATATATATATGTATATACACACACACACACACACACGCACGCACACGCACACACACACACACACTAATTATAATCATTAAAAATGTATTTATTATCATTGTTATAATAATAGTTATAATAATAATAATAATAATAAATATAAATTAAATAAATAAATTAATAATAATAAAATAATATATTTATTTATTTAAAATTTTTAATTAAAAACCACCAATTACACCATTCCTAAATATGTCACATAGAAGGCACATGTATTGTACATACTATTTAATTTTGCGTTTACATTATAAAGGGTAATGCGAGGTAATGTAACCTTGCAAAACATGATGCACTGAGGCAACCTTTTGATGTCATTTTGTTTTTCAGCATTCATGTACTTATCACTTTTAACTTAGAAAGTTTCTGTGATCTCTGAAACCATTTCATTTAACCCGACTGCTAAAACGTGTGCCTGTGGTGTATGTTTACGCAAAATACACACACATTTGCATTGTTTTACACCAGAATCTTTGTGCGAGCTCCCATTGGGAGCCTCAGTGTGAAATGATCTAAACACAAGAGATCAGGTGGATTTGCCACTGAAACAGAGACGAATGAAGTCACGCTTGGTCCACTGGGCAGGGTAATGGAGCAGATACCAGTATGCTGCCGGTTCATGTCCCCACAGAGCCTTACTGCGGCTCTGCCCTTGAGAGAGGAATGTAACCTCAAACACCCTAATAAATATCGCCACAACATTAAAGACGGCAGGTGATAATCTGCAGATCATCTCCTGTCTGATTTTGATGTACAGATAATCACTGGATGTTATAAAGAAATGTATCTATAGAACAACATATGATGGGTCACCATGAGAAATAAAAGCAACCAAGAAAAGCTTTCCAGAAAGTGGTTGTTTTTAGAACACTGTCAATGGTGCTGATGAAATGCCTCTACTTCAGAGTCAGACTACTTCAGGAAGACAAACTCGTCCACAGCAAAAGTAACCACTTTAGATATGTAAAATAAATAAATAAATGCATAAAAAGACCTGCAAGCTTCCATTCTGAAAGAATTACAGCCTTGGCAAACTGACAATAACACAAAAGTAACCGCTACTTTTACTTACAATAGGCTTCATTCATGAAACACAAGCAGAACCAATGGTCTGAATGAATATTTTTACAAACAATTTGCACAGAAATTTGTTAGAATGAGACATTTGTATGAATATTTTTCCAAATCAAATCAATAAATCAATAATATTTATCATTATAGTTTATTTGTATTGGAACAATCTTAGAAAAATGCATTGTGCATAGACATTATAGCACAAGCCAATTTGTGAGCAAACACACACACACACACACACACACACAGTGTTTTCATGTTTTATGTGGACTTTCCATAGAGACAATGATTTTTGCACTGTACAAACTGTATATTATATCCTCATACTCTACCCCCATCACAGAAAACATTCTGCATTTTTATATTTTCAAAAAACACAATTTACACCAAAACCTTTGCGAACATCTTGGTAGAACGCAAAAGAATTAAAATATCCCATCCATCCCATATTGTTTCCACCACAATGTCCCTTTAGTGGCTCCTTAGTAACACAATAATGCATTGCTCATACTTTTTCCTGAGTAACCTTTCCTAAAGTTGATGACCCATTTACAATACGAATAGAAACGTCAAAACGAGCAGATTTAAACGTGGCTACCGAAGCGCAAGTCGCCATGATGTAAGGCAGCCTGAGCGGGTCTTTAATCTCTGTACCTTCCACCTGTTTCCATTCCCAGCTCCCAGTCTGCTGCGAGGCAGCGAGCTCCATATGGCCGACCGAGACGGCATCTGGTATTTACTCCAAACAGGAGTTTTGGAAAAGCCACCGTCCAACATCAACGCTTACTGGCCAAAGTTGCGAGTCATTCTTTTTTTTCTTTTTTTTTCACCAGCAGAAAGGCAAATTTTGTGATGAAAAAACAAATTGATGAATGGACAGCACTCAAGGCTAGCCTTTTAAAACAAAAGCAGGCAAACGGCGCATTCTTCGTCTAAGCAGAGCACCTAATCAGCAGAAACAAATTAGGGACAATTTCATTAGGGCTGCCGAGCCAATTGCACTTTGTGGCAGGCATCCAACGACGATGGTAAATATTTCAGCACACTCGATTGTACGAGTCTCCGTTTTTTCCACAATGGCATCGGTGGAGATTAAGACAAAGGACGGCGAATACATGCATTACTTCCAAACTAATTAAAAAGCAATTATTTAATCAGGACAGAAAAAGACGATGGGAGAGAGGTTGAGACAAAGATGGAGGGAGAGAAAGGGCTTTGTTTTCTCCATTTCCTGTCCTCCATTTTCTTGTGAGCGATAGGTTCACAATTAGCAGGTGACGGACGCACTGGAAACGTTTGCAGCTTGCAGCGCAATTAAGAAAGTTACAAATTGCGCGGGCTAATTGTCTTATTACACCAACTGTTGCGTTGCGTTCACCTCACAGGCTGCATTGTGAAAGGGCAGTCAGGAGAAGAGGTTACCCGCGCTAGACGTCGTCTGTCTAAACACAGCGAGCAGCTGGGAATACAGGACATCGACTTCATCCTAATTAGGCCGTTTTTCCCCCCACCGCTTTCCTGCAGATGTTTACTTGGTGTCGCTGAAAATGACACAACAGACCAAACCAAAGCTGATTTGGGTTCAAATGCATGTAAAATGCATGTAAATCGCTGCTAGAAAACAAAAACAAAAACAGGATTATGCTGGACTTTCCCTAAAGCAATGCTAAATGAATCCAAGAGAGCACCTGTTCGTTTCCAGTCAGCCACAAAGTCATTTCCTCCTGCGTGATGACTAGATGCACTTACAACCATTTTGTAAATGGCTCCTTTTTAAGATACTACACTCTCTGAAGTCTGAGGAAAAAATTTAAATAAACAAACAGGCCAAAATAAAAAAAAAGTGTTGAGTACAGGGAAATGGGAAATCTGGAGTATTGTTGCTGATAACCTGAGATGCTTTAAGAATCATTTTTTTAATTGCTTCAGAACTCCCTGAATCAAATTCAAAATGAATCTTGAGGCACCTGAACAATCCATCCCTAATTCCTGCTGGACATTTTTGGTTTACACTAACATTTTGGGCCTATTTACATCTGGTAACTTCATTTCTGTCATGACAACTCACGGGAGATTGGTATTGTAATAGAGATTGGCATGGTAATGGATATGGCAATGCTAATGTATTTGGTATTTGCGTAATAGATCTGCTACGCTGCTGCAGAGCAAGTACAGAGACTTGCTACTGCCAATACGTTCACAGACATTGATGTGAGCATGTAAGACACACTACTGCTGCTGCTGCACATATAACATACATGATTTAACCCTCGTAGCAGATCTATACAGGTGGAGCTGGGGAAGGTGGAGGGTTTCTGAAAGCACGCTGCATACTGCTAACAGCAACACTACTGGTATTTGTTTGAATGTTGAGCCGTAGCTCATTGGCCGAAATTGCAACAGCAGCAACCAATCAGCTGTGCTATGTAGATAATGACGTGATTGCTAACAAATTAGTTAAAGACCTATCAGCCTGCACCATCTAGAGTTTCATGACAGAACTAAGTATGTAGTGATGGCCGGTTCGTGAACGAATCGTTCTTTTGAACCGGTTCTTTTTAGTGAACTGGTCGAACCAGTACACTAAATCGGACTGAATCGTTCGAAACAGTTCGCGTCTTGCGTCAGCGCTGATCCACAAGTTAAGTTACTCACTTTCGGACATGAGTCCTGACAGTCCCTTCGACTCAAAATAAACCAATATCCCGGAGTAGGCATATATGTTACTCCAGTAAATCCAACAGTTCACTGAACTGAGATATGTTGTGCTGAGAGAAGTGATGAGCACGAGCAGATACTGAGCATGCGCGCACTACCGAACGTACAGGTACAGCGGTTCTCGGATCACCAGTACAGAACTGTGAACTGTTTCTTTCGGACGCGTTCGATACGGAGAACCGATGAGCTGATGAGCTGAGCATGCGTGCAATTTTTTCAGAGGGACGAAATGCATGTTTCTTAAGTATTTTATTGAACATCAATAAGTGTAACAAAATAAAACATGTTAGAAACATGTTTATCACATAGGCTACTGCCTTTTCACTGTATTATTTTAAAGATTGGAAACAATGAATGGATTATAAAACTAAACATTTATTATTATACTAAAACATTATTTTCAGGAACAGATAATTTAATTTCTAAGTAAGGTGATATACGTTTTTGACGTAGCCTAAACTCTTTCCAAGGTTTTAAAGGGTGCAAATGTTTATAATGTGTTAATCAAAACATAACGTATTAAACATACTGGAGACATGCATCGAGTTTTTAGTTTTGTCGACTGATTTAGCCTAGTAAGGTTTCAGTAGTTTTCAGCTCACACACAGGCATGCTATACGGTTCTCGAGTCAAGAACTGGTTGTTGCAGCAGTTCTCGGATCACCAGCACAGAACCGAGAACTGTTTCTTTCGGACACGTTCGATACGGAGAACCGATGAGCTGGAGAGACTGCGCATGCGTGATCGCACCGTCTCTGAACCGAACTTTCTTTTGGCCAACTGATGCTGTGTTTATATACTGTCTGTGCTGTGCTGTTACATGAGCACGGGTGAACCAATGACTTGAATGAGGGGCCGAATTCGGCGAAATGTAAGTTTATTTAATTGCAAATAAAATAAAAATGATGAAGACCAGTTTATTCACTTTAAGACATGTAAAACATCCGCGTTTGCGCATTGCCTTAGGCCTACTACAGGGTTCATTTTCAAAACGTAAATGTAAGAAACCTATCCAAGATGATTATGACGATGAGTACTGAAGTTATGATTACAAATGCCTTTATTTGAATGTATATTTATACGCCGGGATGATAGAATTGACGTCATTACGTGATGACGTAAAAGAACTGGTGAACCGGTTTTTTGAACCGGTTCATTGTTTCAATTGTTTCAATTGTTCATTGAACTGTCCGAAAGAACCGGTTCGCGGAAAAGAACCGGACTTCCCATCACTATAAGTATGTGTTTTTACTGATTTGTAAAAATGGTTCCATTTACACTTGACCACATAAACGTGTCTCCACAAAACGAATATAAATCCGATCTTCGATTCCTGCACAACATCCCGCTTGCTGAAGAGATACTCATCTACGGCGGTGCGTGTTGCAGTAGCGATGTCATATCTGGCTATAAGCATATCTGGCATGTCATATAGCCGATAACATGCTTTTACAAAGTTTTTTTTTTACATTTTGGGAGGTAAAATTGACGTGGCTTCAACAACCAGATACATTTATATTTGTCCAGTTTAATTTGGATGCGTCTCAAACCACCTTCTGAATTGGTTTGAGTGATCAGATTTAAATCCATCTCAAAAGTGTTTCGGAGGGTATTTACACCTGATGATCAGACAGCTAAATAAATCAAAAAAATAAACCTATTTAAAATCCTACTTTTAAAATAACCAATATTTATTTATGCAATAATCTGACCCGTACATTGTGGTAACATTTGGATAAATTATAACCCAGATATTATTATTTGTTCTGAGACTTACCAGAGTCTATTACTTTTGAATAAAAGAAGAATTGACTAATTGATTTATGACAAAATAAACATGAAAGCCAAAAAGTAATGCACCAAGAGATATTGTTCGCCCAGTATTTTAACCTAATTAAAAATAACTTGTGCCTTGAGAGCAACACGCCCACATTAAATAGATCCCTGTGTGACAAGGCCACACTGTGTTTGCAAAGATGTTCAAGTGTTATTTTTTCACAGTCTCTGTTAAATGAGCACATGTGCTATACAAGCGCCCTCAAGATACTATTAATAAAGCATGGGGGTGTGAAGCCATTTACAGGCAAGGTTAATGCGAGCCTGTCTTCTGCGTGTGTCCCTGGTTGCGTGTTTACATCCTTTGCTTACTATCGAGACTGGCTGTCAGAAGAAGGTCCGCTAGGATTGTCGGAGGGGGCCGTGGGACGTGTTCATGTCTGTAAATGCACACACACACCCTCTCCCTGTCCATCAGAAGACAGACTGCAGTGCATAGACACGTCCACTTGACAACCATGTGTCCTACATCCTCACTCTCCTTCAAGAACACATAACAAAGCATCTCTAGTTCACAAATCAGGCCTGTTGTGAAAAACATCTCGGAGGACTAAATGCAGGTAGGCTTATGTAATTGCCACAAATAAAGTATATGAAGAGCTATAGTATATGAAGAGCCTCTAAATAAACAATTTAATGAAGATTTGAAAGTGTGTATCTATCGGTCGATATATATATATATATATATATATATCTATATATATATATATATACACAGTATATAAGGGATACATTTTTTCTCATTTTTGACCCCTAGCACATTTGTAATCTAAAATGTAATCTATATGTAATCTAAAAGCAGACATACTGTATGTAGGAAAATAAATATGGCTCGTAGCTCATGACTGTTCCACCTAAAATCCAGGTGGAACGCATGCTCCGTGTGGCTATTCGCTGGCACAATACCACGGATATTGGGTATGCATTATTGTGATAAATATCTTTCCTGCAGGGGCATTTCAAATACAACATGGTACAACAGATCTAAACACACCATTTTAAAGGCCTACATATCAACTGAATAAAAAAAACATACCTGCAAGATGAATTACCTGCTTCCTCTGTTCTCATGAGGAGAAGACAATTGTAATGCATAATGATTATATTGTCTCATACAATAAAAAAGGCAGCATTGTTTCATATAATGCTAGAGGTAATGCTGGTATTGTCACATTTTAAACATTTCAGTACCGACTTAATACAGAAGTCAGTACTTTTGACAGCGCTAGTTGCCGGTATTGGCAGCAATTGTCTTATCGCAAATATTGCATTGCACTCAGTTGGTATCGAGCCTGTTGAAATGTAGCCACACTTTTGATCTTTTCCACATATTTTACATCTATGGGGGTTGGTACGCTTACACACTACAGACTCACTTGTGAGCCACGTCTCTGGGTAAAACTGCTATAAACTAGTATTTTTCCTTGATGCCTCGCTACAGCCAATCATGCTGCATGCTTATTGGCTCACTGACGTTGACGAGATTAATCCCTTAGGTATCGAAATTTGGTAATTCAGTCGGTGACTAATGATTGAAGTTAAAAAAACAAAACAAAAAAACTAATACATAAATGTAAAAACAGGATACTAAAATATAAAATAAATGGATACTAAAATATAAATGTAAAAGCAGGATACTAAAATATAACATAAATGGATACTAAAATATAAATGTAAAAGCAGGAAGGGGTGGTTGTAAAAAATAAAAGACTAAGCAATTCGAGACTGCGTCAGATTCCCAAACGACAAAAACAGGGTAAGCAAACATGACAATCACATGAATAAGAGATGAAGCTTAACCGCGGGCACTGGCGTGTGAAAAAGCTTGTTGATGATGTGTATGGAGAGAATGTGCTCAAGAACAAGATTTGAGCTTTGTGGTGGTGCCGTACATATAGGAGAGGTGAAACGTGAACAATGACAGTCAATTTGTCACTATGACTTAGTCATTCATGCATTATAAGACAGGGAATAACAGACCAGGCCGGGATGTTTATACATGAGTGTCTATTGCCACTATATGAAGCAAAAAACTGCGAATGCATTCTGCGGCAACAATACTAATCAGTCTATTGTGACACTGAAATCGATGTATATCGAAAAAGATTTTATGACAATGCCTACAAGATGGAGTTGTAATCATCTGCCAGGGCTGTGATGCTTTTCGAACAAAATAAGAGGAAATCAGGATGTTTAAAAGAGGAAATAAATTAAATGGTGCAATGCTAGCATCAACCAATCGTTTTTAGATCTTTAGTTTATAAGTGTATATTGTTTGACAATTTTTGAAAATCATGCAACAAAAAATTCCAGCTGTTGGGTGGAAGACTTGCATCTCCAAAACCTAAAAACCAAAAGATGTGTCATTTTCTTATTAACATTTTACCGAAATGCTCAAATTTCGGAGAATTTCGGACAAACAGTACATGTGTCCGTTAACAGAATGGCCACATCTGGCAGGCAGTAAGCGCATCGCATTATGTTTTCATCAACTTACAGGTTTACTGCAGCTATGTGGGCGCTCAGTTTTGTTCTGTCATTTGGCCAAACTCTCATGTTATTAAAGATGAAGTGCTATTCATAAGCTATTTAAGAAAATATTGTCTATGACTCAACAACAAATGCTAGACTAAGACACTCTTCTCCACTCCTCAAATACAAAACATTAGCCTTTATATATACTGTGTATATATATATAACGCTGTACTAGTTCAAACAAATAGTTCTTTATTTACACTTGCATTGCAAATGAGCAGAGAAAGTACAAAATGTGTGCAATACTAGTTATAAGGTTTTACTGACAGTTTGAGGATCCAATGGAGTTTAGTCACAATCTCTTTTTAAAACTTTTCATTGGTTAAATATTCAGTAGCACCTCACTGCAGTACACGAGATCCAGGGGGCGGAGTTGGGTCCAGATCCAGGGGGTGGAGATTGGGTCCAGATCCAGGGGGCGGAGTTGGGTCCAGATCCAGGGGGTGGAGATTGGTAGGTGTAGGGGTGGGTTTAGGGATCAGGGGGTGGAGATGGGGAGGAGTTGGATCTGGATCCAACCCCGCCTCCTGGATCTTGTGTTCTGCAGTGAGGACCATCTCTAAATATTTGCAAAACCCACAGACAGACGTAAAGGGTGACCAATAGTAATTATTTATGAAAAAAAATTACAATATGGCGATATGAGGTTTCTGCCTAATGCAATACAACACAAGTAAATGATACAATTTTTAGTTTAAAAAATCCTGTGAGTAGGATAGATTTCTAATACTGCCTCAAAGGAGTTTACAAACATCCCAACTTAACTCTTATGTTCTGAAGCTTTCCCTGGAAGACTCACGTTCATTAGATACGTCATCCCTTGTTGTGTATGCGTGAACGAGCACACGCATATACACAAACACGGGTCATTTAGACCCAGTGCTCTCATTTATCTTGTACCTGAGAGTACATTTGTGTACCGGGGTCTGTGTGATAGGCTTTTTCAGACGAGCTCTTGAGAGATGAAAAAGCTTGAGCAGTGTCTCCGAAAATAATGAATGCATTACTATTGAAAACACACCGGGCCAGAAGTCAACAAACATAATTCAACCAGATTTATATACAAACCAATTTGTGTACCAAACCAGGATAATCCACAAAGCACGCATACCGTTCGATGTTTCGCCCCAGGTAATTGTGATTTAGTACATCGTCTCTCGGACGACAGATGACGGAGGTCGATGCATAAAAGTTACAGCATCAAAACAGTGATGTCAGTCACATCCCTACCTTAATAGCTAGGCCTTTATTTATAGCTTTATTGGGTTAATTAATTAGGTTGCAGTGGCAGCAGGCTAATGATTTTATCATGCTGCATATTGTGGGAGAACGGACGGGGAAAGGGAAGGATGATGAGGAGACGTGATGAAGGTTATACATTGTTGGCAAATGACCGTTACGCCACTATGTTGCAATTAGAGTGTTTTAATGAGTTGGAGGGGGGATGCATTAGCATTTATAGTGTGGTACAAGTTATCAACAGGGCAAACGACACAAAAGAGAGCATGACATGGCTAAAGTTGTTTATATTAGCAGTTTGTTTTTTAGTTTTTTAGGGGCAATTGTAGGATTTCAGTCTTTGGAAGGCTCAGCCCGCCATGTTTTCCCATGTCTGTCATCATATACCCACCCTTAAGTCATTTAAAATATGTCTGACTCTCTTCTGTGGAAACACAAAAGAAGATATTTTGAGGAATGCCCATACAATGAAAGTAAATGGGATCCAAAACAACATTGGATCCCATTAAATTTAATTGTATGAATGGACATCATACATGTTTGGAATGAAAAAAACATGAGAAAATGTCCATACAGTCAATGGGCTCCAAAAACTTGATCCCATTGACTTTCATTGTATGAAAAAAAAAAAGAAAGAAAGATGACTCATAATAGCATCTTTTGTGTTCCATAAAAGAAAAGGTCGTACAGGTTTGGAAAGACATAAGCAAGAGAAAATGATAACAGATTTATTTATTTTTTGAATAAATATCCATTGTTCCTCTCAAGACATGTAAACGATTCACTTCCAAAAAAAAAAAAAAAAAAAAACTTTTTAAATAATGCTCTTACATAAGCGTTTCTCAAATGAGCATCTCGATTTCAAGCAAACAAAAGGCTCTTTCTAAATATGCGATCATGTTAAAAAATTGTGTGCTGTTTATTTGAATAAAGGGTTGACACATCTTACCCCACTACCCACTATGCAATCAAAACTCAAATATTTCTATTTATTTAAAAACAAACAAAGCAACTTTGCAATTGATGTCGCTGGATGTTGTAACTTTGCACCACTTTGACTTTATGTACTGCTAATAAACTTTTCCATTTTAGTAGATGATTTTTTAATAATAATTAAGGGAAATAACATAAATCACAAATTTTGAGAGGTCTTAAGATGAAAGACAGTGGGCTGAAGTCCCCCTTAAGGAGGTCTCACGTTGCCTTTGAAGTAACATTAACGAACTAAACTAAATTCAACATTCATCATGTTTGACAAACACAACTGCAGCCAACTGGATCCAGAACTGAGAACGTCATTACTGATGCAACTTAACACATCTGAAAGCCTCAAACTCTCCCAGTCTGCGTAAACATTTCATGCTATGGCGACTGGGGCCCGAATGGAAGAGATTAAGACATAGATGGATGAGAGGAAGGGGGCATGACATCTGGAGATGGGGTAGAGCGCTCGGATTCAAGTCAATCTTTTGATATTGATTGCATCTGGGGCAAATTCATTTCCAGCACATGATCTGAGAGCAAAGAACGGCGATTGCTTGCCGGTGGGATATGGGAGGGTGCGAGGAGGTACCGTCCTATCAATTACCCTGAAGTGTGTGGCTTTTAAACAGAGATCCCGATGCTGCCTTAGATGGCCCTAATCATTGTATCCTTTCCTTTGATGATTTGGCATTTGGCTCTGGATGGGATGTTGTTATGGGTTCCTGGCTCCAAGAAAAGAGTGTGAGGGAAAGGATGAAGGGAGGCACACAAGGGAGGGAGGGATGGAGGAAGAAGATGAAAAGTGAGAGAGAGAGAGAGCAGACGGGGAGGACCGTGATGACCTCATCCAGAGGACAGAGCGACTCGAGTCTCATTCAGATATGGCTATAAAGATCTCATCTGTCATAGTTTCTCTGATCATTAAGCGATTTAAAACTCGATATCTCCTGCCAGCCCTCAGGACCAAGAGCTTTCTGACGGGTGGTACAGACGGCAAAGCTTAAACAGCATTTTGCCCGACAGCAAAAGTTTAATAAACACATTGTGAACTCTGTGGAGAACAAATAGGTGTATTTTGGTTATAATAGATTAGCTGTGTTTGAGCAACGCTAGAGATGCGGTGCAAATTGGTTTCTGAGGGCTTCCCTTTTTCAGGTGATGCATAGGTCTTGAAATAACAGATCAAAAAAAGTCTGCAACTCGCACGCTACAAGTGCAGAAATCTAACATCTCAAGTCAAACTGTGTTATAGGAAGAGTGACAAGATGGACTCTAGTGAAAAATTAGGGCTGGCAATCAGACAAAAAGTTATTACATAATATCACAAATAATTGCATATATCAATACTAGCTGAAAAAAATGTCTTTGAAAGTCAATATTTTATTTTTATCTCCATCGAGTTCAGAATTTTGTATTTAAATTCCTCTCACAGTAAGAACATCACTTTATGAAATATATGCAAATATTAAGTCAGGGGGCATAACATAGAAATATTAAAATTGTAAATAAAAATTTTTGAAGAGAAGGAATAGCCATTAAAATATATATATATATGTGTATATATATATATATATATATATATATATGTGTGTGTGTGTATATGTATATACTGTATGTATGTATATATATATATATAGTATAAAAAAATACAATCTTATTTTTAAGAGATTATTAAATTAACTTGTCAATTCAGTGCTATTTAAATATTTTCATGCACATACATAAAATATGTAGAATAAATTAAAGCTATATTAAAACTGTAAACAATGAAACAAAGATATAAACCTAATAAAAATTATGTTTACACTTAAACTATATGAAGACTTCAGATACAAAAGCCTCTAAGTGCGTCTGACATTTTTTAATTTTACTCTATCAGTGACATTTTAGAAAATAAGGTATTTCAATAACTGACTAATAAACTTTTCTTTGCCATTAAAGTGAAATTATTCAACCTAAACATAGGAGCCTGATAAAAAAGCTCATTTAAAAGCAAAATGTCAGACAGACAGATTAAAATGTACAATGTTATAGATTTGTGCATCTAACACTCTAATGCATAGTCCACTTACATTAGAGTCTTAAAGGGTTAGTTCATCCAAAAATGCAAATTCTGTCAGTAATTACTCACCCTCATGTTGTTCCAACCCCGTAAGACTTTCGTTCATCTTCAGAACACAAATTAAGATATTTTTGATGAAATCTGAGAGCTGTCTAACTCCTCCATAGGCTTCTCTGAGATCGAAACTTGCGACTTTATTCAACTATTCATATTCTTCATGTTGGCCTCTGACGTACAGTGCAGCACTTCTGGGTTGTACGTCACCTCACTATTGGCCGACGCTGGTCATGTGTGTGATGCGTGTGACCTACAACCCAGAAGCGCTGCGCTGTTACTAGTGAATTTATTCAGGCCGACACAGAAGAAAATGAATAGTTGAATAAAGTTGTTATTTGTGTTTGTTTTTTGCGCACAAAAAGTATTCTCGTCGCTTGATAAACTTATGGTTGAGCCACTGTAGTCACTTGGACTATTTTAAACATTGTCTTTTCTAACTTTCTGGGCCGGCAAGTTTCGATCCCATAGAAGCCTATGGAGGAGTGATCCAGCTCTCAGATTTAATCAAAAATATCTTAATTTGTGTTCCGAAGATGAACGAAAGTCTTACGGAGTTGGAACAACATGAGGGTGAGTAATTACTGACAGAATTTTCATATTTGGGTGAAATAACCCTTTAAATACATCCATCAGCGCATAGAATGCAAATATCAGATTCCATCTGGATGATTCAGGCCTGCCATAACTACAGCACTGTCATTTAAAACAGCCCAGGGAAGCAGTTAAAAAGATAAAAACTTGAGGCCTCTCCAAACATCATGCAAAATGATTACCCTTGACTCAAGCAAAAGAGCCTAGCGCACTGGAAATCTGTTCCTTGAATGCTCGCATTCCATCATTCCTGCTGCACAGTGCTCTCCCATTACCAAACAGGCTCTCCGTTAATGTCCTGCAAGAAATCTAAAGCTATCATCTAATACAAACTGACAGATGATAAAAATACAGATTCATTAAAACGCCAGCTCCGGAGCGCCAGGAGGCAGAGCCAGGGCTGAAGGAATAATAGGACCTCGGGCAGATATGTATCTGTCATTAGGCCAGCAGAACAGTCCAGAGTCTCACCCCCTTCAACGCTCCCTAATAAGGATTAATTTCCTGCGGTGGTTACACCTGCAGCTAATGGGACAAGGCCGACCACAAGGTGCGCACCATCAGCACGCTTATTGTCAGCCAAAGCTCCCCACGGTTCACCGGAGAAGGTCATCAGTCTTTTAGACGGGTTTGATTATTTCAAGAGGGGAACGTCAGAGAGGAAAATATTAATAAAGTGCTGTGATTTAAAAATCATTTGATATGCATGGGGTTTTTAGAGAGCCCAGTTAACTCGTGTCAAATATCAATGTGCTAAAAGGAAAGGTTGTGATATGGCAGTAAGCATAAATGTGATTTACTTAAGCAGAACATTTACCAAGATCGACACCAATTTCAATCAACCAATCAGATTTTAGGACTAGGTTTAGGGTTTATACTGTAGATACTGTTCAAAAGTTTGGGGTCTGTAAGATTTCTTCTCTTATGCTCACCCAGACTGGCTTTATTTGACCAAAATATAGTAAAAACAGCGATGTTGAAAAATTACTAACATTTAAATAACTGTTTTTTATTTGTAATAAACTGTAAAACATAAAACCATGTACATAAAAAATGTAATGTATTCCTGTGAAGGGAAAGCTGAAATTTTAGCAGCTTTCAGTGTCACATGATCCTTCAGAAATCATTCTAATATGTTGATTTTGTGATAAAAAAAAAAAAAAAAACAGTTGCGCTCATTAATATCATTATGGAAACGTGATGTTTTTTTTCCAGGATTCTTTGATGAATAGAAAGTTCAAGAAATAGCATTTATCTGTTGGAATATTATAATGTCTATGTCCTAATTTAATGCATCCATGCTGAACAAAAGTTGTTGTTTTTTTAAGTACTGACACCAAGCTTTTGGAATGGTAGTGTATATATACTGAGATACTGAGTTATTATTTGTTGGCTTTCATTGTATGGATAAAACAATTGAAACTCTCTTCAAAATATCTTCTTCTTAAACTGGCATCCACCGTAAAGACATCATAAAAGTGAAATCTATTTACAGCTATCTCCTGATTCACCATGCTCAAGGAATAAAAACATATTCATCTCTATAAACAGCATTTGTTGCATCCTCAGAGCCGTTATTGAATCTATTGCTATGGTGCATCATGCTATTTCTACTGTAACAACACAGGATTGCTTCCAAGATAGACACTATTCTTTGTCCACCATGATTTATAATTCTATAAAGGTAAACCTCTGCCTCTGGATGTGAACAATCCCAAGGTTTATCATTCTTTTTTGTGTCTGGAGCACAAAGGCAGAGAAAATAAGGACATATTTTTCAGTGCATTGTGTTTGTATTGAAGTTGCTTGAAGTAAATAAGTTTCTAAAAGGCCCTCAAGAGTGCCGTTATACTCAGGCAATTTGGCAATTTCAGACTGAAATGGTTTCTTTCTAAACTTTTGAAGTTCTTTCATGGAAACAAGTGAAAGAAATAGTTTCTGGTATACCTCACTTATGTCACTTTGGTAGAAACATCACAGTGGTACTGGTTTAACACAGTTTTGCACTTGCTGACTGAGGTCAACACTTAACTGGATGTTTCTTGACATTTTTTGACTAAATGGTTGGAGATAAATGTCCCATGCTGATATATGCTTGAGGGCTTTCTTCTGGGCTGACAGGGCTGAAATATGCATCCCAGTAAAATGAGATGGAACGCAACTGGGGCATGAATTCCTTGACAGTTTTTCCGCTGTTTTATAGGTAATTCTGGCTGTTCTTACATGCAGATCCAAGTGATTGCATGGGGAAATTACAAAATGGCTCCTGTTGAGCAACTGAGCTCTACTTTTTGGTTTTTAGTTTTACTTAAAAACACGATCACTTGATTTGGAAGCAAAACCAGTTGGGAAACCAATGATGGGGATTTACTGCAAAAAATAAGCTGAGATGAAATAAGCAAAGTCAGTCTACACAAAATTAGTCCACACAGAACTTCGCTTTGAACCTCTGCACCAAACTGACAGCAGCAAAGGGTCTGCAACTCTTTAAAGCACTCTTCTTCTCTTATCTTGCCAGGAAACAGAAGAGAAAGATCATCATCTTTAATGCTGTTTGAAAGAAAGGTGCTCTGTCAAAACAGATAAGGCTGTTCTTTTCTCTTTTCTTGGTTTCAGACAGTAAAAGCAATCCTTTATCATAAAAAAGATTGAAAAGAAGAATGAAAAACATATATCCTTTAGCCCTTGAATGTTCCATCCCATGTAACAAAATATTAAATTTTAATGTATTTTAAATGTTACCGTGGACAAAAATGATGGATGGCTGGCTGGATGGACGGATGTTTCATTGCTCCACATGTATCTCAATGCTTTCAGTAGAGATCTGTGTGCCTTGTGACAAAAAACTGCTGCTAGCTAATGTATAGACTATATTCTTCAGTACTTGAAGTTTGTATTTTGAAATGTGCTGTGGAATTCTGTGGGGTCCTTTAATGGGTAATTGGGGTGGAATGAGTTCGCTGCTAAAATGCCAGAAGGTTCTGGGTTGAAGTCTAGAGAGAGATGATTACAGGGAAGAGGCTTGGGTAATTGACGGCCATTGAACAAAGGGATCACTGCTTCCACAGAGTTTGGCCAACATTTCCACAGGCCTTGCATTTAGCCAGCCTGTAATAATGAAGCTGTGTGTCTTTGTCCGTACTGTAGCCAATATATCTCAATACTGTTATAGCCCTGTTGACCTGACAAGTAGTCAAATGGTTTAACCTAGAGCAGAATTTAGTCTGGCAGTGCGAGGTACTTTGAATGAAAACATTTGTGGATCTTCCTCTAAATTACTTCAGTTCAAGTTAAATATAAGCGTAATAATACTAATATACCAACTTTCCGATGACACTTTTGTCAATCAAGACTAAGGGGCTGTCTACACTAGCCTGGCTCCGCCCTCCTACGTACTTCCGCTCAATTTCATTTTCCTTCAGTAACTCCGTCTGGGATTGTGGTGTATTCTTTGGTTTTCTCCGATCAATTTTTAACCGGTCCAATCAGCGAACAGAGGGAGTGGCTGAGAACGATGACGTTGAGATCGTGCGCTAGTTTGAGTTGACATACGTCACGACCAAACGTTAGCAATTGGTTATGGCAGATCCAGAGTGACTCTGGTCAGATCCAATAGTTTTAAACTTCAACAGAGTTCCCGCCTACAAGGAAGTTAACGCTTGTCAATGGAGAGAGGCCAGACTCTCTGTACAAATGAAATGTAAGAGAGTCTGGTAGAACCAGGCTATGTCTACACGACACCGTTTTCAATTAAAAACTGAAACTTTTTATGCGCTTGGGCTGTTCGTTTACACGACAACGGCGTTTTATGGGGGATGAAAACGCACTTTTGAAAACTTTTTGAAAAAGATAGCGTTATCGTCTCCATGTAAACTACATAAACGCGGATTTGAGAAAACAGTGGCGTCCATGCGCATGCATGTAACGTGTTCAGTCTATAGGCGTGTAGTGTTTCTTTACAAAGTGAGGTTGCCAACTACTGGTCTGGAAGATGAATAAAGCATTTTTAGTCACTTAATTGTTACATTTTAAAGGTTTAGCTTAATGTGTGACAAGAGACTCTCATTAATAATGACTCATGCTTGTATTAAGTCAGTTTTTCTATTCTCAGTTCCAGCTCATTTCAACCCCTTGCGTGTGAAAATGAAGAGGTACTGGACATAAATAATAATAATGATAAAGAAAAATAATAGTATGCTATTAATCTATTACATTGCACATTCTCAAAACCCTTGCTGTAAACACACACAAACACAAGCCTGGCAGATTATAAATCATGCATTTTGCCATTAAAGATTCATGCAGTTCATAAAGCATAACTCTGGGTGTTTATATATACATATGTTTTTCCACACTTAATATGATTTTTCTGGCTTACTGGGTTAGCCTGTGCATCGAATGGAGTATCTTTCAAGAGGGGTTTAGAGAAACATGGCCACTCATTATTTTGAGAACCATCTGCTAGTCGAGGTACAGACTGCAGAAAGATCTATTTCCTCTTCTACTCGATGATCTCCTGTAGCTGTTTGAACTTGAAATCTTTTGGTTATCAGCCCAGCTTCCTAACCACTACGCCACCATAACAAAACATTCAGAAGAGGGAATGAATCTAATTAAATGAAACATTTCATGGTCTACCAACTAAGCTACACTGGCTCCAAAGTCACCATCCACAGCCAGTCATGCCTCATTCCCTTCACGTCCTCCACTCTCCAAGTACAAAATGACAAATCAAGCAGCTTTACAACCCATCCATGTGCTTCTCAATAGCCACCAGGCACTGTTTGATTGTGTATCAGCTTCATGGAGCAGCGGATATTGGCTTTGTTTGCCTACGGCTTTGTCGTTTTTCATCTGGGTCCCTTTTTTTCTTCCATTTGGTATCTGAGTTCACTGAAATGTGTACAATTAGGATCCCGGAAAGACTAATAAACAAATTTGACAAACTGCCAGTACTCAAAGTAGAATGAATATACAAAATGAAAGAAATAAATCCATCCATTTTCCAATCCGCTTGTCCCATGTTAAAAACTAAAAATCAATATATATATATATACACACACACACACACACACACACACACACACATATACTGTACATATACATATACATATACATAAAATTGCAGAAAGTATCCGCAATAAGGTTTTCCCAGATAAAAAAAAAATATAGAGAGAATGAAAGATTCAGGATTCGGACACAACACTGACACCTCATGCAATCAGCTGTGTTGTTATTGCTTTGGCTTAGATGAATTAAATTAATCTTCTTAGTCGCCTCCAGGTGCTTCAAAAGCGATATCCTGCATGAGTTGCATTTCTCTGCCCACAAACAAATCTAATTTATTTATTAGGCAACAAAGCAGCACAATATGACTGATGATATTCCATTGCTTTTTGGGGTTCAAAACAGGCTGGAGAATCAGAATTGCATCTTTAGAGGCCTGTAAAATTAAGCTGATTTAACAAAGCTTGCTTAGTTTGGGATTGTCTCCACACTGGAGACAGAACGGGCAAATCAGAGGCACACAGTGCCCGGAAACACAAGGTAGCGCCATTCTCCCCCCCCCCCCATGCACGCCACTGAGAATCCAATTTTGGCTTGATTTGGAAGTCATGGAACCGCTCATAGGAAGTACAGAGAGAATAGAAAGGAGAGAAAGGATGCATTGAGGGAACACAGTCTGCCAGCTCCAGAATAATGTAAAATCCTAAAGACAGATAATTCACAGATTAGTCCGGATCAAGGCCGTGTGGAAGAGAAAACCCATCAGCGCCCCAAAAGGACTAGTGTGAATCCTTTTCTCAGGTGGAAATCAGAAGGTTTGCCAATTGTGCGAAATATTAAAATTACCATATGGAGTCTTTTTCATTCTGGTTAAAGCAGATTAAAATCTATTCAGGAAACTAATCATCAAAGTTCACAGCAAAAAGCCTATATTAAATTAAAATATAAATATTTAAAATTTGTATAATCTTATAGATAACTATCATTTATAAGATTTAGAAAATCAAAAAAAAATATATATATATTGATACAGTAACTTTATTTTTCAAATGAGCATTACATAGTTCAAAATACTGAACAAAACATTCACTTCAAACCCCTTCGAGAGCGCACATAAATTCTTCTTAAATGTGGAGTTATCGACTCAATTTCACACCCTCATGGATCATACTTCACATTTTCTTTCTCAAGCATATGCTTTTGTGTAGAATTCAATCTGTAAGGGACATGAGGGAATTTGCAGCCAACCTAAATTTAAACCAGAGTTCAATTTACTCTGGATATATGACAGTGATGTATCAAAATATGATGAGTATTGCTAAGATTTACACACTCCCTGAGCACACTAAAAATTTAGGCAAGGACAGAAACACCACAAATCACAGTCAATGTTGGTGTCACTCACTGTAATAAGTACGCTTTCATAAGCTTTAAAAATGGCAGCAGTCTTCAGACTTTAATTGAATCAGTTCTGTTTGGAATGATACTCAAGGGGGCAATGAAGAGCTCGGGAATGTCTGCCACCTTCTGTGTGGAACAAAGTCGGATTACGAAAAATGTCTGTTGGTAGGCAGCAGGAATGGGAATTGTGAGTATGCAGTGAAAAAATGTGTATTAAAATTTTAAAGCAGAAATGGCAACATTACAGTGATCCATGATTGAAATGATTCATGATTCAATTCACGATTCATCAATTTACTGATTCACCAATGAATTGATTCACTGATTCTTTCAGCATAAAGGCCCGTTCACATCAAGAACATTAACTATAACGATAAAGATAATTATATTGTTTTAAAAGTCATCACCACAACAACGATAATAACACAATATAACACTGGAATCACTTTCAAAATAAAAATTTCCCAGCTGATGAAGTATAAAAACATTGACAACCATCCTGCTTTTAAGAGACCAGGCATTTAAATAAGCAGATGACAAAACTTCAGCGTGTGCTTACGATAAACAGAAAGCTATCGCACGTTGGTGTGGGCGCTAATATTGTTATCGTGGTAACACTTTACAATAAGGTTCATTAGTTAACATTAGTTAACTACCTTAGTTAGCATTAACTAATAAAGAACAATACTTCTTCAGCATTTATTAATCTTAGTCAATATTAATTTCAACATTTACTAATATGTTATTAAAATCAAAGGTTGTATTTGTTAACATTAGTTAATGCACTGTGAAGTAACATGAACAAACAATGAACAGCTGTATTTAAATTAACTAACATTAACAAAGATAAATAAATACTGTAACAAATGTATTGCTTATTGTTAGTTAATTGTATTTAATACATTAACTAATGAACCTTATTGTAAAGTGTCACCGTTATCATTATAGTTGTTAATGGTATGAACAGACCTTAACAGAACACAGTAACAACTCTTGTTTAAATGCATGTCAAACATGACAAAATGAATGACTTGCGGTTCAGTAAGTGAATCTGAATAATTCACTAACCAGTAATTCAGTTTGATCCAAACTGCCTCACAAGACTCATTTGTTTGGGAATCAAACTACACTGCTTTGTCTGATGCAAGAATGCATACTCAAGAAACAGAATTACATTTTCAGCATTAAAAACATTTTGGTGCCCATTTGGTACTCACAAGTACTCACAAAAAATACATTGGTGCCCATTTGGTACTCACAAGTGGTGGGCTTGTTGCAGTTGTGCCCGTGCCGGAAATACTGTGGGTTCTCGATCACTGGGATACGGGTCATACCGATCACCACAGCGTCAGGCCCAGCGTCCAGGGTACACGGGGTTATGATGCCGTGATTGACGTGGTGGAGGGGGCTGGCGGAGTCTTCTTCACCGCTGATCACAGCCACGGGTCCTGCAGAGAGAAAAAGAGAGCCATCACACAAAATGACATTGGTTGCTTAATGGAAAATGAATGCAGCGTAATACATCTGAGAGGGAAAAGCGGGCAGGCTCATTTGTCAGAATAAACGTTATCTCTTAGAGCTGCGACTGGCCTCTGAGCTCTTCTCTGTCATTTGGTCACACATTAACCGCCTCGGCCCGATCCAACCCCAGAAGCCTCAGCTGCCGTGGCCCCGGGCCACGATAAATACTGACTCCCCAAGTTTCCCAAAGTCCCATCATCGGCTCATTTAGTGGCGTCAACAAAAATACGCCCACATTCAGTTTTGGGCCTCCAAGCTGGCAATAAATAAATGTCAGGCCTAGACAATAAGGAAGGCCTGACGGGTGCCATGAGAGAGTTTCAGGACAGCTGACTAAACCAGCACTTTCCCAATAGGGTCATTGCTGCATTTATGTTATACATTTTTGTATCATTTCTTCCATTATTGTTCCTGATAAATAAAATAAAACAAACATTAAATAAACATTAATTATTTAGGGCTCTATCTTGCACCCAGCGCAATTGACTTTGTACACCGACGCATGTATCATTCCTATTTTGCACCCGCGCACAGCGGACTTTTCCCTCCACAGACGCACGTCGGTAAACTAGCAAATGCATTTGCGCTCCCGGGGGCGGTTCAGCACAAAGAGGAGGCGTGCTCCGGCGCAAACGTTCCCTGATGCTATTTTGCAGGTTTAGAAAACAATTCCGCCACTAAACAGGAAAAACCTAGTCTAAAGTCAGTGGCGCGTTGCGCATGTTATTCATATGCTATTTTAAGGCCGCATGCTTGGCCATAATCAATGTAGTTACTTTGATTCTCTCATCTACACAGAAGCAGCAGTTTTCATTTTTGCAAATCATACATTATTACGATAGATAGATAGATAGATAGATAGATAGATAGATAGATAGATAGATAGATAGATAGATAGATAGATAGATAGATAGATAGATAGATAGACAATTTATTATAAAAGCATACATCTAGCTTACACATTTACCCAAATTATCATACGCCTAATTTGGGTGGGTTTCTCCATCCCCAATGTCACTTCTCTGTGTTTTACGGCCCTGACGAGAACGTCGGTCTCCTCGGCTGTGAACCGCTCCTGGCGTACGCCTGGCAAATCCGCCATTATAATAGCAAACCCCCATGGAACAAACGCACCTGCTCTTAAAGGGAATGTGAGATGTCACTCTGATTGGTTTATTTCACGTTACGCCCAAACCACACCTATGAATAATGAAGCAACTTCAGACCAACCCATTTTAGATTTGCGTCGGACACAAGAGTCATTTATCCCGCCGGTATAATAGCAACAGCGCCCAAGACCCGCCCACAAAGTTACTTGCGTTTCGCGCTTGATACTTGCGTTTCAGATTGTTAAAATAGGGCCCTTAATGTTTAAATACAAACAATGTTGTATATCTTTAAATTTGTAAGTTGTTATATAAATATTTAATATAGCAGACTGTTGAGCTCTGAATAAAGCTCCTTTCACACAGAGATTCCGGAAAATACACGGATAATGTGTCCCGGGATCGTTTGATTTTGGTTCATTCCCGGAATCTGTGAGTGCGTTCACACACATCCCGTAAAGATCCCGTAAAGACACGTGACTTCAGGACGTCAGATGTCAGTTCTGCTGATAACTCCTCTTCGTCATTTCTACACGAAGACGAGTCCATGCTCCCCAGTAGCGCCACTGGGTTTGCCGTGTCATCACTACGACACACCCCTTACGGCATTGGTCCTGGCTTTTGTTAACACAGGGCGCGTTCCGGGACTGATCCCGGCAATGTTACTAGGTCCCGATCTCGGCATCAATCCCGGGACGTGTTTGCGTTCACACAGAAGGCACTCTAGCAATTTTACAGTGTGAAAGGGGCTTAAGTGAGCTAACATTTGAATGCTTTGAATGTTCGACAACATGTTATATTGTGAGAACATACAGAAACACCCAAGAGTTTCAGGGTCGAACTGAAGATTCACATTTAGGCTATTTAGTTCATAAGGTCAGACATCTTGACACAAGGCCAATGAGTGAACTGGATATAGACAGAAAGAGCCAGTTATTATTATTAATTGATGTCATAGTACTCAAAGAAAGCTTAATGTTACAAATAAGCATAGCTGCTTCAGTGTTAGAGACACAAAGACTCATAAGAAAATTATGAAGAAACACGTAGAATATGCATTGGAATTGTTTTTCCCCTCAGGGATTTTCCCCTCCTTTGGAAGGTATCATGACAGGAAGACAGTCGGTAAAGTAAGCCATACTAAAGGAAAAACAAGTAAACAAATCTATAAATGAGCTGAATATTTTGAAATATCTACCGAACGCTTCTCTAATTTGAATGACTACTTTATTAGGAAGCATACCAGTCGTCATTAAGGTTTCATTTGGAATTTAGTTGAACTGCAAAATGAAAAAGACTTTTATCTGATCTTATTCTGCTCTTTGTGAACTTCAATCAGAAATCCAAATGTAATGAGCAGCCGCAAATCGCATTTCTGGCTATAAATTGAGATTACTTTGAGACAATAACAGTGGTCTGCTGTGACACATTTAAGTGGAAATCTTGGGGAAAAGTCTTAATTAGTTTTAGCCTTTAAGACAGGAGACAACGTTCAATGTCAAATGACCCCTGCAGCTAATTGGGTCATTAAAATACTTTTCTTTTCTTTAATTGGAAAGTCTAAAAGCCCCAAAAGAACCATTACAATAATTTTTGTAAATAACAAAAGTCTTAGCCAGGTGAAAAAATAACTAACACGATTACTCCTGTTCTTTCAAACCATCACCCTGATGATAGTCATTACTATTATTATTAATATTATTAATATCATTATTATTCAATGGTTCAAGTCATCCATTCATTTTATCCTCAAAATGAATAGATGTTTTTCATTAGCTCAGTTTTTGCTTATCCGTGCATTAGTAATATTACATATTAAGCCTCAAACTAAAAGCACTCCTTAAAATTCCTCCTTGGTATCTTCAGGTTATACTTAGAGATGTGCAAGGTCAAACGCAGCTGTTAATGCGCTTCAAAATAAATACATAAAGCATATCAAATGGCACTTTCAAAATCCTATTATACAGCTGGCACGGTGAATTGAAGATTGCATTCACTCGATGTTGCCTTTTGGCATTTCGAGTTAGAAACTCCATCAATAAAGTGCTGGAAACAATTTAGGTGGCCGAACAGAAAATGGGTAGCTTCCTCTTGTTGTCATCATCTCTATTGACCTAGACAACTGTGTTTTATCCATAAGTTTCCATTTATTTTAAAGGACATCATTCTCAGACTGTCTGACAAAAAGACAAATATATTCTATATTCCAAAGGATACGTTTTCAGAAATCATTAAAATAACAAAAACACATGTATAAAATAAGCGCATGTATTATCAAGCTGCTTTAAGTGTACTTTGAGGTCTCTGCTGGGACTGAGCACTACATAAAACGCTTAAAAAAACACATTTCAGTGATGAATTATGTTTTTATTCCTTCTTCCCGTACAATGAAAGCCTCAAGGCCAATATTATTTAGTGCCTACAAGGAGACATTATTTGATCTTTTCTTCTATTTATGCATCGGAAGAACAAAGTCAGTTTAATAAGATTGTGAGATGGGCGGAAGAGAACCAGCAAAACCTCCATAAAGACAGTTTCTATGGGGTGGGAGGGGCTAGAATGTAACTGGAAGTGCCTGAAATTAGATTGTTAACGACGGCTGTAAGGATGATATTCAAGAAATAATGTTACATTTTGGTGTGTTCCTCAAACCTATTAAATGCAGAAGAGAGCCCCAATTTCCATTTATATTCATTATATGGAAAAGAGCAGCCTGGACATTCTCCTAAATATTTCTTTTTGTGCTTCACTAAAAAAATTTTTTTTCTCACAGACATGAGAAAATTAACGACAGACTTTTCATTTATGGCTGAAAACACTTTAAATCATTGTGAATATATGCAGCCATGTGTAAAAAAAAAAGTTTTTAAAATGCAGATGATGTGCTTCCCCTTTCTGGGCTGATTATCATACAGAATTCCACTTACAAGAAGTTTTCACACAGTTGTTAATTAGTGCTGAAAATAACTGCGGTAATCCTGCATGAGGACATGCATTACACATGCAAACTCGCACACAAATTATCCCCTTGCTGTATGTATCACAGCAACTTCACACAATTTGTGCCATACGAGTGACAGCACTGCATGATAGACGTGTGTATTGTAACCCAGAATTACAGTGAACTCACTTTTTGTCATCGCAATGATTTTTCCGAAGTATGATAATAGTGGAGCTGTCTAACACATCTAAATGAGGCAGGAGGGACTCATCAAAACCGAGCGCTTTCTGGAACATATGGAACCATCCTAACCACAAATAACTGATTTGAAACCACAATGAAATATATATATATATATATATATATAT
This sequence comes from Rutilus rutilus, assembly GCF_951802725.1. Lineage (NCBI taxonomy): Eukaryota > Metazoa > Chordata > Actinopteri > Cypriniformes > Leuciscidae > Rutilus > Rutilus rutilus. The sequence goes on from NC_140233.1 coordinate 10,564,992, forward strand.
ATATATATATATATATATATATATATATATATATATATTACAACAATTATAAATAAGTATAATAATAATAGTGATAATAATAATAATAATAATAATAATGTATCTAATAGCAATGTTAATAATAATACAAATAGGCCTAATATAATGTTAATAATAATGCAATAGTCCTATTTTTATTATTATTATACTTTTTACTATTATTGAATATATGCACTGAAATTGTACATATGACAATAATTTAACAAAATATTATTATTAAATTATTAATTATAATTAAATTACAATTTTAATTAATTCTATTTTAATTAATTTTTTATATATTATATTATACAATTATTTGTATTTTATTTAATATATTTTGTATTAATATTATATTAATACTAGTTTTAATAATTGTACAAATTAATAATAATAATAATAATAAATGACAAATGTATTGTAATTTTATATAATAATAATTATTAAGTAATATTATTTTATATAATACATATACACTTTAACATACATTATTCAAAATTATTATTATCATTATCATTTCTAGTATATATGTATATAATACATTATTATTATTATTATTATTATTATTTATCTAGCTTAATTTCTTAATTTTCGAACTATGGCAAAGTGTACAATTTTACTTTGTATTTGTAATTTATTTAAAAAAAATCAACCCAATCAACAACCCAAATGAACAAAAAGCGAAAGGCTTCTGAGCAGAATTACATTTTGCGATTGGGTTTTGGGCAAAAACAATATAAACCAGGTTTATCTTCTCACTCATGTTTCTGATATGATCACAGATATATTTTGGAGTGTTTACACATGCAAAACGCATAGTTAGCTAAACATTGGTTATCGTGACAAATCCAGAAGGAAACACGGTTTATCATGACTGAGAATCACACTGCACGCAGTCAGAGACGGGCATAATCAAAACTGATCTCAATCTCTCTGCTCTTTTTTCGAACGTACACTTTTAAACACGCACACACCTGCTGGGACCGATTCTGCGCAAAAGGTGACAGGGACGATTGATCCTGTTTATAAAGGCATCTGAACCCTAGCTGTCTGAAAGCCATTTGCCTGGAGTTGATGTGGCTTCCTTTGATGTTGAAAGTCCACTAAGCACTGTATCTCAGGTAGCTATAAAAGATAAAACAGGCACTATCCATGCCCAATTCTCTCTTATGGCAATTGTGCGCTGATTGCAATGCAAAGCAACCATGCAAGACCAGCACGAATAAATTACTCACATTACTTCCTCTGATCTCACCAATGTGAATTGAAGTGTCTCCTTGACATCAAACCACCTCGTTCGAGAGGGAGAGACAGAGAGAGAGAGAGGTACAGACATGGGAAAAGGGATGATTCATACTTTCCTTAGCATATGAGCCTGATTGGAAGTGGTAGAGCTGGAAAATCAGCCATATAAAAACACTCAAGCCACTTCCTATGGCCGTAATTGCACTGTCCCTTTTGCTCATTCCCGTGCAAACCACTGTAATGGCCTGAAGTCGGTTGCTTTTCTTGTTTTCCTGATCTGTGAATTGCCCAGATATATCTGTGGTGCCCCTTGGTGTCAGCGGCAATGACAAAACTCTTTTGTTGGGTAAACAGAGAATATGAACACAGTGAATCGGCTCCCCGGTGTTCTGACTGCCTGCAAGGCAGACAACAATGCAGTCTTCATCTCGCCACTTTTCTCTTCGAAAACACTCTTCAATAGCGTCTCGGTAAGCATGTCTGGACTCAACAGTTATTTACACAAAACATCCTCAAACATAAAGAAACGCTGGGTGTGAATTGTAGGAATTATTTTCATTGGATTAGACATGAACAGGGAACAAATAAGGAAGTCTTTCAACAAATGACCAATTAACGGAGAAGCTTAACATTCAGAAAATGTACATAATGCAAGAGATATTTTCTTCTATGAGGGTTATATAGAGAGAGATAGATAGATAGATAGATAGATAGATAGATAGATAGATAGATAGATAGATAGATAGATAGATAGATAGATAGATAGATAGATAGATAGATAGATAGATCTGACTATGAATTGTCTAATACTGTTGAGAAGATCTGTTGAGTATAGAAAACTATTTTACAGACATTTGATGCGTTTAAAAGTACCTACCATTCATGCAAGGTTGTTCTTAGGTTAGCATATCTAATATCTCTCTCGAAAAAACAAAACAAAAAAACATGGGACTTAAGCCTCTTATGCTTTTTTATTTTAATGTAACTCAAGTGCACCGTAAAGAAAGTGCCTAATAGACCTCATTTGCTGCTTATTTCCTCTTCAGTGAGGACGGCCCACTATTCACTGACAAGCGCAGAGGAAAAATGGAACGATTATGAGGAGAAATTTTTCATAGAGTGCCTCCTTAAGTAATAAGCAGCTCGTTCGCTCGGTATGAGAGATGGAAATGCGGAAACACTTTGAAAACAGCAGCTTACTAGTTATCACAATTTCATCTCTGTGAAACAGATTAATAGTACAGCAGCTCCTGGAGCCTCAGGTGTACTAAAGACTCGCCGCCCTTTCTAATATGCATTTCAAATACACTTTCCTTGAACATTAGCTACATTTATTAGTGCTCATACTCCGGTTTAGATATTTTAGGGAGTGCAACGAACACTAATAACACCTCACAATGTGCCATTTGTTGAGGAATCTAGTGCTATTTCTTTTCAGACTTACAATTTTACCCCAACCAGACTCGAATTTGCAAGCTTAACTCAAATGCTACATGCTAACCGCTAACCCTCAGTTCTGATTCGTTTATGCACCTATTTTAATAATTTTTTCCCTTCTCAGCTTGTCACAGTATACAGTACTCTTCCAGCACAAATCAACAACGGCATGATTAGCTCCCTATGTCATAAAACAATGTTAGCACCTTCGCTAGTCAACAAAACAGAGTCCCGGTACAGGAAGCATTAATATCCCCTGCCAGCACCTCTGCAGTCGGGCCAAACAATGAAAAACCGGCTGGAACATAAAGGCAGTCAGTCATCTTTATGTTTCTTAACAAAGTAGGCCATAGTCACAACATTCAATGTGCATTTTGTTTATAGCTGTATAAACGCCCGTGGAGCTGGAGGGGAAGGACAGGACAGCCGCTTCGCCCTGAAGGGACAGATGAAGAAGCAAATAGTGACCAAATCTCCGCAAACATAAATCTGTCAGACACACACACACAACATTAGCAAGATAAAGGACACTAGCACAAGACTGAAACCTCTTTGTATCTGAACAGCTAAAGGTTGGTTCTTATTATAAAGGAGAAAAACGATTCTTTGCAACTATGATGGCAGGCGCTATTATTTTGATTTTAGCAAAAATAAGATTGTGAAGAATAGAAGTGCAGCTCAGTACACTTTCTTAAAGTGATAGTTCACCCAAAATTGTAGCCCATACAAGACGTGCACAATCAATAGATTATACATGTATTTTAATATACGAATAAATTGTAAATAAAAATAAATATAAAGTCATATATTTAAAGCCTGGGACGATGAAAAATAGATGCAATTTAAAATAAAGTTCTATATTTAAATTCATAGACTAATATTATTATTATTTATGGATGGATGGATTGATGGATAGAAGTAGGTCAGTCAGGCAGATAGAACGATAGATAGAACGATAGAATGATAGACAGAAAGATAGAACGATCGAACGATAGATAGATAGATAGATAGATAGATAGATAGATAGATAGATAGATAGATAGATAGATAGATAGATAGATAGATAGATAGATAGATCTGACTATGAATTGTCTAATACTGTTGAGAAGATCTGTTGAGTATAGAAAACTATTTTACAGACATTTGATGCGTTTAAAAGTACCTTTTAGGTTTGGCCAATGGACTGGGACCATGGGTGTATAAGAGCACGGGGTGCCAGTCGCAGGTGTGTGTCATCTTCCGGGGCCGTGACGTGAGTGTTGACGTGTATTGTCAGTCATAAAGACCGCTGAAGCTCCTGAGCCACTGACTGTGCTGTTTACTGGTGTGTTGCGGGTTAGAGAATTGAATGTGGACATTTGAGACGGTTAAGGAAAGCATGTATGTACGACGACGTTTGTGTAATGAGGTTTCTATGGGTTGCTTCTGAGCGGGTACTAATTTGTATGCTTTACATAGTCTAAAGTCTATCCGCACTCTCCGCCGACGAGTTTATCGGGGATATCTGGCTCCATGCATCGCTAGAATTCGGGATATTAATCCCGGTGCAACATGTTCTATCGTGAGAATACTTGCTCGAGCCTGAAGTCAGGGGAGAATGAATGGCAGTGTAACATTTTCTGTTTTGTTTTTAGGCGATGGCGGCATTCTGATCAAGTGCTATGCTCTGTGCCTCCTCATAAAGTTGCTGTTCTGTTTCCACTGGATTATTCCGTGTCTAGCACGGGCCTGATATGCTTCCAATGAGCTTTTCATGTTGTTTTTAAGTGAACTTTCTGAGCTTCCTAAGCTCTGTTGCGGAAGTGTGTCTCAGTGATATGCTTTAAGTTCCTTTTGTTTTTCTTTTATGGTTTAATTTCTTTAATTGGTTTCAAATGGTTTGGTATTTCTGAATTTGTATTTTTGTTTCAATTCATTTATTGTGATTATTGGATATATATTGATTTCATCTAACCATTATTACGGTTGAGCTATACTGCCAAATTTATTTAATTATTTGTTTATAGTTCTTTAATTTGAGTTTGTTTATGCTTTGGTTTTTTTGTCAATTGTGATTTAGATCTGCGTAGACCCGGGTGGGACCGAGTAGTTGGTTCCTGCCTGGAACTACAGTTAATTTAGACTTTATATTGTCAAATTATTGTTTTGCTTATGCATATCTCTACTTCATCTTAATGTCCATTTCTCTCTTGTTGTCGGCAGGATCTGGGCACCCGGGGGCAGACGAGTGACCTTCTTTGGGTGGTGGCATCCTTCACTGTGTGTCGTGCTCTTCACTGACATTAGTCGGTGTGTGTGCTAGTGTGTGTGCACTGTGATTTGAGTGATTTTCATTATTTAAGGGTGATATTCTTTCTGCGACTGCCCCTGTTGGTAAGCCCCCGTTCCTTTGCCAGTAATACTTGAACTTCCCAAATGAGATGAGTGTGGCTGTCTGTCAATGCCTCTTTTAAAGGGATACTCCACTTTAAAATGAACATTCTGTCATCATATATTCACCCTCATGTTGTTTCAAACCTGTATGAATTTCTTTCTTCTGCTGAACAGAAAGGAAGATATTTAGAAGAATGTCAGTAACCAGACTGGTCTCTGGTCTCATTGACTTCCATAGTAGGAAAAAAATATACTATGGAAGTCAATGAGACCAGAAACTGTCTGGTTACTGATATTCTTCTAAATATCTTCCTTTCTGTTCGGCAGAAGAAAGAAATTCATACAGATTTGAAACAACATGAGGGTGAGTATATGATGACAGAATTTTCATTTTAAAGTGGAGTATCCCTTTAAATTGTCTATGCCTCTTTTAACTGTCAATAAAATATTTTTGTATGTCGGAAAGTGATAACAACTTGAGTTTGCTGAGCCCGTGTATAATTGGTGCTCCGCCTCACCCTATAGTACCCGCTCTGCCACAGATAGATAGATAGATAGATAGATAGAACAATGGATGGATGGATATTAAATGTTTGTCTATGCTTCACAGCTATGTTGTTGTTGTTCACGTCAAACAAATATTCTCTTTCCTTTTATGTTAACTCTCAAGGACACTGACATGTTTAGCTTTGTTCGCTCAAGGTCTGCCGTTTAAGATGCAATGTGAAGAACAGACAGAAGATGACATGGACTCAAAAACCCGCTTCCAGAGAACGGTCCATGTTAACACACCGGTCTCACATTTATGCGTAATGCTCACATGTACATTCACTACAAACCATGCAATATTTCGAACGTGCGAATCACAACAACGTGCAAAGGCTTACATACAGTACCGGCACTGCTGAAGTGTTTCACGCTCAGCAAATTCCCCTGGTTAGGACACAGTACTGCAAACTGCAACGCTCTGTTTGAGACTCAAAGGATCCTCATAGCTTATGACTTTCTCGGACGTAATTATCTCTGAATGTAATCAGTTAGACAATCAAATCAAAGCAGTCAATATTTTGTCATGTATTATTAATTTGAAGTCAATATTTTAAATTAATAAAATTGTGCTAATGAAAATCCAACCACAGAAAAAAAGAAAGAGAAAACAATCGCTGTCCCAAGTGACTAGCTGCTAGCATGAGCGCACATCTCTCCATCATATGAGTCACAGCATTGCTTTAAAATTCTGCCCACGGGTATCGCGGTTTCATTCTCCTTCATTATGTCAACTGGCAGTGTGTAATGGCACCCCTAGGGGACTGGAGGTCCTCGTCGCGTGTAACCTTGTAGTGACCCTGTGACGTCTCGAGCATATCGCAATTGGCAACTGACCAGCTTGTGTCCTAAATGGAAAAATGAAATATAGCCATATGTTTGGGCTGCCAATATTCCTACAACTCCAGGAGCGATTTTGTAAAGTGACGCAAGATCTGTGACAGTAAATCAGAGTGCGGTATCGCTCAGGTGCACCTGACGCCTCTATACGGTATTTTACCCTCAGAGACCCCCCTCTGGTGAATCTTAGATAGAGGAATAGAGGAACCGGAGGAAGGGAGGGAGAAAGGGAGAAAGAGAGAAAGAGAGCAAAGAACACATATCAACTGGAATGGTGACAGCCACACACATTCATCGCACAAGGAAAACATTTGGCTGATTGTACGCACCGCAGTGAGGCTTCACATGGCTGGCAGGTGTTTGATTCCTGTGGAATGCTAATGACCCTGATCTCCCAGAAGAAGAAGAAGAGGAGAGAGAGAGAGAGAGAGAGAGAGAGAGAGAGAGAGAGAGAGAGAGAGAGAGAGAGAGAGAGGCTGATTGTTGAAATGAAAATCTGACTTGAGAGATGAGCAATAATGTAACTGACTACAAAACCTGCCCACAAAAAGTGCATAGCAATCTTTTGGCGTGTTTAGGTCGTGTCAGAATGATCTTATTTATGAGCTGAACGCACATGAGCTCCACCAAGTCGGCATGAAATGGAAATTCACCCAATCTATTTTTTAAATGCATGTCATTGATCTTATTGTGAATGATTCATCAATGCATACATTTTACATTGTAATTTTTAATCAAAATGTCATGACTCAATCTTACTCGATCTTTAAAAGCATTGCGAAATGTTCAAGAAGCTACACAATCTCATTTTGCAGCCTGGGTTGTACGTTATATCGCAACTTTTAAGTTAATACCACTGCGAAACCTGTTCCTTTCTTTTCAATTAAAGATTTGCGGTGTAAACAAGTTGTACATTTTTACGGTACCATTTAGTTTCTAGCTTGACAGACACAACTCACAGGGTTCTCAAGTCTCACGCATTGGCCGTGAGACACACGCAATTCAACCAGTTCACACGCTCACACGCCACACCGTGTATTTCTCACGCTGAAAAGGCAATGCCAACCAAGTTGTCCTGCAAGCTTTATATATAACGTTGTATACGAGGCAAAGGCACACAATGTGAAGTTTCCTGCCGCCAGCACGTATCTCGGCCAGATTGCGTTCGTTACTAGGCAACATAGATGCGCGAACACACGGAAGTTGACGGAACATTCTCGGCCACCGTACGTTCGTTACTAGCAGAGAATGTCTAATATGGCGAGAAGTTTCACTCTCAGTACACTTCCGGCTTCTGAACTGGTTGCAGTTCCTCTCTGATTCCATATGAGGGCGCTCACAGGACGAGTGCAGAATGAATGGAGGTCTATGGCGCTATACCAATAAAAATCCACTTTTCTCAGGATATAATTTTTTGTCTAGTAATTTGAATGTTGTATTCGAAAGGAGATGCAAATAAATTACACATTGCTGGGTGTTAGATTTTTTTGAGTCACTTATTTGCTTTAAAAAGTATTTTAAAGTGTCAATGACGTCATACACGTACGACCAGAGATACTGCTTAACGGCAATCCTTCACTCACTCTGGTGCTTTCGCGCTCTGGACTTTCTTTTCACTCGAGGCATCGACAACACAGCTGACACAGGTAAACACACCTGCTAGAAGAGTTTTTGTTTCGTTTGTTTCTGGTCCCGCTGCGGATGACACGATGCCATCAAGCGGTATCTCTGGTCGTAATCAGTCCTTCACTGACCAATCAGCGTTCATTAGCAGAATGCTAGCGTGTTATGGGCAACAACAACTCAACCTGTAAGAAATCAAAAGGACATAAGTACTCGTTCATTCAACTTTCGACCTATATCCCATGTTGAACTTGCAAAATCTACAATCAGATCTGAGATTTCTCAACGGCAATCGGGTGAAAGAGGCAAATTTAGCTGTCTAGCCCCATTGACTCCCATTCATTTTGCACTCATGGCGATCGCCCCCAGTGGAACTCTGGTGGTACTACAACCAAAATTCGGTACAATAGAGCTTAATAGGGAGTGGGCAGGCTCTCCGTAGACGGGCTCTGTTACTAGGTAACCAACAACATCGCGCGAACACGTCGTGATGGAGAAGGCAAGTTGGAAGAAAGCTCGTCTAACATTTTTAGGCTAGATAGAACATTTAATATATAGCCCATCGTATACATTATTATTGATGCAGCCAAAAACTCTACAACTAGAAAAAAAAAGAGCTATAGAGAGTATTTTGCTAAACATGTGTACTATATTACATATTTATTATATTTTTACTTATATCATTAAATAAAGTTGTTATTATAATAAAAAAAAATGCATTATATTTAATCTGAGTTATTTTTAACCTTAAATAATACTGCCAGCTGATGTTTACAGCATTAGGTGAGTTGTTTTTTTCTTGAGAAAAATGAATGCCTATCTTGTGTAGCCTACCTAATATTTATCCAAATGAGTCAATATTAAATCAAATCACAATAATTGAATTTAATTGAAATAATAAAAAAGCATAGCTTACCAGAAATTGTACCATGTAAACATTGTAACATGTTGTCACTAAACCTAATAAAATTCAGTTTAGTTACTAAAATGTTTTGGCAATCACAATACACTTATTGTGATGCAATAAAAAAAATTTACAGCCCCCCCAATCCCCCCTAACAACCCTTGTCATTTATCAGATTTTCCAATTGTTATAATTTCAATTTGTGCTGGTTAATTATGAACAATGGGTAAAATTGGGGGGCGGGGACGGGCGAGGGCGGGGCTCCATTAGGACTCCTCCCCTAACCGCATGTGATCTCACTCCAAGCTTTTGATAAAACTTGAGAACCCTGTAACTCATATAGCTGGTTTATGAAAGACTTGACCAAACTACATTTCCTATAATGCGCATTTTTCATTAGGCTGCATTAGCATTAAATGCTAAACAGCTTCCTGTTTTTGTCAGGAAGAACGAAAAAATTTGAAATTGTCCAGAGAACCTATTTTATTCAGACTAAAAGCACAAAATTTGATATCACAAGTGTCTTTAGAGTTACATGATTCATAGCAATCACAATATATTTCAAAATAGTTAGCATTAGCAATTAGCCATTCTCAGTTTGAGACCAGCAGGTTTTAAGGTCCGAAGCGGAGCTAATTTCTCCGGTCTGCCTGCCTATTGTACAGTTAAAACTCTGGTGGAAAGGTGTCTCTATATGGGGTGCATTGTCAAAATGGAATCCTGCCGGTAAACTGCCTATTATATTTTAGAGAGAGAGAAGCTGAGACGAGTGCTGTAGACGGGTGTAGAGATAGGCAAACAGGAAGAGAGGCCACGGGGGAGTTGAGGGGACAGAGAGATGGACAGAAGGAAGATAAACTATCAGAAAGAGGAGAGCTGAGCGCCAGGAGGGACCACACGGGGCCAGGACCCTCATTTGTTAGCCACCCAGGCAGACGAGACTCCTGTGTGCTTTTATTGAACCGTGTCTTCCTGATAGATCTCTACTGCCCATGTAGAGGGGATGGGAGACAATGACCTGTTCTGACTATGAGTCGTGCAATCCACTTCCTGTTTTGGTGCCGCCCACCCCCCCCCGTCACATGTTCCTGTATTCTCCCTCTCCTCTACTGCTCGGAACGGACTGCTTACTCCACACTGTATATATTGACACATAAAACAAAATATAATAATCATAATATATGCATAAACCACAGTTAAAACTTAACCAACTTTTTTTTTTCATTTTTTTTTTTTTTCATTAAAATGACTTAGTTATGCAAACCATGATTGAGAATAGAATGTCTGCATGAATTACAGCGATGGAAATTTAGTGGGAAAAGGTGATTAATTATGAAAGCAAAAAATCGTCCTAAAAAACATGCTTAATTTTCTTTATATAATTATTTTAAAAAATCGTCTCTGATTTTTGAGTGAGCTGTGACCTGGATATTTTCTCATGAGATTCATCCATATAGTTCACGGAGTACAGTCCACTAATTATATATATATAAAAAAAGCCCACTGTAAAAATAAGTTGCTGCATTACATTTTTAAGTACAATCAACTTATATGTTTAAGTAATTTCAACTTAAATTACATTAAACTGACTTTAAAAAAATGAGTAGAATCTTGGATAACTTTATTTAACAATTTTTCATTTTTAATTCAACTTAAAAAACAACAACATCTGATCATATAATAAGTCAATAATAAGAAAAACCCTGATTGGCATTACTTTTAGTTCATTACTCTTACTGGAAATGGAAGGTTGAGTCAAGCATGTTGCATTATGGGATATACATACCTCAATATATTCTGTTGTTCACTGCAATTTTGCAAGATGTACTAAATAGGTCATTCAGGTATTCAGAATATGCATGCATGCATAATATACACAGTGGACATGTTCTATACAGCAGAATAAAAAGAGTATTGTGGTAGTCAGCTATTTTGAACCAAGAAAAAGGAACATCTTCCTCTCACCTGTCTGTAAGACTCCCTGCCTTCCTCCCTCACTCACTCCCTATCATGCCCATTTCTCCAGTGTCATTTCTTTTCAAAAGCTCCTCTCCCTTTGCTTTAGATGGCAGGTGCATGACCAAATGAATACAGATTCTGTGGATGTCTCAGCATGACGGCGCCTAATCAGACGGCTCACAGGCAGTGTGAACACACTTAAACACACCTTCCCTTGCCCTCTATCAGCTCCATCCTCTCCCACAAGCTTCACGTGAAACGTGTGTATCTCCCCCATCAACGAGGGAGACGGAGAAAACAAGGCAGAGAAAAGCCAGGAGGTGACCCATGATAAATATGAGGGTCGTGTCGCTCCGTTCTAGCTGGTTCATGGATCTGCACAGGCCTGGATTCTCAATTGTGTCTCTTGGGAATAATGCTGAATGTGAGTGTGTCTAGCGATAAGAGAATGTGCAATGTCTTTTTGCTCGGAAACACTGATACTAGAATGTTCTTCAGCTGTGAAAATGCGTATCTGAAAGGCCCTAACAAACTTCCCTGACAAACTAAACAAAAACAAGTCTAGTGAAAATTGCTGCTGATATTATTATGGAACCTTTGACTTATACTTTTAATTTCACTGCTGGGCTAGACACCGTCCCAAAGGGCAGAAAGTCTGCCTTCATTATTCCCCGCCAATTGTTGTTTTATCACCTAAAGGATTTTATACACCAGCTTATTGTGGTTTAAACAAAAAATATGAATGTTTTTCAGCAGCCGGGAGAGTCATAAGAGATATTTTAGGACTTTACACTTAAAATAGTTGAATGTTTCTTTGTTTGTGTATATTGCTGATTGTAATTCAGATAATTAAAGAAATCAGCAGTTTTCGGGGTACAGACTGTCCCGTCAGACTCTTTAGTCTGAGGAAAATAATATGGACATTACCTTTTCTCGGCAAATAAATAAATATGTATGATTTTTTTATACTGTAGCTTGTCAGCATTTTAATATTTTAATTCATTTAGTGTGACAATTTAATTTGATCAAATATTCAATTTAGTCTCACAATTAATATGATCAGCCATGAATCTGTCATTGACCTAATAATACTAATAATAAATGTTATTTTAAAATATTAATATAAAAAATATATAAATATGTTCTACTGTAGAAAATAATGTTTTATTATTGAAGTTATTATTATAAATAATTAAATAAATAATGAATAAATAAAACTATGTTTTGTAGAAAACAATTCACAATATAATAATAATAATAATACATATTATTTGAAAAATATGAATAATAAATAAAAATAAGGATAATAATTAATACATGTAAGGAAAAAAATATGTTCTACTGTAGAAAGAATTCACAATATAATAATTATGTTATTACTATTATTAAATATTATTGTTTTAAAAATATTATTAGTAATAAAAAAAAAAAACACAAACATAATAATAATATAGTCAATTTAGTTCACAGTATATAATATATTATTAAAGTCACACTATAATAATAATGATGATAATAAATATTATTAAATCATAAAATGTGATATATTTAGTGTGTTGCACTCTAAGAATGAAGTATTCTTCTTCATCCAAGGCTATAGTATACATCTCAATGATTACAATCCTAAATAGATGGGCATTGACTAAACACAAAGAAACGGTTCATAGGCAATATGCGGTCAATGTCTGCATAGTTAATTCATAGCCTGCTTGCACAATGAGCCACAAAAACTAGCCAATTTCAAGATAAGGTGGCACCGTGAACCTGTTCCCTTCGGATTGCTTTTTCTTCCCACAATGCTTTGAGTGTCGATTAAAGCAACAGGGACAGATAAATGTGATTCATTATGCATCGTTAGATAAAGCCTGCTAATCCCAAGAAAAGCTGTGATAACATGTCCTTCCTCTTGTCAGCAGTAAAAAGGAAACAAAATTCAACCTTCATAAGGTGTTAGCGCTTATTTGTGTGTGTAGACGAGCTGGTGCTTTTCAAAAGTGGGAAAGGGTTTATTTTGGTGTCTGAGATGTTGCTCCTAAAGTTGCTTCTAAACTTATTCTAAGCAGTTCAATTCTACAGATTATCAATAAAGTGTGTTTCCGAGCAATCTGAGGTATGCTGGTTGTTTCAGTGAGCCATGATGGCCAGACCGAAGAATCAAAAGCCGACACTAAACTGTTCAGACAGGTCAAGGTTTTTCATTTCAAAGCCATCAGGGTATTGAGATAGACATGACCTTTGTGGCGGCCCTCCTCTCTCCTCTCTCCTCGTGTAATTGGTTTACATGCGAGTGTGGCGGTGAGTGATGTCAGCACTATGACAGAGCGAGGCGTTGAGGAGACATCAAACACACAAACAAACCACTCTACCTTCACATGTACTTCTCTTTCCTGTCTTTCTCTCGGCGGGCCTTGATGTTATCCGGTTTGCTGTCTGGAACACTTTTGGATATTTACGTCACTTTTTTAATATTTTTTTTTTATAAAATGAATTCCTAATCATAATAGTAATAACAATAGTGCATTTCATTATTAAATAAAAGCATATTATTTTTATTATTATTTTATTATCATTTAAAATAAATTGTTATAAGGTAATTGATAAACAACTGTAATCAATAATACTGCTACAAATAATAAAATGAAACAATAATAATAATAATAATTATTATTATTATTATAATTGCTGTTGTTAATTTCAGTTGTGTTATAACCATTTATTAAGAATAATATTAAAATACAATATAACAATACAAATAATAATTATTATTATGTTTTATTTGTGATACTAGTATTATTAGTTTATATAAATATTATTCTTAATACATGGTTATAAATGGTAAATGAAAAGAACTGTAATATTATTATTACTATTACAATTACAATTATTATCATTAGTAGTAGTAGTAGTAGTAATTACAATTGTTTAACATTATTTATAATAATATTTATAATGATGATAATAATAACCATATGCTTATTTAATAATGAAATGTATTATTATTAATAATTGTATTATTTATATTCACTATTACATGAGTAGTAGTAATTACAATTGTTTATTATTTACCATTTATTATTTAGAATATTTAGAATAATATAATATTTGTAATGAGTATTATTAATTAATTATTGTTCTTGTTACTATTATTATTATACTGTATATACATGCTATTCTTAATAAAGGGTTATAAATGGTAAAATATATAAACAATGAAAAAAATGATTATTATTACTATAATTAGTAGTAGTAGTATTTATAATATAATGAGATTTATAATGATGATGATTATAATAATAACAAACATAATTTTATTTAATAATGAAATATATTATTATAGTAGTAACAAAAGCTTTTGACCATTTATAACCCTTTTATTACTATTATTATCATCATTAAATACAGTTTGTACATATGTATAATACAGAAATTTTAATCATGTTATTGCCAGATGTAAAGAAAGGCTATGTTCAATATTTTGTTATAGTGAAAAAGACATTCAAACATTTAAAAAACGTGGCTTAAGTGTCCTACAACTTTTTGGAGTCTCTGGAAAATCTGCAGGGATTAAACTTGAAGCGGGATAAAAAAAATGAAGCGTTCTTATAATAGCGACAGTACATTTTCTTGACAAACCAGTGGCCGCGCGACAAGCCGTCTGCCCGCCAGTCAGAGCCAGACAGGACGTCCTGCTTTCCAGGACTTTACAGCCAAACGCAGATGGGATGGGGACGGACATTGCGGCAAACACACAGACAGGTTCCTTCTCCGTCTCCGTCATTAGCCTGCGAGGTATTCCGGCGAGACGGGAGGAAATGAAGGCTGGATGTTTGCGCTTCCACCTGAGGATGTTGCTGGAAATTAAACCTAGCAGTGATATGAGATGAGTCGCAGTCCAGCTCAAATGAGAGTCCCAGTCACTGAGACGAAGTGTTATCCTTATTGAAATGCAACGAAAAATACTTGAAATTCATTTAACTTTCGCAATGTGACGCATTTCGTTTTACACGGTTCTGTACGACAGAGTACGATGCCACTGTCCTGAACACGCTCCCAAACACCAGATCCTATCGCAATGCAATTATCCCAAAATCAAGATGTTATGGGCAGGCAGATGGACAAATCTATATTCATAGCATTATGCAGTCCATCCCTGCGGTGCTTAAATGAATGGTAATGGATACCTCTGGCAGAAATGCATCAAAGTAGGGGACTGGTGAGGCACAGAGGTGCCGGCACTGGAGCCAAGTGACTGCATTAGATGTGGTACTCTTGTGTACATATAGCCATCTGACTCATGGGCTCATTCAGAGGCGGTGTGTGTTGTGTCCTTTCTCTCGACTGTGACAGGTTCACCGCTCTCATTTTGTCATATTTGTTGGGGCTGGTCTGGTGGCGGTCGTGTTTCATCAGTAATTGTGCAATGCTTCGGTCTAAGGTTTCAGGTTGCAGAACAATAATGTGTTTGACAATGACAAGGGACGTGTTCAGATGAAAGTTGATTGACCACCCAAATACTATAAATAAATATAAATGCATTACACAGCAGACTTTGCTTTAAAATAACAAGGCATGAAGCATAAATCAAGCTATTTCACAACATCAACAACTATGATAATAATAATAAACTATTTTATTCATGTTTTGGTTAATAATAGATGATGATAATGATAACAATAATAAATCATTATTATTTCCATTATTATTATTATAGAACAAAAATAATAAATAAATACATAAATCATTATTTATTATTTATTTATTGTTTATTGATATTATTATTATTATTATTATTATTATTATTATTATTATTATATAATAAAACTGGTTTGTCAAGGAATTTTCTGTGATAAGAATGCTTAATTTTCAAGTTTAATCCCTGCAGATTTTGTACAGAGACTCAACAGAGTTGTAGGACACATTTTAAAATGTATTTTTCATTATAACAAAATATTAAACATAGCCTTTCTTTACATCTGGCATTAACATGTGATTATAAATGTCATATTACACAATAATAATATTAATATTAATATTAATAATGCATAATTATGTATTTTATTTTAATACAAATATTATATATATATATATATATATATATATATATATATATATATATATATATATATATATATATATATATATATATATATATATACACACACATTTAAATATAATATTTTGGTTATTTTGTAATAATAATCATAAAAAACATAATAGTAATTGTTATTTATAAAATAGCTTATTCATGTTTTGGTTCTGCTGTAATGATGATGATGATTATGATAAATCAGTATTACTATTATTATAAAATGTATTATTTTGGTTATTTTATAATAATAATAATAATAATAATAATAACAATTATTATGGCTATTTTAATTTATAAAATAATTTATTTGATGATATTGATTAATTTAAATGATAATGATAATTAAGATAATGATGATAAATCATTATTTATTATTAATATTATTATTATAATAATAGAACCAAGAACCAAAATAATAAATGTAATCATAATAATAAAATAATAATAATAAAAAAACATTATATATTCATTATATATTATTATTATCATCATAAGTAGCAGTAGTATTATGACAACTGAACCAAAATAACAATATTTGAATTAAAAACACTTAAAACTTACAAGTACACATGGAGAATTTGTGTACAAAGTCTTTTGAATAATCTAGATGCCGTCTCAAAAGGGCATTATTGATAAACGCGGGGCATTTCTATTTCATAGGAGAGTATCCAAAACTCTGACCTTCTTTTGAAGTGATTGCAGCAACATTTCCTCTGCAACCCCTTAACCTATAATCATGGGCTTTTTGCTGCAAGGGACCATTTCAAAGCCTCCGCCAGAATTGGAAAAAAATTATATATGTCCTCTCCAAATGCCTTGTTATTCTGGGGTGATCCCTGTAGTCGAAACAAGCCACGCGGGAAGCCGGGAAGCCCGGGGGTTTCAATCGCCCCCGCAGCCCAGTCGGCCCCGGAATATCGCACAGATAAAAACGATTCTCCTTTTCCTGTTTTGAACAAAAGAAAAACAGATGAAGCAACAAATCTCCTATAATCCAGAGAAAATGGGCTTTCTCTGATTTGATCCTCTGTACTGTCTTTACAGCAAAGAGAGAGAGAGAGAGAGGAAATGCAAACCATCTCAATGCTTTTTCAGCATCCAGTGGGAGTCAACAGCCACTTAATTTATGCCCTGACCATCGACCCAGGACTCCCTGTCTGTTAGGAGGGCTGATCTTTTGGTTGTTTGTCCAGATCCCACAGGAACGTGGTAGTGCTGATAGTTCCCTGATATAAGTGGTTCCAGTCAACATGGAGCGGGGTCATTATATATCCTGTCCACCCACTGAGACCCGTCTGTCTTAAGTCACAGGAGGGGAAGGTTACGCTTTGAAAAATAGAACCTCCAGGAATCACAGTGATTTTTTCCCCTCTCTCTCTCCTTCTCCTGTTGCTTCACTATCTTACTTCCATCTCCTGACTTTTGCTGTCATCAGTATTACCGTTATGACATTGTGAAGCTAACTTTGAAAGATATAGTGTTCTAGCTGTCAAAATCGCTTAAAAAAACACATAGCCAATGCTTCTCTTGCCCTTGGCTGGCACTGCCATAGCACTGTATGATGTCATTGTGACAATAATTCACAGGGAATGGTAAAGTTCCATCTTAAAATTGTTACAAAGATCCAATGTTAATAATAATGCATATAAAAAGTTGCTATTCTTTCACCATGGACCATAAAATGTATTAAAGGGATGGTTCGGAGTAATTTCAACCTAGGGTTCTTTGCACCATGACCCGAGCCAAACACCCCCCACAAAGCTTTTTTTTCCCCCTTGGTCGAACATTATTAAAGGTATAGCGGAGGATTTTCTTTTTCCGGGTGGATCATCAAGACTATTGGTCCTCCTAAGTGTCAATCATTCTGGTGATATGTTTACGTAAGGCCGTCGTACGTGCTCGTGCACACGATTCACACGATGGCGTGCGCTCAAAACACAGGTTGGGCTTCCCACTGATGCCTCAGTCGCGAAGTTTCTACTTGACAGGTAAAGTTTGGCATGCTATTTGGAGAAATCCATTTAAAATCACTGCTAGTAAAAGTTAATGTAAGCTATGATTAGCTCGTGCATGCTCTCTCGTGCACACGTTTAATAGGCGTTAAGCAGGTAGAGTGTTGCGCATGTGCATTTTTTCAAAAAGTGGAGAGGGCGGTTCTTTTCTAAAATTCGGGAAAATCCTCCGCTATACCTTTAAAGTTAGAGCTTATTTAGAGATATCAGCCGGATGGCTTAGTGCAGGCGCTAATGGATCCAAGGTTGTATCTCGTAAATTACCCCACTAATAATGCCTGGAATGGTACCAAACTTCTACAGTAGTACAAATAGGTTACGGGCTTTTCCCAAATCACGGAAGTGACCTCGACGTCCGGGTTAGCGGTAGCATGAGCCATCAGGCAAGTGTTATTTAAATAAACTCCTGATGTACTTACAAACTTTCCTATGTAGTTTTATGAGTCCATCCATCAACCAATCCATACCAACAATAGATGCATCTATTAATATGTAATATTCCCACACTCCTAGTGGACATTCTGTCAATGTTATGGAAAATTATTTGGAAAGAAATCAGTTTTTCTTTGGAAAAATATGCACTGATGAATCACAATAAGCCCAGGAACTTGAACTAAACAGGATTCAATGGCCTCAAAGGGCGTGTTAAAATTTAGCCTTTTTCCTTATTTTGTAGCAAATGTTTCCTCAGAAATCAATGGCCTTTTAAAGAGGCTTTTATTTTTACCTCAGTTCTGTTTAACCAAGAATCCTTTCAGCAGATGTTTTATGCTTCACATCTGGCGAGTGGCATGCAAACAGTGCAGTGAAAAGCAAAGAGGCAATTACGAGGGCGACTAGATCAATATCCTGCAGAGAGGGCTGTTTTTGAGCGGGTGTCTGTGTGCGCAGGTGTGAGAGTATGGCTCTTGCAGATGGCCTAAAGGCTAATGATGAGAACAAGAAGGACTTCTACTGTCAGAGAGAGAGAGAGAGAGAGAGAGAGAGAGAGAGAGGTCCATGGTAGAATTCAGTGGTCCATGGTAGAGATGCGCGGTTGGCGGTTACAGCCGCGGATCGGGCGGATGACGTGACGAAAAATAATATTTGAATTAAATTCGGGCGGGTGGCGGGCGGTTGAACCAAACAAATTACAAATATTATGTATACACCAATCAGCGGATGGCGGGCGGGTGCGGTTTTGAAAATTGGTCAAAAACGTTGGTGCGGATGGATGGCGGACGGATGTTGAGTTTTGTGATGCGGTTGCGGATGAAATAATAGCCCATCCGCGCATCTCTGGTCCATGGGCAGGGTTCGTAATTGATATCTACTTACTTTTTAAGCTGATTACAGCAAACAGCAAAAACTACAACCTGTAATGTTCTTCACACAAGACTAGGTAGTAGCTATCAATTAAATTGTTTCCTGAGAGGATAACCCCCAAAAGAAAATTGATTGCAAAATGTCACAAAACGTACCAAACCGTGTACCAAAAATAGCATAAATGTATCACAATTGTCATATGAAGGCTCTCTGCTATTGTATTACCGCCTATATGAGATGAGACATTGTTTATCAATAGTGTTTTTGCAGCAAAACTATTTGACATTTCTGTTGTGCTGTTTTGTGGAATTGACAGATTACAATTATTATCCAACAGCTGAGATCAAAGGCAGGCAAAACTCCTGACTTTTATTTTCTAACGAGTGCGCAAGGCTGATAAATTCCCCTCTGTGTGGGCCGCTATCTCTAGGCCTTGGGGCACTATAGAGATTGACAGAAGCAATGCTCTGCACCAGGCCTGATGCTTCTGCTTTCATAATGCTGATTTACCCAACATTTAACAGACAAAACAATGGAATTTGCAGCTTTAAGCTGAAGGAAAGTCCTCCAGGGGCATTTGCAACTGTTGCTGGTGTCATATAGCCTGGGTCTCCCCATGCTGCCTTGCGCGTAGCGCGATTTTATTCACGCTGCTAGGCAGCCTGGACACCATGGACCAGATTTTCCCCTCAAAAAGGGAACCAATCACAGAACGGGGAGGGAGCAGCAAGACGATGACGACGTCTATGCGACACACCGAAGCAGTTTGTTTATATCTATGGATCCAACATGGCAGCAGACGCGAAGTTACCTTTCGATGCAGCCTTAGATAGTGTTCTAAGTAGTTTAGAACGCAAGTTTATTTCGTCTTCTTCCTCGTCGAATTTCTGTCGCTCTACATACGTCATCTGGTATAATTGAAACGATTGGCTATGAGCTACAGGCGCATTTGATAGACATTCAATAAACGGCTCTGGGCATTCGTAAACCACGCCTCAAATACGAGAAAATGAACATGTGGTTCCCAGACCACGTCTCAATGAGACGAGGTCTGACGTTAGCCAGGCTAGGTGTCATATTCTTTTTCTTGAATTCGAGTGGGACTGCAGATAAGTATTATGTTGTTTTATTATGTGAGAAGAAAGAGCGTGAACTGTTACATCAGCAGGCATTTCAGAAGTGGAGAAAGTTGATGAATTTTGCCAAATAAGAACAGAGACAACTGCTACATTAGAATCACTGTCTCATTTTAAACAATGAAAGTTCACTATCGGAAGACTTCTTGCTTCCTGTGGCATATTGCATGAACGGCTTAGACTCGTCTAGTTAGTAATCAATTTTTTTTCTTACATAAAAGAAAACATAAAAATGTAGTTTGACTGATTAGCACTAACTAATTGCTAGTTGGTCAGGCTAGTTTATAAGACGCGGTCTTAACTTAGCGGCAATGTTTATGCAACTGGCTACTGTAGCTCAACTGGTCGCATGGCACTAGTAATGCTAAGACCACATGCTTGACTGATAAAAATGTATATCTTGAATGCATGCCAAATACATATTTACATGGGGGGCAAAAAAGCAGCATGGGAAACCCAGCTTGAAATATTCCCAATAATGAATTTGATCCCTGCTGCAGATAAGACCAAGATTAGAGAACATTCTCTCGGCATCCTTTTTACTCTCTCTCTCTCCCTTTATTTACGTCTTTGTTCAGCTGGAAGTGATAAAATCCGCCCGCCCGCACAGTCGTGCACCACCAGTCCCCACCAACTGTAACTCCAGCCATTCAAAATCAAGCATACACGCGCCCCCTCCTGCCCACACACACACGTCTTGACAGATTTACAGCCATTTACAATATACAAAATGCAGTGAGATGTATGCGAGGGCTGAGATGCCATCAAAATATGACAGAATTGGATTGCATTAATGCTAAGAATTTTTTAGAATAGATTAATAATGCATCACAAAACAGTACTACAAATATTATAAAACAGATAGGTTAGAAATCTTTCTACGGCCACAGTACGGCATATACAGTCATACCGCCCAGCCAGACATGAGGAGTATTTGTAAGCTGCTTCAGATCAGAGATCCTTTCAAAGATTTTCTCTGCCCTTTTCAAAGTCTTAATGAAAGTCTGTGTTCTAACGCTGGATCTCCCAAGCCTCATTACTCCAACCGCACATCGCCTGCTGCACTACCAACCTCTCCGAGACAGAGAAATAAAGGAAGTGAAAGAGGAAGGATACAGATGTTGACAGTGATAGAGAGAGTGAGATAAATTGAGGTGTGAATCTCTCGAAGCCTGTCAAGAACATCTTCGGGATGCATTTCACCTCAAAAAAGAAAGAAAGACGTTTTGCTTAAAAGTAAAGTGTATAATTTCTGTGCCACAAGCGTCACTAGTCAGACATGCAATAATGACTGAATAACGACATTCAGACAGTCTTCAGTTGAGCTGCTGATTGCTGAACTGAACATATATCATGACAACTCTCTGAGAGACTGGCATGGTAATAGATAAGGCAATGTTAATGTATTTGGTCTTGGCTGAATAGATCTGCTACGCTGCTGCAGAGCAAGAACCGAGACTTGCTACTGCCAATACATTCACAGATATTGCTGCGAGCATGTAAGACATACTGCTGCTGCTGCACATGTAACATCCATGAAATAACCCCCGTAGCAGATCTATACAGGTGGAGTTGGGGAAGGTGGGGGGTTTCTGAAGCGTGCTTGTACAAAGCGCAATTAAAATAAAGGTGTCTTGCAAAAATATTGATTTAACCCTCCTGTGGCAGTCAAAAATGACAGATTTTTTTAATGAAATGAATGTACTGTACTTTAGTTTGATAATGTTGTTTTGTGTGTGTTCACATTAGCAAGTGCAAAAACCTTTACTAAGTTTCATACCATTCTGATGAAGTAAAAAGTTCTAAAGATGTCCAAGAAAGTCCAAAAACGACTGAAGAGAACCATGTTTTACAAGCACTCCCCCTACTGGCCTTTGATTGTATTTATAGAAAGTCTCACCCCTAAACTCGCTCCATTGTTTGAGGCAGTAGCTGTGTCAAGAAACATAACAAAAAATAAAAAAATAAAAAAACAGTATTATAATAATGAGAATCTAAACTATCAATGATTCATTGAGAATAAAAAGTCCCCCAAAAATTCTAGACACAATACAGTACTGAGAAATGTAAGGGAAATTAATTATCGTTACCTTCGTCTGATTTTGAGGTGAAAATGACCTCAGGAAAGGAAGAAAAAGAAATAAATCATAAATCTGCCTTACTCTCTCAAAGTCTCGAGTCTCTGTGCTAATTACCACCTCCCTATTTCTCATCCTCCTCCCTATGCTCGAAACGTTCCTTTTCCGCATGACTGTCTGCGACGTGTTTATCCAGACGGCACCGCTGTGTGTAAAAACAACACATGTAGGTGCCACCGCAGGGTTCTCGTCCTGCTTTAACCTAGTGACTAGCATCATGCTAGTTTCTTCCTCTCCCTTTCAAAGCCTTTTTTGTCATTGTACAGGTACAACAAGCATTAAAGGTGCAGTATGTGAGATTGACAGCTAGCGGTTAAAATGGGTATTGCAGTCCAAATTCAAAATACTGGAGAGAGTTGTTTCCCCCACCCCCTCATCCGCAGACTCGACGCTCACGCGGGTTGCCAGATTGAGGACACACAACAGGAACGAGCACAATTGTCAATGGAATGCGAGTACCCAGCGCAATTGACTTTGTACACCGACGCATGTATCATTCCTATTTTGCACCCGCGCACAGCGGACTTTCCCTCCACAGACGCACGTCAGTAAACTAGCAAATGCATTTGCGCTCCCGGGGGCGGTTCAGCACAAAGAGGAGGCGTGTTCCGGCGCAAACATTCCCTGGTGCTATTTTGCAGGTTTAGAAAACAATTCCGCCACTGACCAGGAAAAACCTAGTCTAAAATCAGTGGCGCGTTGCGCATGTTATTCAGATGCTATTTTAAGGGCGCATGCTTGGCCATAATCAATGTAGCGTGTGCACAACGCGAATACACTTTGCTTATCTCATCTACACACAGACGCAGAAGTTCTCATTTTTAGAAAATCATACATTATTACAAGGAAAAATATTAACACATGAGGGAAATCATTGTTGTGTCCATGAAGCATAAATCTAGCTTACATATTTACCCAAATTATTATACACCTGTTTAACCGAAGCTAATTTGGGTGGGTTTCTCCATCCCCAATGTCACTTCTCTGTGTTTTACGGCCCTGACGAGAACGTCGGTCTCCTCGGCTGTGAACCGCTCCTGGCGTACGCCTGGCAAATCCGCCGTTATAATAGCAATCCGCCATGGAACAAACGCGCCTGCTCTTAAAGGGAATGTGAGATGTCGCTCTGATTGGTTTATTTCACGTTACGCCCAAACCACACCTATGAATAATTAAGCTACTTCAGACCAACCCATTTTAGATTTGCGTCGGGCGCAAGAGTCATTTATCCCGCCGGTATAATAGCAACAGCGCCCAAGACCCGCCCACAAAGTTACTTGCGTTTCGCGCTTGATACTTGCGTTTCAGATCGTTAAAATAGGGCCCTGTAAGTTGATGAGTTGATTTATAGATTTATGATGAGTTGATATCGCGTTTTAATATGCTCCCGTTCATAGAGATTTTTAGATAGGTGTGGAGGCTTTTTAGGTCGGGTAGAATCTGCGATCTCTTCCATGGCTGCAATGTGCTGTGTTTGCAACTAACTGGCAACCTGTGGTGGCGAAATACTACTGGGTAAATTGGCAACGTCCGGTATCGCACAGACCAGAACAAAAACAGACATTCCGACATGGAACGCACATTTCAAAGTAAAATAACTGGATGTAGAAGTGTTTTTCAGAGAAACGAGTATGTGAACTCTAGCCTGGTAATACCAAACTTCGCTTTGCTTCGTAGACAGAGTCTGGCATGGCATAATTGAAAAGCGTTTTCTTTCTCGTGGGGGGGTGCTTGTCTGAAGTTTAAAATCATTGGTTACCCGTAAGCCAATCACATAACGTTTGGTTATGACGTGTGTTATGCGCTGGCTCAGCTGCATCGAACTTCCACTGTAAACACATGTCTGATGCGAAAACAAAACCATCGAGCGAAATACCGGAGTGAACATGGCTGTGAACGACTTTTGCAGATTATGTGAAGTAAATCTACGCATCCACGGTACAATCAGCGTCTACGTCACGGCTCTCAGCCCGCCCTCTGTTCGTTGATTGGCCGGCTGTTTTCAGGCCGGAGGAAAACGGGGAGATAGGTCGCTATCTCAGACTGAGTACAGAAGCGAACTGAAATTGAGCGGAAGTACGAAGTCTGACGTAGTCAGGCTATGTGAACTCAGCATGTTTCCTAAATATCTGCAAACATATTATGGTATTTTTATGGTTTAGTACAGTCAAAAACTCACATACAGCACCTTTACATTTTAATTTATAACCCTCTTAATGTCTCTAACATCTATACTTTCTCCTAAAATGTACAGCTCGACTCCAATTGGTCTCAGACTCTGATTAAGCGCTAACAGAAAAACAAACAACTCTTTAAACACTACAACCCCACATCTTTAGCTTTCATTTCACACTTCAGTTTGATGCCGTTTTGTGATGTTCCACAGATAGAGTCTTAATCAGATTTGCTCCACGGCTGTCCTCTAGAGTCAGTGTCACACGTTTGGCTTCATCTCTTCCTCAACGTTCCCTCTTTCTCTAACCAAGAAGGGCTCTTTTGGAAATGAGGTCCTTCAAACAGCCACGAGAGAGCGTTTCCCTCCCTTCACAATGGGAAGCAGGATGTACTTCCTGCACTTGTCTTGGCTCATTTGCATCCCGGGCTAATTGGCAACATTTGCTCATCAAGGTTCCTTGAGTTTGTAAATGACTTGTACAATTGAAGCCAATTATCAAGCTCAATGATTTAAAATCGACACGATCTGTCCCTGGCAGAGCAGGAAAACAGCAAAGAGGAAGGGAAAAAAACCCACAAAATACTGGCAACACCAAGATCAATAGAAGGAGAAAGGTTTTTGGTGTTGGTGTTGGACAGTGTACAAAAATATCAAGAATAAAACTAGCATGATGCGAAGGTGTTAGGGAAGGTTGCTCTTCTAAGTTATATTGCTTATATGGTTGCCAAAGTGTTCTGGGAGGTTGCTAGGTGGTTTCTTACTGGTCCAAGTCAAAACAGCCCAACTCAAAGTGTTTTGAAATGATTTATCTCCTACAATGTAAATATACTGGATTTTTCACTCGTTTTGCCATGAGAAAGAGCCTGAACACTTACAAACGGTTACATTCAAAAGTATAAAACTGTACTATAAAGTTGAGACATCTTTTTAAAGTGTGTGCTCTCATGTAACAGTGCATTTGTAAAATTGTTTTAGTCTTGAATCTCTAAAATGTTTCCTGTCTGATGTTAAGAACTTTCAGCATATGTTTACTCAACGTTTAAAGTTTAGAATACATATGAATGTGCTCATTTTTAACAAGTTTTTAGACGTTTGTGCGCAAGTACGAAATAGACCAAATGATGACCTCATTCACGTCTTGCAATGTACACTTGAAAATAATCCTAATCTTAATGAGCATTGTGTCTAATTTTCTAGGTAAAATATCTAAGATTAAGATACATTTACATGACACAAAAGTGCATAAGATATTAAGACTTGTCCTCATAGACTGTATTAAGAATATAAGTAAATTTTATCTTCTGCATTGTTGCTTCTCAAGAAAATTAATCTTTTTAAAAGTATTTTTTTTAGGGCTGTCAAAGATTAATCGCGATGAATCGCATCCAAAATAAAAGTTTGTTTTTACATAATACATGTGTGTGTACGGTGTATAATTATTTTCTATATATAAATACACACACATGCATGTAAATATTTAAGAAATATTTGCATGTATATACTGTGTTTATATATTTATATTATATATAATTTATATTATATATAAATATTTTATATATAAATAACACATTTTCTTAAATATATATATGCATGTGTGTGTATTTATATATAGAAAATAATTATACTCCGTACACAGACATAAATTATGTAAACACAAACTTTTATTTTGGATGCGATTAATCGCGACAGCCCTAATTTTTTTATACATAAAGAGTGCATTTGGCCCTGCACACAGCATTGTTTTGGATGTTCTGTAAATTGTCACATAAAAAATATGACATAAACGCCATTTTTTGTTGTTATTTTGTATCTTTAGATTTGGTCTTAAAAACGACAGTGTGATCGCTACGCAAACCAGGGGCCGGTTGCATAAACCACTAAGACTAGTCTTACAAGTTAGTCAAATTTTTTTCTTTAAGACTGTTCAGAACTTTTTTAAGTCAGTTACATAAAAACGTGCATTAGCCTAATTTAATACTGAAAAGTAAGACTGACTGTCTCTTGATTAACTTCTAGTGGGTCATACTAGATCTTAAGACTTAACATTATAGTTATGTTTATGCAACTGGCTCCAGGACTAAATGCATCATTTTCTTTTTTGGTCCGGACCAAAAGAACCAACAGAAAAACAGAACTACAAGTGTGAACATCCAAAATGTTGCCTAATGTTGTTCCAACATCCAACTTAAAACTACTTAGAGATGTACAAATGACAACAATTACAAATTCATTATAACTATTTTACTGGAAAGTAACTGAGACACTGTTTACCCCACTTTTGCTTATCAGTCTATTTAATTTTAAAAAATTAAACAAATACAACCAAGACATTGGGTACCTGGTAAATGAGAGTGAAACTACAGTATGTGAATGGCACACGTTGCCTGAACACGGTTCATTTACATTTTTCTGGTTGTTTCTGAGTATCGATGGGAAAAGATGACACTGATGAACAGTGATGCGTCCTGTATGGATCCACGTGGACCCACACACCCACGAAAAAAAGCAACAGTCTCCCGGATCCAGAATCCTTA
This sequence comes from Rutilus rutilus, assembly GCF_951802725.1. Lineage (NCBI taxonomy): Eukaryota > Metazoa > Chordata > Actinopteri > Cypriniformes > Leuciscidae > Rutilus > Rutilus rutilus. The sequence continues at coordinate 10,592,327 of NC_140233.1, forward strand.
TTTGAAATGGCCTCATTCTGTATAAAACATGATTGACAGGCAATTATCTTTCCTAAAGCTGATTCATTTTTTTTTCTTAGCTGTCCTAAAGAACCTTTCCTTTTTTCATAATCTTAAGGTGTCTTCCGAAAAACAAAGTTTCATCACACAGCCAGCTTCACAAAGCTTCGGGTATCACCATGTACGCGAGAGTGGGACTTTAAAAAACACTATGACGGTGAAAGTAGACCACAAAGTGACAGCTATCTCAGAGGGAACTGAGGGAACGCTGTGCACACACACATTTCTCATTCTAATTGCCGCCCATTTATTTATAGGATGTGATTGCCTGAAAGAATGATGGGCTTGTTTTGCCCGTCTGCTAGTCCTGATACCACAGGAGAGCTAAGACGGGAATTAGGCAAGACGTATTCCCCCGGTAAGTAGGTAAATAGCCCAGAGAGATGGAGGAGAGGCATCATTTTGCCTGAATTTTATTAGACAAAGAGTATGAACAAGGCTAGTTGAAAGCTATTGATTTAGCTCACAAAACTAACGAAGTAAATGCTGTGTGAGTGTGTGTGTGTGTGTGTGGTAATGTCACTGATCCAGAGTTGTTTTCTGATTTCATTGCTGCAGTCCAGCTGCCCTGAGGTCCCTAACTCATTCACTGGAGACAGGTGGACAGATACTGCTTGTCACAGCCAAAGATGATTGGTGACCTTCCAACTTTGACCGTTGCGAAATCAATACGAGAATTTCTCACACACATAATTTCACCTGCCACTCCTGCAAACTGATGCACGTCAAATGTATGACACCTAGAGAGGGATGCCTCCAGCTGGGACGAGAGGAAGCTGTTGGAATTGCCATGCGGACAAATTAAATGGATTGTTTATTCAGAAATGATCACAATAGAAGCTTTGTTTCAACTGTTTTTGTCCATGTAATGGAATATTTTTTGGCATTGATAGATTGACAAATGTAGAAAGACAAAATACACTATTCAAAAACAACAAAAGCCTGATCACTTACTTCATAGCACACCATCCCCTGATTTCACAGACAAGTCTTATACTAGTCCCAGACTAAAATTCATGTTTGAGCTGTTTTAACTGAAAGCAACTTGCACTGACATATATTAAAATATGTCAGTGCCATTGCTTTGCCTCAAGATGCACACCAGTAATGTGTTTTTTTGTTGTTTTTTTCTAAGGCACATTTATAAAAGCTATTTAAATGTCCTAATTTAACTAAGGCCTAATCTTGGCTTAATCTAAGCCCTGTTTGTGAAACCAGGCTATACCGTGTAAAGTAAGAGAAATAGCAAGACTTAGCAAGCCCTGCTAAATATCCAGCATCTCTTGATGCCAACAGCCATTAAAATGCAATGTTACAGTTCTGCTGCTGCATTGTCAAAACTCCATTATCAGACTAAATATTCTGCATGTTTTAACACAGGCTAAATGGAGAGCATGCAAACAATGGCAAGCAGCAATAAATGCGACAAACAATGCCAAAACAAAAGCACTTAATTACCGAGATTTCAATTTAAAAGGCTCTTTAGTTAAGGTATTATCCACTTTGTCCCCACAGCCTTCTAGATTAAATGAATGCACGACGTGGCGAGAGGAAACTGCTCCAATGTGGTCTGCTGGCGGGCCGTGAAGGAGCACTTAGGGGCTTCTCAAATTCCACATCTAAAATGCAAACCATTTAAATCAACTGCAACAAGGTTAATCTGCAACTGCTCCAGTTACAGCATATGGGATTGCTTTGGATTTTGGCAGCTGTACTAGAGATGTGTTTGACATTATATAGAAATCACATATTGGAACCACACAAGGCTAGTTAGGCTAACGTTCCCCAAGGAACGAAGCATATGTGACCTCTCATGGAAGCAACAGAACGTGCTGTACAAAGGATGCAGCGTGAATCCGGCTAAATGGAACGTCTGCAAATCGTGTACGTTCTTTGCATGCCTATGCACAGCCGCACAGGTGTCTAATTGCTGACAAGAGGCTAGGTCCTTCAAATGTGTGCCAGCTAGCCCATTAGAGAGAGGGAAAGCACAGGTGTTTTTCCACAAGCACAGCTCATGCTTGGACCAGAAACTGTTCCCCCAACTGCATCTGCAAAGACCAGCCTGAATCCACGCCATTATTGCAACTCGGTTCCAGAAGCAGCTAGCATGGTGTGGATAGCTCTCAAAGGTTTCATGCTATGGTATCACTTGTAATTTTCCCCTGAGCATCAAGTGTAACTGTGAGGAACCACTTTAGCTCCTCTTGTACCTTGATAGCTACAAAATACTGTAGTAAACAAACATTGTTGTTACAATTCCTTGGCACCAGTTACGTTTGTATGGGCCTCTAGAATATTAAAGGGGTCATGGCATGAGAAATTTTATGACATATAAGAGGTCTTCGTACCATTAAAATATCCTGCAAGTGTCATAGCTTAAAACGTCCTCCTCATTATAAACAAAGCATTTATTTAATCAAGCTCCGAAAACAATGGCTGTGATGTTACACAGGCAAATACATTTGCATATGATTGCCTCCAGAGCAATACATTAATAGAGATCTACAAATAGATATACATTATCCCACCAGGCCCCAGCTACTGGCATTCAGTTGCTTAGCGGCTGACATTCACCTACACTGGGTGTGAGCGTTGCATCGAAAAGCAAATAGAACCCATTATAATCACTGAGGCTCTCAACACTGAATACAGTATACAGATGCATGTTCAGTTTCTGACATACTCCATGAACTTGAGTCGACATTCGCTTTGAAGCGTCCAGTTTAAACAGCTCTTTTGCGTCTCTGTACAGACTTCAGAAGGATCCCAGTGTCGGAAACAAGTAGATGTTGACTTTCAAAGGATATGCTTTATTTAGATTGCAGCTTTTTGCTCTATCTTACTTTAAGAAGAAGATCTAAAACCTTAGTTTAAGACCCCATTAGTAAACATCATGCACACACGGCTGGAGCCACCACTTTTACCCCAGAGATAGCTTAGTGTCCCCATAAAGAATGGGAAGGAATCTTTGCTCATTGACAACCTGCAGTGTCAAGCTTTAATAGGAAATCCAATAACGGGAAAAGTCCATAATTCCTTGCCAGGTTTAAAAATACAACAAAAAAAGTTAACGGCCCCCTGGCTGGCTGGGGGCCATTAAAGACAGAGCTGTGAACTGAAGGCAGAGCACAGGAAGTGGCTCTCAGTGGATTCATTAATTTATCCTTATCCATCAACCAGAAATGGCCACTTTTTCAATCCCTTTATTTTTTCCTGCCCTCCATCCCTTTCTTCACCAGCTCCTTTACTGTGCCTCTCTTGAACTTCACAAATGAATAATTAAGGAAAACGGCTTGTGATTACACAACAATTATTCCCAGCTAGTTAAAAATTGAAAGATCTCCTCATGAAACATTAAGAAGCCGGAGTTCTCATTTGCGAGGAGCCCCAGGGTAAGAACCATCCAGAGGCCCCATTCAATGAGGACACCGGCCCAGTGCGCAGGCCAGTCACTGGAGAACTGAACTCCAACCTGAGGGCATCTACACACACTGATGAAAACACTGCAGCTAAAATATACTGATGATGGCAGAAAACTCTGCACACTTCTCTGCTGGTGCTACTTCAAAAGGATGGAGTTGGTAAGATGTTTTTGAAAGAAGTCACTTATGCTCACCACAGCTGCAATTATTTGATCAGAAATACAGTAAAAACAGTAATAATGTAAAATAATACACCTGTTTTCTATTTAAATATATTTTATTCCTGTAATGGCAAATCTGAAGTGAAACAATATATAGAAACTGTGTTTTTCAAAGAATCGGTTGAGGAAGTGATTTAAAAAACGAAACGAAAACAGACAATTTCTGTTCCTGAATTGGCATTTCTGAATTAATTAGTTGAGTCAACAGTTCATTGACTAAAACTTATTTTATACACTCACCTAAAGGATTATTAGGAACACCATACTAATACTGTGTTTGACCCCCTTTCCCCTTCAGAACTGCCTTAATTCTACGTGGCATTGATTCAACAAGGTGCTGAAAGCATTCTTTAGAAATGTTGGCCCATAATTGATAGGATAGCATCTTGCAGTTGATGGAGATTTGTGGGATGCACATCCAGGGCACGAAGCTCCCGTTCCACCACATCCCAAAGATGCTTTATTGGGTTGAGATCTGGTGACTGTGGGGGCCATTTTAGTACAGTGAACTCATTGTCATGTTCAAGAAACCAATTTGAAATGATTCGAGCTTTGTGACATGGTGCATTATCCTGCTGGAAGTAGCCATCAGAGGATGGGTACATGGTGGTCATAAAGGGATGGACATGGTCAGAAACAATGCTCAGGTAGGCCGTGGCATTTAAACGATGCCCAATTGGCACTAAGGGGCCTAAAGTGTGCCAAGAAAACATCCCCCACACCATTACACCACCACCACCAGCCTGCACAGTGGTAACAAGGCATGATGGATCCATGTTCTCATTCTGTTTACGCCAAATTCTGACTCTACCATCTGAATGTCTCAACAGAAATCGAGACTCATCAGACCAGGCAACATTTTTCCGGTCTTCAACTGTCCAATTTTGGTGAGCTCGTGCAAATTGTAACCTCTTTTTCCTATTTGTAGTGGAGATGAGTGGTACCCGGTGGGGTCTTCTGCTGTTGTAGCCCAACCGCCTCAAGGTTGTGCGTGTTGTGGCTTCACAAATGCTTTGCTGCATACCTCGGTTGTAACGAGTGGTTATTTCAGTCAAAGTTGCTCTTCTATCAGCTTGAATCAGTCGGCCCATTCTCCTCTGACCTCTAGCATCAATGAGGCATTTTCGCCCACAGGACTGCTGCATACTGGATGTTTTTCCCTTTTCACACCATTCTTTGTAAACCCTAGAAATGGTTGTGCGTGAAAATCCCAGTAACTGAGCAGATTGTGAAATACTCAGACCGGCCCGTCTGGCACCAACAACCATGCCACGCTCAAAATTGCTTAAATCACCTTTCTTTCCCATTCTGAAATTCAGTTTGGAGTTCAGGAGATTGTCTTGACCAGGACCACACCCATAAATGCATTGAAGCAACTGCCATGTGATTGGTTGATTAGATAATTGCATTAATGAGAAATTGAACAGGTGTTCCTAATAATCCTTTAGGTGAGTGTATATATGTTGTATGTATGTAAAAAAAACCTGCAGTGGTCCAAATCCCATACGGTACATATAGTTGTATATTCAATATTAATTGATTTAATATGATCTTAATACTTAATGGAATACTTTGATTTCAGCAAGAAAACATTACTCAATGCTGGAAATGTTAAGCGGGTTAGACATAGTAATGGACATCCCTCATGTTACACTCTTGGTTTAGTTGTCAGATATACGATATGTAAGATATACTTGTGTTTTCAGCTGAATATCATTAAATACTACAGAAATCAACTCTCAAGTTTCAAAAAAACGTTCAACCTCGCTGCACATCCAAACACTTTCACTACCGTACATGATGAAACAGCATTAGCTCTAACTGAGGGGAGCTGTCTGAAAGTTTTCCCCCAAAAAAGCAAATGCACAGACCAATCCAACATGTGGAAGTTCCTTTGAATATAGCGTAATTAGTTTCATCAGACATTTCTCCTAAATTTCCCATGTGCCCCCCCACCACTGGTCTGCTGCGAAGCGGCACCATGTACAAGAAACCGAGCGGCCTGCAGAGAACTAGCATAAACACACCATCAAAGCAGCCATTGAACTTCCTTATGAGGGAAGTCCCACCCCTTTTTCTTTTTTAAACAACAGTCAGACATTAGCCAAGCTTGAGATATTCACCAATTAGCCTGCTGTCTTGACAGCTGAGGACTGTGGATTATTTTGGGTTGCTACAGGGCTGCCTGTTTGAAGCTTCCTAAAGCAGGGCTGAACAAAGCTCACCATCAGATCTCTCTGCATAAGAAGAAACGTCTTTGGCCAAGGATCTACCATTTTAACTGTCACTGTCACAGGATTTTGAAACCATCTGAGGCTTTTACCTCGTCAATGTGGGACCAGACATCAACAGAGCCACTTTCATATAGTCGCATGTCACTGCGGTGCCAAGAAAACTTCATGGCTCATATGTCATAGTTGCAGCTCTATTTGTGGATTAAAAATATGAAGGAACTTATATTTTAAACACAATATTGTACATTACTTTGCTTGAAACTATTTTTGAAAATAAATAGACAAAGCCACAGCAGAATTAATCCACAGTAGTGGTGTTACCGAATGAATCAGTGACTTTGAACAAATCGGACGAATGAATGATTCAGTGACTCAATCAAAGAGAGCCACTTTTTGAATGAATCAGCTGAGTGAATGCTTCAAATGACTCGCTAAAAAAAGATTCACTGACACTTGTAATAATGTAATCTGTAGAAAGGGTCGCTGAAAAATCCCTACCACTAATGAACAGATTGACAGTCTGTCTGAAATGTGCACAAAAAACAACAACAATAACTACAATGTATGTGTGTGTGTATATACATACATGCCAAAAATCATTATATACATACACAATACATAGTTATGCTGTAACAAAAACAGCAAGGAAAAACTGTTTACTTATCTGCATGCTGAGAAAAGAAAAACATGCTTGATGCAGGCAAAAAAACAGCAACCACAAATTATGACAAACAGCATATCAAATGCAGCAGCCACACTGCTTACACCATAAGTAAACTCAAGTGCCTCATTATCCACTACATTTTAGCATTGCAAAAATGTGCTGAATTTCCAAGGCCATTCATCTGTCCCAACTACCTGTTCCTGACTCAGCTTCAACTTTACATATAGCACCAGGGAACACTGATCGCCTAAGTACAAGTGGGTATACAGCCGTTTAGCACTACAAGACAGTACTTAAACATTCACTTTTCTGTGAGGGAACTTATAATTATGTATATCTTTAAGCATCCAATTAAAATGCTAATGAGCATTTGCTAAAGACTGCTTTCCTTAGGGGAACGAGTAGAACAGCCTGTTTTATGCCCATATATTTGGGTGAAACTCTTAACGCATGGCCATTCGAAGCCTAGCGACACCGCAAATCTTAAGCCCGCCTTGGGCCTTGACTTTTTAAAACATAATTCTTTGAGCCAAACTAAATTAGTTTGAAATGAAAATCAATGGCATGCTTTGAGTTCAACTAAATAATTAACAGTGTTGGAGAAGCTACTTTGAAAGTGTAGCATGCTAAGCTAAAAGCTAATCATTTAGTCAAGCTACAAGCTACTGTTTTGTAGCAGCTACTTATGTAGAACTTAGCCTATTTTTAAACAGAACTATTACAAATACATACAATTATTTAATTTATAATTTAATCATTTGTACTTAAGCGGTTTTGAACTTTAAGGTGATAGTATCAAACTTAAACAGGTAAATGTATACTAAATACAACAAAAACATCCTTATTTACATAATCAAGTCACAATATAGTACAGGGACTTAAATCAATCAATCAATCAAATACTGTAAATAAAATGAATTAGAATGAATTGATTCATTTCAATAAATCAACCTTTCCTGTGCTGCAAATGAGAAAAAGGACCTTTAGGATGAACCGATTCACTAGAATGAATCAAACATTCCAACACATGAAAGAGAGTACAATTTAGAACAAACCAATTCACTTCAATGAATCAATCTTTCATGTGCCACAAATGAGGAAGTAGATCTTTAGGATGAACCGATTCACTAGAATGAATCAAAAGCCGCTTTTCCACTGTTGAGCCAAACCGTTCTCGTTGCTTAACCATTCCATTCTTTGCCGATCTGGCCCTGTCGGTACGGATATGGTTTCAAAATTTCCAACACTATTTTCTAACACAGTTTAGGACAGAGCAATTTACTACTAACAATCTACATCGCAAATTGGTAGAATAGTAAATAGTCTTGGAAATGTACTTTGCAACTGCTGATGCAATTCCCTCGTCTGTGAATTTCTAATGTGGTCGGAAAAAAACCCCGCCACAGTTGGCATCCATCAATGTTCCGAATCTGTTTTGTTGTTGTATGGATGTACTAAGATGTAACAAGCATTCAAGCCCTGCGAAAGTCAACACATTCCCAGGACGACCCTGGCAGAAGCTCAGATGGAGTAGCTTGCCCGAGGAGTCCCATAAGCCTCCTCGGTCGGCCTTCTTTTCATTAGGGTCCTGTCTTTGATACTGCAGCGATTATGAAGGCTCTGCCCCTTCATCGCTCTGTTCTATTTCTAGGACAGTGACAGTGGAGGGGAGCCAGATTCTCCAGGGTTCTTCTCATCTATCTTTAACTGCCATACAGTAAATAAATAAAAGGGTCTGAGGGGCTCCTGTTTTGTTTCAGAGCAAAGAAACAATGGCAGATGGGAACGAGGCCTGTGGGCGATGGAAAACAGTGCCATTTTCTCCTTCTTAAGCCCTGCACATAGAGATAGAAAAGAAGTTGATCTGAATGCAGAATTTTTCATGTTTCGTACAAATGTGCATCTGGCTTTGAGGAGCTTTTCGCAGTGATGTATAAAACAGGACATGTCTAGTTTAATACATAGATTCTTGGCAGCATGCTATCAATGTTGGCTAGCTGACCGGTACGTCTGGGTAGATAAATCCCTCCTGTTTGCATTCTATTGAATAAAACATGGATTATGCATTTGTTTAGCCACTATGACATGTTCATTGATTTTAAAATATGATATAAAGGCATTTCAATCTTTAATAGGCTGTTAAATATACAGTAGATGGCCATTAAACTGCATTAAGGTGGCTGCCAAAACAATATGAATGCCTTATAAATAGGCAAAACAATTTTATACAAGTATATTATACACACACACACACACACACACACACACACACATACAGTACATTTATTTCATATACAGTACAGGCCAAAAATTACGATTTTTTTTTTTAAATACAGTAAACAACAATATTGTGAAATATTATTACAATTTAAAGTAACTATTTTCTATATTTATATATTTTAAAATTTAATTTATTCTTGTGATGGCAAAGCTGAATTTTCAGCATCAATACTTCAGTGTCACATAATCCTTCAGAAATAATTATAATATGCTGATTTGGTACTCAATTATTAATAATGGTTCTTATTATTGTCAAATGTTGAAAATGTTTTTGTTACTCAAATTTTTTTTAGAAACTGAGATAAATTTTTTTTACAGGATTCTTTGAATAGAATAAAAATAAACAATACACAAATTAGTAGCAATTAATATTATAATTTTCAATGATCAAATTGAAAATATTAATAAATTAAAACCAAAAGTATTAAATAAACTTTTCAAATAACATACATTCTAAAAAAAATGCAGGGTTGTTTTAACCCACATTTTGTGTCAAATATGGACGAACCGTTGTGTAAAAAAATGTAATAAAAAAAATTAACCCAATGGCTGGGTTTCTCCATATTTGACCCAAATTTGGGTTGAAACAACCCAGCATTTTTTAGTGTGCATGTAAACTCGTGAAATCCTTGTGGTTCTTTATACTTTCATCAGAATAGAGGACTACCTCTGCACTCGGAGCAGTGCCGCTGCTCCTCCCTCCTCTGGTTCCATGGCTGAGAGCCAGTCAGGAGTGATATACTTTGTTTCACTGGTGTGTGCTAATCGTCCTTCGGCGCTACACAGGTAATGGTGCACAAAGGAAAGGAAAAACCCATGTGACAGACGTTTGGGGAAGGTGGATGTGGGGAAAGGGGAAGAGAGTGCACCCAGCACCAGGAAGCTGAAGGGAAAGTGTCAGGGTGACAGAGCCCGGGATAGACTGAAGTCGACCGGAGCGGACAGGGTGGAGGTGCTCGGGGCTGAAAGCGGTTGGTTAGTCACAGAGGAGACGGGAGAGAGTCGTGGTGTGAGTGTCAGAGTTTAATACGATGCCTGTCAGGCCCCGCCCCAGCAGTTCACTGGCTGACACGTGGATGCCGGTTCTCGGAGCGCAGGTGCCTGCTCTCATGCGGCGGGGGTCATGGGAGGTAGAGGTAGACACCGCGGAAAAATGGACAGTGACAAATGACAGTGCAGTTCAGGCCATCACTGGCAACTCCAATCAACTGTGGAGAGAGTGAGATCCCGACTCTGTAAGCCGTCTAAGCGGCAGGTAGAGATGGCAGTGGATTGAATGTTGTGTGTTATTGATCTTGATTTTTAAGTAGTCCGGCACAATTAGTCCCATGATGCTCTCATCAAAGCCAGCATGTAAAGTAAAAACAAGCCACCACTAATTAAAAACAACCCAGGTGCAGGCCATAGCATTGCTTTTTGCACCCGAATAGTCCAATGGAGTCAACTAAACCTGTGACAAACCTATGCAAATGTAAATACTAGTAGTTTTCATTACTAATTATATAGAGTAAAAACTTCAGAATGTCTTTAGTGACCATGTTGTAGAGAAATAGTGCAAAGTGTAAGAGATCATCTGTTTCTGGTTTGGGTTTTGCACATGTTTAGTTCAGTTTCCAGTTTGTTTCCATTGTTTTTCATTGTGTGTAGTTGTCCAATTTAATTGATTAGTTTGCCTGGTTATTTAAGCCCTGTGTTTCTTTCTGTTTATTGTCTGTCCTGGTCAGCTATTGTTTGGTTGTTCTGTTCGAGTTGTTATAGTATTCTGAGTATTTTGTTATTTTTAATTTGTGTCCCATAAAATAATTGTTGCATTTAGATCCTACTTTTTTCTTTTTTTTTTTCACTGCTGCGACCACACGCTGACACAAAGTGTGTGTGTGTATATATATAGTACATTCTTGTTTAACCTTTATTCTAAAGAAAAGCCAAGCACATCACACTCAGTGCTCTGGAAAAATTGAAAACACTGCCTTTGCTTTATAATTTCATAATGCTAATATTGTTATGTTGTCCTGGTTCAAAGTTAAGCATCACCTAAAGCTTCCTGGGCAAAGAATGAGATTGTATTTAGATACAAGGCCACTGCTAAAAGGTAAAAAAAAAAAAAAGATTTTTATTCCATTCGCCCTTTTGGCAGGGAATCTATCGTTGAAGGACGACAAGCAGCGGATGCTTAATAGAATCATTTGTTCTCTTGTCCTGTTCTTTTTGTTTTAAAAGCCTCTTTTTTCCTCTCTTCTTCTTCCGATGTTATATCACCAGATGAATCTCTGCATTCCCTAAAGGGAAGGTGCTGAACTCTGAAATAGCACAGCCAGTTTCTTTACATCAGATAAAAATGGACACAAGTAAAATATGAATGTGGTTCCAAGCCCACCAAGAATCACAAACAAATGGATGAGACCTGTAGTCTTTGTAGTCTCCACTGTGCATCCATAAATCAAGTAGTTTTCATGTGCTTGTGCAAAATGCAAGTAGGTTTATAGTGAAAAAAAGGAAGGAGAACAAAGAAAGGAGGGAAGGGGGGAAAAAAATGCAAAAGCTGATAGAGAGTAAGTTACTAGGAGGGTGGAAGGAAAAAAGAAAGTAGTAAGGAAGGAGGATGGGAGAAAAATGGAAAAATGGAAGAGAGAAGGAAGGAAAAAAGAAAAAGTAGGAAGAGAGTAAGGAAGGAAGGAAGGAAGGAAAACAAAGAAAGGAGGGAAGGGGGGGGGAACGCAAAAGCTGATAGAGAGTAAGTTACTAGGAGGGTGGAAGGAAAAAAGAAAGTAGTAAGGAAGGAGGATGGAGAAAAATGGAAAAATGGAAGAGAGGAGGAAGGAAAAAAGAAAAAGTAGGAAAAGAGTAAGGAAGGAAGGAAGGAAGGAAGGAAGGAAGGAAGGAAGGAAGGAAGGAAGGAAGGAAGGAAGGAAGGAAGGAAGGAAGGAAGGAAGGAAGGAAGGAAGGAAGACAAAGAAAGAAGAAACAATAAAGGAAGTAGGAAGCACATTAACAAAAAAAATCAGAAAGGAAAAAGAAGGAAATAAATGAACAAAAGAAGGAAAGGATGAAAGAATGAAAAAAGGAATGAAAGAAGTAGACAAAATACACAGGAATACAGAAAAGTTCCAAGTAGGAAGGAAGGAAAAAAGAAAGAAAGTAGTAAAGTAGGAGGGAGGGAGGGAGGGAGGAAGCAAGGAAGGAAGGAAGGAAGGAAGGAAGGAAGGAAGGAAGGAAGGAAGGAAGGAAGGAAGGAAGGAAGGAAGGAAGGAAGGAAGGAAGGAAGGAAGGAAGGAAGGAAGGAAGGAAGGAAGGAAGGAAGGAAGGAAGGAAGGAAGGAAGGAAGGAAGGAAGGAAGGAAGATATATCAAAAATGGAAGAGGAAGGAAGGGGAAAGATAGAAAAAATGGAAGAGGAAGGAAGGGGGAAAATAAAGTAGGAAGGAAGACACACAGAAAGTAGGGAGACAGAAGCTCAAGAGAGAACCTAGAGAAAGACATTTGTTTGACGGTGCAACAATAAAATGGGTCATTTCCAGCTACAAAGACGAAAAAAAAAAAAGAAAAAAAAAAGCTTTATATGGGAGATTTCACAGTAAAGCAAACTCAGCAGACTACACCTGCTGAGGTCAGAATCAAATCACTTCTGTGAAACAGTGAGGCCAGAACTGAGGAAAGCTGAAGAGTGTGTGTGTGTGTGTGTGTGTGTGTGTGTGTGTGTGTGTGTGTGTGTGTGTGTGTGTGTGTGTGTGTGTGTGTGTGTGTGTGTGTGTGTGTGTGTGTGTGTGTGTGTGTGTGTCGGGTGGCTGTATAGTGGATACCAGGTTAGCCATCTATAATCGATCACCGATTACCACCCTTGTCAATGAGAACAAATGAGGTCGCACATGGGTCCTCTTTCCTCATCTCCTCTTCATTATGCTGTTCAAAAAGATCGGTAATTATAACCCGAAACCTCAACACAGAAATAAATCAAGCATGCTGCGCGTTAGATGTAAAAATCCAGAATGAACATTATCCAACTGGTGTCACACTAGCCTTGCTGGAGTTTAATCAGGGTCCTGCTAGCACACAATCTCTCATTAGATGCACTGGAGCATTATAGATGAGGGAAAGGAAACTAGGAAACAACCTAGGGAGGATTTCTATGGGTTAATCTCTGCAACAACTAACAACTAAAGCTTGAGATGAAGGCACTTGGCTTGCTTTGTATCTCAGTGATGCTAGCATAAATGCTAACATGTTTTAAAAGGGACCAAACCACTGAAGAAACCACTTTGAACTATTTCTCGCCAATGTAACAGAACCCATGACCAAGTAGGATAATCATCCTCGTCATAAGAGGATACATTTATATAAAAATGAGTTCTATCTATCTATCTATCTATCTATCTATCTATCTATCTATCTATCTATCTATCTATCTATCTATCTATCTATCTATCTATCTATCTATCTATCTATCTATCTATCTATCTATCTATCTATCTATCTATCTATCTATCTACATAATACTGTAGCTCTCATTACCATTATTGCTGCACAACAATTAAGCATCTCAAGGATGAACTTCCCAAATCATTCATTACAAGAGATAATAATCTATGGCTCATGAATTCATGACTTAGACTCGTAAAAAGAGGTCTTTTGGGGTTAAGTAAATCATTCTTTACTGTGAAGTGGAACGGCATCGGTTTTAAACACACTTTTAATTGACTGGCACACCATGGAAGTCTTCGAGGAAAAAAACATCACCAAAGAGTTTAAAAAAAAGTGCCAAAAACAATAAGATATAAGTAAATCACAGGAAGTGTGATGTGCTATTGATGTTTTCAGATCATTTATTCTTTAATGAGCAATATGCTCCGAGTCGATTAAATAGACTGCCACGAGTAACCTGAAGTTGAGCTCCATATCCGCAGAAATGAAGTCTGAACTACTACGGCTGTCTATTTTATTGAACCAGAAGGATGAATGCAGGCACTGGAGCTACAGATCTCTCATACGCACACACACACACACATATATTTTACACACATATTCTCTCTCAGATGTAAGGACTTTAAAGAGAGAAAAAAAAAAGATTTTTCCATTTGTGTGAGAGCCCTGCTGTCAGATTTAAGATGGTAATAATGGGATCTCGCTGCGAGCCCTCAGAGAAAGTTTAACTCAGATGTAAGATGCAGGCTGGAATAAGAATCAGGAGACGGGGTGCTTTAAACACCCTGCGGTCCTGCTATAGAGAGCCGGTGGAGCCAGGTAGCACTTGCAGATGAACAAAGACTGGACCAAGATCTCTTCAGATATCTCTCTCTTCTGGTCTCCAACAGGAAGCATTTGAGGAGACACAGAAAGTGATGTACCTCCAAAAATATCTAAAATGGAGACAAAAAGCGCTATCTGCTTGAACAGCTTGATCTACAAGTACTTCAGAGAAATACTAATGTTTTTTAAAGGACTTTTGTGCGTCCCCTGGACCAAATTTCTTTCTCTCACCACAGGAGTAGATTAAGATTATTTACGCCTCAGTTCATATGAACAACTCTCATTCATCGCACTGGATGAGAACCAAAAGAATCATGTAAAGTCTCAATACCAGAGCGAAAACAGCTTTTTCTACAGCTCTCAGCCAAGACAGAAAGGACTACTGTTTGATTTTGAATAAAGGAATAATAAAATCGCTGAATAGGGTGACAGAAGGCCACATTTTATCCCCAGGCGCTTACGGCTCTGAGGTCAGACTTGAGGGCCAAAGTAGAAACAAGGCCAAGAAATGAAGTCTGATACTATAGCAGCATTGTGGTAAAACTGCCTTCAAGAAACTAACAATTTCAAAAAGTGAAACGTATTTATTCAACAACAACAAAAATCAACAAATAAATAGGAATATTTATCTAAAAAAATTTCTTAAGGATAAAAAATATCTCTGCTAATGCTGTAAACTATATATAGGGAGCCCTTATTTACACATTACTATAATATTAAAGGTTACAATTAACAACAGAGCCTAATTGATTAAATTCAGTTGTTATTTATTTTTTAGATATAATAATCAACACTCACATAAAAATGTTATGCAAACATGTTAATTGCATTTAAGGCAGTTATTATTATTGCTAATCATAACATTTTATGTTTCTACTCCAATTTGTTGTTAAAATATATTCATTTACACAGTGGCCATCATAACTTGTTTTCATGACAGATTTATTTAAACATACATTAAACATATACATTAATCAAGACAGGTTAAGTAAAATATATTGAATATAACAAGCTGTGGACACTGATTTACTTGCCTGACATTGTTCACAACCCGTTTTATTGACGTCTTTCCGCGGTTAAAATTTGTTAAGCGATTGCACGAGATACTTTTAAGTAAGTTTACTGTGTCTTTCAACATACCATCTGATGTTCATTCATGCTTATTCTGTAACTAGCATTATAGAGGAAGAGATGATCGCGTTCACTCCACGCTGTCTGTCACGCCACATCGAAGTGCGTCAAAACGGCATTTATTGTTTGAATTTGGTGATAAAAATGGTAAGAATTTGAGAGATGAGACTTTGTTTCTTATTAAAAGTAAGAGAAAACAGATCTTATTGCGATTATTGGTGGTCAATAGTGGTTAATGGGCTGCAATGGGCTATTCATCGGTACAGAACCGAAAGACACATACCAAAGATTCTCGGCCTACCATCACACCCCTAATATATATATATAACATGTTTTCATACGATAAAAAAATACATTGAACATTGAATTTTACATATAAAATTGCATAATGTCTATCAGCACAATAGCACTCACTGTCATGATTGTTACACAACAATTAAGCAATTGAAGATATTAAAAAGTGCTAAATGCAAATTATGCAGCTAATATTCACAAGTTCCCAATAATAAGCCATGGCTCATGAATTTACCCTATAAATTCTTGTAAAAGAGGCCTTTTACTAGAGTATATGGATGTTCTTTCTTTCATACTTTCTTTCTAGAGTCTGAATAACGGGGTACAAGCAAACCAAAGCACAACAATCATCTTCCTGTAATTTGCTGGAGACCCAAACAGCCGGAACAAGTCGGATCGAGCCGGAACAGGCTGCCGGACTTCTTCCAGCGCCATCCAGAGCTCTCTTCCCTCCTCCATTCTCTTGCTTAATTCCACATCCGTTTAAGTTATCGGCTTAATCTCCAATTAATTAGCTTAGTTAAAAAAGGATTGAGAGTTCTCGCTTTCTGTCAACAAGAGTGGGGGGTAACAGACGGAAGAGGGTTCGAGGGTATAAAGGGATTGGTGGAGAGAAGAGACAAGGGTAGCGGTTGTAAAACACTGTAGAAAGAGAGGAGGGGGAAAAAAAGAATGTCCCCGTGGGAACCAAAGTGCAACGGAGAAAGTCAATGAACGTGGCATTGTGCCAAGGCAAGAGTCAGCCAACACGGCACACATTCATTTAGAGCTCTGTCTGTGCCGTAGCAGGGACTTATGGGTACTCTGACACCGCTACCACCAGACAGAGCCAATGATTAGATTCCAGTTGATGTTGAATGAAAAATATAACATGGCAAGAGGCTCCAGGGACTGAAAGCATCACATTAATTATCCCTTTGATACATGAGCATTTTGTTGGTTGTATTGTAATTGGTGTTGCATGGTTCCACACGAGCCTACATGTCACATGCTATGTTCATTGCGAAGCTATTACATGACGTCTGGATGACTCATATTTACAATGGCTGAGGTGTCAAGGGGGAAAATGTGAAATTTCTGGTTTTTATGTCAGAGCTGGGATACAAAACAGGGTTGTTGCCCACTACTCTGGCTAAAAAAGTAGCCAAAATGCATCATGGGTTGCCAAACCGATCACGCTTTGGAGGATTCTGAGAGGAGAGAGGAAAACAACAACACTGCCAAACCCATTGGAGAATCAGGAAAGCATGACTGAGCCTAGCATCCCGCCATCCCAGCACGTAACCAAGGCGATGGCTAACTACGGCGTCCTCTAACTGCTCGCCAGCAATGCATAGGCTTTGGAACTCGGACAAACCCAAGGGTCCATCCAGCACAGTGACATATGAATCCTATTTAGGGACTAAAAGCGTGGCTGAAACTCCATCAGGCTCATTATTTCTTGAAATCGGTAAACACAACACCCATTTTGGCTCAGTTTAATGAACAACTAAAAATGTATATACACGTCGTTCGAACTCCCACAAATAAACAAAAATGTGCAAAATACAATCTGATATTGCCTAAAATGTCAGAACAAACTGCTAAAATAGAAAGCATTATAATTAACATATCATTTTTCTTCTACCTACAAACCACAGTTGTTGGTACAATTTTTTTTTTGTCAGTTGATGTCACACTTATTCACTAATAAAGCAACATGCCAAGTTTCCCGCTGAATAGTTTACACTGGCTTACCTTTCATGCCAAACTTTGAACGTCTGCCATATTTGTTGATTAGCACAAACATAACGACTAGGAGAACGCAGGCAAAGCCAGCCAAGCCAACCGCAATCGACACCTAGAGAAGCAGGAGACACAACATATAATTCATTTGAAGAACCGAAATATGAAATGAGAGCAAGATTTCAGCACAGTCAAGTTAGCGCTTAGCTTAGCTTTAGCAGGTTTAAAGTGAAACAGGATCATTTTTAGAACATAAAACTAGCATACTGCTTACTGCACAGTATAAACTGTTTACTACCTACTAATTAAAATAAAATAGTGTAATACTACTCAATATGGAAGGATAAAACTAACATTAGCATGCTACATTGTTGTCACGTGTTGTCTCATAACGCTGCATGTTAAATTCACACAGTACATTTTGACTTTGTACATTTTTAACTTGTGACAGTCGGATCAAAATAATGGTTAGCATTTACTAAGTGTGTGCGCACGCATTTGTGTGTGAAAACTGTGTATGAATGTTTTCATGAACAAATCCTGACAACTTTCATTCTAAATTTATGAAGAAATGTAGGAACAACAAACAACATGTGTACAAAAATCACATATTCTGGGTGGCCTTATAATCATGTGAAGATGAAATTATAAAGGAAAACCCTTATATGGAGACAGGTTGTGCGTGATTTATGCAAATTACTAACCTTGGGCACAAGGTTGCTCATTTAGTAGAATACTCCAAATTAGATTAGAGGTTAAGAACAAATTTTTTCATGAGAAGTTCTCCTGTGCGTACCAATACTAAATACACACAATTATTAGTGAATGAGACACACTGAGTCTGGTAAGAGATAGATATTAGGTTGTTTCCGGCTCATTAATCACACCGGAATGAAAGGTCAAGTCAAGCGCAATGCATTGTGGTAAACAGTATGCTCAGTTGCACATTTTGGCAAACATAGCAGGTCATCTGGGTATTCTACATGTACGCACAGCTGTTTACATTCTACACACTGCAGAAATAGTACTATTAGCATGCTAGCTATGACATTAGCTTCATTCTCAAAACATGTCTTTAGCATGCTTGACTCTCAAAACATGCGTCAATATAATTTAACCCTGCCTATAAGTATGTTTTAAAAGCTTTTTACGAGAAAACTACAATCCAGGAATGGCATAACTAGCAACCTGAAACGTGTCAAATAAATATTTCTGTCTAATCTCGAGTGTCTCGCACAGGGGGTTAAAATAGCAATTTTACAGCAAACCTACGAAGCGTGTCTTGACTTGTTTATATGATTTATTTTGATGTTGATGTTGTAATCATGAGAGGTTTGTATAATTGGAGTCATAAATTGCATATGTCAGCAGTAGCTTTGATAAATTCCATGAAAAGGGAAGAGCAAAGCGTATAAAAAAATTATGATAATAATAATTCATGTTAGGTATTCTAGGAGAGTGATAGAGGTTAACTTACAGCCAAGATACACTTTCTTTTGGGAAATACAAAGCGTACAACTTAATATAATGTCTAAATGCTCCAGATAAACACAAAATATAGACAATAAACAATAAATCAAAGCAGTAAAAGTGCTGGAATAAAGCTATTTGAAGCAAAAAGCTTTCCCCTGTAATTAGGAAATCCAAACAATCGAGGACCAATTCTTTGTGCCGTCGCCCAAGTCCCTATTGAAATCTTCAGATGAGAAAATAATCTCTATTCAGTCAATTACAGAACGAAAGTACTTTTTAAAAGAAGCTGTAAAACACGCAAGCCACAAGGGAACCTGAAGATAGGATGTACAATGTGAGAAGGAAAATGAACGAAAATGGGGTTTGTTTTCAACCTTTACCATGTGTTCTTGGGAAACCTCATTATACTTCATATAGGTGCTTTCGATCTCAGGAGAGAAAACAACACTCACGCCAAACGTGTCCTCTTCAGGCCGATGTGTCATGGTGGGAATAGTCGTCGGAGTAGGACTCACTAGGAAACAAACAAGAGCTTAGTAGTGTTCAGAGAAAACATTTCTGAAACTTCTGGAAAATAAAAAGACCACATAGACATACAGGACTATGACCCCAACAGATAGTTTGGGCTAATTGACATAAACATGTCCACATGTTCAAATTTTGTACAATTATGTTAATTTTACGTTAAAATTTATATAGGTGTAAAATATATATTTTTTCACCATCCCAACTGACATTTGACAACAGATAAAGTGTCAAAATGCTCTTTAGCTTTATTTTTGAACAGTGTATGTATATGCATTATATAATTTACAAAATTTTATTTACCGAAATACATTTTGGAGCTATGTACTGTATCTTTCCATGAAATTAGCATTGTTTTAATTTCCCCTCCATTTTATGTCATTTTTAAATTGATTTCCAGACATTATATTACTAGCTTGATTGGTAACATAACTTAATTGGTTTTGTCAATGCAGCCTTTAGAAGGTGATGGATGCATTATATGTTCACTCTGAGTAACTATTTTAATTGTGCATTCAAATTGTATTTACGAATTTAACGCTATTAAAGTCACTCCAAAGGGAGTTATTCTCCATATCAGTAAGCAGTTTCTGAACTCCCTGAAACACGCCCTGATGGTCCATCCAACCAATCAGAGCACCTTGCGCTTTTCAGAAGGAGGGTCTTCATAGAGAACAAAACTGGGGTGTGTTTCCCAAAAGCATCGTTAGCCAACTATGGTTGAAAGTTCCGTCGTTATCAAAATAGTTCAACGAGTCTGTATTTCCCGGTGTTTTCCCAACATCGCAAAGTTGAGTGGTTGAAACTACCACTCTTGACCTGTGGTTAGAAGCATAGTTGACATGTGGAATGAATAAATCCTTATCTTGACCAAAATAAGCAAGCTGACACTTTCATTTAAGTATTTTTGGCCTGGTTTCTCAGACAGGGCTTAGATTAAGCCAGGATTTGGCTTATCAATCAGGACATTTAAGTAGCTTTTATAAATTACAACTTCCCAACTCGTAAATACAAACTTCCCAGGAGGACTTGAACACACCATAAGACAGGGGTGTCAAATCCTGCACATGGATGACCAATGTCCCGCAGAGTTTAGCTGCGTTTAACACCTGTCTGGAAGATTCTAGTGTTTGAAGACATTGATTTTCTGGTTCAGGCATGTTTAATTAGGGCTGCAGCTAGACTCTCCTGCAAGGTGGCCCTCCAGGAACAGGAATAGACAACCCTGGTTTTAAGAGAACTGTTAGGCATTATTCACTAAACATGTCTTGGGGCAAATATTGTTTTATTAGACCCGTTTTTTTTACAAGGATATTGCCATTTCGACAGGGAGTTAATCTGCCACTATTATTCATGTAGTATTGAACAAAAGCCTTAGTATTGTTTTTTACCTCGAAAGAGGACCCGTGTGGAAAACCTGATACTCTACACTACAGGCATCTTCATTCCAACTTCATTCAGAGCTCTGACAGTAACAATCTGTCATTCGCAGAGTTTCCATGCATCAACTTTATTAAATATGGTAAATTAGGGTGGTATCAGAGTAAGAAATGTTCTTGTGAAGGTAAGTGACTGTCCTCTGGACACTGTCCTTGATCCACATTAAATACATTTCTTGTGGAAAAGGATCTGATTTTTCCCACATACTGACAGATATCGGTCACTTTAAGCCAAAAATACAAAACAGGTCTAATAACAGCATGCCCAACTATGGCGGCCAGCCATTTGAAAATAAGGCCAAGGTAATTGTTTGGAGGATATTTGTTTGTTCAGTGCACAAACTAAATTGCTTCTTTCTAAATCATCATTTGTTTTGTGATAAACAAAACTAATGAATAAGTTACAAAAATTCATGCAGCATCCAATTAAAGAGCGAGAAACTCACCATAATCGGGGTAGTCTACAGAGAAAAGGAGAAAAAAAAACACACACATATATAATTACCAAATATGAATATGTCGAGATCAGCTCTAAGGACTCATGTAAACACATTTTAAAATGATCAGCATGCACCCTTCAGTGCATTTCTTGTGCAATTATGGTAATGTTCAAATTAGTCTTTTAGAATATAATATGGGACAATAATTACAATATTTATCATATATATAATATTACATTAATGTGGAATCATGTATGAGGTCGTCATATAATCTGCATAATTTTATTTTTTTTTAACTTAAAATAAAAATTATATATATATATATATATATGTATATATATATGTATATAATATTTGTATACACACACACATATATAACATACATATATTGAACAGTGCATACACATTAACAGTGCAGTGAGGTTCAAAATTCATGAGACCTCCAGTGTAAATATATTTCACACATATTTTACTGTATATAAATATTTTTTCCAGCTTTAAACGAAAGCAGACAGACAGACAGATAGACAGATAGAACCTAACTCTACATATACATACCTATTTAAGCACAGACTGAACCTAGATTTCCAGAATACACTCTTATGCCTGCTATAGCATCACACCAAGAAATGTGCACTTTTCAAGTGAGGATCCGTATCTATATTTATCTATAATCCTGGTTGATTCTCACCTCAGGTGTTAATAAGTTATTCAGGCGGGGCCTTTGAACGACATCCAGTCGATTCTGTTTCTCAACACGGCGTCTGCAACCTAACAGCTCAAATCACAGAAACCCTCCTCATGTGCTCTTTAGAGGACACACCAGTACCAGAGAATTTGACTACTTGTGCACATGCGGAAGATGAGCGTTTAAAGTAAGATTTGCTGGTACACTAAGCGTTATATGTTGTTTCCTTTTGCATTACTTTCTCCCACTCTTATGAGAAAAAGAGATCTTTATATGTATTTGACAGTGTATATTACTCAATGGGGGACAGAAACATGTAACTATTGATTTCAGGCTGACATAGACCTGAAATGTGCGATTTAATTGAGTATAAGTCAGTCACGTACCATCAAAAGGTGGTTGGAGGAAGTGGGCGTACACAGTTTTGACAGCCACGCCCAGGAAGTTGCTGGCCTCCAGCGTGTAATTGCCATTGTTGTGGTGTGTTGGGTTTTTGAACATGAGGCATCCCTCCAGGTTGTCCTGATAGACCTCCACATCTGGACGAACGTATTCGTTGGTCTTGATCTCCTCGCCCTTATAGTACCACCTCAGGGTGGGCAGGGGGTGCGCACGAACCGTGAAGATCATGCATGTGTCGTGCAATTTCTGCGGCTCCTCAAACTTAATGATGACGGGAGGGACTGCAGGAGAGAAACAAATGAATTTTTATACAGAGAGGATTAACTACCTTGTGCTACCGTCCAACATAAATCCATAGACCAGTGAGCACGGATAACCATAAACCACGTTTATGCATGAGTGGGACTTAGGCTGCTGTGGCACAGGTGGTCCGTATACGGTTTGTTTGATCCGCTATCCTGCCTCTTGGACAGAAGATCCCAAGTTAACTGCCTGGCTGGCCATCAAGCATGTGTGCGAGCGGACATTTCCTGGAATGGAGGCGCAGAGCCAAAGGTGGGAAACAACTGCAGTTTCCATTATCTTCTCCACCCACCCTGTGTTAGTTAGACGGTAGCTGTCAGCAATTATGATGCTGTAAATATGTCAAACGTCCATAGTAAACATTCATCAGGGATCAAATCAGTGGTTAATTCACTCAAATGTTTCTATTCACATGTATACAGCTATTCATGTATTTAATCTAGAAAAGTTATTACAAGTTATTAATATAAGTATATAAAATATAAATATAATACAGTATAGTTCAAATGATGTCTTATTTTTTCTCCCATTTTTTTCCACCACCATGTCCCTTTAGGGGCTCCGTAGTTCTCAACATTGATAATAAGAACAACTGTTTCAATCAAATACATGCATTCTTGGTGAGAATAAGAGACTTCTCCCAAAAACAGTTAAAAATCTTACAAACCCCAAAGTTTTGAACGGTATTGTACATGTAAAACTTTTAATCAATTGACATGCCTACATTTCTGTGACTTTTCTCCAGTCTCAAGGCCGGAGACAAATAGAGAGAGAGAGAGAGGGAGAGAGAGAGTGACTTACTCTTATTTCCACAGAATTTGCCGCTCTAAGCAAATCTCATGCGGTCAATAGATATTGAGTGTGGGAAGAATCATCTTACATTGCTGTTGGCCAACACCGTTCAGTATAAATGTAAATACATATTCAACACAGCGACCTCACATTACGTTGTAACAGTAGCTGTGTTCATATAAGGAAGTCTATAATTGCCTTACTTGAAATCAAGTGGGCGAAAACAACTGTTGTTTGATGGTGTGATGTTGCATACTGTGATTTTTTTTATTTTTCAATTTATTTTAATTAATGGCAATGGTGGAATTAATATTTACTTTATTTTCTGATTGTGACAATTTATGCCGTTATCTCAAATAGTTTTAACTATGCACAACATTCAAAACGGTCTTCATTAAGTATACTAGCATATACTTAAGCACACTTCTAGTTAGTCATTACATCACCTAGTTAGTCAGTTCTGGAGTAATTTGTTCATGCATTCGTTTCATTTAATTAGATCAACTAAAGTTTTATTTTTGGATGTCAAAATGTGATGGGTAGAGTCACGTCTTTACAAATGGATACTTATTTGAGGCAGATTATGTCTTTGTTTTTGGCTTTTCTTTGTCTTTTTGTTATTGTTTCTCAGGGGTAGGATTTATATGTTTGATTAGAGGGCATAGTTTCTTTTTGCCAATTTTCATGAGTTGCTTATTGCCTCAGGATTGTTGTTTCTTTCATTTTATTTTTCATTTGGGACATTATTTTTTGCATTCGTACCCCTATATGGGAAAAATAAACTTAATGCCAAAAATGCAGCATGCATTGATTTTTTTCCAAGTGTAATATAAAGCAAAAACACATTTTAAGTGAACAAAAACTGGAACATTTCCAAGTTTCTGATTTCTAAGACCCCGGCATATCCTTGCCAACACACAAACAAAGAAAATGCACCACCTAACTCTGCCACAAAGCAATCACATGTAGCCTACTACACACTGAAACATGATAACATTGATAAATCTCTCTAATATTTCACTTACAGCCTTTTTTTGTGTGAAAGGTCCAGATGAAGAACAGCTATTGCTTTCATAGATCAATAAACTACACAAATGACTTTCCTACAACACATAGGACCCGAGTTCTTTTTTTTTTCTTTTTTTTTTTTTTAGTAGGAGTAGGATTGTTTCTGATTAACCAATTTCTCAAGACTTCATAACCAATTTAAATAGCCTCACTGTGATTTATAGAATTTGATTTGACAAAGAGAGACGATATACAAAATATTTAAAAGGTGTGAAGTGTGAACTAACATCACCAAACAAAAACGATCTGTATGGTTTTTTTAGACAAAGAAAAACACGCAAATCAAATGAGACTGTACAAATTCATACCAATTAGCCACCAATTCACCAAAACGTAATTATGTCAAAACAATTTGTTGTCAAACAGGTTTTCATGACACTCTCTCTCTCTCTCTCTGACATTGGTCAGTCAATCAGATAGCCCCGCCCCAAACACATCCCATTGGCTGAATGCGTAATCAAACAGCAATGCTTTGAAATCACCAGAGCCACAGTGGTTACACTTTTCAGCAACATCAGCCGACATAACGACTTACTCAGAGTTGCCTTCATGTTAAGCTGAAATAATAAGTATTTTAATAACAAAAAATTACACACTTCACCCCTACCTTGTTCTAGCATTGATTCTGCATTCCCCAGAGCTAGTTCAATCAATAATACTCACTACTTCAAAGAAGAAAAAAAGAAAGCAAGCTTTTTGGTGATCTTCCCTCCCTAAATGCCTACCCTTTAAAACAAAAGGCAATACAAATTAAGAGTTGGTAGCCGTGAGGTACAGTAGCAATTGACGCTATCAAGCTAAAGAGGCAGACACAGCCAGGTTCAGTGAGCTACTCTGAGGCAGAAAGGTAGAATTGGCGCGTTAGAGGAAGTGAGGCTGAATGTAAAGGCATTCGAGAGGCACAGAAGCAAAAAAAGAGGCACTTACACTGCACTGAAAGCTGTATTGAGGCATTAGTCATCCCGACTATATTCTCTGCAATGCAGGTCAGCATGAAGCTGTTATCGTCTCGGCTGACATTGACCAGAGTTAAGTTGATGGAGTGGACATTCGGTGGATATTGATTGGACTGGAAGAGAGGAGGACACAATAGCTTCTGAAAACACAACCAAGCTTGCACAGATTCAACAAATGGTTTATGGTCTAACTAGTCACTGTAAGGCTCAAGTGGATCATTTAATAGATCTGAGTCGTGGTAGACGCCATATTTTATTTGGAAAGGAATAAAACCAGGCTGTAAGGGATAAGTAGTAAAGTCCTTTTAAGGCTGTACTGCCCATCCACCAGAGAGAAAAAAAAAACACAGCTTAAGCACAGTTTACTAGTTTAAAGTGGTTTAAGCTGGTTTAGCTGGCCTCCAAAAGATTTTGTCGACTAAATTAAATATGCCATCTACCGTGACTAAATTACATAAGCTACAAAAAAGTGCACGTTTATTTCTAGTCAGCAAAAGTCCGCCTTACTTGGTGTGTGTTAATTGAGTGCAGTTCACCGACGGTCCAATCCACTTCCGGTACAGGCACCGCTGACCCATTGCAGGTGATTGTGACCCTGTCACCTTCTATCACCGTCAGGTTACTGTGACTTACGCTGATTTCTGGCAAATCTTGGTTGGAAACAGACAAGCAGTCATTGGTATGAAAAATAAACAGTAGGGAATTTATTGTTTTTAATATAAATATGTATAAGGTAATCTAAATAAGTGAAATAGCTGAATTCTCTTATGACAAGAATTCCATTATGTCATCAATGTGGGCACAGAAAATAATCTCGACATCCATTATTTTAAAAACAATAATACAATTTCAGTTTACCAGCTTTTTAAGATACACTGTAAAAATTAAACCGTGATTTTTACGGAAAAAAAAACGGCAACTGTGGTTGCCAGAACTTTACCGTCAAAAATACGGTAGCAACGTTATTGGTTTTACAGATTTAACTTAAAATTTACAGTAATAAACCGTATTTTATTATCTGATATAATGTGAATTTCCCATCGTATTAATATCTGTTTTGTACCATTGTAATGCACTAATAACCACCAATCACAGCAGTGACGAGAGTCACATGATCAATCAAAGCTCATCACAAGCAGCTCTTCCACAAGAGAGGTAATACTATTATATAGAAGCTGCACAGTGTCATTCACACAAACATTAAACACCATCATGGTAACACATGCAATTTTAAAAATGCAATAAACATTAATTTAACAACATTAAATGTAACATAAAACCCTAATGTACATAACTGATTAGAAAAAAACGAAGAAAACTATGAAGAAACATAGTTATTTCAACAAAAATACATCAAATGTGAAGTGTCACACAGGGAATTGTGGGAATGTCAATTTATGGTTTTTCATTGTAAATTATACAATGAGTTGTTCTTTTCCACTTTCAAAAACTGTAAATTTAACGGTATTTTACAGTAAAATTACATTAAATGTACCATTAGATCTATCACAGTTATTTACCGTATATAGTATGGAAACTTTCTGTTAACCAATTAACAGTTTTTCACTTTACAGTCTTTTACCGTTAAAATGACGATCATTTTTTACAGTGTAAATGGCAATACATGACAGGGTATAATTTTACACGAGCAACATCAGGAAGCAATTTTACCACACTAGACCCATGCTAACATTTAGAATTGTTTAAGTTTTAAAGCTATATTTTTTAGCCTTTTTTTTTTTTCCACTTCAAAAATTAGGAAGAACAACAATGCTGTGGTAATCGCCATTGCCATAAATGCTGTTGAAGAACTTAAAGGATTTTACCCAACAATTCTGTGATTCTTTACTCACTCACAATTTGATTCAAACCTGTATGACTACCTTCTGCGGAACAAAAAAGAGGATATTTTGAAAAAGCTTGTTTGTGTCCATTCAATGATGGTCAATGGGGTCCAAAACAACATTTGACCATTTGAGTTCTACAGAAGAAAAAAAGTCATGCCGGTTAGGATGACATGAAGGTGAGTAAATAATGACAGAACTGAGAATTGTAATTCTGGGGTGAAATATCCCTTTTAACTTGTATTGAACCCAAACCATTCTTTTCATGACAACCACACTTTGCAGAAAGTGTCCCATACCACACTGAGAGATGTTCATGAGCTGTAGAGGGATCTTGGAGACTCCGTTGTTGCAGAACAGCTGCTGGTTATGGAGTCCGGCCTCGCCTCGCTGCTGCCACAGCTGGATCCAACGGATACTGCAGCTGCAGTTAAACACCACTCCTTCCAGTTTCCTGCCACAACACAATAGAGTTCTTGGTGAGGACTCACAAATATGCACACAATGCCAAGTAGGTCCATTCAGAGAACAAGTAGTAACTAACTAGGTGAAGGACACCATTATTCAAAACATCAACTTTTCCAGCACCCATCAGTCAACCACAGTCCAGAGAGCTGCTGGCATTCCTCCATTTTGCAGCCAGAACGAGTTCTGTGCCCAGGGCTTTGTGTACGAATGCTTTCTGGACTGCAGCCCTTTCCTGGCCACGTCTGTCCAGCTATTCGGCGTGCCAAATTCACCACTGGTGCCCAGGGCGATCAGAATCCCGCAAACGAAGTCAAACAAAACATGAGCTTCTGGATTAAGGCAAAAACTAAGCTGCAAGATGTGATATAAATGTGGCATTGTATTTTGATACAGTCTAAAATGTATTCTCGCAAAATAATGACATCATATAATGCAACAAATTGTAAGAACAATCTTAATCTTGCTGATGTAAATGTTGAAGAATAAACCCATCTCAAAGAAAAATAAGGAGTTCATGCATAACAGCTTTTACCTCAATCTTGAATCAGATTTTATGACAAACAAAATCACAACGTGTGTTCCCGTTTTTGGTCCAAGATAGAGAAACGAAGACGGACTCATCTTGCATATACCTGCGCTGTTTGTCACATTTGCAATTTTGATTTGGCAGATGTTTTTATCCGAAATGACTTAAAATGCAATCAAGGTTCACATATTACTTTAATCAAATTGAACCCAAAACATTTGCTTTGCTAAAGCCCAGCATGTAAAAGCTGTAAAAATGCATGTAAAAGACTGCAAAATAATGTGTTTCATCGTCAAGATAAATATTTAAATATCAGAAAATATATATTGTAAATATTTGCCTTAATTAAGCCTAAATTAGCAAGAAGTTGGACCTTGTGTGTGAGTAAAACATATTAGGCTTTCTAAAAGGATCTTCTCGGTGCTCAGTAACATATGGGATTATAATTGCATACGTTTAATTGGACAGACGGAAGACTGTGAGGTCAATCCCACATAAAACCCCCACCCACACCTCCATCACTTGGTCCAATGAAGGGCTTCCTTTCGGAACCATCTCGATGCCAATGACTCCAACACCTACTCCCAGAGCAGCAATATCACTGCGAACAACAACCATCTCTAGCCCTCTCAGTATCGCATTTCACGCTCTTTCAAACAACCTTTGAGCGCAGCCACCCCCACTCCTGCACCAAAAACAGACATCATCTACATCAACCTCCTCCAAATGTCTAAATGTCAACTCTGACAGATCTCCCCGTGATCATGAAGGCTCCACTGAGAGTTTAGAGGGTCTTCAACTTCCTGAAAATGTTGAGTCAGGGGCGTCATTCCAGTACTTGACACTATCCTCTTTCCCTTCTTATATCTTCTCTTTCACTCCTTCACTTCTCCTTCAGTGGTTCACAATCTTTTTCACTTCAAGGTCCTCATTTGACATTATTCAAAGGCCCTCATTTCTAAGCGGATATGTACCTCTGGTGATAATATAGTAAACAAAACAAAACAAAACAAATAAAAGATCAACTAGGAGATAAAATGTACTAAAATAAAATAAAAACTCAGAGATAGATAATTAGATATAATAAAAGACTGTGGCCTATGTTTTTAATAAACAAACAAACCAATATGGGAGATGAAATGTATTTTCAATAATGTAAAAAAAAATATGGGGAGATGAACTAGGAGGTAAATGCATATTTAAAAATATAATATAATATAATATAATATAATATAATATAATATAATATAATATAATATAATATAATATAATATAATATAATATAATATAATATAATATAATACAATATGCTGGACAACGATTAATTGCATCCAAAATAAAAGTTTATGTTTACATAATGCATGTGTGTGTACAGTGTATAATTATTTTGTATATAAATACACACACACATGTATGTATATATTTAAGAAATATTTACATGTATACTATATAAATAATCATTATATTTAATTGTATATAAATAATTTATATCTAAATACCATTTGTTTCTTAAATATATACATGCATGTGTGTGCATTTATATATACACAAAATAAATATGCACAGTACACACAAACTTTTATTTTGGATACAATTAATCGCGATTAATCGTTGAACATAACATAACATAACATAACATAACATAACATAACATAACATAACATAACATAACATAACATAACATAACATAACATAACATAATATAATATGCTGGGCAATGATTAATCGCATCCAAAATAAAAGTTTATGTTTACATAATGTATGTGTGTGTACAGTGTATAATTATTTTGTATATATAAATACACACACACACATGTATGTATATATTTAGGAAATATTTACATGTATACTATATAAATAATGATTATATTTAATTTTATATAAATAATTTATATCTAAATACCATTTGTTTCTTAAATATATACATGCATGTGTGTGCATTTATATATACACAAAATAAATATGCACAGTACACACAAACACAAACTTTTATTTTGGATACAATTAATCGCGATTAATCGTTGCCCAGCACATAACATAACATAACATAACATAACATAACATAACATAACATAACATAACATAACATAACATAACATAACATAACATAACATAACATAACATAACATAACATAACATAACATAACATAACATAACAGCACAACACCCAACACACTATATTGCAATTTAGGCTCTGATTAATTATGTAGGCCAAAAACAGTGTAATCCATGTTCAAATGCTCCCAAAAAGAATATAATGGATTAATTAAAAAAAATCTAGCTTTAATATATAACATTAACTGTTAGAATAATCCTTAATTACACTTTTTGTCAGATTACAGGCTAATTTGCCTCTGCAGTCCCCAACTGTAATGATTTAGTAAATTGTATGACAACTGCTTTTATACTTTTATCTACCATAGTTATTACTGAGAGCAAAGAACAGGGTATAATCGTCTTTGTTCCGTTTTACGCTCACTCCTCGCTTAAAGGGCTTCCAGCCGGCAGGATCCTGCAGCGCTGCGGAAGGTTCTGGATCTGATCTCAGTGGGAGTCTCTCTCCTTTAAGAGTATGAAATATGAAAACCCGCAGGATATGCCTCACCTGGCCTGCAGCCTGGCGGAGCATGGCGGCCTAAACCTTTGCACGCTCATTCATTCATCAATTGGTGCGAGCGAGATAACCTTTCTCATTTGCAAGATAGGGCAGGAGATAGAGGCATACGAGCTGAATCCCATGCATATGAAATTGGCCGAAACTGTAAGCTCTGGGAAACGGCATTGTTGCTCATTTGCACAAATGAGGGGGAAATTTTTCTCGTGAATCTTTAAACACTTTTGTCGGCACGTTCCGCGCAAGGACAAGCGCAACCTGCTCGTGCATTTTGGAGCTTTGATCAATAATGATCAAAGGAGAGTCTAAGTATTTTCTCCACCCTTTAAAACTAAATTAACATGTCTAATGAGAGGAGTTCACATTTCCTTTATACTAAGCAGTGTCATGAACAGTTCATAATGGAGAAAGAACATGCACGACATGTTTAATTTATTTTACAGACAATATGATAATCTAGATTAGGGGTTCTAAACTAGTGGGTCACAACCCAAAAAATAGATCGCAACAGGCCAGTTCTGATGGACCACAAACGATAACAATAAAACGCAACTAAATATAATCTATATCTAGGATTAAAAAAATATAAACCACATGCAAAACCAGTCTGCACCTACAAAACAAGCAAACCAAAAAATAATACCAAACCAGCCTAAGAAGGTTTATTGGTTTTACCTGGTTTAGCAAGTCAGACCAGCTGACAAGTGCCCCCAAACTCTCTAAAACCATCTAAACAGACCATCTTAACTGGTTTGGCCAAGCTAGTCTTTAGTTGGTTTATCTGGTAATTCAGTCCAAAACCTGTTCTAAAAACATGTCAAATCAATAAAGACCAACCTAGGGTAGACAACCTAACCATCTTAGGCTGATTTAACTGGTCTCACAACATAGCCAAGCTGGTCTTTAGATGGTTTCCCAGCCAGACCAACTGACAAGTGCCAAAATACATCTAAACAGACCAGCTTAAGACACCATCTTACCATATTAGGCTGATGTACCTGCTACAGAAATTCAACTATTGCTGGTTTTACCTGGTCTTCCCACCTATCCAAGATGATGTTCAGCTCATTTTCTGGTTTCCCAATGTGGTAAATCTGGTCTTTAGCTGGTTTAGCTGATCTTAACCAGCCTGACTAAGTGTCCAAAGTTAATCTAAAATAGTCCAAATAGATCAACCTAACCAATCTTGCTAAGGTAGATTAGCTAACATCCAGATTTAAAGACCAGCTGACAAGTGCACTATTACATACGGCTACTTTAAAGCTATTTTTTTTCATCAGGGTGCTCTTAGGAGAGCTAATTTACAGCTAGAGAGACTAACTATTTTCATAACTTGCTAACTTGAATAAAATATCAAATTAACCTTTCGAAATGCCAAGGTGACTGCTAGCTGGGGAAGAAAAAGAAAAAAACACTGGGGGCATTGATGCATCGAGCCTGGGTGCTTGAAAAAAATGCCAAAATAACGTGGTCTGAAGTACATCTGCATAGTAGCCATACATTATGCATGTGCTCCTGTATCCATGCACAGTCAAACGATGGGACACCATTGAATAAATCCACTAGAGCATTGAACAGTGGGCCAAGGAACGCACGTACTGATAAATAAATGGTAATATACACACATCTCATGCCTTAATGAAAAGTGTCATTGCAATGGAGGTGACAAACAGCGGTTAGCTTCCTAGCTAAGACGGAGAGTATAATTGAGCCTTTATAATATGAATCAATTCAAAAGCACTCTAAAAAAATGCTTTATTCATTCTTCCTCTTATAAATTGTTCATCTGCATACAGTAGCGCACACAACATGAGCAGAATTTATACATAAATAATCAGAAGACGGAGTTAGCGTATGTTCAGGGAGCCTCTCAAGACATGCTGGGTAAATGTCAGATTTGCATTGTTGGGTGAGTTAAACCCATATGTACTAACTCAACTAACTCTCTCCCTGGACACACTTTTCCAATAAGAGGAAACAGAGAAAGACGGCATAATCCAGATTTAATGACAATTGAGAAATAGGCTATACCTGCTGCAAGTTCGATTATTTTGGTGCCGGTTAGACTCGAAAACAAAGTGAAGCAAGGCAGCAAATAAAAGGTTAAAGCCAACGACAACGAGTGCAAATAAAGTGTAGAGGGCAGCTAGGTACACCCGTAATGTTAGAAAGCACTTTCCCTTAGGATAAAATGGCTGACAGAACCAGCTCTAACGCTAGGCCTGGATGTAGACTGACAGATCCATTCAGATTCATTATATGGAGGCAATGAAAGGTTAAGCTGGGGGACACGACTCTGACGGGGTGCTCTACAGTTTCAAGCTGCTGGGGTCATACGTTGTGACATATTACAGTGGGTGGCAGTTTAAGCTCCAGCCATGGAGGTCCTAACCTGAGCATCTAATGCTTTCAGAGAAGACAGTTTCATGTACATGCATTTGACTAAAAATTTAGGCCATATCGCTCCAGGTGAAAGTGCAGAGACGGCATCCCAGTGCGTATGGAAGAGGAGGAGAAGTTGACAACATACAGCACAAAAAACTCTAATACACTCTCAGAAAAAAAGGTACAAAAGCTCTCACTGGGACGGTATGCCCTTAATATGTACCATTTAGGTACTAATAAGTGCACTTTAGGTATCAATATGTACCTTTGAAGTACTAATACACACTCTTTAGATACAAAAGGTGTACCTTTTGAAATGGTACCGTCCCAGTGACAGCTTTTGTGCCTTTTTTTTTCAGTGTAAATAAATAAATGCATTTACATATACAGTATATAAAGTCAAACAGATAAAATAAATTATATGAATTATTATATATTAAATTAAAATTACACAAAATGTTACATAATTACATTTATTATTATATTAAATTATTTTATAATAATAATAAATCTTAGTATTTATGCATGTATATTAAAATATAAATGAATACATACAAAATTAACAGTAACACTTAAAAATAAATACATAAATACATAAATAATAAACAGATTCATATATAATAAAATGATAAAAAATAACAATAATAAGAATGTTTATATACAGTGTGTAAACAAAAAAATATAATTAAATAATTTAGAATATACACATAAATAAACAAATAACACATTTGCAAAAATTTGTGTGTGTTTGTGCGCGTGTGTGCATTCTTACATGGAAAAAACTGCAACTGCAGTTTAGACAAAATATGTCTCCACAAAAATGCTCCCAATGAGCCAAATAAAGACAATAATTAGCCTACCCATTGTCTAAAAAAGCAGTAAGCTTAGGGCAGAATTATCTGAAACACTTAGAAACAGTAAATGATTCTATGAACCAAATTGGATGTCAAAAAAGTGACATCCAAAATGTGCAGTGTTGGGGGCCATTACCTTTTATTAGGAGCAATGAATGTAAAAGAGAAAGTTTCCCATTCAAGTGTGTGTGTGTGGTGACAACTGCTCGCAGGGAGACCGAGCCTCATGCGGCGGATATTAGGGTTCTCTCTGCAAGCTCTCATTACCGTTCCTGTGATGCTCAGAGTCATTCTTACAGGGATTAAATTGGCTTTCCTGCATCGTTAGCCTGATCTGTGAGGGGGGCATTGTTTAATCATATTATAATTAAAGTTATAAGTCCCTCCAGTCATCACAACCTAATTATCAATCAAACAGGGTGTCATATACAATCCCACGGTACCTGACGGAGGCGAGAAATGAAAGAAAAAAAAAGACAAATTGTTTGCTTAACTCTCCATTAAAAGACAATGAAAGCCATTTCATGCCTAACTTTCTCAAACAAATCCGCGAATAAATTGTCACGTAGACACTGAGACAAACTTGGTGAAAAGCGAACCGGTATTTGTAGGGCTCTCACACCTTCTGCATCATTACCTTCACAATATGCCTGCACTGCCAGCTTCAAAGTATGGAAATCCACATTCGTCTCAATCCATATGGATTTTCTGGATGAGCTCCAAACAGCAGGTACCATTTCCCAACCTGCACTTCTCCACCACATCTTGGGACTTGGGACTGACTGACATTACCATTTACGGTGGCAGTAGGCAGTTTCCATTAAGCAGCTTTGGTGTTTTTCATAAGCTCTAGACTGGAAGCTGTCAGCGGGCAGTGGGAGCGAAGGGAGTGATAAAGACTCGTCATTGACCACAGCTCTAAATGACACACGTCAATATGGATTGGATGGGAGCGAAACATGCAACGCTGCTCTGTCAGGCATGAGTAGTGTTTGCACAACAGAGAGCGAGCGAAAGGGAACGACAGAGATTGATTGTGGTCTGCCGTGACCCGAGAAAGCGCGAGTGATGCTTGAATATGCCTACGAGTGGGCAGGGAAGTATGAGATTGTGTTACCGAATGACCCGGTGACATAAGATAACAACAGACACGCTGGTAACTTCCATTTTCTGGCATGGAAAAATCTGGAAATGGCAGGCAAGTTTGTGTGTGTGTAATATATATATATATATATATGAAGAGTTCAGATGCAAAAGCCTCTAAGTGCCATCTGAAATTTTCTTCTAGAATGATCATTTTTATCAAGCTTGTTTATTTAAGTTCAGTAATTTCACTTAAATGGCAATTAATAGGTAATTTTCATTGCAATTTAAGTGAAATTACTGAACTTAAATATATGAGCTTCATAAAAATGATCATTCTAGAAGAAAATTTCAGATGGCACTTAGAGGCTTTTGCATCTGAACTCTTCATATATATATATATATATATATATATATATATGTGTGTGCGTGTGTGTGTGTGTGTGTGTGTGTAGCAACATGACTTGATTAATTACTGTAATAAAGTATTACTGTAATAAAGTATTTTTACTGTATTTTAATTAACACTTTTCGGTATTTTTTTTCAATAATAATAAAAAAATCAAATTATTTTAAGCCATTTCAGACCAAACAAAGAACCAAATTATAAAAAATAAACAATTAATCAAAAATATTCTTATCTGCATCACCCAGCCCTGAACAGCTCCCTCACTGTCTTCCTGCTCTTGTTACCCACAACCCTTTGCATTGAGTATTCCATTGAAAATCCATATTTCATAGAAATATATTGCCCCCATCAGTCTTGGATTAACATCTTGATAAAAAACGCATTAGGCAAATTGTGAAGGATGGACATTGATATTGCAATAGATACATGGCGCAAAAAAGACTGAATAAATGTTTTAGCTTTTTAAACTGAATTTCATTAAATATGTAAACTAATCGCCAGGGTAAGTGGGAAGTAATAATCAATACAGGGGGACATCATTACCAGTGCATGAACATTTTGCCAGGCATCAGTCACATCCCTCTCTGTAGTTCTCTGCTGAGCTTATCATCTTCATCTTCTGAGTGATTACCTCATGCTAACAATCAATATGAAAGCATCGTTTCTATTATTCCACACATAAAGGGCCTAACACCACAAAAGAAAGAAAGAGATTGGCAGAAGGAAAGAGAAAGAGATAAATAAATAGAATGCGAGAAAGAGGTAGCATGCGTTTGAT
Organism: Rutilus rutilus; assembly: GCF_951802725.1. Lineage (NCBI taxonomy): Eukaryota > Metazoa > Chordata > Actinopteri > Cypriniformes > Leuciscidae > Rutilus > Rutilus rutilus. The sequence continues at coordinate 10,628,651 of NC_140233.1, forward strand.
CTTTTGAGATTTTCAAAGCATTAAAATCAATGTGGCACCAATTTAATTCTATTTAGTTAAGCAGAAAATGACTGCGTCATTTAAAAAAAAAAAAAACTAGTATTCTCATACACAAACACATGGCATATTATATCATATTATGTAAAAAAAAAAAATATATATATATATATATATAATAAAAAAAGATTAAAAAGTGTGTGCAATCTGTATGGCCGCTGATTTGATTTTTTTCTACCACAGATATAATCACTGAGCGACATTTAAAAATCATTTTAAGGTCCAGAAGTCTATTTCGACGAAAAGAGTACTGAAGTATTGAAGACACTATTGTATTTATTCAGCATCTTTTGCAGCGATTTTTGTGTGAGCATTTCAGTGAACACCCCTGACCACTCGGTGAGCTTCACGTCTTTGTAAACGAAAGTTGAATGCGTTTTAGGAAGGATTGTTCCAGTGCACCTATGCAGCCATTGTGGAGGTGGGGGGGGGTGCTACCGCAGAAACCGAAAATTCTCGTGTCCAAATTTCAATCTTAACCGTTCTATTTAATCAGAAACGATCTGAAAACAGGGCTTTAAGTGTAAAATACCGAACTTGTCCTTTAAAAGTAACACTGCAGCCAATACTGCGTATAGTGCGTGGTATAGTGCGTAAATTCTTTAAAAATGTTTTTCATATCTGCATTTCTGTTAGCAGGGATTAAAGTGAAAAAAATTCTTCTGACTGAAATTTTTTTTTTAGGCCAAGTCATATTCCTTTAACTTTTTAAATAGTCGAGACCAATAGCGTTTTAAGGGGAGACGTTTTAAACCGCTTTAATATTGCCAGTAGGCGTATTTTAAAAGCTATATTTTAATCTATGAAAACCAGGCATGGAACATACTAATATAATTAATAATTTGCATATATATATATATATATATATATGCAAATTATAACACGTTTACACAAAATTTGTTAACACACAAGTAAGTTACTTTTCCCCTTTACTTAACATAAATTGTAAGAATATGACTAATAGTAAAGACTAGTACTAATAAATACAGTGCTATGCATAAGTTTAGACACCCATGCTAAAGTTGACTAAAAAGAGGAATAAAAAATCATCTTTTGGAAATTGAACTGAAAGGTATAGCGGAGGATCTTTCCGAATTTTAGATAAGTCCCGCCCTCTCCACTTTTTGAAAAGTTTGATTGATTCACCAGAATGATTGACAATTAGGAGGACCAATAGTATAGGGTATCCACCCGGAAGTAAAAAGATCCTCCGCTATACCTTTAATGCCTTAATTAAAAAAATTAGGAAAAATCCAACCTTTAAGGACACCAATTTTCTTTGTGAATGAATAATGTATCGTAAATAAATAAATGTTCTTCCTTAAAATACAGGGTGCATAAGTTTGGACACCCCTATGTTAAATTCCCATAGAGGCAGGCAGATTTTTATTTTTAAGTATTTTTTTTATTTATTTTTTAGGATACTATGAATCCTGATAAAGTTCCCTTGGCCTTTGGAATTAAAATAGCCCCACATCATCACATAGCCTTCACCATACTAGAGATACTTTCCATAAGATCATCTCTCAATGCAAATCAATTAGCTATTAGGCTAACTGAAATACAACCATGCCAATCTCTAGGTATGGTGAAGGCTATGTGATGATGTGGGGCTATTTTAATTCCAAAGGCCAAGGGAACTTTATCAGGATGCATAGTATCCTGGATCCATGAAGTAACTGGCCTTTAAAAATAAAAATCTGCCTGCCTCTATGGGAATTTAACATAGGGGTGTCCAAACTTATGCACCCTGTATTTTAAGGAAGAACATTTATTTATTTACGATACATTATTTATTCACAAAGAAAATTGGTGTCCTTTAAGGTTGGATTTTTCCTAATTTTTCAAATTAAGGCATTAAGTTCAGTTTCCAAAAGATGATTTTTTATTCCTCTTTTTAGTCAACTTTAGCATGGGTGTCTAAACTTATGCATAGCACTGTAAACATTATGCCTAGGCTAAAGCTATTAAATAGCAGTCCCAAACTAGTTTTTGTTAATACAATGTTGGTATGAGCCACTACAGTCATTTAAAAATATAAAAAATAACACAAAGAAAAATAGTGGCATTTTGGGGTTATATGGAAACGACAGTTACCATGGTGAATACACAATATTAACAATAACTGTTAATGAAACATGGAAACTGGTGAATAGAATGAGAATCATACCTGCATTACTTTTATTTCGTGTAATTTACAACGTAACGGCGTTGCATGCTCGTAGTTTCTTTTGCACTTGATCAGTGAAGCAATACAGCGCGCGCCGCTGAATTTGCGCGTCCAATTGAGTGTGCGCTACGAGAACAGGATAACGACTGACAGGACAAGAAAGTCCGTTTTTCTGAGGTGAAAAACTTTATTTCAGCGTACACTTATGTCACTGCCTGCCTGGTAGTTCCTATTGTGCTGGGTTTTCTGAAGTAGTCATGATTCGCCTCTCATAACATAACATGCTCTAAACACGCACGCAGTGTGGAAAAGGAGGAGCGGAGGCGCGGGGAGCAAGGATCACAGCGCAAATTTGAACTATATCGATGTGATATGGTCTAATTCCATATCGCATTTAAAAAATATATCGATATATTTTTTATATCGATATCGCCCAGCCCTACCTGCATTATTGTGTCACTGAAATATAGTTCTACCTCAGCGCTCAGCTGTAGCCTGACATGCACTTTCCGTGAGCGGTAATTGAAAACCCGGAGTGGACTATGAGCGAAGTGATTACAGAGTGCTTAGAGTGGAGAGAGGAACGTGCTTTTGCTCCACTCCAGGCTTTGATCACATCCCCCTCAGCAGGGTGAATACACCTCGTCTTTCCTTAATTTAAGACCTATTCAAACTAAAATTAAGATATTTATTACACTATTTGAGAAATGAAAGCCTATTTACGGCCTTAAAATTATGAAAAGTGAATTTAAGACTTTAAGGACAGACTGGAACCCGCAATGACGGAAATCCGTCATAGACTTGCTGCAATTAACGGAAATCCGTCGTAGCGACGGAGAACTTTAATCCCTGTGTTAGGCACTGCTATGAACTAAATTTCCATACTGTTCCATGATTCAAGGATTTTGTTTGGTCTGCATCCAAAGAATATAGCCATGCACACAGAGCTTTGAAGTAGCACAGCCATGGCATACCGATAACTTTTTAGCTTATGAATTGCTCATGACTGATTTTCATCTGGAAAACTTTCAGAGAGCTAGTATATGCAGGTCTGTGTTCCTCGGAGCAGCGTGTTGGTCAGGAAATTACAGACAGATTTCTGTCAAGCATCTCTGTTTTCTTCTCACACTTTCACTAGTTGGTGTAACAAAAGCTTGGCCTCGTCTTGATAGATAGACAAGATCACGTGTAGTCATGGTAACAGGTGGGGTCAGAGGTCAATGCGAGAGACAAAAGTACCTCTACACCCGCTAAAATTGCTCAGCTCGGTTTAAAACTGTCAAAACACGTTCTTCACAGTCCTATCTTGCTGTTACATTGTGAAAAATCACAGCTTTTTTCATGCGTCAAATATTTTGTTGAGTTTACCACTAAAAGCAGTGCAGAGATGCAGTGTTGTTTTCTTCTGTGATGCTAATTAGCATGTACGACATTAAACAAGCCGTCTTTAAAGAGTCACAAATGCTGCCAGGTTTGATGATAGGAATCAGAAATGTTTGCAAGAAGTGAAGGGAACTGTGAAAAATGGATTCTCAGCAATATTGCCAAGTTCTGTTTAACAGTCCCAAGACTAATGAATATATGCATTTTAATCTTTTTCCACATGCATAATGACTTAAGCATCCTTATAAACCGAGGATTAATGTACGATCTCCCTCCACAATGTGTCACCAAGGCTTAACAGTTTTCTCCCAATCAGTAATCTCATTATGTTGCAGACAAACAAGATGAGTGAGTGCTGTTTTTTTTACCGCACTTTTTTTTTCGTGTCATGTTTGACAGAGATTTAAAAGTGAACTCGAGCCAGGATCTTTACCTGCACAATAAATTGGCATTTGTTAGATGGCTGGGCATGGTTCCACTCAGCTGATGGACACTACCTGCAGTGCAATCACTACTAAAACGGGCACCGATTCCACAGGTTGCGACGCTGGAGTCGAGGGAGGTCAGGTCCCTTCAGAGAAAACTTTCAAATTATACCATAGACTTTCATCCAACTTCAAAACTATTTCTTCCAAAAAACGGTCAGTTCCTGCACCATTTCTGACCCTGTTCTGCAGAATAAAACAAGGATAAGAGTTAATTCACGATTCACTACCCCCATTGTCGCTTGAGATGGCTGGAAATTTTATTAGAGCTGACTTCTGATAGACTGATGAACTTAAAGGGATACTTCACCGATTAGCATTAAGCTTTGTATCAGTAGAAACCCGGTAGTATTTTCGAATGACCGTGCTTCCTTCCCTCACGTCCCCTTGAGACAAGAGATTTCTGTATTGTGTGTCTGGAAAAAAACCTCAGATGACGCAAAAATCGTCATTTTGCGTCATCGGAGGCTTTTTTGGCCAGAGAGTCTACCAGGGGGGCAGGGTTTCATATTATTTTGAAGCTTCCCCGGGCGCCGCCATTGGCTAGCGGACCATCACCTGCTGTTAGCATTCCATTGACTCCCATTCATTTTGGCGTCACTTTGACAGCGAATAACTTTACATCTGAGGCGTTTAAAGACTCCATTTGTCCATTGTTTATTTCTAAAGACACACGAAAATGTATAAAAGGCTCCATTACCTTGTATCTTACGGTATGGCCCCGTAGAAGCAGTTTTTGTAAAAATAGGCTAACGATTGCGCCATAACCACGCGACTCTCTGTCGCACAGTAGAGAGATTACCGTATGGACGGGAGGAGATGCTCGCGCGCAATCGGGGGGACGTGGAGGCAAAAATGACAAAATAATTAATCAGAATACTTAGCAAAAGTTTCTCCTGCTCCTAGCTCATGGACACCTCCTACTCACACTCTCCGTCTCTGCAAGATTCGGAAGGGAATGATTCAGGTTTCTTTTGGCACAGCTACTAGAAGACAGACAGGTTGCTCACGTCACATCTACGTCGTCAAGCTCAGTTTGAGTCTGCGCAGTACGCTCGACCATCAGGAAGTTAGTGCTTCTAATTGACTTCACTTGTCTCCGATGAATCCAATGGGGTCGCTGTGTCCAGTTTATATACTGTCTATGGAGACTACAGCCAGTAGTAGGAGCTAGTTCCACATGTTTTCAACCTCTCACGATAAAAACGGGGTCTTTTCAGTTTCGAGTCAACTAGTAGCCTAGTTGTATCATTTCTTCCGATACCGCCCTCTGTGACCGGTAGGCGTGGCTTGGGAGTGGCCTCGTAGGGCAGCGAAGCAAATGCATTCTGGGAGTTGTTGTCTTTCATCCACATGAGCCAAAAATACATTTTCTGGCTTTTCTCAGTCTAGAAAGCAGTTCTCTACAAGATTTCTATTTTAAAATGATTAAATTCTAAACTGTTTAATATTCAAGTTCAACCCTGATAATTAGCATTCTCTCATCAATTGTTTACATAACTTTTTATCCATGCAATTAAAGCTCACATTGGGTCATTCCTACATCCTGGAAAACATAATTACTTTGTTATATTATTTAACTACCTTGGCTCATTGACAACACTAGGCCTGTTAAATAATCTGATTAAATTGTTAGCCCGGCTCCCTGGCTAAAAACCAAATTGCACTGGTTTGTTTCTGTTTCATTTTTTTAATACTTTTTAGACAGCTGTAAATGTGGGAAATAAATGCCTTAAAATAGAGTCTCCCCGCAGCTTGTTTACTGTCACTATTACTCTTAGTCCCTTTTTTTTTTTAAACGGTGATGATCCTTCGAGCGATGAGCCAGACATGAAGTTCGTGTCTGTGGGAGCCGCTTTATACAGACTGAGATTAGAGAAAGGTCAACAGAATAAAACGGATTGATGGTGCTCGCAGCTGCTAGCCGGGAGGCTGAAAGCGGCGGCTGAGTGACTGAGTCTGCGGAGTGTGGCGAATGCGCTTTTGTGCTTTGGCCGTAAATAGGCTTGTATCATATCATCATCCTCCGAGCGGGTACAGGAGATTTACCATTTGTCGCCTCACCCGCACTTGAAAATGCTCAGAAACAAGGGGGCTAGCTAAAGTCGCTAGGTTCCGCACCACAAACCAGCTAACTTCAGGTAAAGAGGAAATAGTGAAAAATGAGGTAAAAGCAAAGTTCTTAACTAGTTTTGTCCTTTTTGAGGATGAGGGCATGTCACACAACCGGTCTGTTAGCATCCTGCTAATCTGACTAGTTGCTACCAAGTGACCATGAGTTTGCACCAAAATACAGCAGTTTATATATATATAGACTATATATATCTCTCAACACCAAAAGATAAGGAAAGAGTCAACTCGTCTCTTGTTATTTTGCTATCTATACGCATTAATATGGCTAATTTTATTTCATTATTAGCATTTAGCATAGTTTTTACCCTGCTGTCCATGAGTGTGTCAGATAAAACCTGCTGACTCATTTTTAGCCTGTATCCTACTAAAAACATAAAAGGCTTACAGTGTGTACAGTGGTCTTCAAGGAATATATTTTTTTTTTTTTAAATCACTTCCGCTAAGCACGGTAATCTAGAAAATTCTCAGAATCCTGGCTAGATACAGTAAAAGGCACTAGCTTGCACTGCTAACCAGCTATCTTCAAGTAATGGTGAAAAATTTGGTAAAAGAGGCTGTTCTTAACTAGTTTTGTAGTTTTTGAGAATGACGGCAAGCCACACAACCGGTCTATATTAGCATCTGGATCATTTGACTAGCCGCTACTTAATAGTGACCAATGAATTTTTACCAAAATACCATTATATATATATATATAAACAATAAAACATATAAAGTGTTTATTCCTCTCTTGTTATATTGCTATCTGGTTAATTTCACATAGCATTTAACATTGTTTTAACCCAGTTGCCCATGACTGTGTCGGATCAAACCTGCTGTAACCCATTTCTGAGCAGAAACCAACCAGTTGAGAAGTTTATCTTTATGAGAAAAATTTATAAAATGGCATACAGTGTGCATACAGAGGTCTATATGAACTATGATAAGAAAATCCCTCCTGTTAGACCAGCTTATCGTTTTGATCTGAGTCTGTAATGTGTCAAGCTCCAGCCACGTGACTGCATGAGATACTTTCTGCTTTGATTTGCCCAACAATGACTCTCCAAGTCAATACAATTCTGACAATGCGAGAGATATCAAGGACTTGTCGTGAAGGATCAGCGGACATCTTTAAAATCAAGATCACCTCAAGGGCAAGCTGACAAACATCCAGGCATACTTCACGCTTGCCTTGAGATTGTAAAATAACAACAAAAAAAGGGGGGATGGGAGTGAGAGGTTAAGGTATATTCTGTCAGAGAAATGTTCAATCCAACAATGACATCCCTGTTACAGTCGAAAGGCCTCAATCTCTTCGGTTCTGCTGTAAAAAAAAAGCAAAGATGTCAGAAAATAGATAACTGAGAAAACGGAAAAACTACAGCCCTTCCTGCTGTTCCTCTCCAAGCTTATTTACGATAAATGGATTTGAAGCAAATAAACATAAATGAGACACTTGGCCTACATCTGCACCTCAGATTAGGCTACTCCAGTGTCCTCTGCTGTGTTATTGTACAAAGCAGACTAATTATGGTCATTCACTCTGTACAATATAGTCTGCGTGAGATATCTGATTTCAGGCCACAATTTTCCTACTGAATGCAGTTTTCTCCATCTCACTCTATATCTGTCTTGATTACTGCAGTCCTTTCTGTTTCTCTTCATCCTTTTTGGGACAGCTAGTGCCCGAGGAGAATGAAAATGTAAATTACGTAGAGTATGTACGTAAAATGCAATTTTTACCACAATTTTGTTATCTAAGACGAAATTTCAGGGATCATAAAAAAGACATCAAAATCAGTCTTTCGCCAATCCTCTCATTTTCTAGTAATATCTAATAGAAGTAGTAATGTTTTAATTTCACAATGTTTATTTTGTAATTTGCAGGTCTGATTCGTTCTAGTGAATCATTTGGTTTAGATGGTTCAAGTAAAAAAAGTTTGGGGGGTCGTTTACACGATACAGTTCAATTCACATTTATTTGTATAGCGCTTTTCACAATACATATTGTTTCAAAGCAGCTTTACAGAAAATGCATGACAATTACAATTTAGAGTGTTCTGCTATCAGGGGTGACTGTGTCTAAGTTATGCATTTTAGAAATGTACAACTCATGCAGTTAGCTAACATTATATTAAACGATACCGTTTTTTAACTAAAACTGTACACATTTTATGCGATTTGGTCATTCATTTGCACGACAACAGCGTTTTGGGGGTCTGAAAAAGCAAACTTTTGGAGAAAAAAATTCAAAGTGCAAGTTTTTGAAAATGAAAAACTTCTGTGTAAACTACAATTTTGTGAAAACGGTGACATCATGCGCATGCATATTACGTGTTCAGTCTATAGGCGTGTCGTGTTTCTTTATAAAGTGACATCGCCAACTACTGGCCTGGCAGCATTATACAGCGTTTTTAATCGTTTTCATGGACAATCGTTTTTATTTTGCCAACGCTGTCACAACTTTTCCATTTTTAAACTAACCCTTGGTTGCATTCAGAGGTGTACTATTACTGATAACACAATTCTTTGTTTGTCGTATGATTAAACAGACGTCTACAGACTAGGAGGGATCTACAGACAAGATTGGGAGACTTGATGGGGCTCTTTTGACTTGGACTAGCAAGTACACACTTGACAACCACTCAAAACACCTTAGCAACACCTTGGCAACCACACACAATTGATTAAAAAAACTAAACAAATTAATTACATAATATACCAATTAAGGACCAAATTAATTGACAATTCAGACCTTGCATTCTTGTGGCATGGGTTTCCATAAAAGGTATGGGTAATTGGCACATTTCCTACATGCTACTGCAGTGATAAATAAGTTTCAGTGTAGGCTGGCTTTTCTGCATAGGTCGTTCCACTACACGGTGATTATACCCTCGGTCCTGAGCCACACACACTACGCCCCTATCACCTCCTGGTCGTCAAGAAGAAAAACTGACAGCAATTACATGTGTGAGCACACTTGAGCGTGGGTGTGGACAAACACTCACATACGCGCTAGGACGTTTTTACAGTTGTTCGCATCAGCTCTTATAGAGTGACAGTGCTGGCACTGACTGCAGACATTATGTGTGATTCCCACAGCCTGCGTCTCAAATTTTGGCAGCACTGTGGCAGGTGCATCAGAGTCTTCCAAGAGTGCATATAAAAGTAAAGCAGTAATGTGCTTAAACCATAGTTATACAGGCCTTTGTACATGTAGTGCTGACTGCTTAGTAGCACTGAATGTGCTTCATATACCAAAACCATGGTTGAAATCGCACTGGCAGACATATTTGTTGATTAAAGAACAGGCCATTTTAGAGGACAAAACGGTATTTAAGGATTAGCTTCCCATCCTTGACATAGTGTACAACAGTGCCCACCCCCTTTTTCCGTGACACTGGTTCCAGAAGTGTTTTTTTCCATTAATTTACCCATTGGGATAGGGTTTTTTCTTTTTCTTTTTTTTTTCGTTAAAGAGTTATAAGCCATGAACCAAGCCAATCAGCAACGAGGTGAATCATAACATTACAAAGTTTGATTTGAGGCAAAAAAGTATTTCAAAACACAGTATTTAAAATAAAATAAAAGTGCAAGACTGTGTACTTAATGGGATTGTAGCTCTTTCCATCCCTAAAGCCATTAAGCATTGCAAACGGTATAATCAAATTAAAAACGATGGCAAAATATAAAACTACTCATTTACAAATGTTGATTATATAAAAAGTTTTATTGCCCAATATGCATACAGTATGTACCAATATTTAAGTATTTTGAGAGCGTAGAGAGATCGACTCAATTATGTCATTCGCAGTGCTTCATGGGAGTGGGCGAAGTTTAAGAGCTTTTTTGGTGCTCTCTGATTGGTGGAATTTTCTCTACAGCATCGTTGGTAATGTAGTTTTTCCACCAGGAATTCTGCTGTTAAACACAATTACTTTAAAAATAAGTTGAAAAAATGCAAGCTGATGGCTTCAGCAGAAGCCAATACCATCGATTAACAACCTCGTAGCTCACAGTAGGGCTGTCTTTAAAGGTTTATAAGTTATCGTTCAAAATCAATTTCCCTATGGAGTATTTTTACTTCAGGAACCCGACTGTTGCTCTCTATTTAAGCTTCAGTGAAATCAGCCAGTGTCCAATTACACTATTTGTTATTTAAAATATGTAATGTGCTAAAAATAAAAATGATGCATGTATATTAAGTTGTTACATGGCATTATACAAAATAATATACACAATAAAATATTTTAAAATATGATCAAATTACATGATTATAATGTTGGAACACAGATTTTTTAAAACATAAGTAAAAAGTCTTTATCTAATTTAATCCAATTCCCAGTTTGTATTATGTGACAAAGATCAAGTACAACTAAAACAAGTACAAAAAGAGCAGAAACAGTGTCCTCTTTTAAAAAATGATGATTTTGGATCCATGCTGGTTGAAGGACAGGAACCGTCTTTCAGCTTATCCGTTTTTAATCAACAGATGTGTCCCCAAGTGGAGCAGCTCCATGACGACCAACTGTCTGTCACAGGCTGATAATAGAAGCACTCGAAGTGCATCAGAAATCAAGTAAAAGTGCATCATCACAGGGGTTGCACGTGTGTGTTGGGGGGTGTACTCGTGTTCTCATCCTGGACATTTATGGTAGGTTCTACTTCATTTAAAGGGAGGTGGTTTGCTCAGTACTTGGCCATAAAAAATATGACTTCATTTCATGGCACTTTGCTCGGGTTCCAGAAGTCAAAATCTCATTCATTTTCTCCATAAAGACAATTGATTTTTAAAGATAACCTATAAACCTTTCAAGAAAAGCTGACCATGAGCTCAGAAATAGCAAATCAATCCACTATGTATCCGTTTAAGCAACAACTTGGTGTGATTTCAAATTCCTTTTTTTAAATCACTGATATTCGCCAAACTCCTAGGGAAGAACTACACTGACTATAAATCTGAAGACCCTCTTCACCAATTAGAGAAATAGAAGAGCTGAAAATTTAAGAAATTATTCATATATATATATAACAAATAGATAAATAAGATTTAAATATTCTTCAAGCTAGAAAATACTAAATACTAGATACAATAGACAGCTTTCCGAATGTGTCAAAATTCACTCTGATGCTTGTAGGGATATTTTTAACAGAGGGATTAGTCCACACAAAACCAACGAGAAATTATTAAAACATCAAGAGACTTGCAGATGGCATCCGTGCTAGTATTACGTAACAGTACACATATGTAAAATGGTTGTGTTGTCCTTTTGGAGAGGGTGTCTCACAATCATTATCGCTCTGGTATTACCCATATGACCTGCGTTATGTCACACAAAATGAATTTACCCTTAGTCTAATCACATGACTTGCCCAAAGCACAGCTGTGAATGCTAGGAAATTTGTCATTTCCTTCTGTCCAGCAGAATTTGAACGAACCAAGAAGCTAAATGCCATAATATGATGTTAACTGCTCATTTAAATGACAAACACGAACATATTTAACCTAAGGTTCACTGGAAACGCCACTAGACCTAAAGGGCCAAGATAAACATGCTAACTAGAAGGCTGTCTCTTGAATCTGTAGCTAAATTAGGATACCCACCAAGATATAGGAAAGTACATGCTCACATGCTTTTGTTAGCACTTTCCTTTTTCTAAGGACAACACATGTTCGATATCTCACAGGAAATCCAAAAGTACTCCTCTCCTTGGAGGATCTCCAAAGGACGTGCTAACCCTGCAGAGAAGATGGGCCACCTCAGAGGAGCTGTCCTGCTTCCCTGGCTTAAAATATCACATTTAGTCATGCGCACACGAATACACACAGACGCAGATGCCTGTATGGATAAAGCCCTATGCACTCAGCTGATTAGTGTTTGCTTGTTGGACAGGACTGAGATGACACCTCCGCTATAATTATGAAATTGATTTACTTGATTTGCCATAATCCTGAGACAAAGGCCCAACGACTTTCTAACACTGATTTCACCTAATAGGCAAATAAACAGGTAAACACGTTAAAACTGCTAAACCAAAACTTTTATAATGATCATAATATAGAGGATAGAGCAATATATATATATATATACACACACATATACATACACATCCAATCATTTGCATAATTCGTGTAAAATGTATTGTGCATTCCCAATCGGATCGCAATCTGCTCGATCAATGAGGTGTCCCAGTGTAAATGTACACTGAGATGACGTGCAACTTCGAAACCAACAGACAACCTCACAAAGCCAAAACGCTGATAAGCAACAATAATTAGCTCATTATAAAAGGTTTTCCTCCCATTTTGAAAGTCAAATACTGCAGAGCGAAAGTGGCTTAATGTGCTTTTACGACCTGATTAAAGAACATTCAATGTGTCACAACAAACGCATCACGGTGCATCCTTGGTTGCTTATGGCGTTAGGTATGAAATTCAACCATGCGGGGTGTCCGTACGCCAGTGTGAACCACAGCTAAAATCAATAGAGGCTTGAGAGAATAAAGAAAGAAAGAAAAAACACATTTAACTTACAGCTCGAAAAGTTGGAGATTCTGAAAGAGTTGCCATGAGAGAGTTGTCAGAGGGTTCCCGGACAAGTTTCTGCAGGGGAGAGAAAACACAGAGAGAGAGAGAGTTTAATGATTTAACACTGATTATTTGTGATAAGGTGATAAAGGAAACACAGGGAAGCCAAACAACGGCAGTGCGGCGACCAGCCCAAAGTTAAGAGAATAAGTGCAACAGTACGGTACCTTGCAGCCTGGCAATTCAATAAACGGAGACTTGGTCATTTTGAAGACAACAAATTAAATCGAGGAGGAGGCCTGGAGCCTTAAAAGCCACTAAACTCAATACAATGCGAAATGACTGTGAAGCAAATAAGCCATGTTTTCAGAACAGAGCTTTCAGATGTGGGAGGCCGAGATAAAAGCATTACTCGAAAACAGAAGGGAGGGTCTCTAAGAACCTTGTTTACGCCTGGTATTAAGATGCGTTTTGGTCAATCGGATCACAAGTGGATGACGCTAAATACAGATGTAAACGGGGTCTAAAACGTTTTGAGCTTGTTCACTTTCGACCACTTCCAGAGGTAGTCGAAAATGCATTAGACCGGATTGCTTTCATAGTGGTTGGTTAGAAGACGCTCTCACACACTCGGGTTTTGTGGCTGTCAGAGCAGAAACCAAAGCTCCTGCTCGTCATGTGTTTTTTCGTCATCTCCGGCTGCGATCATATGTAAATTGCGCGAGCTTATTTGTCCATTAGATCGAAAGATCTAAAAAAAAAATAAAAAAAAAATACATTTACTCGCCCATAAACCCTCCCCTCGAAGAAATCAGGACAGAAGTGGTTGAAAGTGGACAAAAGTCATATCCCCTGATATGATTGTAAAGCTCTTTGGGTGTACAGTAGTACATATGAAAGCACTGAATAAATGCCTCATTCATTCATTCATTCATTCATTTAAAAGAGACAGATTAAAACACCAGGTGTAAATGGGTAAGTGTGATCCGATCAACCAAAACGCATCTTAACACCAGGTGTAAACAGGGCTTAAATGATGTTTGTGTCAAGTCAAGTAACTAATACAGTGGGATGGCATGGAAATGAAAGGTATTATGCATATGTAACCGGTCCTACTCGACCCGCTCCGAGCGGGATTCAAACCGGCGTCACCGGTGTAGGAGGCGGGCGCTAACAAGGACGCTATCCAGGTCACGGCACCAAACATAACCGGTCCTACTTGACCCAGATAAAAAGGTAAAATATTAGTATTTTTCTTAGACACGCCTATCATTATCTGGGGTCGTATGCATTACTGTCACAATTGTTGTGTGGCTTTTCACACCTATTAATTCGCATATTTTGGGTGAACATCCCTTTAAACTAAAAAAAAACATCAGTTCAGCTCTTAGATCTTTCCTCTTGTATACTTACATGCACAACTACACAACGCATTGTGGGACGGCAGCAAGCAATGCCTCTCCTGGGGCTGAAACAAAAACCCTGGAGCCTCACTAACAGGCCTTCATTATCAATATTTATTGAATACTTCAGATCACTTAATACCCCCAACACTGGCCCGCTCAGATCCTATCAGGAGCAGTTGACAGATAATCAATGCACCCATATCCATCCTTTCGCCCCCAGTGCTGCCCAGGGGACCGGAGCGTGCAGGCTACCCGTCCCTGACCCGTCCCTTCACCTGCATTTTCTTTCAGCATCTACTGACAGCAAAACAAAAGATCATTACAGCTAACTAGGACAACTGTTCATAGAACAATGGAAGTCGAGCCATTTCAGCCTACAGATCTATGGACACACACACATTCAAAGATTTGGGGTCAGTCATTTTAGTTTTTTTGTTTTTTTAAAAGTGATAGTTAAGACTTTTACATTGTGACAGATTTTTTTTTTTTTTTAGATAACAGCTGTTCTTTCATTATATTTCATAATATTACTGTTTTACTTTTACTGAGATTGCTTCCAAAAAAAAAAAAATCTTACCAACCACAAACTTTTGAATGTGTGTGTGTGTGTGTGTGTGTGTGTGTATAATACATAATACAATATTCAAATGTGGATGTTCAAATGTTAATGAGCATTGCATCTCATGATTATGATGTCAGAGTTATTAGCAGAAGAATGTTTTTACCAAAGGTTTACCAAAATGCCTTTTAAAATGAGATTAGACTGTAGCCAAATACTAAATAGCAGCTGTCTATTAAGTAGTGCATTTGGCCTAGAATAAAGAAATGATATTAGCTAAGAATAAAGATATTCTAAATTGAATTAATTTTATTCTGCAGCTAACATGTGTGTTAATGGTTCTTCAAATATATCAACTTTGTTTAGCAACCCCAGCATGCATTTTTTGCCCTTAAAGGGCCCCTTTGGCACATCATGGAAGAAAGTTGTAAGTGCCGCTGAAAACAAGGTGTGCTTCCTGGAGAGCTCTTGAAAGGAACCAAGTGAAACGAAAACACCCACTTGTTAGATATTTTCAAGACAATGTCGCTTCAACATGCTAATGTGCCTAATCTGAATCTGCTTAGCCGGCCCCTAGTGTGGTGCTTAAGGAATCTCCAGCAGCAAAAAATAAATAAATAAAATAAAAATGTGCTTGCTGCTCTGACTTGTTGCCATAGCAACTTCAGCCTGTGAATCCTCACACTTTCTTTTCTTCCCATTTCCTGTGTCGCAGGATGGGAGGCAGGGAATCAGCTAACCAGTCAAGGAAAGCGTCCTGACACCCACCGTAGACATGAGAAGGTGACGGGTAAAAAAAAAAAAAAAAAAAAAAGACTGATAAAAATGTACAAATTGACAAACAAAATAACCTTCGGTTCCTCAAACGAAAGTTTCTCGGTAATGCGCCCACTCCTGCTCCGCTTGCCCTCGGCATTCTAATCACCTCATTAAACTGATAATGAGATTATTAAGGTGGCCTCCACAGGGACGCACAAGGGCTACGGATTTTGGCGAGGACATTATTATTCTCAGCACACAGAAGAGTTCATCCGGACAGTGGGCTTTAAAGGAAAGGGGTCTGGGGGATCAGGACAACTAAATAACCCGGAGTGCTGTCCATCAAGGCTTGATTCCTTCTAGACCCTCACGCAATAACAAATCTTCAATGGAAAAAGGACTTTCAAGGACTTCAACAGCTAAGGGAATTAGATCATGACAAACAGAGGATTTTCTGAATATTGCATATTGACGAAGCGGTTAGTCAGTTTGGCTTACTAACAGAGCTCCAAGAGATTTTAATGTTTCTTAAGACAGGAAATGAGAGGAGTGAGAGAGAGAGAGAGAGAGAGAGAGAGAGAGAGAGAGAGACCATTACAGGCATAAAAGTTAAGATTTTGAAGTTAAGACTGTTTTCACTAAATACCAATACTAAATATGCCAAAAACCCTTAGAAATATTCATATAATATATAACGTATAATAAAGCATGGCAGAAAGACAGTAAATAATCAAGAAAGTAAATAATCTCATAAAATGTTTCAGTTTTTACACAAATTGTATTGTTACCAACAATAGTCAAACTCAGCCAGTCAACATTTTAGCAAAGTTGTGTTAAAAAAAAATCAAAAAAGTTTTGTTCCCCTTTTAATTTATAAAAAAAATGCTAGTCTATCAATAACTACAAACAAACATGTGTTTTGGCTGACAAAAGAGTAAATAAATAAATAAATAAATAAATAAATAAATAAATAAATATTGTATTATTTTTTTTCTTTAATTATTATTATTAAATGAACTCAAATCAGATTTTTTTTAAACAGTAGACCTATAGTATTTCATATAAAAATGATCAATATATATATATTTTTTTAAATACAACACCAAAAATATGACTAATGACTAAAAACCTTGTATAATATTTAGTTAATTTTTTTTTAGGGTTATGTACCTACTTTCACAGACAAAAAATAAATAAAAAATTATTCCAGGCTCTATTTTGGATACTATTCATGGATAATTACACTTATTCATAAGCAGAATAACTCACCTCTGTGTTCATGATTTTATTCTCATAAATTGTAATTCAATGAGAATACAAAAGTAGATTGTCAAAGAACGGAAAATAATCACACACGCCGCTAGTTTGAAAATAGAGCACAATAAACAAAGTTGTGTGTGAACCGTCTTACTCCCTTGAGGGAGTTTAGCTCCCAAACAAACCTTTTCAGATTGTCGCAGACTATCAATTACGGTAATGACTTTCAGAGAAGAACGTGGTATGCGCGAGTGGTGAATGAGAACAGGAGTGCCTTTAAACACTTCCTGTTAGCCGGATAATGGCTGTGCGCGTATATGTTTACACGTCCGTTAGCAGGCCTACATGTGCTTGATGCGCGTGTTAAGGCGGAGGGGTCTCGATGTGTGCCCTTGCATACGAATGATGTCATTACCGTGTCATCCATTCAGAGTCAGGCACATGTGGGACGTGGGAAGGAGGGTTAAGGGCCTTATTGAGACAGATCATTCACCCGCATTAGCATAGAGAAAGAGGAATTATTGAGTCCCTCTGAAAGCTTCATTAGCTCCTAACCAGACATTTGCACTCGCCTCTGTGCACTCGCTTCTGCTGTTCTCAGGGTGTGTGACGGTCAGCCTCGGAGATGGTGATGACGATAAAAACGTCAACAGAAGCACAGACGACTTCAAAATATAGGCCTTCCCATCAAGCAGCGCAAACACATGAAAGCGGAATCGGGCCTTCACCCGTCTGCTGCGTAGCAAAGCTGCCCAAACCGCCGTCCGCGCGCAGGAAGTGTCCTTTTCAAAGGTCATACTTCGTTACAGTCAGAAGAAATGTCAGCTAAAATTGGATTTGGAGAAGAGGCAATAAAGAAATAAATAATCAAATCACACATCAAACGTGACGTGCAACCTCAATACAAAAGCTGAGATCATTATTACAGACAGAAATAGACAATATTTCTGAGAGTACTTTCGGAAAGTCAACTTAACAGGTGATATTTACCGTGATAGCAGCAAATTAATTCCTATGATAAACGGACATGGTTTACAACCGTTCTAAGGCAAGCTACTCAAAAAAAAAAAGAAAAAAAAAAAGCTAAATGCTAAGCTATCAACTTATATACAGAAAAATGAACTGGGCTAATTATTATTATTATTCAATAATGTATTATTAAGGGCAAGCTACTAAAAAATAGCTAAGATGCTAAGCTACCAACTACTGTACAGTAAATAAGCTAAGCTGAAGGCTAGCCTTTGGAGAAGCTACAGTACAAGGCTAAAGTAGCTTGCTACAGTACATATAAAACAAATGAAATAGTCAGCTGTAATCTGAAAACAAAAATGTATAATAAAGGAAAAAACATACCCATGATACAGAAATGTATGCTATCATCTAAAAGAAAAAAAAAAGTTAACTTCTAATTATTTAATTGATTTTAAAATAGTCAATACCAAATTTTTTGGGGGGAATATACAGTAAAATTACAATATGCCACTAAAATTAAGCATTGTTATAAGTATATCACAATTTTTGGTCCCCATGAAAACAGCCCATAAATCATACGAAATTAAGTTTTTTGAAAATGTAAAAATGCAGCAAGTTTTCTGTGATGGGTAGGTTTAGGGGTTGGGGATAGAACATAGTTTGTACAGTTTAAAAATCATTATGTTAATGGGAAGTCCCCATAAAACATGTAAACCTCAAACTGTGTGTGTGTGTGTGTGTGTGTGTGTGTGTGTGTGTGTGTGTGTGTGTGTGTGTGTGTGTGTGTGTGTGTGTGTGTGTGTGTGTGTGTGTGTGTGCGCGTGTAACAGACACTTATCTTGCTTAATTGCAGTCAGAGAAAATGTAATGCTGTAGTAAGTGCAAAGCTACTCCAAGCCACTCTTAAACTTAGTCATACTTAACCTTCAACCCTTTTACCCAAGTTAATCTAAAAAAACACCAGCCCAGACTAGGCTAAATTTGTACTACTTAACAATTAGCTATGCTACAATTCCTTTATGATGCTCCTGCTCAGTTCCGCCTCTAACATCGTATATATATTTGATAAATTATTAATTTCCTATTTCTTAGAAATCCTGTGACCAAATGGAGTCAGAAAATAAAGAAATAAAAGTATGTATGTCCCCACTGCACAAACCTCAGTAATTAAATTCCAAATCTCTGATTAACACCTCAATTAAATGAGAGCATCTTTGTGAAGCTGGAAAAGGGAGCAGACACAATGGAGAGCAGCAAAAAAAGCCATATTATTTTACCTCGTTTTCCATAGGCATATCGCTGCGGCACAGCTGTGTCTAATTAGCCTCCATATTCACGACAACCGTGTTGTCCGTGACCGGCCACGCCGTGGTTTTGGCATTTACACATTTACGAGCCTCACAATGATGTGACAGAGAGCTGTGCTCTCAATGCCCGAAAGCATTTGGTGAGCTGCTCTGGGATGGCAGCGTCTCATCAATAATACACACCGAAGAAGTTACGGGGAAGGCAAGGGCTAAACGGTCATAAAACGACAATTAGATACATAGCCTGCAGTCCCGGGTAAGGTAACTATGCATGAAGGGGTAACCCGAGGGCCAGGGGCAGGCCCCGAGCTTCCCTCAGCCAGCCAGCGGACCATGGGAAAGGCTTTCTACCTGTAAACAACAGACAACAGGTGTCACTCCCTCAGGAGGACAGTGTTATCTGTGGGACACCGCGGACGCCAGACAGGCACCAGAACGGACTGGCAGCTCTGATGAGAAAACATATTTTATATTTGACACCTGCAAGACAGTAATTGCCGCTGTGGAGTTCTTGGGGGACCGTGATGCCTTTTGCGACCTCAAATAAACCTTGAAGATCATAAAAGGCAGATATTGTAGCTCTACAGTGTATTTTCCGTATTTTGTGCAGTCAGAAGTCCGGTTTTGAAGGATAACAAGCATTTGGCTTCATATACGACTTAGTTGCATGGAAATGAGCTGAAGACATGCACAAGCAAAACCCACACCTACTGTACACCAAAGAGTCCCATCAAAAATAAATCCATATGAATATTTCACCAGCTTCTCTGTGACTATTCGACCAATACACATTCATCAAATGCATCTTCAAGGTCAGAGTTACTTCTCCAAGGCAAGGCTGGCCTTCCTTCCCACACATGGATATTCGAATCCCCTCTGTCAGCAATGTATCGCTCCGTTTGCTTTGTTCAGACTCGTTTCTACGGCTGCCTCATCCTCTACGCTTGTCTGCTTTCAACAGCTGTCAGTTATTCATGGCTTTTGCACTGTCCCAGATACTGTAAGCCTGCTTTAAATGCTAATTCACCCAGACTTAAACCTCGGCAATAAAAATAAATTAAAAGATAAATAAATAAATAGCCTACATACAGTTAAATGGGGATACATGCATAGCGAAACGCTCTTTGGGGATTTAGAGTTTTGAAATAACAGATTTCTCTGCATACAGATATCAAAAATATAACAAAAAAATGCTTTCTCATTATATACACTGCAGCATCACCCCTATTCTCACAGTATCTGAAATGGTTTGATAAAGAATTCGGTCTTCCTAAACATGCATGTAAAGTGAACTTGCTTTTCGATGTCGACAACACAAAAACGACAACTCTTCCAGGCCTCGGCTACGACTACAGTGTTTGAGGGCTGGTCAAAGAAGACGACGTTCACGGGCAGCCAATGAAGACAGTCAGGTGTACAAACATTATGCAAATTTGTTGAAAACCTACATACGTTCGTCTAAGATCTAAGACCGGAATTTCTTTTAGGAGACAATAACTCAATTTGCCTTGCACTTTGATCTTTGAAATTTGCAGACCTTTTACATTCACAAACAGCTACATTACACACTATGAAAGGTTATATCCGAGAAATAATAATAGGGGTATTAAAAAATGTCTACTGTACTCACTTTTCAATAACATACAGGAACCAAAGGAATGTTGTTGCTACACAAATGGCCATGGTATTATGCTAATAATAAGTCAAACTCAAAAAGGAGAGTTGAGTTTCATCAGTTCATATCGAAGCCGAATAATTGGTCAATAATATTAGCCGTTACATAGAGCACACTACAATGGAAACAGGTTTTATATAGAACCCACATCATGTGGGCTATTCTCATGAGACGGCTAGCCTACCACCTTAGGTCATTACCGCTGCAGTCACATCCATGATACATCGCAAATCCCTTCCCACAATGCCGCAGAGGCCTGAAGGTGCTTGTGACACCACTGTCCTTACCTTGGCCTTCAAGGACTGAGGAGAAGGACAGTAGACAGAGGGACACAAAAGACAAATCGTCTTCTCCACTCAGTAGGGAGCAATTAATCAGTCCAAATATGTATTAGGGCCCCAGAGATGGCCTATGATACTACACCTATAGCTGTCACAGTAGCGGATATAAGAACGAAAACAGAAAACTATATACACTCGTGCCGAGCAGTGGGCCTCGGGTCTGTGCGCTAAGTGTCTTTTTAATGATCTCTGACCAGTACTTGTCTCAGATTCGCACTTCACAGTGAAAGATTTATGACTTTTCAGGAATAATCCATTCAGTGCGTTTCTAGCGCAAGGAGTGTGAGATTGGGAATTCTCCTTTGGGTCCTGGGCAAGGGGCATCAATTAGTGTTGTCAGTGTTCAGAACTGTGAAACAGTGGGTTATGGTTTACTATGGTGTTTTTGACATATGAAATTTATAATTACGGGATAATTGGTGCTACAGGAACTAGAAAAAAGGAAAACAGTTGCTCACAGGAGACATAACCCGACAGAATATGAGCACTGCGGTGAAAATGAATGTGTGGACGTATCACACACACAGACCCACAAGGATGTTCTCATAATGAACAGTTAGTATGAATAAGATAGCACTTAGCCACAGGCTAACAGGAATTTGTGTGTGTGTGTGTGTGTGCACATGTCAGAAGAGAAACCAAGGAAGAAATTGACAATAAGCAGCTGGTAAAATGCCAGCAGCACCCCGTTTCTCTTGCCCTTCTCTCTAGGTCCGTTGGGAACAGTTGGCAGCTCAGAACATTATATATAAAAACACTGATCTGGAAAAACGAGGATTACGGTAAATAAATCACCAGCAGCAACAATTGTTTGTGCTGAGAGGCTAGACACAAAAATACACAGTTTAAAGGGATAGTTCAGTCAAAATGTAAAATATTGCCATTATTTACTTGCACTTATGATGGCATGGAATAAAATGTAAGCTTTGTGGCTTGTAGTCATGGACTTCATATTCAAAAGTTTGAACTGGCTTGACTGAATATATTTAGAGATTAAAAACACTTTGATCTGGCTTATGCTCAAAAGTTAGTTAGTTCAATATGTTTCCAAACTTTTTACTGACATTCTATAGCTATAGCCATCCATATTTGAGTGTATTCCTGCAAGCCGAAGAAAAGAAAAACACTAAAATAGCAGTTTTCTAGTCTGTGAGAATGGACCAAATATATGCTGACTCATCCTGGATGCAGGGGCGTAATGCACATTTTTGTCTAATCATATACTCAAATGTATCCACCATTACTACCTACAAACAACTAGCAATAGCAAGTAGAATGTCATGAAATTCAGGGCTATGACATACAGACTACTGACTTTTTTTTTTAAATACGGTAGCATTTTTTTCAGCCATTGAAAAAATATTTACCTACATTTTTGATAAACTCAAAAAACAATCCAACTTTACAGTTGAAATGAACACTGGAGGAAATACAACACCAAATTAAATTATTTTAGTACCACTTCAGATTTTGAATCAATGAAAAAACACACAAATAAGTTCTAATTTAACCTTAAAGGGATACTCCCCTTTTTTTGGAAATAGGCTCATTTTACAACTCCCCCAGAGTTAAACAGTTGAGTTTTACCGTTTTCGAATCCATTCAGCCGATCTCCGGGTCTGGGGGTCCCACTTTTAGCATAGCTTAGCATAATGAATTGAACCGGACAAGACCATTAGCATCTCTCTCAAAAAAATGAACAAAGAGTTTCGATATTTTTCCTATTTAAAACTTGACTCTTCTGTAGTTACATCGTGTACTAAGACCGACGGAAAATGAAAAGTTGCGATTTTCTAGGCTGATATGGCTAGGAACTATACTCTCTTTCCTGCGTAATAATCAAGAAACTTTGCTGCCGTACCATGGGTGAAGCAGGCGTAATGATATGACGCAGCGCATGCCGCCTGATAATAGGCTACTGAGCTGGGGACTATTATCAGGTGCTGCGTCATATCATTACGCCTGCTTCACCCATGGTACTGCAGCAAAGTTTCTTGATTATTACACAGGAATGAGAGTATAGTTCCTAGCCACATCAGCCTAGAAAATCGCAACTTTTCATTTTCTGTCGGTCTTAGTACACGATGTAACTACAGAAGAGTCAAGTTTTAAATAGGAAAAATATCGAAACTCTTTGTTCATTTTTTTGAGAGAGATGCTAATGGTCTTGTCCGGTTCAATTCATTATGCTAAGCTATGCTAAAAGTGGGACCCCCTGATCACCGGGTCTTGTTTACAGGCCAGATTTGGGCTTCAATGTAACGCCCATTCAGATCTCTATTCTTCTCTTCCAAATTTGTGTGTCTGCACATTTGTTTTGGTAGTGAAATGGTATTTTGAGCAACATAAGCTTAAGTGAAGCACAGTCACGTACAGCCTGGCTCCCACTCGCTCATATCTCTCAAAACAATGAGCTGTCTGGCCTGGCAATGCCCCAGACAATGGACATTTGGGTCAGGGGAAATACAGTCTTCCAATGTGTCCAATGCGAGACCAGTGGAGCCATCCACTACCACAGCTGTTTTGGGCTGGAAGCAGGCAGAATAACACGTCTCCATTGCTTCCTTCTCCTCCAGTGCCACGCTATCTCTGCTAGCAGACCCGAAAGGTATTGTAGGACGATGGGGCCCAGTGTCTCTCAGGAGCACACTTGACGTTATTGGCTCCTTCTGAAGGTATCAGATAAAAAGATTGATGGAGCGTTCGAGAATTTGTGAGATCCTAAACTGCAGGGTGAAGTCTGAGGCTGAATGCCCACAATCAACATTCACAGGGAACCAATCAAAGAATGGTATCCAAGCGAACAAAGTAAACAAACATGCTTCTTTCTCATTCAAAGCCACCGTCTTTTTTGTTTTTGTTTTTAAATCCCTGTTTCCATGGCATGGGCCGCCGCAATCAGAGTGGCAGGAGATGAGATGCATTTAATTAGGACTTAATGAGATGACAGAGAAGGGATATGAGTCAGTTGCGGGGAACAACGCGGCGATATCACACTCCTCAGGTGACTGACAGGCTTGCGGCAAACACGGGCAGTGAGGGCAGCCATGCCGAACCACAACACTCTTGAATCGCAGGCCTTAATAAACAAGGATGCAAATCACGGCCGCCTAGCTGGAGTGGCTCTGCCTCGAGTCATTTCCTGATAAATACAGTGTTACTGAGAGAGGTTACACGTGTGCCCTGTCAATCAGTATTGTGAGTAATGATATGGCTAATGTTAGTATAGCACAGGCAAAAATGTGATGTAAATGCAATTTCACCTAACGCATCCTGATTCAGTATATAATTGCGGTATAATTTGTAAAGTGCAAAGCAGGTCATGTAGGCAGGCGAAGGTAGAGTATAATTAGCTATTAATTGGTACTTCCTGTTTATACAGACAGGAGAACTGAAACATTAAAGGAATATTTCATGTTATGTTTAATCAACAGCATTTGTGGCATGAATGTTGATTACCGTTTTAATCATAAAAAGAATTGTGGCTGATTTAATATCAATGCTCTCTGCTTCTGATATAAAAAAAAAAAAAAAGAATATTGTTTTGGACAAGGGGGGCCTATGAGACAACATTTTTTGGAAACCACTGCTTTAAAGGAATAGTTTACCAGTTTGTTCATTTTATAAAAGTCAAAGGGGTCCAAAACAACACTGATGACTTTCACTGTATGGACAAAAACTCCACCGAGACATACAGTAATTGAAAATAAAAATATATTTTCATTTGTGTCTGAACTATCCCTTTAAAAGCAGCAGATACACTGGATGTTACAAGGAAACCAAGTGACACTGTCCTCGAAAAGAATATCTTGCTTAATAAGAGATCTGACGGAAGATGCAACCTGGCAGAATCATAATCAAACGTATGTAAGGACTGCAGCACATGCACCAAAGTCAGAAAAAGAATGAGTTGACTGAAGCAGAAACCATTTCTCACGGTAAAGGTGAGAGAGGTGTGCTTTGCGAAGATTTATAAAGAACAGAAGGGAACAGATGGTGGAAAAGACAAAAAAACGGATGGAGAGACGGAAAACCGAGGGACATAAAGGTGGATAGATTGAGTTATCATTTAGATACAGACCATTACCATCTCTGTGAGGTTACAGAGTGACCGTGACATTAGTCTGGATTGAAGGAATATATACAGTATGTCATCTACCTGTCCAGGAGATGGGCAGCACCCATTTGACCATCCAATCAGAACTCTGGTACATTCTCACTAGGTTTCAAGTGACCTTCCAGCTGCTGTGCAGAGCAAATCAGTCATGGTTATCCCCGAATTTCAGAAACAAGGAGAGAAAAAATCCTTTGAGCATGTTAGTCCCGGTCTAAAATCAAGCCTTTTAGGCTGATTGATTATTTTAAAGCACTTTCAGGAACTCTGTCAATCTGACCTCCTCTCTGTCTGCCTTTTGATCTTTCTCAACATCATATTTTCGAAGAAAGAGCAAAAGTAGAAAAATCAAACACTCAGGCACTTACTGACAGCCGCAGACTGTGTATGCGAGGCTGGTGTAAGTGGTATAATCTTGATTGAACGATCCAATCCACAGAAGGCACAACAGGGCCCCACTTACAGGCTGTGTTATATTCTAGTGCTACACAATTGTTGGTAATTACTTAAACAAGCCGCATTATTCAGAGTAAGAATAGTCCATAAGAGTCCTTTTTCATGCACAATAACTGCAGATTACAACTCTGTGTTCCACCTTCTTCTGTCACCGCCTACCAAAAGGGCACTACACAAGCAACAATAAATAGTTTAATAGTTTTTAAGTGCGTTTCCTCATTTTGCTGATGCTTTTTTATCTTCTCAAATCAATAAGTTAGTATTTAGGTGAGTGTTCTGGGATTTTTTGGGTTGATGCTGCGCCACAGAGTGAGACATGAATGTGAGACATACTAGTACCTTTCTATTTGTCCATCTATCCATCCATCCATCCATCCATCCATCCATCTATCTATCTAGCATGCAGTTTATTTTTCATTTGGGTTCATTTTCTGTATGTTTGAAGGCAGGATTATTCAGGAAGGTCGAAAGTTTGGCCTTAGGATCCATTCACATGTGTGTTCCTGTGAGATTGGGTTTTATGGCATATGTCACCCAGGCAGGTGGCTCAAACTAGTGCAACATAACAACTCCAACTGGAGGAGACTGTCACTTCCATGACCTCCCTTCATCCTCACACCCTTGATTGACTGCATGTAACATGAGTCCTCAGCATGATGTGTCAGGATGGCAAAGCCCACACCACATGTAATTCGCAGCATTGGTCCGGGACCAAGCATCCTGTCGGGCTCAGTAATGAAACAGCGGCTGACATGAGTAAACGGGGTGTAGAGGAACTACGCAAGATGGTCATGCCTGCAGCTTTCACATCTGATGCCAACATGTGGGACTCTTTCTTTTGCCAACATCAAACACAGTGAAGAGGTTACCCTGACTCTAGACAGCAAGAAGATTTTTGCCTAAGAGCCTGTTCTTGAAAGGAAGTCCTGTCATCTTGTCCCAAATGTGCTAGAGTTTTATTTAGTTATTCTTTTATACATATGTATTTATATATAAATTATAATTTCATTTAAACTTACATATACACACATTTATACACAATCCATCCTCTACTCGCAATGACCCTCATCACACAAACTCACATTTACACCTTTATTTTACACCTTTATCTATAATCGCTTATTTATCTCACAGCGAGACAAATTTATCATGGGAATTTGATAAACGATCTGTCACAACAAAACGTCTACTTGTGCAAGCAGCCATTTACTGGCCTACGTTCCGCCCACTCTATTAAAAGCAGGATTTTCAAAGCTGTTCGGTTCACAGCTGATTAAGGTCATTAAATAAGTGGGCTGGTTTACAGACACGCCGTGGAGAGCGTTTAGGTAGAACAACATCTCTTGCTGAGCAACGAATGTTCAGTGAAGATGCAAACCTCTCTCATTAACGCACGCCGCTGTATATTCACTGGTGTTCTCGGTTAGATTGTGCTGTTCTGAACCCCCCTGAATGAGAGGAATTTTAATGGCTATACTACCTCTGATGGCATGAGGCATTAACTGCCTGCCAACTGGCCACCTTGGTTTTTTAGTAGATGCTTTACTATTGCATCCGAGGCAACAGGCCAGAAGGAAAAAAGCAGCAGGTCCGAGCACGCATTGGAGGAGGAAGGGGCCATCTTGAACTGTTTCCGAGCTGATACATCCTGAGCGGTAGGCACAGATGGTATCTTGAAACTGGCATGTGTGACCGTTTAAAGGCGTAGTGCCAGAAACAACATCGGGGAACACCTCTGCCGCTGACGGGACCAGGGAACTGGTAGACTTGGCTACCTCTTCCTCAAGCAGAGGTGAATCTGGCTTAAATCATGGAACGCACAGCATAGACTTTGGAAATATGAATGAATGAATGAATGAATGTCATTAAATTTAAGTATTCACTGGTTGGATTTAAATAGGGATTAAGAGTCTTTGATTGGATCATTATTGCAGTGATTATTATCTTTGTATCATGTTACAGTATATCTTTGGCAACAGTTCTTCTAACCCTAATTGATGGAGTGTGTAGCTTTACATTTTCTTTTCATCATGGCCATGTTCCAGGATGACAATGTCAAGATTCATCAGGCTCAAACTGTGAAAGAATGGTTTGGAGGGAGCATGAAGAAGAGGCCAGACCTTAAATTCATTGAAAGACTTTGGGATGACCTGGAGGAAACTTTACAGAGTGCTCGACTCTTGCATTGTCAATACAAGAACTTGACTAAAAATGGATACAGTACACCTCTTGATGGAAATATCACCACATTTATTTCCATCAAGAGGTGCATCATTTTTTGGTTGTAAGGATAGAGATGACTGACTGGACAATTTCGGAGGATTTGGTGCGCAACAGATCCTGACAAATATCTTATCTTGTAAAATGTGTGGTCCATATACATAGAGTACACATGATCGCGACTTGTAAAGCGAAAGTAGAAAACGAGCGTGCATTCAAAAGTGATTTCAATACCCCACATATATTGATATTGGCTCCCTGGTACCCGCAAATTATAACCAATATAATTACCCAACTACATAATTGCGAGAGAATGAAAAAGCACTGAAATATATATTTTTCCTCCCATCTGATTTTTTGTTTTGTTTTCATCACCATGTTCCTTTAGGGGCTCAGTAGAATGCTTCATTTCCCTTCCGAACATAGTATTCGGCTACAGGAACATAGTAGAACATAGTATTCGGCTACAGGAACATAGTAGAACATAGTATTCGGCTTGGTTTTGCTTTATTTTCAGTTATGTTTCTGTTGCTGACATTTGTTTCCATGGTTGTTTATTGGTTGATTATGCACCGCACCAGTTTCTCGTTTCTTTCATTGGTTTGAGTTAGTATATATTGAGTCTGTTTTCAGTTAGTCTTTGTTCAGTCCTAGTCCATGAATAGTGGTTGTTTTGTTTGTGTTTTTAAAATCTTCTAGTGTCCTGAGTATTTTATCATTTTTATTTTGCTATTACACACTACTTGAGTTTGAGCAATAACTGTGTTGTTTATTTTTTTTTGTATTAATTATTTATGAAATACCAATGTTCTAAGTTTAAAAAATATATCTCTCTAAAAGTTAATATGTCTAATATTATCAAAATGGGTAAAATAATAAAAACTTATGCACTCTCAACTTAATACAAAGTAAATATTTAACAAATAATAATAATAATAATTTGTTTTGGCTTTAGCACAATGAAAAAAAAAATATATATATATAGAGAGATATAATTCCATTTATAAAATGTATAAATATTATAAATTAAAATGATATAATCCTATTAATAATATCCATTACTTATTTTTACACTTTTACCTTCCCACATATTAATACTTTTCCTCACACAGTATTTTTCCTCACACAGTATAAATGTATAAAGTATAAACCTCTGCTTTCCCTGTTTAAAAGATGTTGTGCCTTTGGATGTCGGTACCTGTTTTTTTAATCAGCAAGACAGACCATGCTTTTTGAGTAACATTTTTTTTGCTGGTGAACAATACGTCTACAGCTAGACCAGCGCTAACCAGCATGGGACTAAGTTGGTCTTTTCAGCAGGTTAATGACTTATTAGTGGGCCTAACTGGGACACTTCAAAATGGTGAAGACATTTTCTCAGACTTGCACTGCCAGCTATCTTCTCTGTACAGAGTATTGTAATGAACTGTGAGATGGAGGCTTCCTCCAAGCTCATATGGCCTGGCAGCTTTTGACAGAACCCAAAGGGACGTCTTTCTGCACGCCAAGCACAAGAGCACACAGCCCTGACCTAATACTCCATTTTTCCCCACCCTTTTTCCCCGCTCTTTTCATTTTTCAACCCAAACATGTTTTGTAAGATAAGCCTCCTTAACCACGGCAGATTCTGCATGCTTTTTGTCTGTGTGAAAACGGATTAGAAGAGGAAAGCAGAGCGGGAAAAGCCATACAAAGTGAGGGAATGAACAACTGACTTTTCTTTTTTTCCACCAAGTTCTTTCAGAGATTTGAGCCCGATGACGCGCCCAATGGGCCCCAAGCCGAGGGAACGGTCTGTATCGCGGATTGTCGAGCCCACGAGAGAGGACAGCGGACTCCAGTGCCAAAGTTCTCCAGCCTTCAGTGCCATTACTTAATGAAAGTGCCGTAGTCCTTTCTTCAACTTCCTGTGGGTTTTAATTAGATCATTAGCAGAACAGATTTAATTATAGCACAGGCAAGTGCAAGGCGTATTAGAGGTACACCTGGCAAACTTGGTCCATCATCAAAATACTGTGAGGCTTTCCAAGGGTTGGCAGCAAGTTGGGATGCAGTGGTCTACTGGGATTGCGGAATCATAATGAAGTATTATATTCACACCGTGCTAGGAGCTAAACATTTTCCTGAGAGCAGTAATGGGATGCTAATCTTGGACCTAACTGGTCTGCTTTACTTGGCTGGATTTGACTTGAACCGACATTATTGTGCTTTTACGTTATTTTTTTGGCCTTTTGACACTTATTCTTGTAGGCACAGTAGAGAGATGGCAGGAAATAATGGGGGGGAAAGGGACAAAAAGGACTGACATAACCCATATCTAAACTTGCATTGAGCAAACACAGCTCAGTTTTTTCTTGCAAAACAATTCCTGTGTTCAGCACCATTTCATGCTACTATGCTAACCACTAGAGCACAGCTCTGTAAGTTGCTTTTAGACCAGGGGTTAAAGACTTATTTTATGCCAAAGACGCTCAAATTTGATGATCCCTGAGGGACTCCCTTGCTAAAATATGGAGGCATATAGAAAGACCCATTTGTAGACATTTTACTAACTATAAGCAACTTTGCAACTACATGTCAACTACTGGTCATTAGAGTATTAGTAGAGCATCTGATAACACTTTATTTGGTTTCACTTTATTTTGATGGTCCCTTTAACACTTTCTGTTGACTATAAGTAACGTTGCACCTACATGTCTAACTCTCATTAGAGTGTTAGTAGAGTATTAGTATACTGGTAGGGTTAGGGTTAGAATTAGTTGACATGTAGTTGTCTGTTGGCGGTCCATAACAATAGAGTTAGCAGATATTACGCTGACAGTCTACTAATACTCTAATGACTGATAGCTGACATGTAGTTGCAGTTACTTATGTTCAAAAGGGACCATCAAAATAAAGTGTTACCCTTTATTTTGATGGTCACCCAAAACATTCAACTGACTATAAGTAATTTTGCAACTACATGTCAACTTATTCTACTATCCCAAATCCTAACACCTAAGAGTCTACTAATACTCTAATAATTGTCAGTTGACAAGTAGTTGCAAAGTTACTTATAGTTAGTAGAATGTCTAAAGTGGGCCGAAATAAAGTGTAACCCAATAATGCTCGCAATTAAATATCCAAAATTCACTATCATGTTTTCGTCAGGCAGATGTGCTGGCATATTAGTTTTGCTCGGATGTTTTTCATTAACTTTGCAGGCTGTCGTAGTCTATTTACCAAATGAATACACACGGTTTACAATGAAGATGCAAATGGAGGAGAGGGGTGTTTGACTTTCCACCCTGGCACCAAACTAATGTGAATTGCGCATTCTGAACATGGCAGACAGAGAGGAACAAACAAACTCACGCAAACAGTGATATTTGTGTACGCAGAGCTGTCAGTTCCTCTGTCAAGTGACGGTGTTTGTATGCATTTGCGTCTCTCTTTCTGTCGCTCCCTCTTGCAATTCTCTCCATCGCTGTGCTCCTAACTTCATTCTCTCTTCCTCCATCATCTTTTCTTTGCATCATTTATTCCAAGCCACTGTAAAATGCTAAACCATCTCCCTCCGTATTTCGATTACTGTTGATTTTTATACCTTGTGCTCACCGACTGCTTGTGTGGATGCCAAAAAAAAGGCTGCACTGACATTCCTTAGGATTGGTTTGCAGGAGGTAACAGCTCAGCGGCCGCAACAGAGGTATTGATCCGTACAGTGTCAGCAGGGTTGGCGTGACCTCCCAGGGGAGAGCACAGGCTGTGCCCGGCGCATCTGAGCATCACAGCCCATTAGCCCGGCTGATATAGGGAGCACCGCTCTACCGGAAAAGGAACGTAAGAGGCCATTCGCTACAGTTTTTTTTTTTTTTTTTTCAGTGACAAGATACATACTTGCATCCACTCACTTACAAACATTCACCGAATTTGAAAAATTATGATTGTTTTCATACTGGTTTCCTCCAACCAGTTTCGACTGGTCAACAAACAGAGAGTCCCGCCCTAAACTCACACCATTGGTTGAGGCAATGTTGCAATGTTAAGCTGCTCAAACAAATGCTTGCAATGTTTGGATAACACATTGGCTCGTTGGTTGGCTCATTTACAGTTGGCTCTGCATATTAATAAATTAATAACTTTAGAAATCTGACTTTGGAAAATTGAATGCAATACATAATATAATTGAATTAATACAAGTAAATTATAATTAAAATATAAAAAAAATATATAAAAATATAAATAATTAATTCAAATACATTATTTAAATGTATTATAATTTGTAATAAATTAGGAAGTAAATAAATAAATAAAGTGGGGGAGAGAATTTCAATAAACCAATTATTATATAATTTATTTGTTTAGGAGGGAGGGAAGGAAGGAAGGAAGGAAGGAAGGAAGGAAGGAAGGAAGGAAGGAAGGAAGGAAGGAAGGAAGGAAGGAAGGAAGGAAGGAAGGAAGGAAGGAAGGAAGGAAGGAAGGAAGGAAGGAAGGAAGGAAGGAAGGAAGGAAGGAAGGAAAGAAAGAAAGAAAGAAAGAAAGAAAGAAAGAAAGAAAGAAAGAAAGAACCAACATAATATTGTGGGGAGAAAACGAGCTGCAAGATATGATAACATACAGTATAAGATCCCAAAGCAACATGAAATTGAAATTGTCAGGAAAACAGAAGGGGAATCTGTTTGGTATATGTTGCAAATCTTATTTAAACCTTTCTCTCCTGCATGAGCGCCACAGTTAATATCATTCCAGTAAAACACTTTCTCTCTCTCCACCCTGAACTTCTAGCCTCCTGAGAGGGAAAACCTCAGACAAAAGGATGACAAACCACCAAACAGTATATAATGCCGTGCAAGTCAATACTGTGGTTTTGACATACAGCACAAAGCAGCCAGACGGTGTTACGAAGAAAGTTACTGACAGCTCAAAATGGGGAGGACATCAGACCCCAGCCTCACAACTACTCTCCTTGTATGATTGACAGATTTAATCGGTGTCACACCGCTCCATCACATAGACCCCAATCTATTTTAGTAAAAAAAAAGACACATCTGACAACTGAACAACGTTTCATGTTTTATAAAGGTAAGAAAAGCATGGTCAGGTGTGACATGCATGCTGATAAGTTGAAAACGGTTTAGTGATTTGTGTCATGCCATTAGACAAGTCAAAAGTGAAACGGAAATAACAATTGAAATAGAAAATATTGGTAGACTTTGTGTTAAATTAAACTGGAAAAACTGGAAAACCTCCCTTTCAATCAACAAATCACTATCACAGTAGAGAGACTTTAGTACCTAAAACATCAATGCAATCCTATGAAAAGTGATCGTATACGATTGTACTGCCACATCCCAAAGGGACAAGATATTGGGAAAAAAGAGGGAGAAAGGAATCAAAACATGTTGCAGGCAGAATTTACACATGCAACAGATTTTTAAGTTTAAAAAGCATAAAAATAGAATAGAATAGAATAGAATAGAATAGAATAGAATAGAATAGAAAATATGGTTTAAAATACATCTTGTGCAGTTGTTTCTTTATTTTCACTTTTGTTAAATGTAATGCATGCTTGCTGAATTCAAGTATTAATTTATAAAAAAAAATAAAAAAATCTTACTAAACTCAAACTTTTGAGCGGTAGTATTTATGGCAGGACGTTTAATTTGACTGTGAAAATAAATAATAATAATAATACAAATTTGGATGAGGACAAAAATTTTGCGATTGGCGGTCAAATAAATGTCTGATAGTAATACATATTAAAATAGATGTTTTACAGGATAATATTTATTTGAGCAATGAAAAAACTATAAAATGCCGTTTTAATTTTCAAAAAATTATGTTATTTTCCTGCTGCTCCAGAGTGGGTCACATGGCATAAAAAAAAATCAAAATAAAATAAATAAATACATTTATGACATATAGAACACATATGACATTGTGTTTGGTTTTACTTGTAGTTCGGTACGAGTAAAAAACAACACACATTTAGTCCTGGTTTGCATACTATTCACCCTGCCATTTTTAACACCGAAACTAAAGATACAAAACAGGGCTAAATGCGCTCGCTGTATGCGAGTACATATGATGGTATATGATGGAGCTGACAACTCGTGAAGAGCTTATGAAACACAGCGGCAGGAATCGCGGTTCTGATGCCTGTACCGAACTGTGATGGGCAACATCCTTTTTAGGGACTCGTCTTGTGACATCATGTCCTGTTTTTTGGTTTGTTTGCATGTCTGGTCCGTGTTGCGTTCATATATCATTCGAACCGCACCAGAGGTTGTTTTCAGCAGTATCGGTCCGACTGTTTGGTGCGCATCAGTGTTCAGATGGCAGAGTTCACACAAATGAACCGCACTAACAGAGCAATCGCACCAGGGTTCACTTTAATCCAGCCAAGCATGCCAAGTGTCAACACACTAAATGTTGTGTTATTCAACCAGAGTGATCCGCTCTTGACTTCAGAGTGGAATCAAATGCATGAAAGCTAGTATATAACAAATCTTAGCCAGTCCTTTTTGTAAGCTTGTAATTATTAAAGCTTCCTTCTGGCTTTTTGCTTAAGATCAATGCTGAAATCTGTGAGTCAGCTGCCATCAGACCTTGCTTGTCACCACAACATGCTCTTTCTCTCACAAGTGTCACAGGGACACTATCAGAAGCCTTGGCTATCAAAAAAAGAAACATCCTCCGTTGACATCTCTGACAAAGAAGCCAATTAGTAGGCCCTCTCATGGCGCAGACCTGTTCTGGTGTATGCCAGAGAGAGCTTTTATTCTGCTGTACAAGGACATCTCCCCATGGAGAGATGACGTTGATGCTGAGAGCTAGTGGCGCGAGGGTGTGAGTTTCACGGGGGCGAGCGGAGGTTGGTGTGATGGACCTTTTTGTGTGTCTTTGAACACCGATCTATACTGAAAAAGCAACAAAACAGGAAGTTATAAAAAGGATAACCTGCCTGTCCACTCCTACACAGTTTTGCCTGCACTGCAACGTGACTCTGAGAGATGATTCAAGGAGGCTGGTTCAGTCTGTCAGTGAGCAACACATTCCCTCATCATTCAATGAGTAGTAGCACACCACCATTTAAAAGATTTTAATGTTTTTAAATAAGTCTCTTATGCTCAAGAAGGCTGTCTTTATTTGATCAAAAATACAGTTAAAACTGTAATATTGTGAAATATTATTAAAATGTATTATAACTGTTTTCTATTTAAAGCGGGGCTCAGTAGTTTCGGGATTTCTTCGCTGTATTCTCGCTTTTTGCTCGCAGGTTTCTCTCTAGAGCTCCCCCCACAGCTTCGGAATAGATATTTGACAACACTGTTGTAAAAACTCGTTGGCTATTCTCAGACACCAGAGGCTAGCAGGTCAACGACATCAAAGCAGATGGGACATTCTTTAAAACGTCTTCTTCATTCGGGTTCGAACAGCGCGAGGGAGCGCAATAATGACAGCATTTTAGCAGATTTCTTTTGGCCGTAAAGCAATTGTTTACATCGCGAGACCTGATATCACGCGATACTTCCTGACGGCCCGCCGGCCCAAAGTTGCAAGTGCGGATTTTCCGCTCACGGGCACCAGTGGGGTGCGAAACGACCACCATTCAACCCCAACTAAGTAATATAACCATTCCAATGACTCCGAAGCTGTTCAGTTAAGGTAAAAAAGTTACTTAGATCACCTTTAAACATACAAGCAAAATCACCTTATTGGAATGATTTCTAAAGGATCATGTGATACTGAAGAGTAATGATGCAGAAAATTCAGCTTTGCATCACAGACATAAATTACATTTTAAAAAATATTATTCAAATAGAAAACAGTTATTTTAAATTCATTCTAATAATATTTCACAATATTACTGTATTTTGGAACAAATAAATGCAGCCTTGGTGAGACTTCCTTTTAAAAAAAAAATTAAAAAAATCTTACCGACATCAAACTTTTGAACTGTCGCCTAACTGAATTAGTGCCCTCAGTAGTCTGCTACCAAATGAAGAGATCATGTCAGATTTCTATAGACCAGGCATAAGTCAAATATTAAAAAATTATAACTTAAAAGTTAGGAAGCCTTTAAAGGGACAACTGCAAGGGGGGAAAAAACTTTCCATTAAGCACTAAAACTCTACATAAAAAATAGCTGATTCTTTTTGAGCCAGCCAAATCAGATGGGAGCTTGCACATTTGGAAACCCTTTGCTATCTTTGCATGAATTTCAGGAAGAACTACCAAAGCACCCTACAGCGACCTGTGGCCTGTTCTCCTGAAGCGCGAGGGTGAAACCAATTGCATAAAACAGTGAGGAATGACAGCAAGTGACACAGAGAAAGTATTAGAAAGAGAATGACTGGTGCAGTGACAGGAGAAAATGCGAGATTTGGGGCCAGTCTGTACCCCACATATTTAAGAACATAACTTTACGACCTCTATAGACAACTGACTTCATCTGGTGCCATTCTGCTGCTCTGAGTTTTATGGAAGCTGTCTTTCAGAACTTTGTAATGTGGCATTGCAATGCATCATGGGTCATGAGTGAGTGATGGTCTCATTGCCTGGATTCATTGGCTGGATTCATTCTGCAGGCGCAGTTTCAATCACGATCCATGATGCATGGTAATGTACTGTAGCTGAGGCATTTGGCGATATCCAGTCCTAAAAATGTACTCAATTTGTATAGCAATCATGTCAGACATTAGCTTTGGCTCAGCCAACCGCATTCCTTAAGCTTTACATTTCACCTGACACAAATGAATAATGCAAATATGCAAATAATGTCTCCCGGAAATGCGATTAGTCATTCCGCTCTGATGTCAACATTTCATAAAGGTCATCAAAATCATCAACATGCATTATCATTAATATCCAATTCATATTTCAATGAGCGAAGAGGACGCGTCAACACATTTAATGCGTTCTCTCAAAGCACTCAACTTTCATCAAGCCAAATAAAGCTCTCGTTGGGGCTCAGGGGCCTTCGGAGCCCGCGGAGACAACGGAGCGTCTCTCCTTTACCGATGAGCATCCTATCAAATTTCAGAGAGGGAGACATGGCTGACTGACTAACCACAAAGTCAAAGGCTCATTTTGGAGTTCTTTCACAGAGAAGGAAAAGATGTAAGCTGTTTTAGCGCGCTCCTCCCGTTGCGAGGGGAATAAAACAGCAGCCACATCAACGGTGGCATGAATAATAAATAATGTCATCTCAGAAACAAAGAGATGGATGGAGCCAGAGAGAATGATTGAGGAAGATGAAAAATCTGAGTTTGCATGCAAAGGCCAGAAAAAAGTAAAGAGAGAGAGAAAAGAGGGGGACGTCTATGAGAGAGAGGTTTTAGAGAAGGACAAAGACTGAGAGAAAATTCAAGAGAAATTGTCATAATGACGACCACCAAAACTATCGTCAAGTCAGTGTTATCCTCCTAAATAACATTAAACACACAAAAAAAACTAAAACCAAAGCAAAACAAAACTACACAAAAAAAACAAGTTACTAGTTGGTTTGTCTGACAAGGGAATAATTTCAGCTTAGTTTGCATTAGCCATTTATTAATATTTTACAGTATTTACAGTTTTCATATTTTTTATATTAGTACTGTGCGATTAATCATAATTGTCTTATATAATTGTTTTGGGGACCTTTTTCTTACATTAGTTAACCTTGTATTAGTTTTTGCTGAAGTATCTATAATTGTGAAAATTCCCTGATATTTAAAATAACTCATTTTGTGAAATACGTCTTTGATCATATACCAATACACCAATAATCGTATTAAATAATCATGATTTCAATATTGACCGAAAATAATCGCGATTATGATTTTAGCTATAATCGAGAATATTTCATACTTGATAAAATAACTAAGTTTAACTATGTTTCTGAGTAAAATTGACTAAATATAACATGTCGTTATATTTTATATTTTATAAATGTTCATCAAAAGGCAACAAAAAGAAAAACTGACAAATGACAGAATGCAAGTGGTCCATATAAAGGATAAGTGACATTTTCTTGCAAGGTGATGCAGTGAGGGACTGGGAGGTTTTAATGAGAGTTACTCTCTGCTCTCCCTCTGCCATTCCTCATGGGAATAACCTTTACAGGATGCCTAGGAAACCTATTCCTAGATATATTGAGTCCTCTCTCCATTGTCCAATGAAAAAAAGATGCTCTTGTAGAAATCCAGAAGGTAACATTTGATTTTGCCACACATGGCCAGTAGACACATGAAAGCAAATGCCCCTCTTCAAAAAGCAGGTCGACCAAAGCAATGGAACCTCGTATTGATTTCTTTGTCTTTTATCTAAAGCTGCTGAAAACAAATTTCCTTTGCCGGTTGGGGTATGAAAACAAGGAATAAACACAAGGAAACAGGCCCCTCGACACCAAAACTCTTCCTGCAAGGGTCACGAAGCTTGGTGAGTCTCCAAAACAAGAGGCTGCCAAAAATTATGAAAAAATAAGACAATCAAAATTCACAATTCGCACTATTTAGTTGGATGTTCATGTTCGATTTACCAAAATAATAGAGTTTTCTAATCTTTCATCAATATATAATTACTTGCTTCAGTTGAAAAACTGAAAATAAACTGTCAGAGGGGTAAGATACAATATATATTCTCTGAAATAAGTCTAATCTCGTGCAATTACACAACAGTATGCCGTTTTCAGCATGTTTAGATGTAAACAAAACACAAGAACTGACAATAAAAAATGTCAAATTGAGTTTGTTGATCCAGAACAGCAATGGTGCATTTCTTAACACTCGAGTTCCCTGTTAGAACAGTGATGTGTGAATTATCTACGTCAAATGTTTGGGTCATAAAACAGAAATGGGAAACGGATCAGAACACTGCCGCTTTATTCCCGGGCCCTGACCTTGTGTGTGTTGTGAATGGCATGTCCGGAAATCTCTGGGATTTTTTCGCTCATAAAAGTCAGAGCTCTTTGAAGACCACACACGGGATGGAGAATAAAAAAAAGGGCCCAAAAAGAGACACTGGCATTACTGTACTTATCTGCCTGCCTGATGACTCTCAATCAAACACACACTGACATTGTGTTAAATGTGTTCTCAAGGGAAAAACACACTGCTATCTGTTGTCTTGGTCACCATTGTTCAATCACTAGTATTTAATAGGTTAAACTAAACAGGTCTGTGTTTCCCAGAAGCATGGTTAGCCTAAGTTGATCGTAGAGAGCATTGGTGGCAATTGTTCTACGATCAACTTAGGCTTGCAATGCTTTTGGTTTCAATTCTGTGGCAGTTCAATCTGGATTTATAGTGGCATACATAGTATATACTGCATTATGCCTCCTATTTTGAAAAAAACATCATACTATTTCCTGTTTATTAGTCACACTAGAAATAAAAAGTCAACGTTGAGTGCATTATAGTAATAAAATTTCCATTTGATTTGTATGGCCATCATGTGCTAATTATCAATATCCTTGATATTATATTTTGGCTCATTTGAAAATTGTTTGGCTACTAATAAAAGTGTCTTAAATTTTTGTCATTTTATGTCCAATGGATTATTAAATTCCATAAAAATATACTATATTGCATTAAAAAAAAAGATCATTTATATTTACTACTTTCAAATGTCTTTTTATTTACAAAATTTATTTTTTCCCTTGTTTAAATTTCAGAATTTCAATCCTAAACTCTGAAAATCCAAATAAAAACGTAAATTATACGTTTAAAACTATGATCTAAAACAAAAATTTAAATCAACCTAAATCTCTTAAAAAATATCCAACTGATGTACATCAGTTTGTTCCTCATTTCTTCCACAACTAACAATTTTGCCCCTAATAGTTATTTTATGAGACAAAAGAATCAGGGAAAACTGAAATACGAGACGCGATGTGTGAAGAAATGTCACTTCCAATCAAGTTGTGTTTATTCAGGATGCACAACATGCTAGCTATGAACATAGATTTAGAAAGACAAATGAGTTTGCTATTTTGTTCCAAAAAAAGTTCAACAATTCAATGTAGTGTTGTCAAAGGCCCAGTACTTCGGTACCAAGTCGGTACTACATTTTTTTTAAACATCACGGTACCAGGTTTTCAAAACCCGGTACTTGATGCGCGTGCATGCCCGAAGCGCATGCAGTTGTGTCCTCTTCATAAAAGCGCTGAGACATGGCGACCCGCGGTGCTGCTTTTACTAGCAGTGATTTTAAATGGATTTCTCCAAATAGCATGCCAAACTTTACCTGTCAAGTAGAAACTTCGCGACTGAGGCATCAGTGGGAAGCCCAACCTGTGTTTTGAGCGCACGCCATCGTGTGAATCGTGTGCACGAGCACGTACGACGGCCTTACGTAAACATATCACCAGAATGATTGACACTTAGGAGGACCAATAGTCTTGATGATCCACCCGGAAAAAGAAAATCCTCCGCTATACCTTTAATGTTTGTGAATGTTATTTAATACAAACACTTGATTGGTCATGTTTGTTCACTTCATTCATTGTGCATTAAATAATGTTAACAGAAATAATGTTAACTTTTGATTAAAATTTTACCGTGACAACACTAATTCAATGTGGTGGAAATGACACTGTGGCGGTAATGTTTCAGAAGAATTACAAAAATGTGTACAAAAGTGTGCAAATTCTGTGTAGCTTAAGTCTACACATAGTTTGAGCTGAAGCAGACTGCTACTGTCCAGGTCGTACCTGAAGCTTGACAAGTAAAAAATTATATCGCACACCCTACTGAAGTGCTTACAATGGACATATGTAGTGACAAATACCTGAACATTCTATACAGAAGACATTCACCGGGAGCGCTCACCAACACAAAATCGCATAGGCGTCGGTTTATGACAGAGAAAAAAAGAAGTGTATTTTCAGGCCGTGATGGACAGCACAAATTGTGTGTGGAGGTGACTGTGTGATTCCATGTCCTTTCCACCGCTCACTGCAGGAAATTGGGAAATAACAGTCCTGTCACACTAGCCAATTCAGCCTTCATTAAGCAAATCATCTCTCTCTCTCTCTCTCTCTCTCTCTCTCTCTCTCTCTCTGCCCACATTCTCCACCATCTTCTTCCCAGCAACTCAGGCAGCTCTACCTCAAACAAACTTTGTTTATTTAGAGCACACAACAGAGGGTCTTTGCTGACTGTCGGAACGAGGAAGTGAGCGTGCAATCTAACACAGAGAATTTCAAAAGGCACACATCGACGCTTTATGGCACAGACTGTTAAGCCAATTATCGAAAGGAGTCATTTCGGTCAAGCAATTTTAAACCATCAAACGACTAAAGACAAAGACGATATGTTAACAAGCGCACTGCAAAGCTGCTCTTTAGAGATTAAAACCAACGTATGTGTCTGCTGGCCTGCTCGCAAAGCTCACTTTTGAGAAATAGCTGCGGGTGGTGCTCAGTAACACATTGAGGAGAACTTTATCATCATAAATTATGCACGGGGTCCGAGGCATCTCTCGATTAAGAGCAGCCATGATACCGTGAGAGTAGCCAAAGATGGAAAATGCATTGTCCCAATTTGCTAAACATGGCCTACTTAAGAAGATCTATTGCGCGGTGTAGATGAACGAGTGAACCCAACTTCGCGATCCATCTCCAACAGTACGAGTCTCGAGGAACAAACAATTGACTTTCAAATGAGGTGTTTAATCAGAGGGTGCGAGAACATTCTCGTACACAGGACTCACATGTAGTGCAGGTTTGGGTTCTGAGCGAAGGCTCGTGGCTGAATCACATGTAAGTTGCAGTTCGCAATGGTCCTGAAATGGAAAGGACAAACAAACAGGTATTAGTAGTTTCCCAACTATTTTGACATACTTTTTTTCTTGCTGAGCATTTTTTCAAAGTTGAAACACTTTTAAAAGTTGACATGAAATTTTTAAACATGCAAAATGCTGAAACATGGTCTTTAAAGACACCTTGGACAGACTGCAAAATAAATTGCTGTAGATCGTAGGTCACCGAACGGCTTATCATTAATCACATGGAAATAAAACAATACATTGCCTTCTAAAGCCACTTTTTGTGATGATTATTCAATTTTGTTTATATTTGAATTATATTTAATTAATATAAAGAACATATGTATGTATGCATGTATGTATTGTGTTACCGGTCCTACTCGACCCGCTTCGAGCGGGGTTCGAACCGAGGTGTCCGGCGTGGCCTCCCAAGGGCGCGCTAACAAGGACGCTAAAGACCACAGCCTCTAGTGTCAGTCGCTAGCGTGCCTCTTGAGGCCAGGGGAGTGAGGTTTACACGCACAACTCTTATGCTGCGTTCACACCAAACGCGAATAGCGCGTCAAATTCGCGCCTGCCGCGTCTAGTTATACGCTTGACCACTTTGTGTTAATTTGCGCGTCAAGAGCGAAATTGACGCGCGTAAAATCAAAAGTTTGAAATGAAATTTACGCGCGTCAGAGGCGAAAGTTTCGAAACCTGTTGCCGGCCATCTTTTTTAGATGTTTATCGAGCATTAGCAGTAGCATTAATCGAGAGAGTCACCGCTCGTATATGCTCTGGAGAGCCGAAACAGCTGCGTAGGGGACATCGTCGCTGTACTCGGGTCCACCAGACCCTCCGGAGGGTTTCAGGAGTTTCACAATTTGCTCCAGGAGGTAGGTTTGGTGGACCTAACGGTGAGGACGCTGACGAGGACAGCGTAGGCCGTATAAGCCTCGGCCTCGAGTGGTCGCTGCATGACGAGCCCGCGCTGTACAGCCCCGGCGCGAGGTTCACCCTCGCCCGCACCTAATCTGTCATTTATTTTTGTTTTGATAATAAATGGAGCCAGCCTCCAAAAGTGAAACCTGTCCTGTG
This sequence comes from Rutilus rutilus, assembly GCF_951802725.1. Classification (NCBI taxonomy): domain Eukaryota; kingdom Metazoa; phylum Chordata; class Actinopteri; order Cypriniformes; family Leuciscidae; genus Rutilus; species Rutilus rutilus. The sequence goes on from NC_140233.1 coordinate 10,671,267, forward strand.
ATTTTTTTTAAAAAGTTTTTATACACTAAATTGTGTTTGTTGTCTTTACATTAGATTAATAAAGTTTCATATAATCTAGAATAGATATGGAATAAATTGCATTCAATAAAAAATGAGTATCTCTCATATTGAAATCGAGTTTTTATGTGAAAGATTTGCTTTGTTGTGCATTTTAGTCATATTACAAAATAATTTATTGAGGCCAAACATAAAATAACATTATAAACTGTCAGTTCACCACGTGACAGCAGCAAGCAGGCTCCTGATTGGTTAACGCGGCGCGAATTGACGCAGAAGTTCAGATTTTCCAACTCGGACGGCAGACGCGAATTCGCGTCAAACGCGTGAATGCACAAAAAGCACTAATAAAATCATTCGCGCTTAACGCGCCAGACGCTCAATTCGCGCCATTCGCACGAACTTGACGCGCGAATGAGGCGAATTCGCGTCTAGCGCGCCGCAGGAATTTTTTACGCGCGTAACGCGTCTTTGCATTGACTTAACATTGAAATCACTCGCGCCTGACGCGCTATTCGCGTCCGGTGTGAACGCACCATTATAGCTACGTTCCTTTCACAAAATACACTCACTATGTATACACATACTGGAAAATCATTAATTTATCTCTGATTCTAGCTTTTTCCACACACATTTTTTTTATCTGCATGGGAGCAACATCAAAAGTGTGCAGCCACGCACACGCTTAGCTAAGAGAAAATGTTTGTTATGACAAATATGTAAAACGAGTGCAAGATACGTGATGGTATCTTGGGAAATCTTGGTATACTTGCGGTACAAAAAGACATTAACCACCTGCGGCAAAGGACAATTAGGTTATGCTAATGTCAAATGCTGCACTAAGTAAAAAAAATATCTTATTTGAGCAAATCATAGGTCTAAGAGGAGGTGAGCTGGTAAAAGAAGAGTGAAAGACCAGTTCACGTTCTTCATTTTAAATGGATCTGACAGCAGCTAGGGGCTAAACGGGCTGCTAATTGTCTAGCCGTCTCGCAGCAGTGTCAAAAGGGGAAATGTGGACGTAAAAGGGAAAAAAAATCCATCATCTAATCTTCGCTTCCAGTCTGTCTCCTCTCCTCAAGTAACATCATTAAGGGCAGAATATCATCAAGAGCCTGCATCCTTGCTTCTGGAGTTATTTACGCTGGCAGCTGGAATCAATTATGTATATTGAATAATTTTTTTTTCATTGGCATTTGTGAAATTATTTGCACGAAGCACTCTCAGCTCTTGTTATTAGGGGCTTTTGCGGGACCGATTGCAGCAAAGTATTTCTTTTTGCATGAGGTTGGAGACTTAAGCCCGATGAACACAAGGCTTAATATGGATGATTATCAACTGCTAATTTTGTATCACGAATGGTGGCCCAAATGGATATCTCAGATCAGACTAGACTGATTCTGAGGAGGGTGATTTTAAGACACAAGATTGCTGAGCATTTTATTTAGAGGATAGGAGCTTTTAACATGCATGCCCAAATCCTGTTTGCTCCTTAAAATGCTGATATTCGACTGCAACATACAAATGCTGATTAATTTCCTATGCCATTTCATTAATTACTGCTACCTTGATCACTAGAAAAAAACAATGAAAGACTTTAAAAACATTAGAATCCAATAGAATTTGAAGAGACTGAACATTTAAAGGGCACCTATTATGCAAAATTCACTTTTACATGGTGTTTGAACATAAATGTGTGTTGGCAGTGTGTGTCAACCACCCTATAATGATAAAAATCCACCAAGTGCTTTTTTTTAAATCCCCATAAATCATAAGCACTGTCTCAGAACGAGCTGTTCTCCGATTCAGATAAGACTTTAATGCACACTTATATACTGTGTTTATTCGGCTCTTACAGTGATTTTCTGGAGTAAAACTAAGGCTTCATCTTTTGTGTGAGGTACAATAAACTTAATTGAACTCATCAGTATATTTTGGTCATCATTCGGACGGGGTCTGCTACAGCAGGCTTGTATTAATAGTGGATAAAAGCAGATGACAAATAACCGTAATTAAACTAAACTATTCCTGTTCTATCTCCCTACAGCATATATTCTCTGGCTCTGTGGGCATTATTGTCCGACTCCGAGTCGAAATGAACACCACTACTGAGAGTTTCTGTTTTGATATTATCAGATGAGATTGTCCTGGCTCTTAGCGCGAGCTCGTGAGGCTCCGCCCCCTGGGCCGGCAGCAGCAGTTAATTTGCATTTAAAGGGATACACACTAAAACAGTGCGTTTTTCTGAGCCCTAAAAAATGACAATTTTGAAACATGCTGTAAAAAATTATCTGTTGGTTATTTTGAGCTAAAACTTCACATACACACTCTGGGGACATCAGAGACTTATTTTACATCTTGTGAAAAGGGGCATAATAGGTGCCTTTTAAAGAACGTTATTGTGCGTTGGTGTGAAGGCTTATATACCAGTAGTCATCATTTTTGGTGTGAACGGTAAATGTTCATGTGATCATCCTCTTGTTGTTCTAATCCGAACTGATTTTCTTATGTTTTGAAAAAAAGTGGTGGTCTAAACAATAATTGTTGACAGAATATTCATCTATGGGTGAACTATTCCTTTAAAAAAGTATGTTCACTGCCTGCTTTACACGGGCGGAAATAGTGCAACATTAAATGTGTAAACAAATATCACTTTGGTTTTACGAATAAGGTGCAATAAGCCAAATTTGCATCAAAAGTTCAAATAATGACAATGACTAAATTTACTAAATTGTGTGTGAAAATTACGCAAATTTTTGCATTAAAAAAGTGTGCTAAGTGTTTGATGAACCTGCATTTGCATTAGAATGCAGGAAGAGCAAGAACGCAAGCATATGTAAATTTCATGCCTGTACCAAACTTCAAGTTTCAAATTTTGGCCTGCAAATTTAAACAACGAAAAAAAAAAAAATACTTTTTGACCAATAGAGCATCTGAAATGCCGGAGACTGACTTCTTGCCTCAATGCGAAGAAGTCCTAGGAGTAGTTACTTATGCATTTTAAATGTTTTATATGTTATTTATTAAAAACACAAGCCCCAGCGTGTGACTCATGTTGTGGACTCTGACATAAATTCACATGCTAAAAGCCTAGAGTGATCACACATTCACTGTGGAGGAGGAAAAAAAACCTGTATCTTCTCAGCTCAAAAAATCCCTCCTGTGCCAGACCGTGACCAGGTTCTGCCACGTCACCTTAATAGTGCGGGTTACAGTTAACTGCTAATGAGAACCTTATTAATCATTTCTCCATTAACCAGTAGAGCTGTAATAGGAAGGAAGAGGAGGTTTGAGTGGCTCTTGTGAGGGAGGAAGCCCTACTTACGAAGAGCCAAGTAAAGATATGTGCATCACCGTACTGAACGAGGTAAAGCAAGTCTTGACCAGATGGAGGGTGTTGGGGGATGTAATTAAATTTTCTGGCTACTTCAGCAGCATTATTTGATCATTTTAAAGCAGGCCTTGGGGAGACACTTTTTATGTGGGACTGGCAAGAAAAAGCCACTGTGAAACTCAACGAATGCAATCGCTAGCAATACGTTCCTGCAGATGTCAGATCAAAAAGATGTGGTACTCACAGTCTCTGAAGCCCGGTGTACAACTCCATGTCAACGCCCCTCAACTCCTGCAAGCCCGACCAGTTCTCAATGTGTCTGCAAAAACAAATCCAGAATATAGAATTAGAAGATATGCATCTAGAAATTCTCATTAGCCTGCAGAGAAAGGGAAGATGTTGTAATTTGTTAAAAGAATGAAAACTAATCAATTTTTCAATTTATCATACGGTACAAGTGGATTTAGCACATCAAGTGTATTACATCATCATAATAAATGCATAATATGTAAAACAGATTATCTTTTTTAGATTTGCTAAAGACTACATTGTTGCAGTGTTATTCAATTCTTTTATTTCTTTATTTAAAGTATTTTATTTAATTAAGAGAGTGTTAGTTCAAGGAAAAAGTAAATGTAAAAATAGTATAAATGAGCATGCACAATTATCCACTGAGAAATAAAATAAAAGCTCCAACTGATGAAGAACGTCTGATAAAGGCATAAAACGGTTTATTAGATCCCGAACAACAAAAATAGACAGTGTTCATGATTTTTATCAGTACTGGTGCCAGTAGTTGACTGAAATAACTAGACCTCTTCAGCGCAGCTGCAACAAGAGCCAGCTGGCATCATCACTTTGTGAATTAGCACCCATTAAAACACAAGCCTCTGATTAATAAATGTTTTCAGAAGTTTCACCAACGCCATAACTATGTTTCTAGAAGTTACCCCAGCTTGAACACTTTGGGCATCCGCTGCTAAACGCTGCTAAACACAGCCGCTCAGAAGACAACGAGGGCATGCCGGCGAGTAGACGCAAATCAAAGTGAAATGAAACTGAGTTCCGTGTATCACATTTTAGTGAAATATTAAAATCTTAAAACCAGTTAACTATAACTATTAATTTCATTACGTAGACAACAAAATCTCAAACAAAGAGGCATCTGTAAACAGACTCCCTTTGCTTGACCAGGCTGTTTAATGGCTAATACAGGTGGTCATTTCCCATTCACATCCAGTTATCAGAAGCATAACACATATTCTCGGCTCTTCATTTTTATAAGTTACCAACGTCACAAGCTGACACTTTGCATTCTGTGATCATCAGGATCCAGCAGAGTAATTAAGTCAACATGCATTGTACTCTTACCACAACTAGGTAAGTATTTTAATGTATTGTAACTGTTGTTATGATTATTTATCAGATGTAAGGCGTTATGTAAGGAATAATGCATGTATTATAATGCATTAAGAATACCCTTGCATTATAAATGCATGCTTCATTGAAAGTGTTGCCAAAAAACACGCCCCCTACAGGTAACTAGAGCAAGGCCATTTCAACATAACAATATCATTACAGTTTCAGTGGCTGTGTTCATGGCAACCAGTTGGTCATCTTGGTATTAATTTATAGCAACAACAGACTGCAGGTTCTTTGATTTTAAATGTACTAGTGATTGTGTTACTATGATTGATTGTGTGATTTTAAAGGGGTGCTATTTAATATAGACCATGAAAACTGATCAGACAGCAAGCAATGTGATTTACAAATAATATATAGACTTACATATGGAAATATGTTATAATTAGATTTTACTGTTTACAACAACATCTTTTTTTGTATATTCTTCATTGTATATAGCAGGGAACATTGTATGTAGCAATTGTATGCTATTAATGATGATAACAGGTCTGTGTGATGCTGTTTGCAGGTTTTGAGCAGCCAATAGACAACCTGACATTCACAAACAGCATTCTCCTCGTGGAGGGACTGAAAGTTACACCTCAGTCTTCCTATCCTATTTTCATCCTGATTCTCTTGGTTTATATATTCACAATGGGATGTAACATTACACTTATAATCCTGATCTCAACTGAGAAGAATCTACATCATCCTATGCATTTACTGTTCTGTAACCTTCCAGTGAAGGATATACTAGGGACCTCTGTCATGTTGCCACGCTTATTGCAGGACATTTTAAGGGAAGCCTCAGAGCGTTACATTACATATGTGGAGTGTGTTGTTCAAGCATATTTTGGGCACATATTTGCAGCTGCATGCCACTATGTGCTGATGATCATGGCCTTTGACAGATATGTGGCTATATGTAATCCATTGCAATGCATGACTATAATGACCAATAAAATGGTTATTAATTTATCAGCATCACCTGGGGGTTGTCAGTTTTCATGGTGTCTACTATGTTAGGTCTCACTATACGCCTGTCTCGCTACAGATCTAAAATTGAAAACCCTTTCTGTGACAGTGCCTCACTGTTTAAACTGTCCTGTGAAAATGTGGTCATAAATAATGTGTTTGGGATAATTTATACTGTTATTGTCTTTACCTTCTCACTTGGGTCGGTGTTTATAACATATACCAAGATTGCTTCTGTATGCATAACCAGCTAAAACAAAGCACTCAACACCAAAGCCATAAAAACATGTAGTACTCATATAGCTGTTTATATCATCATGTTTGTTTCTTGTGCCACTGTGGTTTTTCCCCATCGTTTTCCAGAATACTCTGACAGCAGGAAATTAGCTAGTTTCACATTGTACCACCAGGACTAAATCCTTTAGTATATGGTCTACAAACCAAAGAAATAAGACAAAAGTTTGTAAAGTTTTGGTACAGAAATAAGTAAATTAATTATAAAGAAAAAAAAATCCATTATAAAATACCATTTTCTCTGGATGAAAATGAGAATATCAATAATATTGTAAAAGTGCTACTGTGAAAATTATTTAGCCCATACTTTTTCTCCACAAAATAATCATGATCAATAATCATGAACACCCCCAAAACGCTTTTGATAACTTTTAATCACCCTGGTATAAAAAGATGATCTGAGCCCAATTTGGTGAAGATATTGCAAATGTTGCAGAAAGACACAGTGTATGTGAACAAGTTTTGTCGTTGATGTAACATGTTCTGTTACAATGAGTTATTGTCTGCTTCATATCTGTAAGATCAGCTTGAGTAGTTTGAACTGATGATTGTTTTTGATAATGCAAAACAACAAATTGTGTGTTTGATATGGAATAGTTTTCATCAGACTCAGCATTAAGAAAAAAGGAGAGCAGAATGAGGATCACTCACAGCTCTTGACCAAATAGCTTTTGTAGCATATATAGTTCATTCAATGAAGAGTATGCAGTTTTTTGTTTACTTGTTTGTGTAATCGTGTGTGTGTGTGTACTCGTCTACCTATCTAAGTGGGGACCTTGGTGTCGTTACACACTCACCAACAGGGGACCGCCGAGCCAAGTGGGGACATTTTTCAAGTGCCCTGTTGGTCATGCTTTAAAACATGTTAAAATCAGCTAAAAAAACGCTTTGGTGAATTGTTTACATTTTTGACCAAGTGGGGACCTACATGTGTGTGTGTGTTTAAGTCCTTACTCAGCAGCGCTCCTGTAGGCTGGAGCAGGAACTGCAATGGCCCATTAACACACGCCGTTCACACTTCTCTATTGTTTGAATGGCTTGCTGTCCTAGAGAGGCTCTGAGACTGTAGAGCTGCTGTTTAACTTGAGGAACATTGAGGAACTTTCAGTAACACTTTATAATAACTCCACGCTATTAATCATTAGTTAAGCATTAGTAAACAGTTAATTCATTTATAAAGCATTAATAGACATTAATAAGCAGTTTATAAATACAGCTATAAATGCTATAAATAGATGAGCTCACAAAAATAGTTAACTGACCACGACTAAATGCTTTATAACTACCTGAATTAACCCTGAATTACAGTAGAAATACATGTTAATAAAGCATTTATTAACACACTAACTAACTATTACTATATGTCTGAATAATAATATGTATTTAAACAGTTTATTAATCATTTACTTACACTTTCTAAGTGATCTTATGAACCACTGACAATACCTAAATAACTGGTTTGTAAATAATGCTGTACTTCATTTAGAAATTATAAATTGATCATTAATAAAGTATGAAAATACAATTATTAAACACATTATAGATATGCTTATAAATCAAGAACAAAGCATTTATAACTGTATTTATAAACTGCTTATTAATGTCTATTAATGCTTTATAAAGGACGAATTAACTGTTTACTAATGCTTAACTAATGATTAATAGCGTGCAGTTATTATAAAGTGTTACCCATTTACTTCCACTTAAGTGATCTTATGAATCACTGACAACACCTAAACAACTGCTTTGTAAATAATGCTATACTTCATTTAGAAATTATAAATTGACCATTAATAAAGTATGAAAACACAATTATTAAACACTAAAAAGATATGCTTCTAAATAAAGAATAAATAAAGTATTTAAACAAGAATAGAGCATTTATAGCTTTATCTATAAACTGCTTATTAATGTCTATGCTTTATAAATTACGAATTAACTGTTTATTAATGCTTAACTAATGATTAATAGCGTGCAGTTATTATAAAGTGTTACTGAACTTTCAAGTATTTTTCAAACATGCCCAAACATGACGGGTGGTTGACATGACGCTACATTTTTGTGTTCATGGTGACAAATATAAATAAAAATGTATAATATTTCATTAAAATATCTGTTGTTATATAATCTTCCAGAACTAATACATCTGTAATTAATGAGTATTATAATTCAAATATGTAAATATTTAGTTTTAAACATGACATTTGTCCACTGGCGTGACTGTCCGGGGTAGCGTTGCTTATCTTAAAACTACTGTAATTAAATGAAAAATAAGTCTAAATACATTAAAATACTTGAATAGATGTTATAGCGGTGTTAACTTAATGAAACTAAAGGTTATAAGTCATAAGGTCCCCATTTAGAATAATTGTGACACATTACATTTTGTCCACAAAACTGGTGTCCACCTGGTGTGACGCCATTCTGTAGATATAAAACGGGCATTAATTTGGGCACCCTATTACTGAGAGGGGCCCTTCTTCATCCAGGAAGTACAGTAGACCTCACTGGAGTACATGGACTGCCCACAAGGTGAGTTCTGTTTCAAATATTTTCATAATATTGCTATTTCCGTGCACTGTTGGAAATGGGATCCATTATGCAGTCCTTTGGTGTGACATAATTTAAGTATTGATCTGCAAATTTTCATCAATTTATATTGATTGACTATTGAAAATAATGTAAACCTTAACACTGTTAGTCAGGATTGAAGACTGTCTCTCATATAGCTAGGCCGCAAACTGGCCTTGATCTTGAAAATGTCCACTGGTGTGACAGCACTGTGACATGAAATCAGCGTCACACTGGTGGAAATGGCTGTCACACCAATGGATGTAAACATTCTTTGTTCCTATAAAATAACTAAAATCGGACAGAAATCACACACACAAACCAGATATATTTGAATCCTGCATTTATTATCTTCTTGAATCAGATGAAGAGATGTGTTTAGTTGTGTTTGTAGCTCAGAATGAGGAACTATACACAGACAGCGTCATTGCATTAGAACAGCCTTATGGTCTGGTTGGTTCACGTGAGATGATTGACAGCTTTAGAAACTAATCATATCACGCTGATGTCACAGCTGACGCGAATCAGGAAGATTCCTGCAAGGCGAGACTGCATTATGTACAGCAAGGACCAACTTGTCAGTGTCATCTCTGAGCCAGAGCCCCACCGTGCAGCCCAGCTCACCAAATATGACTGGCTGCTGTTCAATGAGGTGTGAATGAGGATGAGTCCTTAAACTCTAAAACACTACTGTTTTTTTTTATTTGTTTGTATTTCATGGTGTACTCTGTTGTACAGCACAGTTCCTAAAGAAAAGAATCAATTTACTATGAATTATTTTTAAGAACCACAGGATGTTTTGCTGTTTTATTTAGGTCAATTCCATTTATGGTTATGAAATGTGACAAGGTGGCCCTATGGCTATTCCAAAAATTATTTTACTTGAGTTGTACAAAAAATATGACTGAATTAAATACAGAGAACAGTAGTTTTAACTTTTTATGCCGTATAACTTTTAACTTAAAACTTACCTTTTTATTTTAGTGAATTTTAAAATAAATTTGAACAAGAAAAGTAATAAGCCAGGTCAATTTTGTTTACATGTTCATGTTATGTTGCTAAATGTTACGATGGCTCCCAGGTCTTTTTTATGGGAATGTTGGTTTCTTCTTCTTTCTTCTGACTTTATTGTACAAAACACATTTGAACTTGAAGTTGTAACTTTATTTTAATGAATTTTTAAAATTATTTGAACAAGAAATAATAGATGTGACTTTGTACAAAACAGGGGCATACCGGTACTTTTTGTTGTCCAATGATGTGACGAAATGTCCTGTGGTGTGACAAACTGAAATTTAAGTGGAAAAGGCATTTAAATGCACACATTTATGTAAAAGGTGTTGAATAGTATAATAATGATATCACTATGCACATATAAGGATGGAATGAAGCTTCATTAGGTTTTATACTAATTATAATGAATATAATCCAGACGTTTGGGTAAAGTCCCTATGTGTACATCTTATAGTGGGATAATAACATGATTGTGAATTTTTATTGGTTACTTTTGATGTGGGAATGTAATTAGGACAAATTGATAAGGATTGTGCATATTTGTCTTATCTGTCACACAATCTCTGAATTAAATATTAACATAAAAAATGTTGTCACACCGGTGGACAATATTTGGGACTACCACACAAAAAAAGTTAATAAAATGCAAAATAAATAAGGAACTAGAAAGGGACACATTCAGTTTTGAGTTATTCACATAATAAGCAATATAATTATAAGACATTTGACATAAAGTTTAGAAATATTTTTTTTTCCACTTTGGATTTGAGTTAACGTCAACCACCCATCATATATATATATATATACATATGCAACAGTTCAAAAGCATATCATTCATGAAAATCATTCATAATATTATTTTCTTATTTAACTTTCTTATTTAACTCTTAACTCTTCATAGATACTTTCTATGCTTGGTTATGCAGTCCCTAACAATTAACTTGCCATTGTTATGTGCCATTGCACACACACACATACGTGTCTATATTACTAACAGAGCACTATCGCTCTACAATGGCCAAAAGGGGACTCTCTGACCGATGTCTACCTATTCAACAGGGGACTCCCATAAAGGTGATTGTAGTCTGGCATTTTTAAATTGGTTTTTATTTTAATATCATTTTCAAATTTCCAATAAATTTCAGTTAGTTTAATGTTTGCAGTTTACAGTTAACTCTTGTGAAAACCTCTAAAAGGGTTAGTTCACCCAAAAATTTAAATTCTGTCAGTAATTACTCACCCTCATGTTGTTCCAACCCCGTAAGACCTTCGTTCATCTTCGGAACACAAATTAAGATATTTTTGATTAAATCTGAGCGCTGGCTCACTCCTCCATAGGCTTCTAAGGGACTGAAACTTGCTGGCCCAGAAAAGTTATTAAAGAGATCGCAAATATAGTCCAAGTGACTCCAGTGGCTCAATCTTAAGTTTATAAAGCGACGAGAATACTTTTTGTGCTCAAAAAACAAAAATAACGACTTTATTCCACTATTCATTTCCTTCTCTTTGGGCCTCAAGTTGGTTCACGTAGTGTTTTTGCGCAGCACGTCTGTGTTACACGTCACCACGTAGGCTCACTATTGGCCGACGCTGGTCATGTGTGTGATGCGTGGTGATGTACAACACAGACGCGCTGCGCAAAAACACTATGTGAACCAACTCGAGGCCCAGAGAGAAGGAAATTAATAGTGTTTTTTTTGTGCACAAAAAGTATTCTCGTCGCTTGATATACTTAAGATTGAGCCACTGTAGTCACTTGGACTATATTAGCGATCTCTTTAATAACTTTTCTGGGCCAGCAAGTTTCAGTCCCTTAGAAGCCTATGGAGGAGTGAGCCAGCGCTCAGATTTAATCAAAAATATCTTAATTTGTGTTCCGAAGATGAACGAAGGTCTTACAGAGTTGGAACAACATGAGGGTGAGTAATTACTGACAGAATTTTCATTTTTGGGTGAACTAACCCTTTAATAATAAAAATAATGGTTTGTGGATGAACAAAGAACCAAACATATGCAACTAAAAAGTACAAATTATTCATTCATACTCATTCATATTAAAAATTAAATCTTGTTAAACATGGTGTATAAGAAAATGGGAAAAAAATATGTGTATGATTATTATGATTATTCTTTAAGGTTGTTTCTATGATTAATCCTTTCAAACATTATTCTTGTATTGATACATTTATGCTTTTTGTCTATTGCATTGTTTAAAATCATATACTCATAGTTATACTCATATTCAAATGTTCTATTCAGACCAGACATTTAGTATAGGCCTACTTCTACTCTGACAAATGTAGCCTACATCTATTTCTGGGCTAGGCATGCTCTTTGTTTTTTTCCATTTTCTGCTCAGTGTGGTATCTAATCTAATATGTGTGGTGTAGTTTCACATGAGATGGTTATCTTACCTGGAATTAATGTGCAGCTGTATTTGCATAAAGTCTAGTCATGATAGAAATATTTGATTGGCTATTTCTGCTTCTTAGGGCTGGTTCACACAGAAAGCGGTTTTGCTTGGAAAAACGGAAAAAAGACGCGGGCAGTGGAATGGGAAAAAAGTGCAAGGTCTCGAGACATCTGTCGTTAGTTTTGTTTAGGTTTAGTTTTTCATTTTTGTTGAAATTTCTATTTTATTTCAGTTTACGCAAATGTTTTTTGACCAATAGTTTTAGTCTTAGTTTAATTTTTCGTTTACGAAAAAAAACCTTGACTCCCATAGCCTGCAATGGAACTGTGTGTGTGTGTATATTTAAGTTCCCTTTCAGTCGGGTAACGGTCGACTTAGTCGATCGTGCCGACTGATGGGATCACGCCAGGGAGCCAGATGTCTTCGATATAGTATACAAATCAAGCCAAATGAGCTTTGGCAGGTGCGCAATCCACACCCCGCCCTGCAGCGCGAGTATAACATGGAAGTGGATGCACCCACCATTCATTTCTTTTCGCTTCGGAGCCGATCAGTTGTTATGTCGATATCTCTGAAAGTGTACTTTAATAACAAGCCTGTGTGTGTCGGCACTTCTGTTGGAAGCTCTCCCAGTGCTGACGTTATAGCGTGTGGCAGCGGTGATTGCTAGCTTCTGAATCTCTTAACTGCTGTTCTCACAGCAACCTTTGTGTTTGTTGGCTGACGGTCAGTTTAAGGGTGAGGAAAGTGAGTGCTTCACTGACGGGGTTTCCCAGAAAACACGTTTTCTGTGTGAAAATATGCCCATCTCGGTGTCGAGATCTAGACTCTTGTTCGCTCGCGAATGTAGAGTCCCTGATTTTGTGCCACTCCCTCGCGGGTGGTGTGAGTCAGGTGATCGAAAGAGTTGTGTTTGAGGCTCCGCCCAGAGATTATTCCCCATGGACTCATCACAACTCCTTCACATTGATACCTTTGGATTCTAGTGTTGAGCGCACTGATTCATCTGTAATGGGTGAATTAGACGTTCCATTGGAAATTCACCAGGGGGATAGGATGCCGACCACTACATTTGAGGGCGAGCTGTATACCGTCTGGGATGATTCCCCCATGCTGTCCCCCCTGGGTTGTACAGCATGGCCTGAGTCAGATCCACAGTTGTCGGCTATGCTGAAACGGGCCGCCGAGGCTGTCGGGCTCGAGTGGAATCCTCCGCCCGGGCCCGCTCAGTCTCGGCTGGATGATTGGTTTCTTGGAGCGGGTCGGGCTCTGCCCACCGCTCCAGTACCTTTCTTTCCCGAGATGCATGGGGAGCTAACCAGGTCACGGAAGGCACCCTTTACTGCCTTAAGTAACCAGGATGGCTCCTCCCCCCTCGCTACCCTTGAGTGCGGCACAGTGAGTGGTTATACGGCGATCCCTCCGGTGGAACGGTCTGTTCTGGCACACTTGTGTCCGGCGGCCGCTACATCTGGCTCTGGAGAACTGTGTTTCCCCTCACAGGCTCTGGAGTCGTTGTCTGCTTTGTCAAACGCGGCTTATGGAGCCTGTGGGCAAGCTGCCGCCTCTATGCACGCCTTGGCCTTGTTACAGCTTTTTCAGGCTGTGCAAAAGGGTGGGCCAGACTGTCAGCTCATGGGTGAGCTCTGTAAGGCAACCGACTTGGCTCTTCAGAGCACAAGTGTGGCAACCTGCATGATCGGTCTGGCAATGTCCACTCTGGTGGTTCAGCAGCGCGATCATTGGTCTGGTTGATATGGAGGATGCGGACAAGGTTCGGATCCTGGACTCCCCAATTTCCCAGACGGGGTTGTTCGGCGACACTACAGAGGGTGGTGCCCAACAGCCTTCTGTAGCTCAGTCGCAGGTGGAGGAAGCCCGACACACCCTGCTGCGACGGCCTGCTGAGCCTCTCACCCCGTCGCCGCTAGCAGTCACTCCACCAGCATGTCGCCGAGGGCACACCCCTAAGGCAGCTAAGCCTGTTAGGCCCCGGCCACAGCTCGGGCCTCAACATAGAGCTAGCCGTAGGCAGGCTGCCCAACCTGTGTCACATCTTGCCAGTCCAGGAGGCAAGAGTAAGCATCCCTGATACAGGCCACCCAGGGTTGGGGGAGAAAGTTTCTCTGGTGGTTGTTGTTCCACCATTGTCTCTCCGGAGTACAGTGGTTTCCGAATCGCCAAAGGGACAGAAATTCTCAACCCTGGGTTTCAAGAGGTTCAGATTATCAGACACCCCAGATCAGTCTGGCCTGCCTCAATCCCCTCTTGTGTCGCCAGTTGGCAGACGAGAACGGTTCAAGGACCCAGGTTTTCCTCCTCCCGTACTCAATGCCACCAAGTGGAGGCAAGTTCGTGTGATACGTACACAGACCCCCCTCCGCACCGCCTTAGGGCCCTCCGGGTTGGGTCCCTGCCCTCCTCCTGGTACGTCAGTGGTGCCACGAGCCCCCCTGGCCAACCAGTCATTTGCAAACCAAAAATTAGCCTGGATAGATCCAGGAACAGAACATCTGTCGAGATTTCCAGAGATCAAGGAGAATGAAAAAAGAGACTTATTTCAGTGTAATTCTATGTGGAAGCTGTATGTCTTGATATGGTGATGTTCAAAGCAGGCACACATTTACAAATGTTTCAAATCGCTAAACAACTTTTCTAGTTGGGGGAGAGACCGGAACGCAGCGAAAAACTGTTTTCCTAATCAATGGCGTACTGTGAAATGTGGTTTTTGGAAGCCCTTGGGTTTGAAGGACCCTCTTGGCTGCAGAAGAGTGTTTTCCAGTGTCAGTGACGGAGGGTTTTAGATGAACAGCAGGAGGCTTCTGCCTCACCAGCATCTGTCTTCAGCTGGCTCATGTGCCATAGAGGACAGCCTGGAGACATATGTTGATATACTGTACCAGAACCTCATTATAACAGTAAACAAATATCAATGAGATATACTATTACAAAGAGAAGAAGTGGTGCACTAATGGAATCAAATAAATACAATGATAAATAATAAATAAAAGAGTAAAGAAACATTCATGGTTCTTTTGTTATTGGCAAGAAATGCAGCAGGAATTTACTGCAGTCAGTGTTAAATGGATCACAATTATCCCCGGTTTCACAAAAAAGTATTATACTAGTCCCAGACCAAAATGCATGTTTGAGATGTTTTAAATGAAAGCAACTTGTACTGACATTTCTTAAAATATGTCAGTGCCAATGTTTTTGTTTTTTTCTAAGGCACATTCATAAAAGCTAATGTCCTAATTGAACGAAGGCCTAATCCTTACTTTGCTTTTTGGCAAAACAAATTTTGTCACGTCATATTGATTTTAAACAATTTACTCTGACAGAAATGGCATTTCATTGTTGTCAATATTGTATTACTTAATCTGATGATAATATGCAAAATGATGAAAACGGTAACTGGACAAAATTTTAGAGAATATTAAAAACACTTTGAAAGTGCATAATTTATAACATTATAGAATTTGTATATTATAAACTATTAGCATGATATGACATGATAATGGATATGACAATGTTGATATGTTTGGTCTTGGCAGAATAGATCTGCTACACTGCTGTTATTGCTGCTTCACAGGAAGTACAGCACTTGCACAACATGCTGCTGCTGCTGCTGTATAATATAGCATGCATGAATTATCCATAGCAGATTTATACAGGTGGAGCTGGGGAAGGTGGAGGGTTTCTGAAAGTGCGCTGCAACTGCTACAGCAAATGCTGACCAGTATTTGAAGGTTGAGCAGCGAGCTCATTGGCTACTGATACAGCAGGAACCAATCAGCTGTAAAAAAAATAC
Organism: Rutilus rutilus; assembly: GCF_951802725.1. Taxonomy (NCBI): domain Eukaryota; kingdom Metazoa; phylum Chordata; class Actinopteri; order Cypriniformes; family Leuciscidae; genus Rutilus; species Rutilus rutilus. The sequence goes on from NC_140233.1 coordinate 10,687,101, forward strand.
TGCAAAAGTATACCAGATTTCATAAAAAACATTAAGCAGCACAACTGTTTGCAACATTGATGATAATAAGAATGTTTTTTGAGGAGCAAGTCAGCATATTATAATGATTACTGAAGGATCATGTGACTCTGAAGATCGGAGTAATGATGCTGAAAATTCAGCTTTGACATCACAGAAATAAATTAGAAATATATTTAAAAAGTTATTTAAAAAAAATTTTTTGAATATATTTCACAATATTACCGGGTTTTACTGTATTTTTGATAAAATAATCGCAGTCTTGGTAAGCATAGACAAAAAATCGTCTATTTTGTTTTCATTATTATTAACAAACCCAAAAGAATCTTTCATCAACAAACATTTCTAATTTCATTGACTGTAGTTCACCATTACTCGTTGTCTGGTGCTCCCAAACGACTAGTTTAAATTACCCAAAATGCAATTACATCTAAGCTAATGACAAAGCGTTTAATTGAGGAGAAAGCTGCCACATCCCCTGGAGCATTTGGCTCGTCAGCGATGCAAATTCGCGCACTTGTAGTTTGCTGTCATGGAAATGCGATTCCCAGAGGTCTCCCCTCTCGTCCGCTGACAGGAAGTGCCGCTTGGCATCTGGTGGCGAGCGAATCAAACGGTGTAGGCCATTTTGCCACACTCCTAAAGGAATCCCGAGTCTTAATCGCTTATTTATCTCTGGCACTTAACGACAAATGATTTAAAACTTCTGGGATTTGCCACGGTGTCATGCTCTCGATACTGTCAGTTCAATCATTCAGTGGCTTAGGCGCTTCTCTCTCCAGATCACTCATTCGCTCACACATACACACACCCAGATGCTGTTTTTCTTGACACCGCGGTAAGCAGCTGCATGACACACATCTCGGATAGATGTGCTCGGGAAATTACGGGCTGCTCTCCATCTGTTGCTAGCATAAGGTTTTCTGAGCTCGGCTTTCACATATTTACATCAGCCGTAGAAATTTAACAATGTCCATCTCTGGTCTGAACATGCCGACCATCTACACTTGATCTGTGTCTGTATGAGTGGGCGAGTGTGGGTGCATTTATGAGAAAAACAGACCAAAACCGGCACAGAAACGCCTCGACGAACATCCCGATTGGTTACTACGCATGATTCTGCTCGTAAGTGATATTTATGGCAAGTTGGACTGTGGCTCTTTGAGCTTTGAGAAGAGTCTTTTCATTGCATGGATCTTATGATATGGCAATCGTCCTAAACCAATTCTACAAATGTGCTGATCTCAAAATTTTACCCAAAAATAAAATGATGTCATCATTTACTTACCCTCATGTTCTTCCAAACCTTAGCACAAAATTAGACATTTTGAAGAATGTTAAACTGACCATATATTATAACGTCAAACACCGTTGTTAACTAAAACTGCTTAAAAAAATTAAACGTTTGTTAATTGAAATATATTTCATTCAATAAAATAAATAAAATGTACATATTGGATGAAAAAACCTTAAATAACAAGCTAAAATTAAAATGAAAACAGACTATGTAAAAATAAAATCAATCATAAATAATAATAAAATTGCCAATAATATAAAGTACCATATTTTAAAGGCATAGTTTGCCCAAAAATACCATGATCTGCATGCATGTAATTCTTCAGCAGAAAACACAAGATATTGGTAGTTTTGGAGAAAATTGACTTCCAAAATTCCAAAAAGAAGTCGTCTTCATACAGATTAGGACCATCATGGGGTGAGTAAATGAAATGACACCATTTTTGTGTGAACTATCCCTTTAAAACATAGGGCACAGGTCATGTTGGACTAAATTTTTGGTGCTTTTACAGCAAATTTCTGGTACTTTTTGGAGCTCCTCAGTACCCATTCAAGTTCATTACATTCTGAGTGAACAGTATCGCACAGAAGAAAATGATACAGGTTTGGAACAACAGGGCAAGTCACACCTGGCTATCAGAATGATTTTTCACAGTTCTTTGAGTAATCATCAGCATTTCTTTAAACGCTGACTAGATTTTGCAGATTGCGCTTAAATAGAGAGTTGAAGACATGGAGAAATCGAAAGGTGAAGTTGGCGGATGGACTAGACAGATCCGAAAGTGTGAGCTGGGTTTTTGCCCCTGTGACTAACTGACACATCGACTAATTGATGGGTCCATTGATTGTACTGTGCAGTTTCTAAATGACCAGTAATGAATAAAAGAGCAGACCCCGGGTGTCTAAAGAACAAGTATCTAAAGTAGACACGACTTCCTGTGAATCCTCTGTACGCTTCCAGACCGATTTGGCCTTCTTCAGTCATATTATAATGGATTCATAAATCTTTCTAGTAAGCATACATAAAACAATCTTAACAAGCATTCCTGTGAGGACTCATTAAATATGTGCAACGGTTTTCCACAATAAACATTCATGAGAGCTAAAAGCTTCTGCAGAAGGCCACAGAATGACTTGAATTAATCACAATTCGGTTTATTGTAGAGATGTAAGCATTACTTTTATGGTGAAACTATCTTTTGACACTTCAAGACTGCCTTAAAAAAAAACATGCTGCCATAAAACTTTTCAAATTCACTCAAAATGCTATGGCTTATATTGCTGTCATATAAGGAAATGGTTATTGTAAAAGAAACCGTCAAACTTGAATTTCCTCCATCCATAAAATTTCCAACCGTAAAATAAAGGATGTTTTCTATATTCCAGACAAAAGCTTTATATCTCCGTAACACTGTCACCTCAGCTCTGTTCTGTACGACACAAAAGGAGATATTTTGTAGAGTGTCCAAGCTGCTCTTTTTCAACCAAGAAAAATAAAGGTCATTTGGGTTTGGAAAGATGTGAGGGTGAGTAAATAATGACCAAATAAATACACATCCATTCTGTGAACAACAGCAAAAAAAGCTGTTATCTAAGACAGGTCCCTTCAGTGAAAGGGAAGCCCTACCTTTTGCATTCTCCCCACATCAAAAACCAATATAAGATATCTGTCTTGTTGTGAAAAACAATGCAGAGCTGCAGGTAACAAGATAAGCATGTCTTGTTTTAAGTCCCAAGTTAGCATCCAAAAGCTTGAAGCAACATGAAGCGGAAGTCAGACACGAGCATATTGCTTTAAATTTGCATCTATCACTATCCACACAAATTCATGTCTGCCATAGCATTACATAAAATGCTATTAACAGTCTTCTACAATATCAACATGACCATATATCTACAAAACAACGTAGTGTCACGATATACAAAAAAAAAGCCTTTTTTAAGATTTAAGCATTAATTAATAGTACAATTCCATCAAATTGACTTGAATAATCCTTACAAATTAAGAATTTAAAATGAGCAAAAAAAAACTAGAGTGTAATAAAACATTTTGTTTAAATCTTAAAAAAAAAAATTATTTTTATGAATACAGATAATATATCAAAAATGGCCCTATTCCCTTGTTCCATTAAGATTTATACAAAATGTTTAATTGAGCTCTAGTATTTTTACTTATTTAAAATTCTTGATTCATAATATGAATCATGTAAGGATTATTCAATTTAATTTGATGGAATTGTATTATTAATTAAAATGCGTAAATCTTGAAAAAAAAGGTTTCGTTTTTTTTTATGTACCAAAATTATGACTTCGATAGGATACCTGACTAAAATATCTCGATGCTACTACTGAATGCCGATACCATGACAAAAACCTAAAATAACAAGAAAAGTTAATGGAATAATAGATGACCCACATGGAACTTATAGAATTCATTATTTTATTTATAAATAATAATAATAAAAAAACTTAAATGTCTCACTTGACCAGCGTGTCTCTATTTTAATAGACAATAAAAATAATATTTAAGAGCAATTAAAAAAAACTAATTGCTGTAATGTTGTCAAAGTTCTCAGCTTGGGAAATGTGCATGTATATATGACCTCTGATCCAGTTCATAACAAAATGCTGATGCTCATGAGAAAGATTTTCATCAGGCAAGCCCTTTCTGTTTCACACAGGAGAATTTCTTATGACATTAAATTTCACAGTAACAAAATTACCGCTGACCGCTGGTGCGTTCTCTGCCAAGAGCAGATTGCTCTATGAACGGCTAAGGAAGTACATCATCACAGTCCAAACCTCCAAAAACTTCTAGATCCATCTCCGAAATGGCGTCGCAACAGGAGGGATTGGTCTGCGTTTCATAAATATTCCAGTATTGGAGATCTGCATATGCGCTCTGTTTGATGTAGGGAACCTGAGAGACGGAAAGAAACGCTGGGAGACTGCCAGCTCTAAATCTTCCCTTCACTTCAGCTTTAGGTGAAGAATGAATACAAAGTCATGGTGAGTTACTGAACCATTCCAATAATTAACTTCATGTAGCAACACGCTGGCGTAGCGAGATCTGACAACCCCACGAAACTTAATTTCTCTTTCTATTGTTGTTCCTTCCCTTCTTTCCTTTCGGTCGTCAACATGACAGATGCACAGCCAAAGCTATAGGAGTCCAGATCATTTATTTTACACATCAATGATCCAACTTCTTTGCACACTGAAAAGGAATGCTAAAAAATAAACAAGGAGCTAGAAATCAAACTCCAAGCAAGCATATTCCAGTAACCACGGATGCTGATGCGTCTGGGACCAGCCTTTGATGAAATATAGGACTATAATAGACTTGTTGACATTACATAAGCAAAGGTAAAAAATAAAATAAAATAGGTACAATTTTAAATATTACCAAAGCCAAGTCTAAAAAGCTTCCACTAACCTTTAAAACACTACTTTTTTACATCAACTCAGAGAGTTCTTTTATTTTCATTTAGATATTATAAAAATGAGTGCTTCCTATAAAGCTGGATTGTGTCAAGGTTTGCATGGTTCATGGCATCACGCCTTGCTAAAAGAGTTTAGCATGAACCTGAAATGGCCAGACTCATGTCTGGCCAACAAATCCCTCAAATAGAACTGAAATTTTCAGTACTTTGACATCTACAGAGGGAAACTCTGACCACAAGGTCAAAAAAACTGTTTTAGCTAAGCTGACCTTCCACTTTGTTGCAGAATTCGCTATAAAAAGCGCCAGACTTTATGCCCACAGACAGTCAAAAGTCTTGCTTGCATTGCAATCATACAGCAGAAGTATGTTTTACATTTATGCATTCCAAAGATATTAGGCATATTTATCAGTACGTACAATTCCTAGGAATCAGTATCATTATCTTTCATAAAAACGAAATAGACTAAAACTAAATTTAAAGGTGCATTAAGCAACTTTTCATGTTAAAAATACCCGTTTTTCTAACCCATACATGCTTAAACAATTGCCTGATGGGCTGAATGAGCCCTTCTATGATCACTGCGATTGCCTCTATAATCCTGTACAGTAAAATAAATAAGAGGGATTCGGGACGGAATCGACTGGGCGTGACGTCATGCGCGTTCACGCTCACCTGGCTATGTCTGGCAGGTTTGTGTATTCGCCGCCATTATCCGCATCAGCGAAGACAACTCAAGTGACTTTTGCAAAAGTAGAAGATGGATTCAAAGAGACCGGCTTCTAGTTCATCCCAAACCCCAACGCAAACTCCACATAACCGCGTGCACAACTCTGGTTGCAGTTTCGCGTGTCGCCAGAAGGGGGCATAGTTCTGCAAAAACTCAGAGACTTGCGCAATGCACCTTTAAAGACACACTACTATGGCCCGGTTTCACAGACAGGGCTTAGACTAAGCCAGGATTAGACCATAGATCAATTAGGACATTTAAGTAATTTTTATAAACATGCTTAGAAAAAAAACATTACCGATGTGCATCTTAAAACTAAAAAGGCACTGATATATTTTTAAGATCAGTCAGTGCAAGTTTATTTCAGTGGAAACAGCTCAGACTTACATTTTAGTCTAGGACTAGTCTTAAGCCCTGTCTGTGAAACCAGGGGAATGTAACTTTTTTTTTGTTCAAACTAATCCGCAGTCACACAGGGCCAAAGCACGACCAAAACAATGTTCTTCTGCAAAATGCTTGCAGTTATGTTTTTTAACTGCCATAAGTGGCAATGTTCCTTAAAAAGTAAAAAATAAAAACTGAACTAAAATAAATTATTACTCTAAAAGTAGAGTTTGATCCATGGTATATAAAACTCAAAACCTTTACAACCCATCTGTACATTACATTACAGTGTTAATTTAGCATTATTTATATATTATTATAGCATTTAATAATATTTTTAATTAGCTTCTTTTTTTTTTTGTAATAATGTTTATGTATTTTTTTTTAGTCAGTCATTAATTTTAATCAGTTTTAATTTTTGTCATTTTAGTGCTTAATTTTTTCAGTTAGTTGCCCAGGCAACATTTTTTCACCTAATTTATATCTCATTTATCTTTATTTAAATTACAAAAAAAATTGTATTTCTACAAACAAAAAATAAAAACTGAAAATAAAAACTAAAACTAACAATGATAGACTGAAAACTAAATTGAAATTAAAATATAAATATAAATATAAAAAACTTTAATACCCCTGTTGGGAATTGAACCTATGACCTTCGCTATCCATTAAAAAATGGAGTAAGGTTTACAATTTTCACTCAGAAATTGTGAGTAAATTTAACAAAAAAGTATCACACTGAATTAAACATGAGATTATGAAGTAGAAAGACTGAAATCTTGAACAACTTTAAAAAATAATGTTAACATCATGCTAAAGCCACAGGAACAGGCTACACAGGAAATAGAGCTATAGTTAACGATGACAAAAATGACCACATATGGAAACATAGTGGTGAAAAAGATTCAGGGATTCAATCTCAGAATCCCAGCCCTGGTTCAAAGAGCAGCGACAGTGCAATGACCTTAACTCAACCGGGTGCAGAAATTACAGGGGTGACACTGAGGATCTGAAAGCCATCAGACAAACTTGCGCTGCTTCTCAAAGCCTCATTTATTGGCTTGAAAGAAACACAGAATGCTTTTTTGCGGCCGGACCCCTGTGGCAATCCGTGAGGCTAAGCCGATGACTGCGCTCTAGCGCAGAGATGGAAGAGAAGGCACAGGGAGGTGCAGAAGAGCCGAGGGAGGTCGTTTGGCCTTTTCTTTTTACTCCCTCCATCTCTGCCGCCCCTGATCTCAGCGGTGAAGCCGCCCACTCGCTCAGCTGTTCTCTGGAAGCCGCAGGCCGCAGCTTTCAAGACTGGTTTTGCAACCACCTACAGAACCAGCCTACATGAAGACAAAAAAACAACACCCCAATTGCTCAAAAAAGCAATTTAATCATAATAGTTCTATACTGTAGTCCAAACACACCTGATGATTGAAAGTAGGAAGGTGGTATGTGCTGTAAATATCACAGGAATCGGTTCACATGAACACGAACGCTAGGCATATTAGCATACTGCTTTTATCCCAGCGCCGCTGTTCTGGATCAACAAGCCCTCAGCAGCATGAGGTACGGCCATATTGTGCTGAGTCTGCAAATTATTCCGGCCCGGGTTGTAAAAACAAGCACATATCGGAAAGCAATGATGCAATTCCAGCTCGTGCTGCACCAAACATATTCATGCTTTAAGGTAAGAGGGACAAAACCAGATGCACACGACTGACACTTGATTTTCAAATGTTTCTTGATGCAAAAGGTTAAATGTTCACTTGCAAAAGTGCTTTGCACTGATGTATTGTAGTTGCAATAACACTGTAAATAAATGTTAGTTATTTTGGTAAAATGTTACAGTAAGGTTCAATTTGTTTATCTGTTAAAATACATTTTTAACATTAATCTACAAAATTGTTCAAATGTTTGGGGTCAGTAATTTTAGATCAAATTTTATTAATCAAAGAATACTGAAAAAAAAAAAAAAAAATGTATCACGGTTTCCACAAAAATATTAAGCAGCACAACAGTTTTCAGCAATGATAAGAAATGTTTCAGCATATTAGAATGATTTCTGGAGGGTCATGTGATACTGAAGCCTGGACAGCTTTGCCATCACAAGAATAAATGACATATCAAAATGTTAAAATAGAAAAAAATAAAATAATTGTAATAATAGTTTACAATATTACTGTATTTTTTGATCAAGTAAATGCAGCCTTAGAGAACATAAAACACCTTTTTAATAAATGCTGTAAAAAATGTTAACGTAATAAATAAGTAAATATCTAGTTCAGTCATGAAACTCTAGAGGGCGTAGGCCGATCGCTCCTTTACATGCAATATGTAAGCAATCACATCATTACCACATGGCACAAGATGATTGGCCTCTGCTAATCCTTTGGCCAATGAGATTGCTTGCTCAAGATTTAAATAGTCTGGTTCAGTAGCCATGCAGCGCTCAGAGTTCCTCTGAACCCGTCCACCTCCCCCAGCTCCACCTGCCTAGATCTGCTACAGGATTTATGTATGTCTATTTATGCAGAAGCAGCATATCTTACATGCTCACAGCACTGATCTATCAATTCAGAGAGTTGTCAATTGAACTAATGTTCATTGTTTCATTATGATGACTTTATGATGATTAACAAATGCAAACAAATAGAACCTTATTTTTTTCTTGATCATTTAAAATGAGCTGAAATAGTCCAAAAGTGCTGCATGTAAGGCTGAAACACGCAGTTTCCAATTTATACTGGAAATGAGTAGATTGAAAAAACACCCATAATTTACCAAATTTTTATAATTTTGGAGCCCAGTCACACATTATACAATATATTAAAAGATTTAAACAATAGCACTGCTGAAAGTCATAAGTCACATGTCTGAAGAACGTGGAAGCATTCTCACTTGTGAGTGACGCTATGATCATTTGTGCCAGTGCTTTGTGCATGTGGTAAAATGAATCCATCAAAACATGCTGAGAAAATAGGATTCACCTGTGAATACAGCTGCATCCTCAAAACCATAAATGGGAAACTATCTCATTCATTGAGTTACATTAAACGTCCAGGGTCACTGTGGACAGAGAATACTAAAAGATGGTTTCCATGGAAACACTCCTTTTGTTTGAATATTAGCATGCTATTAGATCTTGCTAAACAGGATACAAACTTCAGCTCGCTCTGGTAAAGAAAACTTAAGGTGCATCAACATAAATATGGTTTAGTTAGGACTGTCAATCAATAAAAACAATGAATTGAATAAATTACATAATATCTTGACTAATTATGTTTGTTATGTTATATTATGGCATCAGAAAAGAATACCTAACGCCCATTACGTCGGCATAAAAGATTGCATCAGAGCAAGAAAATCCTCCTCCTGCTTGCTTTTGGATCCTCAGGTGGCTGAAATGACCAGTTGGGTGGGTCGGCTATAGTTCAGTCAGTGCAGGCTACAGGTCTGAGCCAAATGAAGATGCAAACAGGATTAAGATGGCCTCATGTTGTCATCAGCATTTCTGTTAACGCTGAAATAGTCCAGAGCATGGCATGCCACTAGAGCCGTGCTGTCAGGAGAAAATAGGGAATCATATCCTTCTGGCGCCAGGCCACATGAGCCCGGCAGAAAGAAAATAAAGGGGCAGCCACTGCTTAGTGTAAAATAATGGGTTTTAAGTGCCTCCCATCTGCGAGGCCCAGATAAATAGCCATTGAAAGAGAAACTTAAGTCAGCCCTGCTGAGGGAAGTTATTGCTGTATCCTTTAAAAATTAGACTTTATAGCTTCATGATTGGGCTTTATATTTTATCCCCAGGTCTCACATCTTTTGGGTCTTTTATGAGATTTGTAATCACACACGCATGTTAGCGTGCAAGCCGGAGTCGGTTATCTTGGAACCTCAATGTAACAAAGCTTTTAAAGCAAAGCTAATCATAACGCTTGAAATAACACTTTCATGTTAATACGCGAGTGTATTCTGGAAGCTACTGGCTAATCTTTGGCCCTGTTTACACCTGGTATAAAGATGCGTTTTGGTCGATTGGGTCACAAGTAGACGAGGTAGATGACGGAAAGATGACATACATAAATGAAGATATTTTGAAGAATGTCGGTAACCAGACAGTTGATGGACCCCATTGACTTCCATATCAACTATTTGGTTACCGACATTCTTCAAAATATCTTCAGCAGAAGAAATAAATTCATACAGGTTTGAAACAACTTGAGGGTGAGTAAATGATGACATAATTTTTATTTTGAAGTGAACTATTCCTTTAACTCTGTCAAATAGAGACTTGCTGCTAAGGTTATTTTATGCTTAAAAGCTGTCTTATCTCAGTTTTCATATTCATATTATGTATTGTCTCAGGAGAAAGTGAACTGCAATATCTAAGATAAAAACTGGTACACTATACAAGTGCACACTTCTTTTTCACAGGGCACACACACAGAGTTTCACAGATTTGGGTTTGAAATAAAGAAAACTGGCTTTCCAAAAGTGCAACTTGACAATGATTACAAACCTTCCTTTTCCCCCCATCTACTGTATGAAACGTACCATACTCACAGAAATCTAGCATGTAGGCACACTAACGCTACACTGCTGTGCTAAGCTAAAACAGCCCAGCTAAAAAGCACACTAGCCTTACTGTTTTTCACTTTCTCTCCAATTTCCGAGATAGGTTTGTCACTGCTAACAAAGCTGCTCTTTAGTCACTTTTAAGTCTAATAATGTGTCAGACACCATAGTCGTGCTTGTTGGTTGTCTATGTGCCTAGCGGGCCGTGATTTATTTGAAGTCCCACTTCAAACAATGGCTAGCCTCTGGTGAAGCTAATATATGCAATGTCCAATGTCACTGTGATTTTTACAGATTGGAAATGAGAGCTGGCATTAGCATTCTCCTGGCCGAAGAGCCCCGTTCGGCTGTAGCTAATGTTTTAGATTAACACTAAACCCAATTACCATTTCAGGCCAGAGAAATCAAAGAAAAGTGTAAAAATGCTCTCATTAGTCAGAGCATATGACATTGTTTAATCCTCATTAAAGACTCGGGCCTCTTAGAGCTGTTAAAAAAAATAAATTATGGTAAGATGTACCGAGCCAGCCTAAGAAGCACATTTACCGCAGTATGTCACAAATCTCCATGAGTTTATTAACCGCTGAAGACCAGCTGCCGTAATAGGAAATGAGAGGGCACCGATCATCGAACAGCACTCAAAACACTCAATTGTCTTTTTATGAGGTTCAAAAGGCCTTTGAAATTAATAAACGTCACTTTTAATGAGTTCAACGGATCAGTGATGTGTGCATGTTGCAAACACAGACGCGCACACTCCTTCTGTTGTCGTACTCGCGGCCAAATTCGCCCCGTCTCTGCCAGCGAATCCCACCCTGGTCTCAAACTGCTTAATTAGATCTGCAATAAAAGCGCAAGCTGATCTTATTGATTTGATCTTGTTTAATAAATGTGACGGAGCTGATTGGAATAAATCAACGCAGGCTTTGATATGACATTGCTTCTTGCACATATTGCAACAAATTCAAAGTGAATTTTCCAGTGAGTGGCGCTAAAAGCGCGCTTCATAGTTATTAGTTAACTAAAACGAAAAAGAAAAAAGAAAACATTTTCATTACTTGAAATAAAATGAAGATAACTGACATAAAATACACCAAAACTTATTTTATTTCAAATATGCTAATATAACGCCACGTTCAGTTTTATCCGAAACAGATGAACCTGAATCCGCATCACAATTGAAATGTGTACCAGTTGAGCTTCAGAACAGGTTTACTACATCAAAAATGCTGTGCATATGGAGCTGGTTATGTGAATGTCAAATGTCAAAATGTATTAGTTTACAAATCATGCATGGTAAAAGCGTTTTGGGGTCATAACATTTTGCAAGGAACTGAACTTGCCCCATAAGCATAATGTATGTGAATAGGAGTTAAAGTCGTTGGTGTTTTACTGCCTCTAGTGTTCATTTCAGCTGGAAAATGCAGTGAATTGCATGATACGTTTATGGAGGTTTGAAAACATGTAGGTTTTTTCCAATGGACCCTTTTCACATTTCCAGGGTTCTCAGAAGCAGAAGTCGGCATAGTTGGGTAAACCTCTATAGTAGTGAACAGAAAATACAATGAATATTATTTTTTGTTCCCATAAACTCCAAAAAAAAAAAAAAAAAAAACATGATAGCATTACTATTGGGGCTGCAGGATATTGGAAAAAACTAACATTGCGATATTTTGTTTTTCTGCGATATGAAAACAATTTCACCAGATAATTTGAATAAAGAATTAATCATTCTGGGATGATTGAGGTGATTTGGGATAGTGCATCTGCATAGAAAATAATAAACAAATTACGAGCATAGATAAATTATACCTGCTTTATGTTTTTCAGGTAAATCTAACTGTATTTAGGTATAGACATTGAATAGCCTAATCAAATGTGAAATAATGCGTAGTATAAATTAAATATAATTAATGAATTAGTTAATTCAGTTTATCTTTGTTAAAGCTACAAAAGTTATTTTCTCTTTCTCTTTTGTTGTTTGATTAAAATTGGTGACAGACAGCAGCAGGAATATTAGGCTGCTGTCACTTTAAGACAAATGAACGGATCCTATATAATGATACACATCCTTTTATTTCTCTGTTGTTTACAACACATAGCCTAACCGACTGTGTTTGAGAGGGCACTCGCCGAGATTTTGACTTGCGTGCACGTGTCCGTTCAAGCTCAGAGGAGGAGACCTGAATTTGGTGTTCACGTGCTGTCTGTGCCAGTCTTCTTGCGCTTGATGTTTAAACTGACAGGACTTAAAAACACATGCAAATGATAAACTTTCACTCTATGAGGGTTAAACTTTGCAATTAATCAGAGAATCACAAGCAATTCCGAACCGGAACCGATCACCTATTATCCCTATACTTGACACCACACATCCTGTGATGTGACTATGTTAAAACGATATATCGTGCAGCCCTAGTTTCTATGACTTTCCAAAAGAGGGAAAAAATGATGAGAGATTGATTACAGTGGACAGAAGAGAAAAATATGTCAAATAAGCCTCTGCCGTTGTATTGCAAACACCCAAACAACAGCGTTAACTAGACTAGTTTTCTGTAATTGAATGCACAACCCAAAGTATAGTGTTATAAATGCATGTTAAATTTAAAAAACACTGCTAGATTTACGATGTTAATAACTGTGGAAACACATCATCACAGTCTGTGAAAAGGTTCCATGAGCCTATGTTGGAATGGCGTGAAACACATGGTCAGCGAGTATGGATGAGCGCCTCCGCTGTGAGGTGGCCAATCAATGTCACGCAATTCAAGTTCCGACAGGGCTTAGCAGGAGAGGAGGCGTAAGATCGTAGCATTGAAAATGACGGTTTTCACAAAACCGTCTGCATTCTCCGCCTCGGAGGTCAGACCTGTCTGTGTCACAAAGCGAGCTATAAACAGCAAGCAAACATAAGGCATCACGACCGCTTTCATTTCATCTGTCGCAGAAGCCTTAAGCACCTCGCAGTTTGTGTCCAATATCATCAGTATTTTCCCCTCACCAAGGCCGCGCGCTTCCTGCCTCCAGAGTGCGGCGAGGGGGAGAGCGATTGTGCGCCTCGTGTGTGTGTGTGTGTGTGTGTGTTTTTGGAGTGGTGGGAGGACGCGGATGAGTCATAAGAGCAGACATGATCGCAGCAAGAAATGTAAAAGAACCCATCTGGAGGATCTTATGATCGCACATGCATATAAGTTGTTGAAATAGGCCGGCTGAGAGCGCGTGATTGAGAAGCTCCCCGGGTCTGCTCGTAGCTGCGCGTGCGAGGCGTGATTGAAAGCTCTCCGACAGCGCACAGGCACCTTTAAATGATTGATTGTGCATCCAGACTAACAAGAGGACCTCGTCAGCAGCGCTGCGTAAGCTTGGCTTTGACTGACCGCTTTCACGCCACCTCACTCCCACCCTTGTCCACCCCTGCCTGCATGACCGCGACCACACCGTTCATTACCTGTATGCTGTGAGTAGGCGGACTGGTTGCACTTTAGAAGATGAGGAGAGACCGGTGTGCCGAATTCTGACCCCAGCCAGATTATTATTACCACACACCCCCACCCCTCAATATAGGTAGGTTTAGGATTAGGCATGGAGGTGGGGTTAGGATTAGATATTATGATGTTTCTAGCATGTTATCTTTGGCAACAGTTCTACTAACCCTAATTGATGGAGTGTGTGGCTTTTCATTTCTTAAACAACCGCGTAGGAAAACACATAATTGCCATATTCCAGGATGACAATGTCTTGACCAAAAATGTATGCACCTCTTGATGGAAATAACATCACAACTTTTATTTCCATCAAGAGGTGCATTAGTTTTTGGTCAAGATCTTGTATTGACAATGCAAGAGTCGAGCGCTCTGTTAAGTCTCCTCCAGGACATCCCAAAGACTTTCAATGAATTGAAGGTCTGGACTCAGAGGTGCCAATTCATGTGTGAAAATTAGTCTTCATGCTTCCTCCCAACAGTCTGATTAATCTTGACATTGTGATCCTGGAATATGGCCATGATGTGTCTTCCTACATGGTTGTTTAAGAAATGAAAAGCTACACACTCCATTAATTAGGGTTAGAAGAACTGTTGCCAAACATATAACATGCAAGAAACATAATAATCACTGATCCAATCATAGACTCTTAAGCATTTGCCTATTTAAATTCAAACAAAGACTGTTTTTCTTTTTTTTGGCCGCACAGTGTACACTCTCACACACACACACACACACACACACACACTATAATTATGTTGTTTTAGTCCAGGTAAAATTGCCTAAAAGGCTATTTTCTTTTTCAAAAGACAAAAACTATGATTTTAAACCAACAAAAAACAATACTGACTTGTCTGACTGGGTTACAACCCCCCTAAACTAGACTGGCTTCTTCTAGTTGCCTGATCAACTGCTGCACTTTCAGCGTCAAACACTTACATTCCATTGAACGAGGATCAAAACACACTGATTACATCCCCCGCACATAAATACACACACACACACTAAACCCTGGCAATGCAATCACCCTTGTTAGTGGCCACTGCAGAGATATGGCATGCATTTCAGCGTAAGACATTCTTTTCTACTCACAGCTCCAGAAAGCAGAATGAAAAATTGCATTTCATAAACTCAATCTGCCCTGTTATTGCTTTATGGCGTGTGCACTAAATCGTCTATTATGTGGATCTTAAGGTGGCACATAAATTCCATACATTACAGCGTGTTATTTTAGATTAGGGTGACTGCAATAACGCATCCTCAGGGCTGTCGGAGACAACACGTTTCTCATTTCCCATCTTTTATCAACATGTGGCTCTACGAGAAAGACACACAAGATTTAATTCTCCTGAATGGAGACACAGGCCCAATATTATCTGTTCACATTATGTAAAACATGTCTAAGTGATCGACATGGGAAAGATATGATTATGTTCAGAACATTTCTAGGTCCCGATTCAATAGGAAAAAAAAAAGCTGGAGCATAAAAGCGGTCAGAGCACAGTCTGCACTTTTTCTTATGTAATATCTTTCGTGATTGGCCAGATCTGCATTCTACGCCCCTTTCTTTGTTCTTTCAGCGTGGGCATAGTGTTTCTTCTCTTTCCCCACAGTCATCTCATTGTTGGGTCTTGGGTGGAGTTGTTTGGAGGGGGGGGGGTTAGGAATTGATGGGGGTTCCAGCTCTTTAAACTAGATTAAGCTGTACTGACGACATTCTCTGAAGACTCTGTAAACATGGGAGAATTGTAACGGACGCAAAAACCCAGTCACAGAGACTTAAAACATAAATAAAAGGAGTAGAGTACGGATTTGGGGATTAGGGGACCAGTGAGCCGTGTGAGGGTTTGTTGATAAAAGCAGTCTGTGTGAAACAGAGAACTTCTACACACTCACTCAATGTTAATGTTTGTGTTGCAGGCCAAATGGTGTACAGGCTCTGTGCTTTTCTGTTGTTATTTAGCGACTACCTTATGCTAAATGTGCCAGGAGCCTGTTTTAGCCAAGTGCCACATCTCATTGAGATCAAGTTTTCTGACATGGCCACTTGTACCGTACGAGTATGTGGTGTCGTGGACTGAAGCCTGAATAACTGGAGCTGGATACAATAGTAGCTCCAGTTGCTATATTTATTTGCGCATGACCATGATAATTGATTGATTTAACGATCTGATCTGACATTATCGAGTATGTCCCTCACTTTACAAAAACACACCCATTGAGTGCACGCATACACACGTGATGTAGCCTAGTTGATTTGACTAGCGCGCGTGCACATTTAGAGTGAACATTTTTACAGCAATTTAGTCTATTAAAATACATTTAGAGTGCCCCCGGATTCAAGATAAGGGGCAAAAATGCCCCTGTATGTCTTATATATTTATATTATTTAATATAGTTAACCAATATTTCACAAAGAGCGCCGTTTTTCTCCAAATATAAGCATGATTACAAATGTGACATTGATTTTATACAACGTAGCCTACACGTTTATATAAAGTGACTTACATTTTAGACATCAAATCGCCTGTTTTGCTCTATTCCGCCAATGAAAATGGTTCCAAACAAAGTCTCCAGCACTGTTTTGCGCCTCTGAGCAACACACGACGGTGCATCTTTACTGAATGAATCAGCTTTTTGAACGAATAAGCTGAATCAATGATTCAATGACTCACTCATTAAGACTTCAAAATGCTTCGTTCCGGAGTGAATCAGCCGTTTGAATGAATCGGTTGAATCTCAATGACTCAATCATTAACAGTGACTTGCTGCTACCTCCTGGCGAGTTTAATTTCACATTTAAAGTAGGCCTATCTGTTCATTTTTTAAATCATTTCAAATAACAGAATTTAACGTTTTATATTTTCAACATTTCAAAACATTATTTATGCATTTTTAACTGCTCTTCACTGATTAACTTCAATAAAGGTTGATCTAGTTAGGCTATAGAGTTATACATTAGATAAAATATCTGTAACTGAAAATCACGTTTAAATCTACATGAAAAACCTGAAAAGCACTGTTTATTTCATTTATATGTTTGTTCTGTTGTATTTATTTGTGCTATTGCTCATAATTTGATTATGTGTTCCTATTTTATTACTTACTGTTTCAACTAGTTAATATAGTAGCTAGTAGTAGTAGTAGTAGTAGTGTGTGTGTGTGTGTGTGTGTGTTTTATATATATATATATATATATATATATATATATATATATATGTATATGTATATGTATAGTCATTATTACTAATTCTAGGTCCTGTGCCAACCTGAGCCTGTGGCTCCCTCAGCCCTTGCAGAGTCACAGTTCTTCAAGTCCACTATTTGCTATTAAATCCTGATTCTGGAGTGGCTATTCGGATCACAATCTCAACCTGGGCTTCATTCTCCTCTCCGAATGTGACGAGATAGAGCACAACACCATGCCCTGTCAATAGCACTCGCCAGAAATAACTTTATGAATAATGCAACACAGGGTCTGCTCTCTCCTAGCGCAAAAGCACCCAAGAGAGAAGGGGCTTTGACTCTTCTCTTTCCCACTGGGGTGCACATACATATACACACACATACTATACTAGACATACCTTTGGGACAAAAAGCAGCAACAAAAGGCAGAAGACATGCAGAACTATGAGTCTACACCACCACCACATGTAGTTCTCTCTACATGCCCACAAGCACACGCTCTTCAATTATTCCACAGACAGCTGTGAAATCATCATGAGCCGCTCCGCCCCTGACGTCTCCTCGCAGAGCAGCTACACAAGGAACTGCTCTCTCTCCGTCTTCCTAACTAATTCTGAAAGGTAAAAGAAGAGATAAGACGGGCAAGGAGCACATCAGGGTTCCGCCATCAAACCCCATGTGTTCTTCACCCGCTGATGGGAAATAAAGCAAGCAGGCTTTCTGGCAGACGGATCTTCTAATTTTACGGAATTCAATTAGGTGGGATAGACAGATATGGGGTCGGACTTAAAGACGTGATCCAGGGGCTCGACTCATTCTAAAGGGTATTCGTAACAAGTGGGGGGTGGTACGTCTTTCAGCAAAGAGAATTAAGGAAGGATACATGCTCAATCCCTGAATTCATCCACTCTCGAGAGATGATTGTTGAAATCTGTCATCTTTCTTTCTCGCAGTCTCTCACTGTCGACAGATCTGCAATTAAAGCTTTGGAACAAGAGACTCTATCAGCAAAGGCTTTAGAATTTAAGCTAGAAACGGCCTTACAGACAGAGACACAAAAGTCTGGCATTCAGAAGTTCAGAACAAATGTCAATCAACAATTCTAGCATGTCTTTATGTTGCTTATGGTGCGTTCATGTGGGAAAGATCATATTTATTTAGTTGAATGAACATGAACATCACTAAAAAGTCATAAATATTAGTGGGAAAGCTTCTGAGAATAAATGGCAGTATGAAATTCATGCAGTGGGAAATTTGACTTACTACAAATAAAACAAACCATGGTTAAAATATATATATATAAATTAATACATATATACATGGCATTTGTTAGTGGTAATCAATCCGCCAAAAAGAGATGGTTACTACACTTTTACGATATTAAAACCATGGTTAATTTTTTCATAAGGGTAATATTATATAAGTATGTAAAATACATGATGATATTGTACAATTAGAATTATATATTATGATTCGAATACATAACGATCCAGTTTGCAGCACCTTCAAACTGTAAATTGAGTAACAACAAAAAAAGTAACACACCAGAGTAAAAAAACCCCTGCTGTATTATTTGTCGAAAAGATACATCATCTAGCTCGCACCAAAGTAATTTGAATGCACCTGATATGATTATTATGACTTCCCAACTCGTAAATACAATCTTCAAAGCACCATCATTTGACTGTACACTTTGCAACCTAGCATAGCACAGCATAGACTACATTAGCTTCTCACGCTAAAGTAGTTCAACTGCAGTCAAGCTAATTTCAAAATACTTTTGTAGTTATTTTTTGTCATGCTACACTCTTACTTGCTAAAACATAGCTTACAAAGGAACACCTATAGTAGACTGATTTGAAAATAGCTGAGCTGCAATGGCGCTACTTAGAAATGCAGATGAGTTAGCAGTGTCGCTAATTTTCAGTTGGTTACTCTCCAACACTGGAATAGACCTATACTTTTATTGATGCTAATTACTTGCAATATGTGTGGTAAAAATATATACATCATTAAACTGTAAACATTACTTTAGGAAAACAACTTTTAATTTGATGTTTATGCTAGCAAAATGTACTAGTACAGTTACTAGCATACATTTTTCCAAACAAGTTCAAAAATCCACCACACAGCCAATTCAGACGATTTCATCAGTCATGTCAATCACAGTGCAATTTTCTACACAACACTGAAACAATTACTAACCTTAACCTCAGTGAAGTGATAGTCGGTTGATAGCATTACTGTTTGTTGCAATTACTGCGTGATTGATTTGACCAATTAAATCGTCAGCTGGGTGGGATTTGACTTAACTAGTTTGGGAAGCATAAAAAACAAAATCACACACAGTTACTGCTGTAACTCGCAGAAACAACAGCTTCAAAAAATGCTTTCCGACAGCATTTCGGCATTTGAACATTTCCCAGCCTGGTTAGATGGCAAAGATCTGACCACATCAAAGCAATTTCCAAGCAACAGCAAATGTCTAAATGGTTTTACGTTCCCGCAGGAAATGCAGGAAGCTCTGATATTCCACCGCACAGAATGTGTCATACACATCCGCACTGCCTGTGGCCGGTAAAGATAAACCAAACCTATTTCCATTGTTATTAGTCTTCTTATTACTCCTCACCAATATTGGCAAATCAAATTTAACACTCCCCATAATTGCTCAGACCTACCAGGGTATTAAATGTTCAGTCTTTTTAAATGTTCTATTACGTTTTATTCTTTGGGCTTGAAATATTTAAAAAGTCACTTAAATCAAATTCCAATTACCAATCTAAAACATCCCATTGGGTGACATGGTTGTAATTATTTAGGGAAAAGTAACGGTGGTGAGCTCTCCAAGTTTCCAAAGCAATTATGAATTAATTAAAACAAGATATCCTCATAAATTAGTGATGAATGTACGTGAACTACATCTCCTTTGTTGATGTTCTTTGCTCATATCAATTTTCGAGCTTTAATTATAGCAAATTATGGTCATATAATTGCACGTTTTTATTTAAAAGCATGACCTGACGAGGCCATTTGTGCTCGACAGATAAAAATACACTAGAGGTTTTAAAATGAGCCACCCTGCAATCCATGCTAACAATATAAAGACCTGAATAGAAAGGAATTACGTGTAAAGCAGTCTCCTTATTCTCTCTCTCTCTTTTTGTAGGTGTCTTAGCTTGATGAAAGCTATGCGAGACAGCAAAGTATCTGATGTGCTGGAAAGAATACAAAGCAAGGTAATAAAACACTAGCATGAGAAGGAAAAGAAAGAAGAAGAAGAAAATCAATGAACCTTACGAAAATGCTACAAACACAAATTTCGATCTGAAGCATGAGCAAACCCAAAATTTCTTTCCCAATCTATTACTCGGTAGCACCCAAATGAAACCGTATATATCTATCATGACAACTCTCAGAATAGTTTTAGCGTGTCGGAGGTGGAGGGTTTCAGAGGAAATTGGCTTTAGGGGTCTGGATTTTAATAAAATATGGTGAAATTTGTATTAAGACCATCTCCGATTTATTTAAAAGTCTAAAATAACAGGATGAACAAGTTGCGGCACATGATTTATCACATGTCTCAAGAAGTTTAAACTTCACATTTACCTTTCTTGAAAAGTTCAAACGGGTTAAATATCCATCCTCAATGCGGACATGCGTTTAGGTTGAGCATGGATAATTCTGTTAAATGTCAGAGTGACATGCGCCAGGCAGCGAAGGAACTCCTTGTTCCCTCTGTGGGTTGATGTTACTGTTTTACAACGTTTGCTGGATTTTGATACCAGCACCGTGGGCCGATGGATGGAGGATGAAGGGAGTTTGACGGGGGTGGAGAGCTATTTATGAATGCGCAGGACATGCATCGGCTGTGCGCTCATTAAAACTCCTCTCACGGTGGAGGAGGAATACGGCCCACACCCTCTGCGAGGCTTTCCTCCTCTGCAGTCTAGGCCAGAATTCACAAACCAAACACGACTGGGAGCACCGATCCAGGATCAGGCTGTCCCTTATTGTGCGTATAAGCAAATAAAACCATTCCAAAGCGGTCAAGCTACGGATATGAACTAGAGCTGTACGATTCTGGTTAAATTGAGAATAATTTTTTTTTTGTTTCAAACTGAGATCACGATTCTGAACAGACAACTAAACAAAATAAGTATTCACTAGAGGTTCTGACAAAATGTTAATCGCTGCAGTTTGAATTAATTACTTTAAAATCGGTTTGAGTGAATGATTCAGTGACTCAATACTTGTTTCATAACTGGAAGAATGAGCATTTTTGAACAAATCTCAATGAATGATTCAATGACATACATTTTTAAGTCACTTGTCGCAATATAGCCGCTTTGGAACAATCTACATTGTTAAAAGCGCTATATAAATGAAGATGACTTGACTTGACTTGACGCCACCTGGTGGCATAACAATGTAATCTGTACAATCGTTATTTGAAGCGTCATGTTACTTTCAATAGGTGATTTAGGCTCAATCCCAATTCACCCCTTGCCCCTACCCCTTGGCCCTACCCCTCCGTTTTGCGCGTTCCCGTGAAGGGGTAGGGTTGTCTCGATTCTCTTTTGGTTGTAGGGGTAGGGGTAAGGGGAAGGGCCAGATAGCCCTTGAAACGAAGATTTTTCGGGACCACACTTAAAACGAAGGGGTATGAGAAATGTACCTGCATACACCGGCTACAGAGGCAACATGACTGCCAATAATCATTTTCTTTATGTCACATTCAATCTTGTGTTCATATTTACGGTCATGTTATTCAAATAAACGGTTGCAAAAAAAATCGCTAAAGTTCGTTAACAATATGACGCGTGTAAAAAGCAAAAGTTTGAAGCGAAGTGGACGCGCGAATGAAGCGAATTCGCGTCCACCGCGCCGCGCTAAACGCCTCATTCGCACCGCAAGACCTCCAGACGCGCGTAAACGCGTCTTAACATTGAAATCACTCGCGCTAGACGCTCTATTCGCGTTTGGTGTGAACGCAGCATTAGGCGTCGAAGATATCGTCATCTCCGTTGTTTTCTGTGAACTTCAGAAAAAAAATGCAAAAAAATAGCTGTAACTCACGCAAGACTACAGCTGACGACGGCATCTTGGAAGTTTGTGATAAACATTGGCGCATCTCCTAGGCGCTAGCAACGACGTATAATGACGTGTAACGGTGTAGTAGTGGTGTCCCATTTCTTAGGAGAATATTTTCACCCCTACGCCTTGCCACTCTGTTTCAAGGGGCAAGGGTAAGAGGTAGGCGAAGGGTTAGGGGTAGGCGAAGGGGTATAAAATAGAATTGGGATTGGGCCTTACTCTATTTTGATCGCTACTGTTTATGTCCGAACTATAAACTTTTATCTCAGTACTTCTGTGATAATATGAACATTTGTAACACAGAAATAACAAAACTGCGTGGTTGAAAAGCTGTTGCATACCTATACTGAACATGACAACCGCTCTCTTTGGCTCAACCCAGATTCGTCAAAGGTTTAACAGACACAAGCGAATCATTGTCATTTAGGAATGAGATTGTGTGGGGTGTTTGAATCGATATCGCAATCTTTTAACGATTATTTGAGCAGCTCTGAAATGAACTGTGATTTCACATAGACAACTACTCCAAATCTTTGGTCAATCATGTTGAGGAAAGGCAGTGAAGAAAGCCTCTGAATGACAGATGGAAAACACAGATTTGCCATTAAAAACAGGTGCAGGAATGTTTCAATCTTTTTCAGTTATAGGAAATTAAAAAATCTTCAGCGGCAGCTGGGTAATTAGGCCTGTAGATCTTGGATCTTGGCCACTCTCCACTGCTCGCCACAAACTGATTCTCATAAATGAGATCGCCAGGTCAGAGCACCTGTTAGACAGATTGAAAACTTTTCGTTATCAAAGAAAACAGCTTGGCAACATCTTTTTAACAGCAGGACGCCGGCTCAGGCCTCTAACATGTGGTCAGGAAAATGACCACTTGAATCTGAAACGATGATAATGGCCATGACTACGAATCTACAGTCTTTTTCTTCTTTTCTACACAGCAGGCATGAATACTTATCTTCTACACAATTATATGACATTAGCCAATTAATTAGGAGTGTTTGCTAACAAGCTGTACTATTATGCACACTTTGGGTTATTATTACACTTCAAATCATCTGACTTGTTGGAGATGTTGGGTGTTATTTTTTGTTTGTTTTTCAAAGTGATCTGAATCTCAGTATTTCACTTTTTAGATCATAAAAAGGGAAGGGGGGAAAAACTTAACACAGACTTAATGTGCGGTCATATTACTGAAATTTCACAGGCAAAAAAATAGAATAGCACAGCTCACACATAAGTCAATTTTTAACCAAGTAGCTTTCTGTTGGACAATGTGGCAAATTAGTGTGAGCAAATGAACCGGTTGCCAAATCTGTGTGGGGAAATGTTGTGTGGATTCCTATTGAAATGACTGGATTTCACCAGAGGAAATCTGCTAAATATGACACGTGACACTTATATTACATCTTGTAACATTGGCCATAATAGGTCCCCTTTAAATTATATGCAAAAGAAACCTCCACATTATCATTTTTACAATCCCCTTCAAGTTTAAGATTTACCACTCTTTGGTTGGGTTACTTCACATCTAAGAACAAGCCTGATGCAAGCTTGGCGGAAGAGGCAGTCCATTTATCCCATCGACTTGGATCCAAAACAAGTTTTCAAGACACCATTACAATGACCTTATAGACTCAGCCACATGCAGTTGAGGAGTAACATTTCATTACACAGAGAAATACCCGAGATAGGAGGCAAAATCCCACTTAGCCTTTCATCACAGAAAAGCTCCCCTGGAATCCTAAACAGCCCCCCCCAAAAAAACAATGTGCTCTCAAGGCAACAGAGATACGCAGCTAAACCCAACCTGCATCCGCCTGGCGCAGGTGCCCTCTAAGACGCTCAATCCTATTCTTGACGCCCACTCTTGTTTTCCTATCGCTGCGGCTCCCTGTGAATAGCAATGAGTTATCAGAGAGAACTAGGACCCTCTGGCAGCATGGAAGCCCTTAGCCTTATAAGGCTCTAGCCGCTATAGCCTCTTTAGCTTTACAACGTCAGTCAAAGTTAAAATGTGTTGAGTCTGCCTGCACGGACTTACCTGCTATAAACTCTACAGGTGTAAAGCTTAGTAGAGAGATTTAAAACATGGTGGGGGAAGTGCTGAGGATCTTCAGATACGTTTAAAGGGGTGGTTGATTATGATTTCACTTTTTTAACTTTAGTTAGTGTGTAATGTTGCTGTTTGCGCATAAACAACATCTGCAAAACGCTCAAAAGTTCAAAGCAAAGGGAGATATTTACTTTGACAGAAATTGCTTTTTAAGGACTGCAACAAACGGCTGGTAGGGACTACTATGAGCTTCTTCACATTTAGTGACATCACTAACCCTAAAATTTACATAAACCCCACCCCTGGAAACCCCACCCCGGAATATGCTAATCAATGACTAGAAGATAGTTAACTCCACAGCTGATGTCATAAATTCATCAACTAACCATTCAGAAATGTCCTGTTGGTTTCTACATGTTGTCACTTCTTCTTAAATCTCTCCATCATTGTCCGACTCCGGTTTGAACATAAAAGGCAAAAAGTTTTTGAAATTTTCAGTGTGTGTCTATGTGAAGTAATCGGAGCTGCTAACACACACACACACACCAGCTCTTGAAGCTCCGCCCTCTGTGCCACGAGCAGCAGCTCATTTGCATTTAAAGGAACACGCACAAAAACGGCGCGTTTTTCCTCACCCTCAAAAAGTGACAATTTTAACATGCTATAAAAAATATCTATTTTTAGCTAAAACTTCAGACACCCTGAGGACATCAGAGACTTATTTTACATCTTGTGAAAAGGGCATTATAGGACCGCTTTAATGACACTGGTGGGAAAAAAATCAGTGCACCTATATGATGTTATGTTAAAAAGTTTGGGATTGGTAAGGTTTTCATTGTTTCGAAAAAAGTCTCTTATCAAAAATACAGTAAAAAGACAAAAAATAGTAGACTCAAGTATCCAGACCTTTAATAACCAGCACCTTAAACTAGCCAAGAAACGACCACTTAGGGTGCTTTCACACTTGGTTTGATTGCCTAGTCTGAACCAGAGTTGCTCAGGGTTCTGATGGCAGCTTTCACACTTATTCAAATGAACCGCACTAACAGAGCAATCACACTAGAGATTGTTTTAAGCCAATCACAGTTTTTAATACATCTTCTATCTTTCAAAGATTACATAACCTTGAAAACTTAAAAGTGCTTACTATATAGGGTACCTTGTGTTACACAACTTGTAGTACAAGAGGACTGATTACATAAACAAAAATAAATAAATGTGTGCTCTTACTCCTGGATGTTGTGCATTAGCCAGCCAATCAGATTAGAGTTAACCAGACTGAGAAGACTGTGGGCGTGCAGTCAGAGACTAATTCTGTCTTTCAATGCGGTCAAGTGCTATCTGATAAGATCTCATCAACGGAAATGCACGTTACTATCAGGTGTAAAGGGTCTGGTATTCTTTCTTTCAAAATGAAAAAGAAAATATCTAGTATGAAAGTCCTTTGTAAAGGCAGGCAAGCATGAAATCTGCAGGGTATGCGGTTAAAGATGCCGCTACTGCCTACCTGTGGACGCCTCTCATCTGCTCTCTGCCAGCTATAGCAGGGAAATAAACTGCTGTGGATCATCCACACTGTTCTACAGTCTATCAGGCGCTTCATTAGCCATGCAATGAATAAAAGATCAGCGGCAAGGAGGAGGGATAAAAAAAAATAATGAAGGCGAGGATGGGAGAGCGAGAGGAATAAGAGAAAATGAAAACGAAGGAAATCTAAAACAGCAGCGGACGAAATTACCTCCAATATGTCCATTATTGAAGCCCAAAGCTCCCTCCTTTGTATTTCCCGCTATCTATAGTGGTGAATATGTTTGATTGGAATGTCAGTGTCGCTGTCATTCCATTACTTTCAGCACAATCAATAATATTCTATTAAATTAGGGGAAAAAATTGTGTATCATTAACTTTCACCATCGACAGTGGCTAAAAATTGCCTCACTGGCACACAAAAAGAGCTGCAGAAATGGTCCATTTACAATTTTCCTAGTCATAAAGAGATGGAACTATATTTTTCTGTCTTCTAAAGAGGCAAGGAGGTAAAAGGCTTTATCATGTGCTGAAAGGAGAGAGTGATCAATATTTTATCATAGTCTACGGTCACTACGAAACCTCTCTGGATGTCAGGACGATGGCATTAAGACGGAAAAGTTCCATCATATTAAACCAGCCTCTCGAAAATAAAATAAAATAAAATAAAATAAAATAAAATAAAATAAAATAAAATAAAATAAAATAAAATAAAATAAAATAAAATAAAATAAAATAAAATAAAATAAAGCTTCATGGCCTGATTACCCAAAATATCTACAAACCTACATTTAGCAACAGCCATGTGACCTTGAGATCTACTGTCATTTTTGCTGTCATTTTTTGAGTGCCTTCAGCTAAATTTAGGGAGCGATTACCCATCAAACATGCAAACATTAGTGTTCACAGTGTGGGGGCTGAAAAAGCGTTGTGTAACTTATTTGTAGAAGCAGCAGGAGTTGGGGTGGCATGTACATATTTTTGCACCACACTGTTTCGACGCAACAGCGGCAATCATTTTGCCTCAACTTCCTACTGTTATTTAGTGTCCCATATAGCCAGAAGCTAGAACTACTTTCTTGTGAATTGCACTGATAAACTTGCTCATGTCTCATCATGACTTTGTTTAATACAAGAGAATAATATATGACACTGTACATTTAGTGCTTGAGATGTAGCATATGTTATTAAGGTGATTTGTGTTTATTATTATTAGAATAAATAAATAAAAAATATTATTGTTATCTTTATTTATTTATTTATACTACTGCTATTACTACTATATTATTACTACTACCAATAATAACTATAACTATCATAATAATAAACAAATATTTATTTATTTATTTATTTATTTATTTATTATTTTGTTTATTTATTTAAGTGCTTCTCCATTTCAAATACAAATATAACTAAACTACCTGAAACCCTTAATTTCAGAAAACCAAAAAGATTTAATACAGGTCCACTGGTGTCAGTATATGCCGGTCCATTCACCAGATCTCCCACTTTGGATGACTTCCGTCAACCCCACATAACAAAAACTGGCCATTTCAATTTTACGGAATGAATCTCCGATCAATACCACACGGTAAACGCTGCCCCATTACAAATGACACGCTGGAATTATTTATGACTGCAGGCAGCCACCCAATACAACATGTAAAATGGAAAAAAGCAAACAAACCCGTTATTGGGACAGTCTCCCGATAACATAGCATATGTCACACATTCATATCTGCATCCACACCATGAGGGTCTTTGAGGTTAGGCCGTTCTCTATTGATCTTTCTGCCATTATGGTTATCATAAAGAGGGCCTCCAGACACATTATGAACATCAGGGGTCACACAAATGGACACTTCCCATTACTTTATTAGGGACATAGCGGGTCAGTCCATACAGCGCGCCCCGAGATCCATCATGTGCTCATTCAAAATCCATAATTTGCACATTAGCAAGAGCTTTGCATACTTTCAGCTGTTTTCGTGAGTTATTAAAAGGGTGTTGTGTCTAAAATATTATTGAAAATAATAATGAACATGACATGCTCATTCATGCGTGTGCTTGTGTCACCAATATCATAGTGTAATGATAAACAAAAAGCTTTTTAAGCTCTGAAGGTCAAAGAATAGGTCATAAAAAGAGCTTTTAATAATAATGCATGCTACACTGGCAGAGTTTTCTAGATTAAGAATGTCAAACACGACCATTTCTGAACAGACAGGCTGCAGTTTTCTTTTGATCCGACACCCAAGGCTCTCGAAATTGTCAAATTGCACCTGTGCTTTGTGTAAATAAATAGACAGTAAATGAAAGGGAGACTTT
This sequence comes from Rutilus rutilus, assembly GCF_951802725.1. Lineage (NCBI taxonomy): Eukaryota > Metazoa > Chordata > Actinopteri > Cypriniformes > Leuciscidae > Rutilus > Rutilus rutilus. The sequence continues at coordinate 10,715,214 of NC_140233.1, forward strand.
GTTTCAACTTCACAAGGCCCATAACTAGCAAACAAGAGTGAACGGGTTTTTTGTTTTTATCATTGAAAAGGCCTTTAAGCTAATAAGCCTGTCTTCCAAATAGTTTTCAAACAGCAGTAGTTTTGTTATGCATGAGGTCAGTTTGATTTTCTTGCAAAGAAGACAGAGCTAACAATTACTAAACCTAAAGCAATAGAAGAGAGGAGGCAATGCTGATGCTATTGGATTTTATATGCCTCTTCGAAGATGTCTAGCTTCTAGTTGTTAAATCATGTAAAATGAGCTTCAGGTAATTAGGATAAAAGAAATAGGATAGCGGATTTCCAAATCAATGGGTGCTTGTTGTTTAACCATCCCTCACCCTTTTTGTTAAGAATGACTGTAAATCCTGTATGCTTGGGGGCTCCGAAAGTCCAACGTTGTATATGTGCCACACATTATTAACAATAATAATAATATTAATAATAATAAACCCTTCTATAAATAAAATTCAAATTAAACTAACAATTGAAATGGAAATGAATCTAGAATTGTCCTTTAAATTGAAGATATTCACCCTTTTATAAATAAATAAATATTGAAATGAACCCAATTTGAATTTTAAATTATTGTAATGTTCCTCTGATCAAATACAAATGGAAATTAAAGATATTATTATTAACCCTTAAAGATATTATTATTAACCCTTAAAGACAGATAGATAGATAGATAGATAGATAGATAGATAGATAGATAGATAGATAGATAGATAGATAGATAGATAGATAGATAGATACAGTAGATAGATTCCTTTGACCTCAAAGAAATTGTTAACCCTTCTATAAAGGTTTTTTTTTATATATATTAAATAAAAAAGAAAAGAAAGGAAAAGAAAAAGAAAAAAAAACAGTAGAAATTGAATCTATAAATATTACGTTTCTGAGCCCCTGTGGTACACCACATCTGTTTGGAAAGGGTTGCTTGCTCACTCTGACATGTTCATGTGACGTCTACAACCCCAATGAATATTCCATGCATTTCACAAAGCCCACAGTAAGCATTTCCATAGCATCCCTAGCTCCATGACCTGTCCCACACGGATACTACAACCAGGGCACGAGACAATAAAAAAAAAAAAGGCTGACGCGAATTAGATTCCATTGCATTTCCAGATACGCCACTCTGATAATAACCCTCCTCACCTCTCTCAGCCTCTCCTAGCACAACATATGCCATGGATGATTTCACAGCTTCCAACATGGTCTCCAGCAGCCACTGCCAGACAGACTGTGCTGAAATGAGCTGGCCTTGCACATAACCACACCTGCCAGAACAAAAGGCGTCTTAGGAGTCACAGATCGTGAAGTGTAAGAAACCAAAAAACTGAGTATTGATGATCCACAAATGCTTAGTCAACGTTTTGCCAAGTGAAAAGGCAACAAACTTTCCCCTCTCGGTTCCTGCTCAAGGAAGAAAGTTAAGGAGTGTCACATAACCTCTCATCAGATGTGGAGTGTAATTATGAATCCATTTGTGCCCTGAAGCTATTGTTTGATTACCTGAAAGCATCAATCAAGCAGGCAGGCGAGAGAGTAAAACGAAGAGCAAAAACGCATCCTTCTTACGCACAGCGACGAGCTCAACACATCAGTATACAGTAGACACCGTTTGAATTTCCATTAAAATGTTCTTCAATGAGCAACCACCTTTTCCATCTATCAGCAGGTACGTGACATTGCTGATGGCTTTTATAGGTGCCGATTTGCAATGGGCACTTTACACCAGAAATCGTTTTCAAAGTAATCTTTGCAAAGTACCGCCATTTAGATTTCGGGGAGTCATTTCGGGGAGTCATTTTCACAATCCGAGACTGTTGCTAATCCACTCTTTTTTAATCACACATGAAATTAGGCTCTCAGATGCCGGTCTATAGACACAGAAACCCTTGGGATGGCTAAATGGAGACTGAATGGTCAATCAACAATAGCGAGTGTGCTGTGCGTCTTGTTTTCTAGTGCTAGATAAATTCCCCCCGTTCCATTACCGACACTGCACTCAGAATTATTAATAAATCTCAGCTTTTGAGGTGTAAAAATCATCTGATTTTAAAGAAGACCTATTATGCCTTTTTACATTTTCAACTTTCTTTAGTGTGTAATGTTGCTGTTTGAGCATGAAAAACGTCTGCAAAGTTACAAAGCCACTCCAAAAGGAGTTAGTCTCTATATCTGCACTGTTTAATAACTCCCTGAAATGGCTTGATTGTAGTCTTGAGATTTCTTCCAGGAATGTTCAAATCACAATATTCCTCATTTGAATAATTCCCACCAAAGGCACATGCAAAAAAGGGGCGGGGTCTGGCTGAGTTGTGTTAGCAGTGTTGTGGTGCCGTTATGGTAAGGGGTGTGACATTTCTGAAACACGCTCAAATCGGTTGACCAATCATAGCACACTTGTCCATCCGACCAATCAGAGCACACTGCGCTTTTCAGAAGGAGGGGCTTCATAGAGGAACTAAACAGGGGTGCGTTTCCGTTGAAGAAATCAACTAGCTAGTCACGACTGTTTCCCTAAAACCTATTGTCGCAAATTGGTTCGTTCAACCACGTTGGTTAATGAGGTCACGCAGGTGGTGGAGTAATAACTACTTTTAACGAATCTGTTTGAGATCGAATTAATGTTAGATGTTTTGCTATAAATTACAGACATGGCATGTCTAAGGACATGTTTTAGTCTAAGGACTATTTCTCAGTTTTCTCAGTTATTTTGCTTTATTTCCAGATTCAATCATAGGCTCGTTCATACGTAGCCTACTAGAGCACGTTCGCACATGCGCACTCTTCAAAAACGGTGCTTTAAATCTCTTGACAAACTAAAAGACATAAATGACATTTGTATGTATTCTAAATAAAAGATAGAGATTGCACTGAATGTCAGCTTGCTTATTTTGCTCAAAGATAAGGATTTATTGAATCCACGTCATGCAAACAAGAAACTATGCTTAACCACAGGTCGAGAGCTGTCGTTCCAACCACACAACTTTGCGATGCTGTTCGCGAATGTTTGTTTGTTAGAACGATGGTTTCGGGAAACACAGATTTGTTGAACTATGCTGATAACGACGACACTTGCGACCGTAGCTGGCTAATGATGCTTTCGGGAAACGCACCCCAGAGCGTTACTGACAGACTGGAAAGAGAGGTGATGCAACCATGTAAAATATGTGAAAAACAATGTGTTTTTTGAACATTCACGGAAAAAAACCCCTATTCTAATAGACCTCAAAAACAAAATCATAATAGGTCCCTATTAAAAAATACTAAGCAATTATAAATGCAATGATAAAATAGCAGTCTAGTTGCTTTGTTATAGTCTTCATAAGCATTTTTGCTGTAGCATAAAGAGTTAAAATAAGAGGGATCTGGTATGTTGTTCATATTCTGGCCATGCATTATGACATTCCATTAGCAAAATAAAAGAATAGTGCTGCTAATACAGAAATACCATTATTGAGAGTACCAAAAAAAAAAGACAATTAGTGTAATGGATAGGCTTGATGCAAACAAATGATCAACACTAAAGGGTCCTCGATTACTCTGATGCACAACAAAACAGAAGACTACAGCAAAGCTGGGGGGGAAAGGACAATACTGTAAAAGCTGCGAGCACATGCGAGCATGACAATCTCTACTTCAGGTTATTCTCTCTCAGAATTAAAAAACCCACTCAAAAATGTGCAAAACTGCAAAAATGGATGGAGCTGTGATGCCAACAAATACTAATCCACATTAGTTATATATACAGTAGCCCCCAAAAAGTATTTTGGACAGATTACAAAACATTTTTCGGTGGATGTATGAAATCAGTTTGCCTCAAGTGTCATACCAGAATCTAAACAGTTGTTTAAACTTAAAAGCTAACACCTCTGATTGTGAAATGTGTTATATCTTTCTAAAAAATAAATGCAGCTTGCTTTATTATACATGTAACACAATGATTTCCATTCCTGTTTAAGTGTGGTTTAGGTTTCCAAACACTTTGCTTAATAATGCTTGATAATAAAACACATGTATTTAGCCACTGCTAAATGAAAAAGCACCTGTATTAAAGCTACACTACCACAACAAAACCAAATTAACTTCTGTTTAAGCTGTAGTCCCTGTATGCAGGAAAAATTTATTGTTTGCATATAATTAAATCATTTCTGTCCTGGAGTTTTCTGCATTGCACAAATCATAGTGGGAATACTATATAAGCACTTATCAATAACTAGAAGATGCCGGGGATAGTTGTCACACTTTTTAGTCTAGTCGTGAATATTTCCTAAAAAGTTAGTTAATTTCTGTATAGATATATAAGTAAAAGTTTTGCTAAAATAGCTATTGACTTGTAAGAAATGATTGTTTCTTCAACAACGATGTATTAAATCATTCAAAATTGACAGTAAAGACTTTTACATTATAACAAAGTTCTATCTCAAATAAAATGTTCCTTTGAACTTTTTATTCATTAAAGAATCCTGACAAAAGGTAATGATTTCCACAAAAATATTAAGCAGTTGAATGATGAAAATACTATGTTTTCAACATTGATAATAGGAAATATTTCCAATAAAATCAGTGTGATTTTCAAAAATCAATATGACACTGAAGCTTTGTCATCACAGGAATAAATTACATTTTATGTATTTTTGACCAAATAAATGCAAATAAACAAATCCATCCCCCAATATCATATACTACTGTATATGGGGTAAGTTGTCACAATGGAAACCTGCATTTAAATAGCCTACAGTATAACGGGCAATTGAACTGCTTAAACAAATTGAAACTTTTAAACAGTTGTGAAGTACATGAAATGGCAAAAAAGTCTAATTTAAAAGTATATATATGGAGGGGAGGGGTGGGGGGGGGGGTGTTAATTAATGAACCGCATTAATAAATATCAAAACCTGTCCTGACTTGATATTTATGTACAATTTTACATTTCTTTTAACTCAAAAGCTAAATGCAATGCTTATATCAACTTCCCCGTGTGACAACTTGCCCCGGGTCTCCTCTAAATGCCCTCGAACTTCAGAAAGGTTTCAGTTGGCCTTTCTTTAGCTCTAATAGAAACATTGAAGCTAGTTGGCCTGAAGGAGAATCACCATAATTTGTAAATTGGTCAAGGTCGAGCGAATACAATAAAAGTGGGTTGATGACTCGTCAGGGAATGCCAAATAAAAATGTAGGCCTCTTTTTTCAGGAAAGCTCTCAATCCTGCTCCTGAAGTACCCCATATCACATTTTGGATGTTGGACATTTTGATTTATATCATACATTCATTAGTAGAGGCTCCAAGACCAGAATTGGGTGTCAAATAAGAAAAACCTCCAAAATGTGCAGTGCAAGACAGCAAACTGAGTTACAGGAGCTGTCCAGCATCAGGGGGTGCTGAACTCTCTACAGCTGCTACACAAAATAAAATCTTTAAAGCAAACAACTAGTCAAAAGCAAACAAGCGAGACAGGACATGCACACTTTCGAGACATGTTCCCTGATCGGTGCACGCTGGCTTTCCAGTTTAGATGTTGGAAAAAGGTTACCACTATCCCCTCTAGTGGTCTTACAAAGTGACTGGAGACTGGGCTGTAAAAACGTCTCCCTGAGAAACTGTTGAGCTCATACATCAGTTTGCACACACTATTATGCAGTTCGCCTGATAGAATGCGGTGGGAAAAAAAGTGAATCCGTCACAAAGCGCTATAGGGTTGTCATGGCATCCCTTTGTAGGCAATTCCCAACAAAGAATCAATCATCAATCGGGTTTTTGTTCCACCAAAATGCACTCTTCTGTTCTCAGTGCTGCACTAGCATTGAAATTATTTCAAAGGGAATACGATCGGTCTTGCTTTTAGCACTTTTGTAGCCTTAAATTATTGCTATTGCATAATGAAAACATCATCCAGACTGGTGTCGTGTCCAGGAGAACCAGTGCTGAACCACAAGATGGCCCATACGAGAAAAACTTTGAGAGAGAGAGAACTGATGTCTAAATATGGCAAAACTAATAGCTTTTCAAATGCAAAATGTCATTATTTGGCATCCAAAGCCGGTTGAAGACAACAACGTTAATGTTTTCTTTGCTCCAGGCATTATTATTTATTTGCTCGGATCAGTTGAGGGCCATTACGCAGCTCTCTTATTTATCCAAAAACCATCAGAGACCAAAAAGACCATCATATAGCTATTACAGCATTAATGTTTCTGTCTTCTATTACTTATTCGACTTGCCATGCACTGAAACATCAGCCTACAAATGAATGCAAAAATGAGACGTGATTTTTAAATCTCAATGCACTTATTGATGCACTCTGGTATGTGACTTCAAACTCATGCAAACCTTTTTTCCTCCCTCTCTCTCTCTAAATCTCTCTTTAATAGCACAATGCACCTTTCACGAAGCTCACGAATGTGACAAAATTCCTTTAGGGATTCCTGTCTTGAATACAAAGCAGCCTCAATAAAGACTCCTCTCTGTGAAGCCAAAAAAACAGATGCATTTAAGCTCAGATGTAGCAATTAATTGTCCCCAATGCACTTGGGAATTTTTAGCATGGACTGTATACTTTGTGTAAATGGAGTAGCAAATATCCAACAGCTTTCTTTTCATTCCTGATTTTAATATGGACGTTCAATTCATCCATAATTAATCTTCTATACCCATTTAAGATCGTTTTAAGCTACTGCCCATCATCAAAACCCTTCTAATCATCCCACACACCAACACAACGCCTGGAGTGAGTGGGAGGCTGAGAGTTGATCTCAATGCACACATGGACTCAACATGTGATGGACACTTGTGCGCTTGACTTACATGGAGGAGATGTTCTCAAACAGGTCCGGAAGGCTGTTAGTGGTATTCCCATCGCTCACGGTGTCCTGTAGTGCCAAGAGGGGAAGGAAATTCCCTTGGTAAGACTTATTGCAAAAGATGTCAGTGGTAGAACAAGTGCAGGTCGGTGGGCAGTCCAGCATGGAGCTCATGTAATTTTGGAAGATGCTGAGGAGAAACAGAATCCTCCACCAGCAAACGCGAGGTGGGATGGATAATAAATCCATGTTTCCAGGTGTTTCCCTTAATGTTTTAGCTCCTTGAGGGGGGTTAGTGTTCAACGGCAACAGAATCGTAAGCGCTCCGGGTATCCGTACAGTGATGCGAGAGCGCGCGCGGCTGCGTGGATGAGAGTAAAGGTATGTTAGATCAATGAGATCGCAATAATGTCCCCAAGAAAAGAGGGGGGGAAATACTCCGTCAATGTAGAAAGGGCTCAAAAATCAACGGTCCCAGTCTGTCCTCCTCTACGGGCTGCATGGCACAAGCTTTCCCGTCTCCACGGTGCTGTTTGTCGCGCAGTTCCAGGTTGTTGGAGCTCCGGCTTGAAGACTAAAGCGTCAGAGCAAAGTCGAGAGAGAGAGAGAGAGAGAGAGAGAGAGAGAGAGAGAGAGAGAGAGAGAGAGAGAGAGAGAGAGAGAGAGAGAGGTCCATGATCCGAGCATCAAGTCCCACCTACTGGGCAGATTAAAAACTGACGCACCTGCATAACAGCAAAAGCGATCAATTCGGCACTGGAAAATAACGCATTTTGCAACAGGCAAAACAACTACGCACTGCTGCCAAACACAGTGTTTGCACATCGTCTACAAAGCAATAAATATAACCACTATTTGAAAAATATTGATGTCCAAGATTATAAAAACGGTCAAATTTTCGAAAACTCAAGTTCTTAGCTAATCTACGCATTGATGAACATTTTATAGCCTATTTTCTACTGTACGAAATAAAAATATATACCTTCTGACTAAAATCTGCTGTCATGTAAAATAAGTAGGCATACTAAATACTTTCCTTGCACCGAATATACAAGTGTACACAACTTCAGGGTGTATTTTACTGTATATTAAACTATTTTACTGATTTTGTGACTGCCTTTTTAAAAAAAAAAAAAAAAAAAGGTCAGAGTGTGTGATATTAAAATAAAATTGCAATTTCAGCAAAATAAATAAATCTGTAACTCCTTACAATAAATCTCCTTACTCTCCAAATAATATTATATTACACAACAGATTATTAGTTAATTTACACTAAATGCATTGAGCTTGTCATGTATATTATTTTAGTAGAGACTGGGGGCAAATTCTCATCGGAAGTGAGCATCCCTATGCCCTATTCACTCCGAAGGGCAGACCAACACCATAAATTAAATAACTTTCTTGAAGTGACCATTGCATGTTCCCTTCCTTCGCTGTGGAAGGGCCCTTCGTAAAAGGGATTCAGTTGTTCGCTTCGTTTGGAACGCTCCCAAATGGCGTCCCCTTCCCAAAGTGCCCTTCAAGGGTGCAAAAAAGCCGCTTGGAATGTGCTGTGGGGCTAGTTGTCTTAAAAGGAAGTTGGCACAAGGACTAAATCTCAATGACATACACGAGTCATAAGTCCAATTAATGTATTTCTGCTGTTTCAAGAACTATGTTCTAAAGCATTTTATTGCCATCAAAAATACATTGTCATTTATTAAATTTTTTTCACACACACACACACACACACACCTATGTTTTAAAGTCTTGGCTACAAAAAGTATACGGAAACCCATTCTGAGAAATACTGAATAAAAAGTGTCCCAGTCTCCAATACATTCATTTGCCTTCATGAACTATTGATCGGTTAAACTGTAAATTTTTGCCAGCCAAATTTAGTGTTAACAAAATATTTGTTTTGTGAGCAGCAACCAATGGTATAATTTGGCATTTTATAAACACAAACTCCTTAAACTAAATGCGAAAAACAGCCCTTTGGGGTCACAATCATGAACTCTAGTTCTTCTGCTGGGGAATCAAGATTTTACTCAACTGTAAGCTGATCTCTGATGCTCCTGCTCTTTGAACTCTGAGTGGTTCAGAGTCAAAGTGTCCTGCCCCACCAGAACCTCACACAATTAATGTACAACCAGCCATCTGCACATTCAATACTAAATCACCGCCACTGCGGGGCTGACATCTTCATGTACTGTTGCAGCAAGTTCTCCTATTACTTAAGCAGAGAGTTTTGGAGTCCAGAAAACAAGAACTACGAAGATATCAGTTCCCTGTAGGCCACACTAAGTATGCCAACGTTGTGTCTACACTCCTATCCACACCTGGGCATTTCTAAATCAGTACAGGTGTATTTGAAGACCTACCAAACAAGGAAAAACCAACATGCAAGAGACATCTCAAACATATGGTTCTTTAGGTTATATTGGACTTCATCCATCCTGAGATTAATGGTCTGCGGATAAAGCTACCTGGCAGGATGAAATAATTTGCGTTACACTGCTTGGAGATCAAATTAAATTAAATATACAGTATACAGTTGTTCACCATGCTGATAGTAAACTCATATCTTACGAGTGCATGCATGAGTCCATAACAATTTATAGAACGGGAAAACTATTTATAGATATGTAAGCCCATTGATGTAGGTCAACATATAATGGTGTATCTGAGGGATAATAAATATAAACACAGACAGACGGACTAGTTTATTGTATGGCTACTTAACAATATATTTTTTTATTTGGTTGCCAGAACCTGTTACAGGTATTATAGGATGGCATTGTGTGATATGTGATAACATGTCATTCAGTTATATCAATTTAATACACTATTTGTAACTGTTTGTTACTGATCATACCACATTTTATACAAAGAAAGGTCACACAATGACTTTCATCAAAAGTGGCCCCACCAGCAACTGTTAAATGCTGAAATAAATCAGATAAACACACAACAGATAAACACAACACCAGTGCAATACAACAATAAAACAATGCAGTTGAGTTAACTATATATAGAGAGAGAGAGAGAGTTAACTCAACTGCATTGTTATAGTAATATATATATATATATATATATATATATATATATATATATATATATATATATATATGTATATACACTCACCTAAAGGATTATTAGGAACACCATACTAATACTGTTTTTGACCCCCTTTCGCCTTCAGAACTGCCTTAATTCTACGTGGCATTGATTCAACAAGGTGCTGAAAGCATTCTTTAGAAATGTTGGCCCATATTGATAGGATAGCATCTTGCAGTTGATGGAGATTTGTGGGATGCACATCCAGGGCACGAAGCTCCCGTTCCACCACATCCCAAAGATGCTCTATTGGGTTGAGATCTGGTGACTGTGGGGGCCATTTTAGTACAGTGAACTCATTGTCATGTTCAAGAAACCAATTTGAAATGATTCGAGCTTTATGACATGGTGCATTATCCTGCTGGAAGTAGCCATCAGAGCATGGGTACATGGTGGTCATAAAGGGATGGACATGGTCAGAAACAATGCTCAGGTAGGCCGTGGCATTTAAACGATGCCCAATTGGCACTAAGGGGCCTAAAGTGTGCCAAGAAAACATCCCCCACACCATTACACCACCACCACCAGCCTGCACAGTGGTAACAAGGCATGATGGATCCATGTTCTCATTCTGTTTACGCCTAATTCTGACTCTACCATCTGAATGTCTCAACAGAAATCGAGACTCATCAGACCAGGCAACATTTTTCCAGTCTTCAACTGTCCAATTTTTGGGCAAGCTTGTGCAAATTGTAGCCTCTTTTTTCCTATTTGTAGTGGAGATGAGTGGTACCCGGTGGGGTCTTCTGCTGTTGTAGCCCATCCGCCTCAAGGTTGTGCGTGTTGTGGCTTCACAAATGCTTTGCTGCATACCTCGGTTGTAACGAGTGGTTATTTCAGTCAAAGTTGCTCTTCTATCAGCTTGAATCAGTCGGCCCATTCTCCTCTGACCTCTAGCATCAACAAGGCATTTTCGCCCACAGCACTGCCGCATACTGGATGTTTTTCCCTTTTCACACCATTCTTTGTAAACCCTAGAAATGGTTGTGCGTGAAAATCCCAGTAACTGAGCAAATTGTGAAATACTCAGACCGGCCCGTCTGGCACCAACAACCATGCCACGCTCAAAATTGCTTAAATCACCTTTCTTTCCCATTCTGACATTCAGTTTGGAGTTCAGGAGATTGTCTTGACCAGGACCACACCCCTAAATGCATTGAAGCAACTGCCATGTGATTGGTTGATTAGATAATTGCATTAATGAGAAATTGAACAGGTGTTCCTAATAATCCTTTAGGTGAGTGTGTGTGTGTATATATATATATATTATATATTATAACTAATATAAATAAAAATATAACTAATTTAAATAAAATATAAATAAAATATAAACAAATTACATTGTTTAAGCAGGAACTTCTAAGAATGTCTATTGTCCAATAAATTTCCCCATACATAAGACAAAAAATATAGAAATAAATCTTAAAATTATAAAAATATAATTAATGTGAGTTTCAACAAATTATTAAGTAACCCATTCTTTCTTTACACTACAAATACAGAGTGCCGGCTGATAGGTCCTTTACATAAAATCTGAAGCAAACACAGTATTACCGCATGGCACAAGCCTCTGCTGATCCTGCAGCCAATGAGATTGCTTGCTCAACATTTAAATAGTCTGGTTGCTTGTCATTGTTAGTCCTGCAGTGCGCACTCAAGTCCCTCTGAACCCCTCCACCTCCCCCAGCTCCACCTGCCTAGATCCGCTACAGGATTAATGTATGTCTATTTATGCAGCATCATCCGCATATCTAACATGCTCACAGCAGCGTGTCTGAACTCTGTTAAAAGTTCATACTTCCTCTGTAGCAGCAGCAGCATAGCAGATCTAGTCTGCCAAGACCAAATACATTAACATTGTCATATTCAATAATATGCTAAAACTATTCCGAGAGTTGTCATAGGGCTGCATGATTAATCGCAGTTTACATGTAATCGCACTTAAAACGAATTGGCTAATCTCGATTTTGAAATCGCTAAGGCTGCGATTATTTTTGATGCGCAGCTTGTCATTGATGTACGGCTCTGTAAACGCATCTCCATCTGAAAGCACTGCGAGTTTTGAGTCTGAACTAATGAACATGCATTAGAAAAAGCAACGCGTCAAAAATCTTTCCAAACATGAGAAGCATTTATGAACCTCTTGTCCAACAAAAGACTATATTTAATAACATGCTTTTACTCCAAACTCACTTCATAATGACAGTTGAGCATCCTTCTGTGAGATGATGTAGCTTCTTACACACAATAAGGCAGTTGTGTGTTTATTAGTCATGTTTAATCAAAGCGTTTCAATCTTCTGTTTATTCAGCTACAGCATGATGCCCATAGGGATTTCCTGGAATGACGCGTGTTATCGTTATCGTACTTCTGCGGCGTATATATTATATATATTATATAATATATAATATATATATATATATATATTAGTAAAGTACCTTGCAGTCAAATTAAGTGGTTCACATTGTAGAAATTGTATAATCCTTTTTGGTAAAATACTATTTAAAACGTTAGTGCATTCTTTTCCTTATACAATTAGTAGCATAAACACACATCCTGCTTTAGTTTTAGTGTGAAAGCCGTTTTATCCGTTGAGAGCAATGTGGTCCATAACACAAGAAAAAAAAAGAACCCCATCATTCCCTTCACAATCTCATTTCTACAGCTCTCTCTTCCTTTTTTTTTCCTTTTTTTTCTGTGACATATTAGACATTTCTGGGTCTCCATAAACATGACAAAAGGAACAAATTTCTCATTAAAATTATCGCATAATGAGTAATGATGACTGGCACCAGTATCTATTGTTTTTGAGAGTGTCATAATAAGGAAAACAAAACAAAACTTTTAGACAGGAAGTGTGTGCACTGCAGAGAAGAGAAGGGAATGTGTAATGGTGAAAAGGATTTTATTTCTTCAACAAATTGAATTGATTTTGTTTTAAGATTTGTTGTTAGCTTAATTAAAATGCTGAATATTCCATTAGCATTAGTATTGACGGGACTTAATATAAAAGTACTGAAATGGTGTAGAGACTAAATTTTACTTTCAAACTGATTCACTCCAAAATTGTAGTGGAAGGATCTCTAGCATGGGGTTTGTGGTGGTATTATATCAAAGTAACCTGTGAAAAAAAAAAGAAAAAAAAGGATTTGTTTTATATTCCTTATCCTAGGTTAAAGTAAAAAAATTCTTACGTTCAGATATATTTCTCTGTATAAAATTTACATGAGTCAATAAATCATTAATCCTTCTACAAAAGCATTTTTTGTCTTACCCCCCGATTCACCGTAGTACGGAGCCCAGCGCATGATATGTGGGGATATGTGTGGTTCTTCTTTTTTTAACCACTACTTAAAAGATTACATAGTGTACCCTTAAAATGAAAACAGAAAATTTACAAATAAAATGAATTAAAACATACAAGAATAACATTGCAACATATGCATGCAATCATAGGCCAGAAAGCACTATGTTTTATATGTAAATTATGGTCTCTATCCACCAAGGGATCCTTGGCCTGAAGTAGTGTTTCAGTGTGCATGAATTACTCAAATATAGTTTAATGCATAAACATAACACTATTACAAGTGAAAATGATGCAATATGACCCATTTTAATGTAGTAGGCAACTAAGTCAAATGGATGAATAGTACTATGAAATAGTGCTTTAGCTACAAATACAGTAACCACAGCTAAAAGCAGGCACATCAGGCCTCACTTTGTTTTCCCCACAATTGCCAATGTGGTCACATGATAAATATTTGATGCTGAATCACTTAAGGTTCATCATCCACTAGCTTACCCTAATTTGGCTGCATTCTGGTAGATGAGCAAACATGTTAAAAGCCCTGGTTAAAACAGCAATGAAGCATACTGGATGCACGCTATCTTTTAATGCATGAAGCAATTCCCCTTCCTGTAGAAATAAACCATTTCTAATTTAAAGAAACATGAAGGATATTCCCCTTAAGAGATTGGGACCCACAAAACCGATTTCAACCGGTTATTCTTAAACATACGGTTAGTGTGAAACTAAAAAAGTACAAGAGAAAAAGTCAAATTAGGTTACCAAAGCAGTTTGTTCTGATTTAAACTTTATTTATGTGGGCACTTTTTTGCTGTATAGGCTTCTTGAGTTGGCTTAATGGTTCTTTGGAGATTAAAAAGGTTCTTGATGTTACATTATAGATTCTTCAGATCAGCACGTTGGTTCAAATATCATTCATTAGCAGAGGAAAAGCCATCATTTATTCCTTAAAGCACCAGTACAAAGATGCAACTAAAATTGACTTGTGGATGTACCTTAATACACATTATGTTTTTATTGTGCCAGATTAATGAGTCTTTTTCCACAATGATGATGATGATTCTACTATAGTACTAATAATACTAAAAAAAAAAACACTGTTGAAAAGTTTAGCATCATTTTTTTTTTTTTTTTTTTAGAAATGAATACTTTTATTCAGCAAGGATGCATTAAACTTTTACGTTGTTCCAAAAGATTTATTTAAAATAAATGCTGTTCTTTTGAACATTCTGTTCATCAAATAATAACAGGGGGAAAAAATCGATCACGATTTCCACAAAAATATTAAGCAGTTTGATATTGAACATAAGAAATTAGATAAATAATAAAACATTTTCATTATTTCTGAAGGATGTGACACTGAAGACTGGAGTAATGGCTGCGAAAAATTCAGCTTTGTATCACATGTATAAAATACATTTTATACTATATTAAAACAGAAAACAGTTATTTTAAATCGTAAAAACATTTCACAATTCTACTGTTTTTACTGTATTTTTGAGCAAAAAAATTATTTCCAAAAGATTTAAATCTTTTAAACGCTAGTGTACAGTATATAAACCTTTTTGGTTTTGCAATAATGTGCCATGATTAATCATTCACAATTTAAGACCAGACAACAATGAAAAGTAAACAGGATTATTCACAAACTACAAAATAAACAGTTATTTGAGGAACTTAAAAGGGCTCTCCTATGGCACTATAAAACCCTGTTTGGTTCTTATAAGAACTGGTTTGGTATTTAATAAGAAGTTACTCCCTAACTTTTGTCTCTCGTCATTACCCTTTAACTCAATAGTCTTTCTCTCATACATACAACACAGGCAGGAAGGTGTGTTTCACATTGCTCCCTTCTGTCAAAGCGCTGACCTGCCTCATCTTTCCTCATCATGAGATACAGAGGAACGGAGCCACAGAGCCGTGGGGTTGAAGCCGGCTTGACAGAGCGGAAGAACAGAACCATCTGTCATTCTCACTTCCTGCGTGTTTCCTATGCAGGACCCCGTACATGAACCATGTGTGCACATACAACATTTAACACTGTGAAACGCAACATCACCGCCAGCTCTGTGTTGTGCTACCGCAAGATATGCATTTGATGTTATTTTAATTCATTTTCTAAAGATTCACCTGTGTGCTAAATGTGTTGTGTGGGGATAATGCGATACATACACAGTTTCAAAGGTTTGAAATATTACTTAACCTTTCTGAAATAAACATGCTATTTCTCTCAAGTCACTTTATGTATTCAATGCATTGCTTCCTTTTGTCAAAGGTCCAGCATCGGTTTTTAGCCCCATGCTTTATATTGACAGGAAAAGTCATTTACTTACAAGCTCAAGTCTGACAAGATTGTGATAAACCTTGACAGCATATTATTTTACCAGACAGCCTCAGCTGTGAGCCTATGCACTGTATACACTTAAGAAAAATGGTTCTAAACAGAACCAAATTAGGGTTCTTCAGCTTGTAACAATAACAGAACCCTTTTTGGTGCTAAGTAGAACCATTTTTATAAGGTTCCATAAAGAACCATGTTTTGAAAGTGCTGACCTTCATGGTGGTATAAATTAATGATGGTATTTTCAACAATATTTATTTTCATTAATATTAGTATCTTCATATTATTAATATTGTTTTTTAGTCCCCTAACTGCCTAGTCTTATTATCTTGTTGTCTCTATTTGGGTTTTACATAAAAAATAAAAAACAGCATGTTGTGCCAAAATGACATTGATCTAATGACAGTTGTTAGCTGAATACATTAATAAATAACAATTGACATTGAACATGTAATGAAGACCAAGTTCCAGTGAAATATCTTCACAATCCCTTATGATGTCTTTACGTCCTTCATTATTTGTTTATTCTGAGTGGCAGTTTCTCTCTGCAGATGATGAGGTTATGATACATGACAGCATCTGAAATGCACAATTGAGTTTAGAGTTACATTGTGTCTCTTTCATTTGCTTATGTAAAAACAATTATGTTCATGAAGGCCAAAATTAGCAAAAATGGACAGAATGATCCCTTTATGTTAAAAGGAAAAAGTTATATAAAAGCATGAGATAATGTTTTTTGTAGCTGATATGTTTAGGCATAAGGTCATAATTAAAAAAATTAAATAAAAATCAAACAATATAGATCATAAATTCCATATCTCTGTTACTTTGTGGAGAAGAAGAGGAGTATACTTAACTGAACAGAGCTGCTCACACTTATATGTTCAGTTAAACTAAAAAGAGAAAAGGACATGATTGTTAAAAAAATTTAAGTTATAATTTATAGACATTAAGAAAGAAATCATTTACCTGTTGAGAGTATGTTGACAGTCTGTGTAGTAACTGTAGTTGCATAGCAGAGCTCCAGAAAATCAGTAATGAGGTGGCTTTGACAGTTATGGGCGGGAATGAAGAACCCTAAACTCTAACAAAAATAACCATTTCAGCATAAAAAGGGTTCTTCAGGACAATACGGTTCTAAATAGAACTGTTACTACGTGTAAAGAACTTTTAAAGAACCATTTTTTTTTAGAGTGTAGCATTAATGAATGAGCTGTTGGTAAAATTACTTAAAGGGATAGTTCACCCAAAAATTTTAATTCTGTCACCCTCATGTCGTTCCAAACCTGTAAGACTTTCATGTATCTTTGGAAAACAAATGAAGATATCTTTGAGGAAATCTGAGAGCTTTCTGTCCCTCCATTGACAGTACCACTTTGACGCTTCAAAAAGTTCACAAAGAGATCATAAAACTAATCCATATGAATTGAGCGGTTAAGTAAAAATTTCTGAAGAGACTCAATCACATGATGAACAGATTTAATTTAGGCTTTTATTCACATTTAAACATTGATCAGCGAACATAATCAGAAGCTCAACCGAGCTTGACGTGCAAGAACAAACCTCAATGGTTATTGAGAAGCTCAAACTGCTGGGTAACACACAAGAATGAATCTCAATGGCACGTGCACATAAGCGAACATGCTCGGGCTTCCGTTTACTACAACTGATGTGTGAGTTAATGAATGTTTATACGTGAAAAAAAGCTTAATCTAAATCTGTTCATCATATGACTTTACCACAAATTTAACCATAATGACACAGAGAAACGATATAATTGGAATCACTTTCAGAACGATTTTTTTCCCAGCTGATGAAGGATTGAAGAAAGCATTGACAGCCAATCAGAATCCATCATCCTGCTTTAAAGGGGTCATATAATGGTACATGCACTTTTACAAGTTGATTGTACTGAAATGTGTGTTGGCAGGCAGTGCCTGTACACAACCATCATAAAATTATAAAAATCCATCCAGTGTTTTTTTTTTTATCTTCTTATATGTTTTCCCCCCATCTCAAATCTTGCCGGACGCCCCTCCCACGATTGTTGATTGACAGCAGCATTTCAACACAGACCCGCCATCATAGACCGCGCGGTCATTGTTGATACGCTGGAGCACTGTCTATGAGCAGAATGGCCGCTAAGCGATTGTGGTGTTCTGTTCTTGGGTGTAATAAGGAACACAGCAGTCATTTTGATGTTCCTAAATCCGAACCGCTGAAGACGCAGTGGCTGAGTTTGTTTTCGAAGGGAATATTCCCCACGATCAACGTCAATGCTTTCATGTTTTTGCGCGAATCATTTCACACACCAGACTGCTTTACAAACGAGGGTCAGTAACGTTATAAAGCTGGTTTTGCTAAGAAGCTGCTCCTGAAAAAAGGATCGGTACCAACTATTCGTGTTCCTGCTGCACCTCCAGAATAACTGAAGTGAGTGTAACGTTTTATTAACCTTTATATTAATATTTATATTAATCTTTGCAAATCGCTTGCTGCACGCTTCACGATGAATGCGGCTGCGTACACTCAGGGTACATTACGGCATGTTTTCTATGTACGACGTTCTCAATATAATTCATAATCCCACTTTTATAATGAACAACACGTTATGGTTATTGTGTTATTACAAACAGTGTAGCACAGAACAGAGGGGCGGGGTGAGCAAAGCTCATTATCATTTAAAGACACATGCACTTAAACCGCTTGCTGAAAACAGAGCTGTTTTTGACCAGGTAAAATGAGTGTTTTCTTACAATACTAATGAGAATTTTTAATTAAAGTATATTACAGACTTTTAATTTAGACCCTAAAGAATCATATTAGCTTGTACAATAATGGCATTATATGACCCCTTTAAGAGCTCGAGCATTTAAAGAGGCAGACGCAAAACTGCAGCATGCACGAATAATCAGAATATTATCGTCAGCTGGTGTGGACGTAAAAATGATCTTTTAAACTTTATTGTTCTTGGTGTGAAAGGGCGACATGGTAAGTAAATTACAATTTCTGGAGAACTAGGAATTATTAGCATACATCTTTAAAACAAGTGAAAACATCACAAATGGGCAGCTAAAAATATTTCACATTTATGGCTAGCAGCCATATCACCCTGTAGCCCAAGACTGGTTGCCCACTGAAGCTAAGCAGGGCTGAGCCTGGTTAGTACCTGGATGGGAGACCTCCTGAGAAAAACCAGGTTGCTGCTGGAAGAGGTGTTAGTGAGGCCAGCAGGGGGTGCTCACCCTGTGGTCTGTGTGGGTCCTAATGCCCCAGTGTAGTGATGGGGACACTATACTGCCAAAAGAGCACCGTCCTTCGGATGAGACGTTAAACCGAGGTCCTGTGGTCATTAAAAATCCCAGGATGTCCTTCGAAAAAGAGTAGGGGTGTAACCCCGGCATCCTGGCCAAATTTGCCCCTTGGCCCCTGTCCATCATGGCCTCCTAATCATCCCCATATACTGATTGGCTTCATCACTGTCTCCTCTCCACCAGTAAGCTGGTGTGTGGTGGGCGTTCTGGCACAATATGGCTGCCGTCGCATCATCCAAGTGGATGCTGCACATTGGTGGTGGTTGAGGAGATTCCCCCATCTATGTAAAGCGCTTTGAGGTCTCAGAAAAAGCGCTATATAAATGTAACAAATTATTATTATTATTATTAAGAGTAAAAATAAATATATGCTACTGACACGGCTTTAAGTGGGCTCATTCATTCCCGAAAAGCCTTTTCAAACTTCCCTTTTTCCTCTCAAAAACGAAAATAAAAACAGCAGAGAACAATCAATTAATCGCAGAGGATTTGATCTGCTTAACTGACAGTTTCATTTGAACTCCGCACGCCAACGTAGATAACGCACTTGCGGCGGGAAAACAAAAAGCACACAAGTCCTCCAAAACGCAAGGGTCTTTTTAACTTGTCACAGACACTGATGGCGAAAGCATAAACGCTAGTCTAGCTGTCGGTCGGATGTCTAGGTTTTCAAAAACCCACTCTGTCACCTGCACGTCAGTTTGCACCTGCCCCTTCACAGAGGGCGAAATAATGGCTAGACTCGTATTTATTGATTCCGTTCCCTCCTTAATTGCCTCTTCACGTTGTCGTCTCATTCTGCTTGTCAGGAACTAACGTTAGTTTGTTCCTCCCTCTCATCACTCATGTCTGTTTGAAGACGTCGAGATTACTGGTAGGCCTATCTCTTTTCTGCTGTATTTAACGTCTCTCTTCAATGTGTGTTGCATTCAACGCCTTCATTTCCCTCTAAATTGGCACAACATAGTTACATTTTTATCTTATTTACATTGATGAATGTTTTTTTTTCCTATCAGTCAAAGACAGAAATAGGGATTTGGCTGTTGCAGAACTAAAAATATGGGTAATGCTTTATTTCGATAGTCTACTTTAGACATTCTACTAAATGTAAGTAACTTTGCAACTACATGTCAACTATCAGTCATTAGAGTATTAGTATAGGCTACTGTCTGCTTAATATCTGCTAACACATTGTCACATGACCCCACTGCATTGTACATCCTAATCTGGATTGGCTGCTATATTTTGTATTTTTATTTTCTTAAATTTTGGAAGACCAATCAAATAATAAACCAAGAAAAATATGAAAAAAAAGAGAAAATTATGGATTTTATTACTTAAGGTTCATTCCTCACATGTCAACTTATTCTACTAACCTAACAGTCTACTAACATGTTAGTTATGTAGTTGCAAAGTTTGTAGAATCTAGTCTAAAATGGACATAGTGAAAAATAGTGTAACCAAAATATGTATGTAATCAAACATTATTCATACCTTTTATAAACTCATATTAACACATCAAGGTTTGGAAGTCAGGAATTTAGTGAATTATAAATATTTCAAAGTAAATTATATATATAAATATAGAATAATAAAAAATATAAGAAATTATATTATATATTATAACACACACTACTGTTCAAAAGTTTAGGGTTAATAAGATTTATTCAGCAGGGAAGCATAAAATGTATCAGTAAAGACTTTTACATAATTACAAAAATGTATGATGCCCTAGCATACTGTATATGAATATGTTTTTTCCATTAGCATAGTAATAACGCACAATGATTCTGTAAATGCGCACTTGCAGCAATATTTAATAGATTTATATCTCTTAAACGGATGTGTAAATAACATCCGACTCTTGACTGTAATGCATATTGTATATGGCCGGGTCATTTCACTTAGAAGAGGCCTGTACTAGCGGTATCTTAGTATACTTAATTGCTTTCATGCCTGATTGATGAGACAAGCTCTTAGTTCTGAGGTTTTATATCATTAATAACCTTTTGTCTGAATCGGTTCTTCTTTTATTTATCATACAGCGTCTGAATCCAATGCATGTATGTAGGAAGAATCATTGCAATTCACATAAAGCCCTGTGATTTAAAACCAAAAAGGGTTAAATTTCAGTCTGCTCCTCACACAAAGCGCATGACTACTCTCATGGTAATGTTTATTTACCTTTTTTGGTTTCAAGGAGGAAAGAAAGAAAAGAGATAAGAATTTGGATTGACATAAGGATGAGTAAATCAGAACATTTTATAATTTTAGCTTGAACTGTTCCTTTAAAATTGTTGTGTGTGTGGCAGCACCGAGCTAAATAAGTCCTGGCAGTGAACAATCAATATCTGTCACTCACCAACCACCTCAAGACTCATGCAGCCTCTGTATCAGGATTAGAAGAGGTGTAGGTGGGGGGGTGTGTGTGTGTGTGTGTGTGTGTGTGTGTGTGTGTGTGTGTGTGTGTGTGTGTGTGTGTGTGTGTGTGTGTGTGTGTGTGTGTGTGTGTGTGTGTGTGTGTGTGTGTGTGTGTTTGGGGGGCTGTAGAATGAGTCCATACACGAATCTGCCCATCATCAGTCTTAGATCAATCACAAATGTGCATAGAAAATTATTCCACAATCTGAAACAAATTGTCTAAATTTTAAAAGATATTTTCTTTTCTTACCAACAGGTTAGCCAGATTGCTGCTAAGTGCACAGACTTGCCTTAAAATGAATGTTGCTTCTACTAGAGATCAAGCAAATATTGTTGCTATCGTTGCCTAAACCCTGATTTGTTGGGATTTTTTATACTTTGCTGTCTTGATTATTATAAATCTTAAAAGTATTTGCTTGTAGACTTCATATATAACCATCCTGTTAACTTTTCTCCAAGAAAAATGATGGGTGGGAAACTGTCTGATTTCAAACACAGTGCAACTTTTCCCAGACAGTTGACTATTCAATTGACAATTTAAATGGGCCATTGTCAGTGCTTTGATAGCATTTTCATTTTTCCACTTTAGATAATCAATTTAAAAAAACACTTTAAATTAAGAACCATTTTCACTACTCTCCAACCCTAATAATTAAACAGCCCATTTTTACTACTCTACTTTAAGACTTATGTAAACATATTCATGGTTAAAACTACTAATTTACACTGACATTGATCAGGAAATGCCAAGCTGCTGAAAACCAAATGGTAATAATGGAGACGGCCGTATGTTAACGTGTATATGTTAGTGATGTCATAACATACAAATTTCTACTCATTGCAGCTTAGTTTCAGTATATTGTCTGGGTGGACAGTAAAGTGAAGCTTTGCTCTGCATGTGAACAAACCTGTACACAGAATCTCTTATAATACAATTTGCATTTAGAGATGTACTGTTACCTCATCCTCTACTTTTAAAGACCTGGGAGTTATATGCACCTTGTCTTTCGAAAATCATATTTCATATGTTACAAAAACAGCCTTCTTCCACCTCAGAAACATCGCTAAGCTACGGAACATGCTATCGGTTTCTGATGCAGAAAAGTTAGTTCATGCATTCATGACCTCTAGATTACTGTAATTCACTACAAACTGGTTGTCCTGCATCCTCAATAACCAAGCTACAATTAGTCCAGAATGCAGCTGGTTCTTATCAGGTCAAAAAAATATGATCATATACACCAATTTTATCATCTATACACTGGTTGCCCATTAAGTTCTGTATCAATAATAAAGTATCGCTCCTGACATAAGGCCCTAAATAGTTTTGTTCCTGTGTATTTAACCAATCTTCTATCACCTTACAATTCATCATGCTCTTTAAGGTCACAAAACTCTGGGCTTCTGGTAGTACCTAAATCCACTAAATTAGGGAGAGCGTTTTCGCAATTTGTCTCCTAAACTCTGGAATAGCCTTCCTGATACTGTTTGGTGCTCAGTTTCCCAGTTTAAATCTAGATAAAAAAAATGCATCTCTTTGGCCAAGCATTTGCATAATGCATCTCATAACCTTGTACCCCAGTTATATCAGATCAAATCCACATAAATATCTTTGGTTAATGTTATGATATGTATATTTTCCATTTGCTTTTCTGATTTATCTCGGAATGCCCATCCTGAGCTAACTAGAGAGTACATCAGCTCCAGTTTGGAGGCTCTTATGAATACTTCAGATGCCCCAACACATGTGAAGAAATAAAATAATTAAAGAAATGAAATATACGTAAATTGAACATAACTATGCACATGGTACATCGACTCCCATTTCAAGAAAGCAAGGAAAATCCATTATGCGTCCATTAAGACATTCAACAAAAATGTTTGTCCATGTTCTTTGTCTGTTCCAGATTTTTGTCCTGACATATTACACCTTGAATTCCACAAGAAAACAACCCAAACTCCAAATGATGCTGGACTTTTCCTCACAACAGAGAAAGAGAAGAAGAAGAAAAAACTCTTGCATCAGTTCCAGTGTGAGGTCAGATGTGTGAAGGTTAGCTCATTAGTTCATAACTCGCCACATTCGTAGCTGAAGTGTGTTAGCTGATTAGGTATTCCAGGAGAGTTTGCGCTGTGCATTATGGGAAACAAACAACAGATGGCCTCATCAAGCATCTATCTCTTTTTCAATCTCTCTCTTATGCTACTGTATATTGCTGTTCTGCACCTTCCAAACATGCAGCAATAGCAAATCACTTGTCAACACAGCCTCACTTGTTTTAAGGGCTCTCATCATGTGCTTACTCTTCTACTAAGAAGTTCCAAGGCTTTTCTATGGCAGAAAATGGTTACAGTAACTGGTGGGTAAAAAAAAAAAAAAAGTGTATTAACCCAAGTTTGACATTTGTGCAGTAATAGTAATTAAAAGAGTCAACTTTTGAGTTGTATGTGCTGAATAGACATAACACTGAATAGACATGACACTCAAATTCAATGCATTTTATAAATGCTTTTAATACTGACAAAAACATGCCCAGGAAGTTCAGCTACATTTAAATATAGCTGCTTTTGTAGCATTTAAAGTCAGCATGAAATCACAAGATGGTTCACCCAAAAAATTGTATTCTATCATGTTGTTTCTTCATTGTGTGAACCAAAAAAGCTTAAATTAGGAATATTTTAACTGTTTTTGTCCATACACTGAAAGTCAATGGGGTCCAAAACAACACTCTCATTGTATAGACACCAAAACAATTTCAAAATATCATAACAGGTCATAACAGGCTTGGAACAATGAGAGGTTGAATAAATGATAACTGTTTTTATTTTTGGCTGAACTTGACTGTATATTAACACGTCTTTTTCTAATACAGCATTCAGTCCATAGCTGTTCTGAACACTGCAGTACAGAGATGTTACATTATACAGAGTAAATCTCTCCAGAGAAGCTCAAACAACTCCACCAACCCACACTGTCCTATCTCCTAAAGCCTAGATCAAACCACACTCTGATCCGAACTTGCATGAAACCGAAGAGCTCCATCTTGTCTGCACGTCATCCACTAGACACACGGGGGACCCCCCTCCTCCTGCTAAATGATACATCAAGACAGTTCATCCATCAGCATTGATTAGAAATTGATTAATCAAGAGTTGATTAGAGACAGAAGAAGGGAGGTCATTCAATTCATCATCCTAGCCTGCTAGAAATTAGGTGTAATTAAGTAACAGAGGATTTAGCACTTTAAAAATCACACAAAAAGGAAAAGGAAAGTATTTTCAATTAGAGTGATCTAGAGATAACTGACCTTTCCCAATATTATATTCTAGTGCTTTAATACCTAAACAGAACGTAAAGGACTAGTATAATGGTTAAATCATGGACAAAAAGTATATTGAAATGATTGATGTTCTACCCTGACAACTGGTGCATTTAGCAGTGGATGTGATATTATGGCTAATGTTATAATCATTTTCCTTCAAGGGAAGCCATAAGAAAGTATTCACTTGACCATTTGCAGTTAGCATTTATCCAATTTACACAGTATTCTGTGGAGTACAAAACGGCACAGAAGTGGAGTACTGTTTACATTTACAGTATGTAAGTGATGTGACAAGTCCCAGTTAGTCTAGCACAGTAAATGTAGCAAGGTTTTTAGAATAGAATAGTAAGTTAGTTTTAATATGAACAAAAAAATGTGTCTTGAAAATGGCTAAAGACTCAAGTTAGGCTGGTCATTTCATCAGCAGAAGATAAAAATTGTTTAAAACAATGACAAAAATAAAAGATTCACATCCAAGATCAACCTACAGTATCTGACAATATTCAAGAAATATGCATTTGAGAGAATTTTCAAAACGTTTTAACATCCCTGCACTAACTGAAGCAGCTCAGCAGTTCACCTTTGATACCGCATCGTCTTTGAACATGAAACGGTCACACATCAAGCTACAGAACAAGCCAGCACCGACTGAATAATAATACGCAAAGAGGACAATGTCTTGGGTTACAATTCACAGCAGGTTTATCACCTGCAACCACCATACTAGTTTTAATTAAAGCAAGAACAGGGAGATTGAGAAATCATTCTTAAGAACGTTAAATTTATGACTTGTAGACGCAGTGCATTTACAAAGAGTCATTCTTGTCAAAAACTTGTGACTAGTAGTAAAGTCTGGAGTCCAAAAAGAGAGAAATGAAAAGCAATCAAATGACTCAGCTCATCTTATCCGTGTAGCTCATCTCATTTCATAAAATAAGCAGCCTTGACATTCCCCAGCTGCGGTACAGTTGCCAGATTATATAGTGATCTTCTTGTGCCATGATGCAAACTATAGTGGAGCATTATGTTCTTGTCCTAAAGCTTCTGCCAGAATGAGCTGCCAATTCAGGAATACCCAGACTGGTGCTCCAAATACTAATTTCCCAGGGCATTGTGGGCTCAACTCAAAATCTGTTCAACCAACCGAACCCTCCCAGACCCAGCAACCTGGGTAGCTACTGATGTAATTGATCCAATTGTTTAGCAGAGAAAGAAAAACAATTTAACCCCACTACTTCTGCAAGACGAGAGCTGTCAGTCAATTTCTTTGTGGAGTGGAAGAGTAGACGGTCACTTCAGTTGGCACGTTAAAGTGGAAGCACAAAAAAGTCCTTCACAGACAAATTGAAAGTGGAACACATTGAGTTTCAATTTAATAGCAGTTTAATTGGAGTCAGTGGCTTGCTTCAATGGCTTTTGTTCACTGGGTGAAAAAAAGGTGTTCAGATGGCCTCAGTCACCATTTTTGAACACCCACCATCACCAACTCATCCCCACTCTTCTCTTCCCACAATTGGAGTATACTTGCACAAATGCATGCTACATCAGGAACTCCATTAACCACATCCATTTGACTGCACTGCTAAACAGCACAACAACTTGCAGAGGAATAAATGAATGTCTGGAGAACAGATCAATAGAGCAAAGGTTTGGATCCTGCGAGAAACAGAAAGATGAGAAAGTCAGACACACACATACACACCGAAGGTCAACACTCTCAGTGGCAGAATAGTTCTTTAAAAAAACTGCAGCTGAAGAGGATTCTGGGAAGAACTCTGACTTGGTTTGTGAGTGACTCTGTGGCTTCTGCAGGACTGACAAAGAACAATCTCACAGTGGTCTCTCAGGACGTATTGATTGAGTTGGATTCAAGTGGTCTCTTTTTTTCCCTGCTTCTTGGCTTTGAGTTTGCCTCCTCTGTCCCTTCTGGTTCTTCACAGCAGACAGGGAAAGTAACTAGATTCAGGGAACTGCCGAGGGATAATATGTAGTTATGGCTGTTCCCTGCTTTTGTAGAAGTGGCGTAGAGTAGTTGAACGAGTGATCAGAAGTGGCGTTATAGACAATGAAAACAGAAGACAGGCAGAACTAAGGGTGGAGTTTGAGACCTTTTAAAGTCTTAAAGGCCAGTACAAGCTTTGGTCTTCATTCTTGATAGTTGGTGACTAGATTGTAAGGTCCATCATTTGGTGTAAAGTGGACCTCAAAAGCTAAGGAACATTGGTGATTTGCGGATACAGGTTGATTGCATTCTTATTGCACTAGTTTGGAATTCTGTGTGAAAGTCTTGTTGTCTTGGATACTGAATGGAGCTGACTTCAGTAACATTTTTATTAACCCTAGAGTTTAAAAATCATCTGAAAGGTTGAAGGGTACTAGCACATTATGTTTCCATTCTGTGAGTTCAAACCTGGAAACATGTGAACAGAGATCAGGCCATCGCAAATCTATTTTCACAGCCACACAAGCCAGGATCGATGAACAGCCAGAAGTTGCCAGAGGTTTTTGCGGGTGTGTTTTTCTTGTATATGTGAAAGGTGAAGAGGAAACCGAAGGAGTAAAAGACAAGAGGAAACATTGAAAGTCAGAGTCACAGATAGAGAAGTGGATGAGGATGCATTTTTGATTGTGTGTACGTGCTGCAGGGAATAGTACAGGGACTAGACAAATCTGTCACCATTTTGCTCCCTGTTAGTGATGCACTGAAATTAATTTGTACTGAAACCCAGAATTAAAGTTTTCCTTTAGCCGGGAACTAAAAATAGTTTATTTAAAGTGTTAGTTCACCCAAAAATTGTAATTCGGTCATTCTGTCACCCTAATGTCATTCCAAACCTGTAAGACTTTCATTCATTTTCAGAGCACAAATGAAGATGTTTTTGATGAAATCTGAGAGCTTTCTGTCCCCCTGTAGACAGCTACACAACTACCACTTTGACGCTTCAGAAAGTTCATAAAGAGATCGTAAAACTAATCCATATGAATTGAGTCCAAATGTTCTGAAGAGACAATATCACTTTATATGATGAACAGATTTAATTTAAGCCTTTATTCTCAATTCAAATGGATTAGTTTTATGATCTCTTTATGAACTTTCTGAAGCGTCAAAGTGGTTGTTGCGTAGCTGTCTAGGAGGGACAGAAAAAAGATGATGAACGAAAGTCTTACGGGTTTGGAATGACATGAGGGTGAGTAAATCATATTTGGGTGAACTAACCCTTTAATAATCAATAAATTAATCACATTTATTTAATGACCAACACTCAAAGTGTGCAATGTTGGACAAACACTGCACATAAGGCAGTTTTTATATCAACTTTTTAATAACAGAATTATGTTTATACTCAAATTTGTTGAAATATCAACATTTAAACGGTGGCTATAATAAAAACTTGTTTTCATGACAGATTTATTCAAACACATTCATGAAGTGAAAAACAATAGGTAAGTAAAAATATAATGAATATGTAACTGCATATACTGTATGTAGCAAAATGCTTCTCTCTAGAGATACTTTTCTACCTAACTAGTAAGTTTATGTACATTGAATGGCTTTCCTCAGGAAAATGTTAACATTACACTTGCAAGCTCTTTTAGTGACACCTTTCTGTTCCGGTCAATGATTAAAGTCAACCCATTTAGTCCAAAACTGAAAATTTGCGGTTGTTGAAATTACAGTGAATCACACTGTAATTCCAATCTTGTATAACTTGACACTTATATAGTCATGACACTAAGCAAATGGCAATTAATGCATTGTGTGCTTTTCAGTTCAGTCATCTTCCACCTGAATTCTTTGTTCCATCTCTGGCACACCAGAAATAGACCTGTTACAGCCCTCGGATCTCTAGAGTATCACTGTTCCCTCTGGTCTACAGGTCTCCAAATCCAACGCCTGTTCAGATTTGTGCCGTTCTAAAGCCACAAGAGTGCAAGACGGCAGCCTGTCACAGTCATGAACTCTCCGTTTCCTTCCTTTTTCTTCATTCCTAATTCACCCGTTGCTCCTGCCACCAGTTATTAATTACACGATCAAGATTTCAGATCTCAGATCAACAGCCATCAGGGGGACTGTACAATATGTAGGGCCTCATATTCGATGAGACTCAACTGTGCAGTTTAGCTTTAGCCGTGCAAGAAGTTGATGTCACAGGTGATGAGCAGTAGATGAAGGCTGTCGCTATGGGTGCCAAGTGTCGTTCCTCAAATCTGACAACTTGGTGATATTTCCATAAATGCACACAAACTCAAGACACATTTCCACTTCTCGACCAGCAGAATGAATGGGTTCAGATATTGCTTTTTTGCCATCATGGGAGCGCATGGCAATAAATACATTGGTGCTTGACATCCACATGCCATCTGCTCAGCCATGGACCCTGCCAGAAAGGGAATAGGTGGCATTTCTCAAGTTGACATGCGTGCCAGTGTTTTGAAGAGGCTGCAAGGGACCTAGTGGAGGGTATAAAAAGAAAGAAAGATAAACTAAAAAAATAGAGGGGAAAAAACGATATACTGCACCTCTGACATCGTGATTAATTCCATCTTAAAGTGAGCATGGACTATGCTCACTTTGGTAAATATCATTATTCTGTGTGGCTTTTGGCTTTTCTGTCAAGCACCATTTGCAAAGAATTTCTGTTCATAATACTCCATGTACTTAAGATAAAAGTTTACACAAGACACGCTTTGAATAACAAAAATCTATCAAATTACTCAATGCTCAGAGAACACTGTAAATTTGTAATCTAAAACTACAGTAAAGCAGTAATATTGTGAAATATTATTACAAATCTGTTACATATATCTACTGTACATTAACGGTTTGTTTTTTAAAACAGAAGCTGAATTGCTTGTTCAGTCACAAGATCCTTCAGAAATCATTCTAATTATGCTGATTTGCTGCATGCTCAAAAAACATTTATTACTATTATCAATGATGAAAACAGTTGTGCTGAATAGTTTTGTGGAAACTTTAAAAATATATATATTATTTGATGAAGATAATGTTCAAAAGAACAGAATTTATTTGAAATAGAAATATTTAGTAACAATATATAGGCTATATCTTACTGTTATTTTTGATCAATTTAATCACTGTAAAAAAAAAACCCGTAAAAAAACGGTAATTTTCTGGCAGCTGGGGCGCCAGAAAATTCCTGTTAAAAAACGGAAAAATACTGTAAAAAAATGGTCTTTCTTCCCGTTGTTTTTACGGAAAAAAAATGTATATTTAACATTGGATTTCGGTAATATGATATAATGTTAATTTACCATCCTATTGAAGTATTAATATCTGTTTTTTACACTGATAACCACCAATCACAGCAGTGATGAGAGTCACATGATCAATCAATGCTCAACATAAGCAGTTCTTCCACAAGAGAGTTAATACTAATATATTTAGAAGCTGCACAGTCTCATTCACACAAACATTAAACACCATCATGGTAACACATGAAATTTTAAAAATGCAA
Source organism: Rutilus rutilus (assembly GCF_951802725.1). Classification (NCBI taxonomy): domain Eukaryota; kingdom Metazoa; phylum Chordata; class Actinopteri; order Cypriniformes; family Leuciscidae; genus Rutilus; species Rutilus rutilus. The sequence goes on from NC_140233.1 coordinate 10,745,329, forward strand.
TAAACATTAATTTAACAACATTAAATGTAACATAAACCCCTAATGTACATAACTGATTAGAAAAAACGAAGAAAACTATGAAGAAACAAACATAGTTATTTCAACAAAAATACATCAAATGTGAAGTGTCACAGGGAATTGTGGGAATGTCAATTTACGTTTTTTCACTGTAAATGATACAATGAGTTGTTTTTTCACTTTCAAAAACTGTAAATTTAACGGTATGTTACAGTAAAATTACATTAAATGTACCGTTAGATCTATCACAGTTATTTACCGTATATAGTACGGAAACTTTCTGTTAACCAATTAACAGTTTTTCACTGTAGCATTTTTACAGTCTTTTACCCTTGCTGACAAAAAGTAAAGTATTTTCAAAAACCAAACTTTTAAACAGTAGTGAACACTGTGCATATTATATATTTTAAAGTATATGTAATACACCCAGGCTAAAATCACTAAAAAGGATAAACAGTTGTTTCAGGAAGATGCAATTTGAGCATCTGCAAGTCAAAATGGGATGATGTTTATTGGTTTCCGAATCGCTGAAGTATTCTTCCTGGAGCTATGCTTTGCTCAGCATTATGGGGAGTGGACAAGCAGGGGGAAAAAAGCATGAACTTGATTCACATTGAGAGGATACCTTTCATACCAATTGTGAATACAGTGTTACCCGTGGGCGAATGCTGTTATGAACACCTAGTGTGTGACCTTTGGACTTAAAACAGCCTCATAGGTATGAAAAATCCCATCTCAGCTAGTCTAAAGTACTTCACAGTCAAGAAGTTGACAACTTTGGTTTGAAATTGCCTTGATGAATCTGACAAGTTTAAAATTTGTGCTGTAACAAGTATGGTGCCACATTAACTACATTTTTAAAGGATGCATACTGGCTGCATGCTGTCTTGTGGTTTACTGTCATATCACTGCAGAATTGGCTGGTTAATCTCATTCTGTCCTACACAAATGAGTCAAACTTTGGAGAGAGAGATATCCAAGCCATTTGGGAATCTCCAGAGGGCAGTGGCATAAAAGCGATGGCCCTGTTCCATTAAGATCAGATCTAAAGATGCAAAGACGTCTTGGCCTAAAGCTGACACTGGAATACAGCGCTATAAAGATGTTCAAGTTCTGTCACAAACACAAAAAGCCCCTTTTAGCATGCTCCTTTATTCTACTTAGAACTCAACAGGCAGTTAATGAACATCCATATGTATGATTAAGCAAGTTTTTCTTGACAGCTCCAGTGTAAGAAACAAATGGTCTCAGGAAAGCGTTTCTAAACAGGCACAATTTGGGAAGGTTGTTGGTTGGTTAACTCTGCTTAACAGAGCATGTTGAATTCAGAGGATTGGGATTAAATATACTCTTCACAAATTGTGATGCATCTGAAGGTTTTACCAGTGGCTCTATTCAGATGGGGTTTTTTTTTAATGACATTTGAGTTACAATTATTAACATTTATTTATGTGGTTATTTAGGTTGAATTCATAATGATGCAGGTAGGATTGGGATCTCAGAAGAACTGAAGCCCAATAAAATAAACAGAACTTAAAAAGTCTAAATCCATAATGAAGTTGCACCAGATGCTCCAAAAACGTCAAAATAAATTAGGAACTAATAATATACCACAACAACAGACATTCCCATCCAAATGGGATTAGATTTCTCTGCGGACCCCTGAGTTAGCCAAAAAAACATTTGTTTAATTCAAATGGAAATAAACCACAAAGTTCTTTCAAAGTTCTTAAAAAAAAAAAATAATCGAAAACTTAAATAAATAATAACTAGAAAAATCTTCCATGACTTGTAAAACATTACTGGTCTACATGAAAATGCATACACACTCACAAACACACAACACCCTACATTTCCCACTGCTCTCTACTTGGTTTCATCAATAGGGATAAACCAAGGATGGTAAACTAATACCCCTGTAAGGAGTGATAATACTGCTTTTAATCAAACAGAACTTTAAACTAAGATTTGAATAGGGATGTACTCTCAGATAATAAGGTTCAATGGCACCGTATGCAGATTTCTGTATTATGCCACCTCAGCAAAGAGGAGTGCAGATAGAAAGAGAAGCTAAACTGAGAAACGCAAGAGACAGGGTCGTTCAAGCTTTACTTTTCTTATGGACTCTAAGTGACCTTTAAAACCAAATTAGCAGCATATTTTGACATAAAAAAAGACATGCATAATTGGCTTGTGTATGTGAGATATGTAATAAATACAATATTACGTTACTTTTGCGTTACTTTTTGTCACCTGGGATTGGCTTACTTGTTAGTTTTTTAATAACTTTTACACACAAAAAAAGTTAAATGAATAAGGCTCAGGCTGAAGGAAATGCAAATTCACATCTGTACAGTAGAGGGTGCAACTCAATTCAGCTTTTTAAAAAATTTAAAAAATAATTAAACACAAATGAGATGTTTATCTATAGTCATTTTTGCATATGGTTGAATTGGATCATCAAAGGCATTGATTAATAAAGTGAGATATATATTGTGTTATTTCACATTTAATTATTGCTGGTTTGCTTAATATTCTGATTTTGCAGTTAACAGTTTACCATTTTTTGTGCAAGTGAGAGGAGGTGTGTCAGTCAATAAATGCATTACTTGTTTGAAAAAGTAAACTCATATTTTGTTGTAAATTCAAAAGTAACAAATTACTTTAATAGTACTTGAAAAAAGTAATCTGATTACATAACGCGTGTTTCTCATAATGCGTAACCCCCAACACTGCCTAAAAATATAGTTAGAATGATCATCTCAATGTTTTGATCCCCGTTTACAGTTGAATTTAGTGCTGAGCACTTGTGATGAGAACAGGCGAGACAGATGTAAACGGGCTCCCAGAGTGACGTCTTTCCCCATCACTTTGTTTTTCTCGCTAAAGAAGGAAAAGCAACAGTTGGAGCAACAGATGGCTCAAGGAGTGAAAACTAAAGACAGCTCTGCTGGTGACGTAATGAGGAAACTTGAGAGTGAAAAACATCCATGTGTTCTGTACAGTCATTCATCCTAAACTAGCCCAATACGCACTGAACATGGTCACTTCGATAGCTTGGGTTTTTAAAAGTTAATTTATGCATAAGCAAGCCTCGATTGCAAAAAGCAATTAAATACATCATTCCACAATTATTTCCTAGGGGGCAGAAAAAGATGTACAGTATTCATTGAATATATGCATTAATAATAACACAATAAGAGAGCATATTGGTTGTCACATGGAACATATCATTAAACTATTGCTTTTCATCAAGTTTACACACACAAATTAAAAATTTATTTAATGAAACAACAAAATGAAAAAATGGCATGCCATTTTTTTTGGACCATGAATATTATGATTAAAAATGCATAACATTACAATATTTTATACAAGTTTGATCTAACCTGAATATTTGCCAGTGTGGATTAAATTTGTTCACTTATTTATCAAAGAAGTACTGAAAAATATGATATTGGAATGTTTTGGGGAGGACAGAATTCACTAAATATTCTAATTTAACACTGATGTTTATGTTTGAAACTTACTTTTTAAACCACTGCTATAACTAACTCAAATAGCATCTGTTTTATTTAAGCACCATTTAGGCCTACCACCGAGCTAAAAGACCACATGCACAAATCATCAAGACAGCAAATAAACGTTAAATAAGCAAAAAAAATCACTCTTAAAGCTCAGACCAAGACCAACTCAAAAGCTCATCTGGCTCAGAGACAATAACACATGCCCATCGGCAAATCAATCCTAGTAAAACTCAATCCAACAAACAAAAAGTGGCCAGAGTTTTAAATAATAACATTCAAGATGCCTAACACTGTGTCTGTAATAATAATGTCTGTAGGATAAAAGCAGTTATACACAATGCATTGGCAGTCAGAGATTTGGCTTTATCATACATCCAGCACATGTAAAGGCCTTCCACGAATCCCATGAGCACCAGGTGGATGTAAAAAAAATCAATCAAACCCATTTCTGAAGAGATGTTTCTTGTATAAAATCCATCTGAGAGTTTTTTGTTTGTAATCCACACTGTTTGGCATCTACCTGCACATTGACTGACTGAGTGTTTGATTGGCAGGCCCTCTGAAGGGAAAGTGCCAAAATGGCTGTCTTAAAGGGCCAGTGCATATTTAGGTAATACATTTTTATGTTTACATGTAAACACTAGGATGGTCTTGATCAACACCCAGGTTTTTTTTTTTTTTTTTTTTTTTTACATAATTGCCTTTAAAAATAACTAGCATAATATAAGCATATTTATTATCTATCTATAAATTACAGAAACGTCTGTCTGTCTGTCTGTTATTCACATATCTCTCGAATCGTTAGTCCGATGGATTTCAAACTCGACAGGTGTCTCGCTACGGGCACGAGTAAGTGCAGTGCCAAGTTTGACGTTGTTTGGATTAGAAATGCAAAAGATATCGTTAAAAATACCAGTAAAAGAAGCACTTAGAAGGTTGTGGTTTAAAAATAAACATTCTGACACAAACACTCAGTCAGCTACACTGTTTACTTATTATATTTTGGTTCCAAAACGTGATAAATCCGTTTTGATTAATTTGAGTAAAAATGTGTTTTCTTTACCAAGAAAGTGGCAAGATGAAAACCACTATTTTCTGTTTCAAACTTTCACATAGCATCTTTAGGTTATAATAACATAAAAAAATTCAATGATTTTCAAAGATTTATTATAAAAACGGATCATTTTTTTTCCCAAAAATGCAATAAATTCATGACACTTTTTTTTCAAAATGCAATTAATCCATTGAATCAATATAAAAGTTATTTTTTATCATATTGAAACTGTTGAAATCAGCCATCGCTAAGAAATATCTCCTGAACTTTTTTGACGGCGATCAGCTCACAAAAACTGATTTTGCACGGGCACTTTGCACTGCTCCCTGTATCGACGCGCTTATTCATCTGTGGATGTTAACTGAATCTGTAAGTCAGCTATGCTGTTTACCTCTGAATATTATATTTCATTCTGGTGCACTTAACGTTATCGCTACTGTGTAATAGCAGCCTGTGCTATTCACCAACTAAACATATCCTATTCAGTGCGTTCACAGTCTCTTTCACGGCCATCATTTGTAGTAGCCTATTCACAAACTGTTTGCTCAAGCATAGCGTTTTCTCAGAGTTCACTGTGTGCTTTCTACCATGCACAAATAAAAATATCACTGAACTTTTGCTGTGCAATTGTAACAATGAGCACTCAAACACACTAAACCAACAATTACTAAAAACACACACAAAAACTGATTTTGCACAGGCATTTTGCACTAGTTATTTATAATAATAATAATAATAATATTTATAGTCATTATTATTGTTATTATTATTATTACCTTATTTATTTGTTACTGCTAAATTGTGTGCACCAGTAAACAATAAAAATGTGTGTGCGTGTGCGTGTGTTTTGACAATGTAAAAATGTGTAGGATTAGGGTTAGGGGATAGAATATACAGTTTGTATAGTATATAAATCATTATGTCAAACATGATGAAAAAGTGCGTGTATGTGTGTGTGAAGAACAATTGCATAAGTATGCTACTGAGTCAGACAGTGAAGCGTTGTGATTCAACCTTTGTAAGATCCATTTCTCTCTGTCTATTTCTCTCCTTCTCCGTGTGACCTCAGTGTGGGCGAAAGGAGACACTCCCTCTTTATTACATTTTTCCTCACACTTACCGAACGAAGGGATACAATCTAAAGCTGAAACAAGTCACAAAGCCACAAACCTGTATGTCTGCATAGCGCAGGAAAAAGCAGCATGATGTGAATAAATGACATCTCAGAGGGAACACTGTTCTAGATTTAGCTTTTGAAACAAAGTGACTGAATTAAATTATACAAGGGTGTGATTAAACTGGTGGTCACCTAATGGTCAAAGTTGTGGCATGCTAACACAAGAGCTGTTGGGTTTTCCAAAAGAATTGGAGTTACTGAATTGATTTTTGCTCAGCGTTCTGGCTTTGAGTTACATGAATATCCTGTGTAGTCAATAGTGATACTGATAATGTAGTGTAAAATGATTTGGCTGATGAGTGTTTGCTACAAGACAATTAACAATAATTAACTACACCAGCCATTCTATGAGATGGTTGTTTCCAGTTAGGTAAAATACTTTTTAATAATTCTAATCATTTTTTTATATTTAAATATATCATGAAAATAATGTGTCTGTAAATTGCACTGTGCCACCTCAAACTCAATTAAAAAGTTTCATGTGTGATATAGGACATAATTATGTCATAATTAGGTTGACAGTTTTACAGTTTAACTTGACATACTGAAAATCATGAAATACAACGTGCTTCTTAGGAAAATAATTTTATGCAGATATTTCTGCTTCAATTATCAATTGTTTAATATAATATAGTCATGGTAACACGGTTGACATGTTAAGATCGTCCCCTACTGACCAATATAACCGATGATAATTTATTATTTATAATAAATAAAAAAATATATTTATGGAATATAAAAACTTAAAACAAATCATAACTTTACAGTTACTTTTACATAGTTACAATGCATTTCTATTTAAAATATAAAATAATTATTTTAATCTTTCTGATCATAAAAAAAAATCCTCACATTTTTTTCACTGCTTCTATGAAAATATTAAGCAGCACAGTTGTTTACAACATTAATAATAATAATAAGACATTTTTCTTGCAAATTCTGAAGGATATTGTGACACTGAAGACTGGAGTAATGATTCTGAAAATTCAGCTTTGCCATCAAAGGAATAAATTACATTTTAAAATTAAAAATATATATATTTTAAATGTACAAATATTTTACGATTTTACTGTTTTACTGTATTTTTGATCAAATAAATGCAGCTTTGCTGAGCATATCAGACTTGCCCGCAAAACAAAAATATACTGAACCCAGTCGTTTGAATGGTAGTCTGTACACAGAAATAATTTTCTTTGCCTAAAAATCATATAATAATTATTTATGTTTTTACAATTAATTAAAGGTGCATTGCGCAAGAGTCTGAGTTTTCGCAGAACTACGCCCCCTCTGGCGGCAAGCGAAACTGCAACCAGAGGTGTGCACGCTCACGGACCACACGCACACGCACGCTTGCACGAGCTTGTCATAACCCAAGGAGCATCAGCCGAACAAATCTTTTGTTTACAATCATAATGTCTTCAGAGGTAATAAAGTTTTAAATCTGCAAGTAATTTAAAATATGTGAAAGGAAAGGCAATTGAGTAAATAACACACTTATGTGTGAGGGAAAAAATGGGGGTAGTAGAAAACTTCGTTTTTTATTCCCATCTATCTCCATGTTGAACTGTGTTATGTGTTTACTGTATCCACTTATGACTATTATTATGGAAACACGTTCATGAACAATATAAGTTATTACTTTGTAAAAACTCAAAATAGTAATCATGATACCATACCATACACAGTCGGTCAACAAAGTACACCCAAATGTCTCAAGGTAATAAACAATCAAGTGGCACTATGACGTTACCATAAAAGCCAAACAGGCTAATCCGCCGAAGATTTGCGGGGGTTTAGCCTGTTTTATTGATCAGCTAAGTAGTATTCCAATAGCAATACATCGTAATTAAGCAGTAATTTGCTCAAAATTTGTGTCTAAGTAGGCTATCTAACTTATATATCAGCATTTTATATCACAATCATTCTGAACCTGATCACTGACAATGGTAAGTTAGTAAAACCTATTCCGATTGTACATTTATCTAGCTTACGCTAAAGCATTACACATTTTATGGATCGTCATTTATTGTCATTATTGGCCGTATCAGACATTAGAGAATGGGATATATCTTACCTTTTTATCAAGAAAAAAGCCAACTGAGGATCCCGTTTGAGCCCTAGAGCAGACCGGAGATCTCTCCATTTGTTGAAAGCCTTCCCTATGTTTACTCTCGTCTTACCCCGACGCCTGTCTGACTCCAATTTGGACCTTTGGGTTGCACTAGACAAAAGTTCTCTTTTTTTTTTATCTTACGTGGAGTTTGCGTTGGTGTTTGAAATGAACTACAAGCCGGTCTCTTAGAATCCATTTTCTACGGAGAATGGCGGCGTCGGCGCATACACAAACCTGCCAGACATATGAGCGTGCCGTGAACGCGCATGACGTCACGCCCAGTCTCAGATTCCGACCCGAATCCCTCTTATTTATTTTACTGTACAGGATTATAGAGGCAATCGCAGTGATCAGAGAAGGGCTCATTCAGCCCATCAGGCAATTGTTTAAGCATGTATGGGTTAGAAAACGGGTATTTTTAACATGAAAAGTTGCGCAATGCACCTTTAATATGAATCTAACCCTATTGTCTCTGTTAATATTATTGTTAAACATTACAGTTAATTTTAAAGTTGATGCAAGCAGCCACATTAACTTTTCATCAAATGACAAAAAAGCAATATAGCTAAAAAATCTGTGTAAAATGGTCCTTCTTAGTGCAGATAATATACCGCAGGGATCTTCCACAGGGATCTGCATTCAAGAAGCACCAGTGATTTAGCACACAATTCTTTACAGCCAATGTGTCAACCGATGGGGAGACTCAATTCCCGTGTGAAAACAAAATGTCAGAGTACGCCTCGTATGATGGCGTGTTTTGGTATTTTTTTGCTTCTGTTTTTGTGTTTCAATGGGCGTTGACTTGCACTCTGTCTAATGTTAAGGGTGAAATATCATCATGTCCCTCATTCAGGCCAATTCATCAATGTCAGGAATCCATTTTAGGGGACCCATAGGGACAATTTTGCTTTCTACTAGCAGAGCTCATTTCTTTTAACCAACCAGAGGAACCTTTCTAAAACCCCACTGTCATTCTCAGGAGGTTGATGGGTGTGTCTGGGATGACTCCAACACGGCCGGTTGAACATCTGCTGGTAATGGAGAAGATGGACCTCCACAAAGTGGGGTCAAAGGATGAAGATTACAAGCCGGGAGAAGCTCTCCGTTGGGCCGTCACAGTGGGCTCCTCGGGTTCTTTTCCTGTCATACTGCAGATCGAAGAGGAGGGTGAAGGTCTGGGTTCAGGTGACCTGCAACAGAACATTTATGCATTTATATGGCTTGAGTTTCAGTTCACACACACACACACACACACACTTTTTTATTTTTATTTTGGTGCACAACATTTAGCAGTATATATGGTTTATTATGCATGAGTAGAAAACTTTGAGTTGAAAACTGCATCCAGAGCATTTTAAGAATAGCATAACATAAAGGTCATTTTATTGCTTTTATTACGTGCTTTTTATCAAAACAACCCAAATAATTCCCAATGGCAGTCCCATGCTGATGTTATTCTCTCCAGAAGACCATAAGAGCAAAAAAACAACCTTAAACACAACAAAGAAATGAGACTGTAATTTCATGATTTTATATTTTGAAAAAATATGACTAAAACAAATTATGGAATAAAGTAATTTCAATTAAATCATGGGTGTCTTCAACTTTTTTTTTTTAAGAAACAATAATCACCTCGTACTGAAAAACACCCTCCAAACATTAAGCCCCTTTTTATCACTTTTTTTCTTGTCTATTCACATACAGCGACACTTTTTAAAATAGATTTGCCTTTTCTTTTGCGCACCAAACACTTTGAAGTAAGCTTGCATTCAGATCTACTATGTGTGTGAGTGGGAGGACAATATTTTCATTAAACACAGCACAAATGGCCTTTCAAACATATTTTAAGAAGAAAAAAAACTTGCCGCCAGTGTTTCAAAACTTTGCAGATTAAGAATACATGTACAGCATTATTTAGCATTATAATTAATGTGTGTGTTCTTTTGTTTATTAAATAAAATGTTGTAGCTCATGGAATTACATAAATCAAAATATGTTTGTCTCTGATGTTATAGTCTCTTATACAATAATGTAAAAGATTATTTAAACGTGGGTTTTTGAAACACAGTGCCTTGATAGTGTGGCAGTCAATGAATCAAAGATGAAAATAGGGGGAGATCATCTGAGAAAATTAAAATCATAAATATAGCCAGCATTCTATATTTCAATTGCTGTCTCCATACATAATGTATCTATTTTTATTAAATAATAAGTACATGACAAGCTCTCATGTGCAGAAGGAAGGAAAGAGTTTTAAAATAATTTACTTTTTTAATTTAATGAAAAGGAGTTTATCATTATAAAATAAATAATGAAATTATAAATCCTAAAGACAACTTCTTCTGGTAATTGCATGCCGGGGATTGTCTTGAGGGAAGCTTAAAATACGATCAATTTAAAGTGTGACATATAATCCTATTTAAGCCACAAAAACATTAAAAAGCAGCAAGTGGGGCCCATTGCTCAGTGGGCTATGACAAACCTAAACCATGTTGAGGCACTGAAAAATGATAAAGAATACATTAGACATTCAGTGTGGTCCCAAGACCACTAGTGAAAATCCTATTCTGCGTTTTTTATTTAATACAATTTGTTTCACTATATTATTTCATTTAATTGGGAAAAACACCCCTTTTTAGTTTCTGTCTGCCCCTCCTTCTGAAAAGCACATTGTGCTCTGATTGGTCGGATGGACCAGTGTGTTGTGATTGTTTAACCGCTTTGTGCATGTGTAACGGAGGCCAGCTAGTAGTCGCTGTGTGAGTAAACCTCACTCCTCTGATTTCAATAGGCGCTCTAGCGACAGACGCTAGAGGCTGCAGCCTTTAGCCTCCTTGCTAGAGCGCCTGACTCTCATGCCGGAGACCCGGGTTCGAGACTCGCACAGAGCGGGGTGTGAAGGACCCGGTGAGAGGGGATACATTGGTGCCGTGACCCGGATGGGAGTGAGGTTTAGGGGGGTGAGTGTAACGGAGGCCAGCTAGTAGTCGCTGTGCGAGTAAACCTCACTCCTCTGATCTCAATAGGCGCTCTAGCGACAGATGCTAGAGGCCTTTAGCCTGCTTGCTAGAGCACCTGACTCTCATGCTGGAGACCCGGGTTCGAGACGCGGGGTGTGAAGGACCCGGTGAGAGGGGTTACACATGTTCGGGAAATGTCACACACCTTACATGATGTTTCAACACAGTGTGTTTCAACACACTACTAACACAACTCAACTAGGCCTCGCCCCTTTATTATTTTTGAATTTTTTTAATGACTTGGGCGGGAATTATTGAAATGAGGAATATTGCGACGTGTACATTCCCAGAAGAAAACTCAAGACTACATTCGAGGCGTTTCAGGGAGTTCAGAAACAGCGCTGATATAGAGAATAACTCCCTTTGGAGTGACTGTGCACTTTGCAAAACATTTCATGTTCAAACAGCAACATTACACACTTAAGAAAGTTGAAATTGTAAAAAAGCATAAGATGTCCTCTTAAATAGCAGAACTCAAGCTGCATGAACTTCAGCTGGAAAGCCAACTGCACTTTTCCTACTGAGAAACGCACACTTCTCTTGACGTCAAAGATCGCATTCCACCCTTTTGCCTGAAGCGTCACCAACCATAAACCAATGACAACCAGAGACTCCATCCCGGCACAGTGTTGCCTGACCTTATCTACTGAACATTAAGCATCTGCCGTTGCCCAAACCAAAGTCATTTATCCGAGCCCTATTCAATTATTTCTTTCTATCTTGAATCATAGTGGAGACCAAAATGGGCAAAGATGTCCATTAAAGGGCTTGCAGGGTCCCACATTTGGCCTCCGAGTTGCTTCGTACTCCCTGCAATGAATAGCAATAAAACAGAAAGGCACGGCAATTATGGGACTTTATGACCTAGCCGAAGTGAATCATCTCAGGCCACAACAGATACCACATCCTCTGCCACGTCCCCCAGCTAAAACATTCCCCCCTGCAACTAATGGGAGCAAATGGAGATGCACTGACAGTTAGTATGTGGCCTGATCTAATAACCGCCTCGCTCGGGCTGTAATGTTTCTGTTAGAGAAACATTTGCACCAAAATACAACAAGAAAACACTGTCTTTGAAATAAATATAAGCAAAATGCACTCCTAGTTCGAATAATACCAATTGTTTCTCAGGGTGACATCTGTAAAGGAACATTTGCAGGGCTCCTCCGTGATAAAACCCACGCATTTGTGATGTGCTTTCATTCATATAGGCAACGACACGTACACATGCTAAAACGTGTCTGACTTTTGGACTTATTTTTCCATGTAAATGCATACAACTTGAATGGGAGTTCATTTACCACATGATACCACAGGATCACAGACTAAAAGTGCGGTCACATAAGCGAGATTTCACATGAAAAAAGGTCCATTGTCCATTGCCAATATTGAGATGTATGAACCCAGCTATCAAAAATATCTTCTAAGAACATTTTGCCAATGTTCCCATTGACTTATGGAAAAGTTATTTCTGGATGTTCTCAGAAAATTCAATTTTTTTTAATGCTTTGGGCCCGGTTCCCCGATAACGCTCACTCTTAGCGCGCTAAGAAGACTCGAAAGATATATCTTACCAAAGTTGTTTATGTTCCTAAGTGTGTTCCCCGAACCATACCTTAGGAAGCTGCTCAAGATATACCTTCTTACGTGCGACGTTACCGGGTGCTGTCCGTGGCGATGGTGCTGAATTGGTTGATATCGATGGCTCGAGAATCAATTATTCTCTCGTGCAGGGGCTGTTTATGTGAGAAAGCGGTGTTCTTTATAAAAGAAGCACTTCAGAAATAGTTGAAATTGCATTTATTAGGACTCATGGGATATTATAAAAAATCATCCAGACTATAATAGCCTAGCCTACATATTTTTAAATTGTATCATATATTGCTGCCATAATAACCATTTCAAATTTGTACGTGCTTTCTTCTCTTTCCCATTTTTGTTCGCTGAGGTGGAGCTGCGATGAAATATTGTTCTTGGAAATACTTTCCAGCATTTCAGTAATAAAAGTGTAGGCCTACATCTCGGTGCTCGGCAGTGATCAAAAAGGGTTTAAACAGTGGATTTTGAATCTCTTCTTGTAAACTCAGAGATGTGGATTCAGACGGCAATTAAATTACCACACGACCTGTTTGTCAAAAAACAGTAGGTACTAATTTGGCCAGGGATTTTTACACGGGTTGGGTGAGAAAAAACACTGATATTATGGATTTGGACGGCACTAACATCACCGACTCACCCCTATAAATGTTTAAAATACCATACAAGCCCATGAGAAACAATATTAGCGTCCGAATAGGACTTAACTGACAGTAGCCTATGCTTTCACTGGCCTTTAAAAGCGCTTTTTAATTAAATTAATAATATTGTATAATAATATAATAAAAAACCTAACAACAATCAGTGTAATGACAATTTTATTCTTTGCATGAAAACACTTGAATTAGCCTAATTGAACACTGTCTGGGTGTTACTTCAGAATTATATTCGTATAGACCTGCAACAGTGATAAGGTAAAGCTAAGAGTGGTCCAGACCAACCTTACGAAAGTGTGACTTACAGAAGATATACTTAGCGTACGAACGTGTCGGGAATCGTGCCATAACGTTAAGAGAGAGGTTAAGGAATAGGTTAAGAGCTACTTAGCGATAAGAACGTTTTGGGGAACCGGGCCTTGAATTTTTTACGCCATCTTTGTTTCCTATTCAACCAATCAGATGACGACTTTGAAAATTCTGAAGTGTTTCCAGTTAAGTGTGCCATATGCTTCAGACAATCAGCCAACGTCCGGTGGGTAAGCTCCACCCATTGCCTCTCAAGTTTTTCACTTTTCGAATCTCCCAATCGCCTGGATTCCTATTGGAATGACTGGATTTCGCTAATGAAATTTCACAGAGCAATGGTAAAAGTGACCACACCTTAACCTTAAATGCTGAAATTTACACATAAAACAATGATCCGAATCAGGATATGCCGTAATTGATTACATTGTGCATGCACGTCGTCTTTGGTAAACACGCACTACCTTCTAGATGAGATACAACTGCTGGGAATAGTGTGCTGCAGGCATTGTATTAAAAGGTCACACACTCTCTCACACACAAACACCAGCACAAGACTCAATTAGTGTAATGCACTGGCTGGAGCAGAGGTGTTCATTCAGGTAAAAATGAGGTGTCTTACTCTCTCTGAAGTATTTACAGGCTCTCGGAGCCTCGAGAATGAAGGATGGACTTTGGAGAGAGGAGATGCTGCGCTGGCTATAGTCCAACTCAATCGCACTCTTACATTTGCTTCCCCTCCTTCCTCTTAAAGGATTAGTTCTCCCAAAAAGGAACATTCTGTCATCATTTACTCACCCTCATGTCATTACAAACCCATATGACTATATTTCTTCTGTAGAACAGAAGAGGAAACATTTAGTGGAAAAAAAGAAGCAGTATTGGGTCTTTTTGAATAAATTACAATGAATGACAGTGCAAGCTTTAAAAAAATAATACAAATGCATCATAATAGTCTAAAATAACAGTCTTCTGAAGCCATAAGATACCTAAGATTCATTATTCATTCATAATCTACTCCATCAGTGATCTGATTCATTCAGGACTGAACTGTTTCTCGAGTTCAAATACCCGACATCATTCAGTAGGTTGAAAGCCAGAACTGAATCAGATGTGAACGAATCATTCAGACCTGTTTTGGGAACTGAATCAACTGAAAGGTTCAAAAGAGCGATTCGTTCACTAATTAGACAACACTAAAGTCCCATTCAGAAGAGCAATAACTATAACGATTGCTATATTATCATCCACACCAGCGGGCGATATTGTTCTGTTTATTCTAAACGCATGCTGTCGTTTGTCGCTTTAAATGCTCAAGCTCTTTAAATCAGGTTGGATAATGATTAGCTGTCAATGTTTTATGAAAAAAAAAATAATTCTGAAAGTGTTTCCCAGTATCATAACTTCCCGTTATTGTTGTGGTTTGGATTCTGCTATTCTTTTATATTTAGATTTTTAGAACTAGAACTTTATTTAGGCAAGGCAAGGCAAGGCAAGTTTATTTATATAGCACATTTCATACACAATGGCAATTCAAAGTGCTTTACATAGAAGAAATTAAAATAATAAAAAGAAATAAGAATAGTTAAAACAGTTTAGAAGAATACAAAGTAAAATACAGTACAAACAGTCGGACGAACATTGGCACAGTGCTCATTCAGTAAATGCATAGTTAAACAGATGTGTTTTGAGTCTGGATTTGAATGTGACTACAGTAGGAGCACGTCTGATCTCCTCTGGAAGCTGGTTCCAGCTGCGGCTGGCATAATAGCTAAAAGCGGACTCGCCATGCTTAGAGTGAACCCTTGGTATTTCAAGCTGATATGATCCTAATGATCTGAGTGATCTGTTGGGTTTATATTCAGTGAGCATATCTGCAATGTATTGAGGTCCTGGGCCATTGAATGATTTATATACCAGTAATAATACTTTAAAATCAATCCTAAATTTAACTGGGAGCCAGTGTAAAGACCTGAGGACTGGTGTGATATGTTCATATTTTCTGGTTCTGCTCAGAATCCTGGCGGCAGCGTTCTGTATGAGCTGCAACTGTCTTATGGTCTTTTTGGGAAGGCCAGTGAGGAGTCCATTACAATAATCCACCCTGCTGGTGATGAAAGCATGAACAAGTTTCTCTAAGTCTTGTCTGGAAACAAAGCATCTTATTCTTGCTATATTAGAACTATTTTTCGAACTATACATTTATCGTTATAGTTATTGTTCTTGGTATGAACGGGCCTTAATTCTGTTAAGAAACTACCAGTTATTGTCATTTTGGATGTTGGCATCCCCCTTCGTCATTCACTTTCTTTATTGAAAATTAATTTTGAAAGAAAGAAAGTCGTATATGTGTTTGATATGATGACATTGTTTTCTTGGGTTAACAAGTCCTTTAAAGGGATAGTTCACCCAAAAATGAAAATTCATCTACTCACCCTCAGGTTGTTCCAAACCTGTATGAATTTCTCTCTTATGCTGAACACAAAAGAAGATATTTTGAAGAAATATGGCAGTAACAAGCCATCAAGTTGGTTCACAATGATCGCGAAATGTGCTGCAGGTGCCACTGATGGGCGTGGAGATGTTGTCAGCGGATTTGTTTTGTGTTGTGTTGTGTTGCGTTGCATTACCATTCAAAAGTGGCGAGAGTCCCCAGTGTCTAACGTGGTTTTTAAGTGTGGCAGTCCTGAGGGAGCTGCGATGTCTGATCTGAGATGGGTTGATTTAGCGCTAAGCTGATAAAGAACGATAAAGCCTATAGGGAATGATAAGTACACTTGCTTCTTGTTGACGTAAGACTGAGGTCATTTTTAATCTCATTTTATTCTATTATCAGCTTTGATAGTGAGAGCTGAAATGACAAAGAGAGGGGCAAAAACTGATGCAGAGTTCATTTTTATTTAAACATTCATTTGACTATTTTCCTTCTTATTTGCAGTTTGTTTTAACTGAGCTGCAAAAACCAACGCAATTATAATATGATTAAAAAAACACTATTGCTGAATCCTTAAATCAATATTCACTATTTAACAATGACAATTAAAATAATATTTAATGTAATTTATATGACTATATGCAACATATTTATTCATTTTAATACATTTAAGCAATTTCACAAAAGCACTAAGTATAAAGCTAACTATAGCAGCACATTTGCAAATGTGATATTGCTTTTACACAAGAGTTCAATAAACGAGAATACTTACATTTTAGTGACAGAATTGCCAGGTACTTTATCTATTTTTGCTTCAGCAATGAAAATAGTTGAATACAAAGCCACAGGAAATGAGGAACTCACTCGAAGTTGATTCGTTCCTGAATGATTCAGCATTTTGAATTAATCATTTGAGTGAATGATTTAATGACACACTCATAAACAGTCATGTGTCGCCACCTACTGGCGACTGAAATATAATTGTATATTTACCGATATATATATTGAAATATATATTTATTTGCATTTGATTTAGCAGATGTTTTTATCAAAAACACCTTACAAATCAGAGTAACATGAAAAACTGCTTCCATAACGAATCTCAACGGATTAGCATACTACTAGATAGAATAAAAACCTACTTCACATTCTAGGCCAACACACAGCCATGTCATATGGTCTGACATGACTTGCCCCGCTGGGGTCAGCCATTCATGCCAGATAAACAATTTTTGCAGCAGACAGACATTAAGGAACAAAACACACTCCACAGTGTCCAATCCTAGGATCTGGCCCTCCACATCCAAAAAAAAAAAAAAAACAGAGCTCATTAATACACTACACCAGTATAGCTCCCACTGTTTATATGCTCTGCATAGCGAGAGAGTGGGAGAGCCGTAGGGTTAAAAACGCCGGCGTGTTGGCAGTACGGACACAGTTGACAGGCCGCAGCACTACAGAAGGAAGAGATATGGCGCATGTCCGCAGGCATGGGTCAGTCTGATGGAGGAAGCACAGATGATATCTTCTCTCTGTTCATCAGCTGTGTTCACTCCAGCAGAGCACGCTGGAGCGTGTAGCTACGCCTTTCGCTTCGCATTTCGCACCCACTGCACGCTGATGGTGCCGATAGAGTGGGTTTTTGAAAGAAACGTACTGCTAAACCCTTCTGCTTAAAGGAACAGTTCACCCAAAATGTTTGTGGAATAAAAAGATAAAAAATAATTTGGTCTGTTTGGACCATAACACAAGTCAAGGGCAATCCAAAGGGGGAATCCAACCGTCTCCATTGACTTTGCATTGTGAGAAGCTGCCTCCTTGTCATTTCTGACTTAAAACAAAAAACAAAACAATGTCTAAAAGCTGCTATGTGACAAGGTGTAAAGCAAACAAGCTAAAAAATGAGCGTTTAAGGACACAAAAGTGGATACAGGCTGGAACGAATGGGTAAATTGTGGGATCCTGACACCCAGTATGCACTAAAAATACACTACGTGTGCAGTAAACATTTTGTCACTGGTAAGTAAAATACCCACATGTCAGTTCTATATATTATATTTCTGTAAGCTAAGCTATCCCTGTCGCCGATTACGCGTAGTTCTCAGAGTAATATGTTGCATCGTGCACGTTTCGCGACAGTTTCAAAGTGAAATGTCCAGTGAGCGGCGCTAAAAGCGTGTTTAGTTTTTCTGGAACAGATTAACGTGAATATGGCAACGTCGGAGTTTGTACGTATTACTTGTCTATGGTGTCACTGCAGTTCTGAAAGATTTGTTCCATCACGGTTTAAAATAACGCACACCTACACTATACCCTAAACCTACCCGATAGTGTAAACAAAAGCAAATGCGACATAAAAACATAATTGTGGCATTTTAGCTTGTTTTTGAACTTTGAGCTCTTATATCATGACCCCTGTAATCATAATTGTTTGTGAAAACGATTAAAAGTGCTTGCTGTTTTATTGCCTCTAGTTTTCATTTCTTTTTGAAACTGCAGTGATATGTACGTATTGGTACGTATTTTGCGGTTTGCAAAAATGTTGCCACATGCACGTTTTTTCCATTGAGCCCGTGTTGCATATTCTGGCATATTTATGTAACCTGAAGATACTGTTGATGAAAATCCCCACCATTAGGGTTGATTCTTTCACAATAGTTTTAGCAAAGTCCACTTTTACAGTTCTTCATTGTAAAAGTAGGATTCTGAATATTTTCAGAAACTAATAATGTTTACTTCTTTTGCAATTACAATGTACAGGAACTAAAGCTTCCAAGCTTGAAAAATGATAGAAAAGTCACGTGAGTGAGTGGATTTTATTGATTCATGAACAAATTATATAAACTGCTTTTGTGAACTAGACTGATGATTGTTTGAAAATGACTATTCATTCACATTTTAGACACCTGCCATGAACTGTCATTTAACCATATAACAGTCGTCCAGGCCGTTTAAATGGACGGCTTGTGTTTTTCAAACGTTCTGAACCCATCTGAGGTGCTTCACATCCATTATAGATAATAAATATACCATAATCTTTCGAAAGCACTTATGATAAATACTGTGCTTTTCAGTAAAGATAATCCAGTGTCCATTTAGCAGGTTCCTCAGTATACCGACATGGCACTTTAAAGCAGTTTACTGCAAAAAAAATGGCTTTTTTGCCGGCTATGCAAACTTGGTAGACTTTAGAGAACTTGATACATTATAAATTGAGCGCACTAGCATTATTTTTGAGTGGGAGGCTCCATTAGAGGCATATGGTTCTTGTTTGTCTGAAGTTAATGCTTGTTGGATTTCCACAGCATATTTTCATTTTTGCTGTAAGTTTCTAAATCCAACTGTGTGAGCAGAGGTGATTAATGAGATGATTATTATGGGATGAAATGAACTCTTTCTTGTATTCAGAACATAAATCAAAGACAAATGGCCCAGACTTTTAGGAGACACATACATTCAAACACTCAAACAGTATGTTAAAGGTCTGGATAATTTTATCTTTAACTTTTGTAGGCTTGAATCATAGTGTTTATTTTATTTTTTCTGAATCAACATCGTTATTTAATCTTGGAGCAACATTCGTGTCAAATAAATAAAAGTAGCAATTGTCTGTAACCCCAACAGAGTCCACTGAAGTCAACATTAAAACCATTTACAATTCATTTTACTTTTGTAACATGTTGTATTTCCAAGTGAAACTGGATATTCATCAAGAAAAAATGTAGAACGGGAGTTGATTTTTTTCTTTCGGAAATAGTTTTAATCATGAAAACTAAGAGCCCTATTTTAACGATCTGAAACGCAAGTATCAAGCGCGAAACGCAAGTAACTTTGTGGGCGGGTCTTGACGCAAATCTAAAATGGGTTGGTCTGAAGTAGCTTCATTATTCATAGGTGTGGTTTGGGTGTAACGTGAAATAAACCAATCAGAGCGACATCTCACATTCCCTTTAAGAGCAGACGTGCTTGTTCCATGGCGGATTGCTATTATAACGGCGGATTTGCCAGGCGAACGCCAGGAGCGGTTCACAGCCGAGGAGACCGACGTTCTCGTCAGGGCCGTAAAAGACAGAGAAGTGACATTGGGGATGGAGAAACCCACCCAAATTAGCTTCGGTTAAACAGGCGTATAATAATTTGGGTAAATGTGTAAGCTAGATTTATGCCTATTTTTTCACATCTTCATGGACACAACAATGATTTCCCTCGTGTGTTAATATTTTTCCTTGTAATAATGTATGATTTGCAAAAATGAGAACTGCTGCTTCTGTGTAGATGCGATAAGCAAAGTGTATTCGCGTTGTGCACACGCTACATTGATTATGGCCAAGCATGCGCCCTTAAAATAGCATATAAATAACACGCGCAACGCGAACAATTCGCGAACAGTGGCAAACAATTCCGCCACTGACTTTAGACTAGGTTTTTCCTGGTCAGTGGCGGAATTGTTTGCCACTGTTCGCGAATTGTTCGCGTTGCGCGTGTTATTTATATGCTATTTTAAGGGCGCATGCTTGGCCATAATCAATGTTGCGTGTGCACAACGCGGAATTGTTTTCTAAACCTGCAAAATAGCACCAGGGAACCTTTGCGCCGGAACACGCCTCCTCTTTTCGCTGCACCGCCCCCGGGAGCGCAAGTTAATTCCCTAGTTTACCGGCGTGCGTCTGTGGAGGGAAAAGTCCGCTGTGCGCGGGTGCAAAATAGGAATGATACATGCGTTGGTGTACAAAGTCAATTGCGCTGGGTGCGAGATAGGGCCCTAAGGGTTATACACCAGAATGGAGCCAGTTGGTTGGAGCGGTGTCAGCCAAACAGGAAAGTTCAAAATCAAGTTATTATATTTTAATGAAAATAATTTTGTTATATTATACATTACATTGTCATGATTATTATCATATTTTGGGATTTTAAAACAATTTCTTAAAGTCCCCTGTGGTGAAAATCAATATTTTAATGTTGTTTATATGTCTATTTGTAACATGCTTTAAGATAAACCATGTGCAAATTCATGAGTGAACACCATTGCTGAGTATTTTCTCCTTAAAACTGCAGTGAACCAAAGACAGTCGCAAAGCGCGGTTTGAAATCGACGGTGTTTCGGACGTCACAAACTAACTTGTAACCAATCGAATCAATGTGAGATCGTCAACGAGTGGATCTCTGAGCTGGTGCGAGTGAGTGGAGGCGGGCCAATTTGCATATTCATAAAGCCGCGTATACTGAATGAGGCAAGGGTGTAGAGTTACACTCAAGCTATTTTAAGGCATGAGGAATTTTTTTTCAAGGAAAAAACATTTCAATATGTCATTTTGGTGATCAAAGATGAGTTTAAAGGGAAAAAATTATTGACTATTGGGGGACTTTAAAAATAAACTAAAACAACGTAAAATAAGACTAAGTAAATTGGGTCAATTTTTATTTAATGTTGACTTTACCTCTAAAATCACAGGGAAATGTTGGTAAACTTTTTCAATCCCAACTTCTATGTTATTATTCAAATGAGTACTCTAAGAAGCACATTTTTTAAATGATTAACCCAAACTGCACTAATTAATTCAGAGCGAATCACACTAATCCAAACTAAATTCTCATGAAAATCAAAAGTTAGAAGTTCTCAGTCCCATTTACGCAAGCAATTATGTAGTCAACACGTGACCTTAATCACTGAAATTAAACATTAGCATTCACACTCTTACCATCCCCAACGCCTTGACTTTGAATGCAGTATTTATTTCCAAATTTAATAACAGCATTCACATAAAACTGAGCCAAACCGGCGTTACACATCACATTAAAACATCGACACGTAAATGCATGAACGCCGTCTCCCTTGTCCCACCTATTAGAGTCAATTAGATCCCACAATGCAGAAGGGCTCCTGTTCATTGCTCATTAATAATGCACACAGCAAAAAAAGAGAAAAGAATGTACCTATCACATCAACGGGCTGCTGTCTGTTTGTTTAATTAATAGGACTTGCTAAGAGCCATTAAGTACCCCTGTAATGGGCATTATGAGTTTCCTCTGGCCCCCCAGACAGGTCACTAAATAGAAAGCACCTTCCATTTTGGAGTGTGTTATGACCCAGTGGTGTTCAGGCTCGATAAATTGTGCCAGAACTAGTCCCTCGGGTTGTTTAATGTTAAAACTACAGGGTTACAAGGAGGAAACACAGCTACATGTCTACAAAGAGCTTTCAGTTTTTTCTGAAAAAGGCAATATCAGGAAGACCTAAGAGAAAGTTATACTATAGTGTATGTACATTTATATGTAATATTTAAATATGTTAATATAAAATAAATTCTTAGAACTGTAATTTTATTTTATTTTTTTGTATTTTTTGACCTACCAAATGTGGTTGTTTGCAAAAAGTACGAGTCATTCGCAAAACCACTAGGAAGTGTAAAACTGAGGTGAAAATTCACTCTGCAATCTGTGTTTCCCACCCACTTGTCTCGGCCTCCATCTAAACCAACGGCGTACGAGGCGAGCAGCATTTGGGCCTTTTTGTGCACTAAAAACAGGTATTAAACACTCCAACTGCTGTTTTTTGCAAGTGGCTCTATTCGCTTTAACTGCTGACTTGACGGCTCAGGGCACTGAGAGCTCTTTCTATCATCTTTACCTCCCCGTTGAGTGACAGCGCAGCATGACTCCTAAAAAAGATGGCAAACTATGGTTGAATACTTTTCCAGCATGCCCAGGTGCTGGTTGTCAATCTTTTAAGTATTTTAGACAGTTATACATTCAAATTTCACTTTACAAGAATCCTATACTCTTCTGAAAAGACTAGCTTAAGAATGGATATTAAATCTGGCTTTTGCATTTTTTGTGAAAGGATGTGTTTTTCCAAACAGAGTTGTGCGCCCATTCAGTTCCTAAATTTGAATTGAAGTAGTGAATACAATACAGAATTTTTATTTAAATTTGAATGTGAGGAAGTAGAATAAGAATAAAATTCAAATAAATTATTATAACTGTAATTTTTAACTAGAAAAGCTAATTATATACGATGGATGGATGGATGGATAGTTAGAGAAGTTTTTTAAATCAAGTATTCAGTGGAGACCATGGTCACTTTACACAGTGATGTAGGGGTCTTCTTTGAGAACTACCACTGGTCAGCAGGTTACCTGAAGCACTGCATGGGTCGACCTCATGGGCAGCAAAGCCTGCTGACTTATCATTCAGACACATCACAATCACTTTCTTACAGGCCAAGTGCTAGAGACGTTCACCCACTGCTCCTGGTAGGTGGTACCCAGCGGGGAAATGCTGTTGTTGTTTCAATCTTTACTAACAAATTCCCTCTATCCTTCAGTCTTTTTTTCATTGAGGCCCTCTCTTTTTCCTTATGACTGCATAAGGGGATTTCTGTAAGGCTCTAGCCTAAGGAAGTTTTTCAGTTTTTTTTTTTCTTTTTTTTCTGACTGTTCTTTTCTCTTGGTGTTCTTCTTGGTATCGTAGTAGTTACTTTTATCCCAAGTGGCTTAAAGGTAGACAATGTAACAATGTAACAAGTCAATGCATCATCAATTCTTCTTCCAAAACACGTTTTTGTCTTACCCTGATTCACTATGGTAAGCCTATTATAAGTGTTTATATTTTAGACCTGAAGGGATGGTTTTTGTAGCCAGGAAATACAGACCTAAATCTGAAAGATGAATGGTCTGGCATTGACTAATGAAAATCATCCAGCTTGAGGGCCGGCACCAAGCATGCATTTGAAAATCTCACTCCACGCAGTTGGATAGCACTACGACCAATCACAACAAGCCCCATACTCTTAGCTACCAGCGGAGCTAACTGGTAGATTAAACTCTTGTTGTATCCGGTCGGCAAAACAGCAAAAACGTCCTTCTTGCAAAGGAAGGATTCGAGCACTGTCTTCTGTTCCTCTTTTAGATAAAAAGCCAAGTCTAACTCGTTCATTGTAGCGGCCAAAGCCGTTTCGAACAACTGGTGGTCATCCATAGCCATCTTGCAATGTTTACTAATGACTTCGATGTTTAGCTCGTCTCTGGCCCGCCTATATCAGATAACCCGATGTGATTGGTGCAGCTCGGATACAAGTGCATTTTTAATGAGCATCAACACCAGAGTAAACTCGCTGAGCAAATTCAACTTGTGCTCTCGCGAGAAGAACTCTGGATTTCCAGGGCATGGTTTTTGCAGGAAATTGCATACATACGTCACTCGCCTGTGCGTGTGTATCTCGTCATCTGTAAATAGAGAAAACTTGATGTTTGTATGGTGTGGCATAGGTTAGAACGCACGAACGAGTGAGAACAGTTGACATGGATCACAGTAAATCTCGAACCTCCAGGAAATCACCAGTTTTAAAAAAAATATATATCTTGTAATAAAACAAGAATCAACATTGGCTTTTTTGGAGATGGTGAAAACTAAGGGATTTGAAATGTAAAAGCGACACGGAGATGGTATTTTTACTACTCAACAGATGAGTAAGGTATGTTATTTGAACAGATAAATTGCTATATGTAGCTCTCTAACAGAGTACATTGTAAAACATGATCTATTGTGAAGGGTCATTTCATTATGGTTGTTGTATCACAGTGCTGAAAATGTATGGGAGTTATAAAGGAAGTACTGTGTCTATTAATGGGAAAAGCCACAGTGATGTCTTCAGCTAGTCAGCTTGAGATCCTTTCCATCTAAACACAGGTGCAGAAAACCATATTTATCCGCAGAGTCATGCAGATCCAAAGCACAACCAAAACAATGTTCTTCCGCAAAATGCATGCAGTTAACTGCTAGATGGTCAAAAGTTACATAGTGTACCTTTTAAGTTGCAAACAAAGTACACATTTGATCAATTCATGCATTCTCTGGGGATCGAACTCATGAGCTTGGCATTTCTGCAGTAGCATTATGCTGTACTGTTTGAGCTACAGGACTGTTTACAGCCATGGGGAAGAGGTATTGAGGCCCAAACAGTACAGCAACACCCACAAAGTGTGCAAAGGAGCAGTTGGAAAGGACAATGAAAATACTTTGGAGAGATAAAGGAAATACAGTATTATTTATATGCCAGCTACTAAATTCGCCAACCTCCATGAGGTATAATCTCCAGACCAATTCAGCTGCTAGTCATTGATAGTAACCATTACAAAGACGTGTATTCGTTGGTTTATTGGGGAAGGTTTGACAAGGACAATGACAGAGTGACTAGTTCCTTCAAAAGTGGCAAAAGAACAGAAGTAAGGCTTTATTTTTATAGCATTTTATTTTTAACAGGCTCTTACTGGCCTACGTTACACTAACCCCCCCAAACCTCACTCCCATCCGGGTCACTGCACCAAAAGTAACCGGTCTTACTCGACTCACTCCGAGCGGGATTCGAAACGTATATATATATATATATATATATATACACTGTATATTACACACACTGACATTCAAAACTTCTTGGTCGTTTAGATTTTTGTAATGTTTTTGTCTCTTATGCCCACCAATGCTAATAATAGGCCTACTACTAATAATATTGTGACATATTATTACTGTATATTTTACAATACACATTTAAATATCATTAATAGCTACATTTCCAGCAACCATTACTCTTGTCTTCTTTCACATTATCCTTCAGAACTCATTCTAAGAAACATATATTATTATTATCAATGTTGAAAACAGATGTGCTGTGTTGAAAATAACAGAATTTATTTGAAAGATCATTTTTTTGTTTAATTTTAATCATATGTAAACTTCAGAGTGGTTGACTGAAATGAAAACAGTGTCTGCATGAAGCAAAGATGGCATGATCTTGGACGTGTACCTCCAGGGCTAATGTGCCAGTGGAGGTAAATGGGAATGCTAATGGACAGCTCCTGTCTCCAGGTATATTAGACATCCTCGGAGTGATTCTTTCCTTCATTGCCCTCAGCATACGCCCAACAGTCTGTCCGGAACCACTAAAAAGAAATGAAATAAAACAACAGACATGCAACAAACTCAAGACAAATATAATAATAACAACAGTGTTGACAACATACTAATCCCTAATAGCCAAAGGCTGTGCATTAGTTTTCCATTTTAGAAATCTAAAGTTGGGCTTTAAGATCCCAATAATGGAAGCAGAATAAATAAAACCATTGAAACACCCAAAGACAGAGACAGTCTGCACAAAGAACACATCAATTATCTATTACGTGTGTGTTAAAGACTCGCCACAATTGCCTCCCTGCACTATAGATTTCTCCAAAATGCAATGGGATGGGTAACCTTAGGAGCCAAACAGTATTTTATCTGCTGACCCATCAGTAACACATTTTTAATGGAATTATGCCGCATCCTTTGCTATTAATTCCTACCCGGGCTGAGTTATCCTGCTCGACTAATGTCTTTTTACCACTAAATTCCCTGAGCATCAGCACCTTGGGCCTAATCAGCCCATTATCTTGTTCTTCTGATGACTTCACTGGATACTTTGAGGGCTCTCGGGCTGCTTTTCCAGGGTGCCAGTGGTTTCAAATGTTCCTGGGCTTAGCATTCCGTGCATTTGTGGTTGTTTTATGGCTTTTCTCTGAGACTGAGGCTCCATGGGAGATGTTTTGGGAGGTGGCTTCGGAGCGCTACTGTCTGGGTGCTAATGTTCCTGTGTGGGCAGTTACAAAATTGCCATGTTACCCCTGTCACAGAAACAATTAGGGCCGTATTTATGGCGGGTGAATGGCGTGGGTTTGTAATGGACCGCTTCTGTAGAGGAAGCGCTGTATAAATCACCCGGTTGTCCAGGAGTCGCTCTGCTCTTCAATAAACCAAGTTCAAAGCCGCTACACCAAATGCTAAAATGGTTATTGTAAATTAGAGTTATGAGATTTTGATATCCATCTTGCAAATGCATTAAAATTAATTGTAACGTGGCTGTCAGGGTCAAAGAGATGTATTAATGCATGATCCTGTATTCACAGGAAAGCTTCCTTAATGCTTTCAAACTGCCCTGTGGGTTTGTATTTCATGCACACTGCAAAGTTGAATTAGTAAAAATTACATTTAAATTAGAGTGTGTTATATATATATATAAAAAAAAAAAAAGCTATGGAAACTAACTAAAACACAGGAAACTAAACTCGACGTAACACATTACCCAGATAATCCCTTACAGTGAAATTATATTACAATTGAAATAGCTAACAAGTAACATTTTTCTTTGTGAATATATTTTCAAATGTATTTTTTTTTATGCAAAGCCAAATTTTCAGCATCATTACTCCAGTCTTCAGTGTCACATGATCCTTCAGAAATAATTATTCTTCTTCATTTCTTATCAACATTGAAAACAGTTGTGCTGCTTAATTTTATTGTGGAAATGTGGAAACCATGATACTGTCACTTTTGAGCAATTTAATGCATCCTTGCTGAATCAAAGTAGTAATTTCTTTTTTATTATTGAATCTTTCTGACCCCAAACTTTTGAGTGTGTATAAAAAAATAGTGGGTTTGATTTTGCAACTAAAACTTTAATTTGCCAACTAAAATGATATGTCATTTTAAAATGACTGGAATTGAAATATTGACTCAATTTAAAGTATTGTTTTACTGTAATAAAAATATAAAATCTATGACTAAATCAAATTTTATTAATTCATTAACACTGCAGTTCAAAGCTAATTTAATTGGTAATTGAACTAGTCATTTTAAACTAGTAACTCTACAATAAATACAGTATTTGTTTGTTACAGTATTTATTGATCTTTGTTCAGGTTATTTAATGCAAATAGCTCAGGTTCATTAAATAGAAACATACATAATATATTAAATGTTGAAATTAAGGTTACGTGCTTTAGAAATATTTTTCATGGTTAGTTCATGTTAACTAATGTAATTAACTAATGTTAACAAATAAAAACAACTTATTGCAAAGTGTTAAACTCTATTCTATCACAATATCTCAGTCTTTGCTGTGAAAGGTTAGCAGTCAGGCTGCATGGCCTGTTTTACAAGACTGATAGGAGTCCAAGTCTTTCAGAGAGGGAAGAAATGGATTTGGTCAAATGAACTCAAAAAATTAAACGAGTTGCCAAAATGAAGGCATTTCTGTGCATGCTGCTGATGAAGAACAACTTCTCGTGCTTACTGCTTCATGCTATTTGATAAATAACACCTTGATCTTTGTCATAAAGATGACACTGGCCGGTGTGTTGCCAGGTAACACAGCTTCCAGAGTTGATTTAATAACTGTGAATGGTGAGCGTGAATGTTCATTGGTGGAAATAAACCAAGAAAGTAGCAGACTGCTTTCTGTGAAGTTATTTCGTTTTGATTGAAATACCAAGCGCTAACTATTTGTAACTATTAAATAAATAAAAACAAGATTAAAAATGCCACGAATTTGAATCTATGTACAGCATTTATTTATTTCTTTTCCTGAAACGACATGATGTAGACTATGGCGAGCAATCGAAAATTAATTTCCTCCTCCTACAAATTATAATTAGCAGATTGGAATGAGAATATTTCATGCAAATTATGAACAAAAGCGTCAACCGATGTCAAACAAGCACAAGCTGAGCCTGGTTCCCTCGGCGCAATGCCTGTTAAATAATTCTCACAAATATTTAGCTTGTTTATTTGTTAATTCTGCTTCGCCAAATGATTTTGTGTCTGCGTATAAGCATTCAGCTGCAATGGAAATCATTCTGTTCCATATTAATAGAGTGAAGAGGAGAGCAGAGAGCCCTTCTTATCTTATGGTGCCCCCCTTAAACATAATCACCACACACACACACACACACACACACATATTTCATCAGCTATGTAATCTACTTTCAATTTCACCAGCACACTCACTTACAGCCTGACATCACACACACACACACACAAACAACAAGTGTGTGCTGTTTTCCAGTCATGTACTACAGCCGCAATATCATCTCCTTAGCAAACCCGATCTCTCCATCCAGGTGAAAAGGGAAGGAAACATAAACAGCACATCTCTTCCCCATCTCGATGCAGGTTAGACTGCTTCAGACCAGTAATGAGATCACATCTGTCTGTGCTGTAGATCAGCTGGACCATATTTTAGGTCGTTCTTAGGATGCGTTTTGCAAGCTGGTGTCAGAGCTGCTGTTTCTTTTCCGATCCATCTTGCTCGTTTGCGCAGTGTGTCAGAAGGTAAAGAGGAACAGGCCTGCAGTTTGTCAGTCACAACAACCATAATGACTTCACCTTGAGCTAACTGTACATCTACACTTTTTTTGGTACAGTAAGGTAAATTCGTTAACATTAGGCATTTTGAATGAAATATGATTCTTTTTACAGAATTTAGTAATGAAGTTTATTTTTTATTCATAAATTTACAATATATATTTATATTTTGTATATTTATATGTATTATTTATGTATAATTAGATACTTATAATTGAACTGAATACGTACAAATTAACAATTAATAAAAAAGGATTGTTCATTGTTATTTAATGATACTTAATCCATTAAATAATGCAACTACAATTTTTACATACTAAAATATGTGTATATGAATAATTAGATATAATTATATTCATATAATTAAATTGAAATGTTATAAATCTATTATAATATGTACAAATTAACAATAAATTATGTAAAAGTATTATTGATTGTAAGCTGATGATACTTAATGCATTAAATAATGCAACTACAATTTATATTAGATACAATTACATATAATTGAATTGAAATGTTTAAAAATTAAATAGGTACAAATTCTAATATAAAAAACCAATAAATCAATTATGTTGTTGTTTATTGTTACTTCATACTTGTGCTAATTTTTTTATATAATAATTAATACATGTTAATAACGTAAATTATCTAATAATATTTATTTTACTTACATATATTGTGTATTTATATTTAGTAATTATTAAAAATAATTACATAATTACATTTGAAATGTAAAAAATATATTTAAAATAATATGTACAAATTATATTGTTCATTTTACACTGTAAAAAATTTCTAACCCTCCCAAATCAAAAATTTCAAGTGACCGATAACATCAAAATTTTTCTATTGGCCCAAGTGAAATTCTTGTTGCAATAGTCTGTTAACATTGGCTCAATGAGAAATAATACGTCAGACTAATTGAAAAATTTAGATGTTATCGGTCACATGAAATTTTTGACTTGGGGATGTAATTTTTTTTTACAGTGTAGTTCATGATGCTAAATGCATTAAATTATTGTAAAGTGTTACGATGTTTTATATAATAATATAGGATGTATAACAATACAATAATTTCCCTAAAATTATTGTCATAAGAGTTTGCCAATACAGTATATTGATGAGTTGTTTGTGACAAACGTCATCATCCAGACTAAATTGCTTGTAGAACAAAAACATCTTGCTCTGTTTTGACTTAGCAACACCCTAGCAACAACATAGATCCACATTAGCAAAAAACATAATCTTTCTGAACTGTTCTAACCAAATCCAAGCTATCACAGTTTTACTGTAGAAACAATAACTGTAATTTTTGCAGAAACAAGTTTGTCTGTAAGGAGTATCTCTAAAACCAGCTAAACAATGATCAAGGGTTGTTTGCAAGGGTCACTCGTCACAAATAGGAGCGTATTGAGGGTCTGTACAGTGAGGTTTGTCGAAAGCTGGTCTTAAAAGGCATACAAAAGCCTGCGCACATATATCATGTTGCGTGGAGCTGCAAGAGGTAAATAATTTATCTGGAGATTTATATGGAAAGGTGAAGAAATGTCCCTCTAATGGGTTTAATATAGCTGGCTCCAGGCTTCATCCATCACTATGGGACTGTGCTGATGCCGCGCTGATTTCTCTTTCTTTCCACTTTCTCTCTCTCCTCCTTCTTTTTCCATGGCCTCCATGATGGCCACTGTTTAACCCTGATCCAGGCAGTCCATCGCACATCCTTTGTCTTAATTACTGTCTCCTGGGGCCTATTTTTCTCCTTTCCTACTCTTCCATCCGTAACCCGTTCCATCGCATGTGTATCTGTTGGTTATTTTCTTACATTGTTTTTCTCCTTCTTCAAGTCTAGATTTCATCCGTGGTTTGGATGTGATTTATCCACTATTGGAGGTTGAGGAGGTCAAGATGGTTTGTTGCCTCGCTTGTCAACACGCTTTCATTGAACATGCTAAGATTTACACAAACACCTTTCACAAGTCCACAAAAACACACTTCCAAAATCAACACAAACGCCACCGTATTTCTCTTTCTATCTCTTCCAAGGGCCCGAAATTAACATTCGCATTTAATTTTAACATTTACTTCAAAAAAGTGTGTGTGTGTGTGTGTGTGTGTGTGTGTCTTTCTGGTTTGTGCAATATTCCCCCAGTATCAGCACTGGAACCGTTTCACCATTTGTATCACTCCGCTTGTGGCGACTGTCAAATCCACCATATTTTCTTAAATACTACTGTTGTTGTGTCACAAAATGTAGTTTTAAGAGTTTTTTAGGCAAGAATGTAGTTATTTAGACCTCAAATATGTGACTCATAAACATAAAGCGCCTATTTTACAATTTGTTTAGACATTTTCGCAGATGCGTCGTCGGCCGTTTAACGTTCGTGTACATGAATGATTTCCGAAAGATCATGTGACACTGAAGACTGGAGTAATGATGCTGAAAATTCTGCATATTTTAAAATATATTAAAATAGAAAACAGTCATTTAAAATCGTAATACTATTTCACAATATTTTAGTTTTTACTGTATTATTGATCAAATAAATGCAGCCTTGGTGAGAATAAGAGATTTCTTTCAAAAATCAAAGTCTCATCAAGCCCAAACTTTTTTTACCATAGTGTATATACAGTATGTAGGGCCAATTTTGGTTTCAAGTTGACTTTTAAACAGGAAAAACAGGCATAAATAAGCATGGACTCATAATGGCGGCGAATCCTGTGGCTAAAGACTATGAGGCAGTCAAGCTTTACACCACCTTTCTAGTGCGCTTCACTGTTGTGGAGATGAAACTGTCAATGTACCTCTCTGTAATTGCTGTGATTATGGTGTTTCTGCCTCATGTGAAATTATACATCTACAACAGGGTACATCTAGAATTTGCTGACAATTTTCAGGTGACTGAACGACTGAAGTCATTATGCACTCACTCAAGCTGAAAGAATATATTACACACATTTAGTTATTCCTGCACTTTCTGAATGACAATTCAAACGGAGTCTGAGCAATGGATCGCCTAAGCGAAATTAAACATTTGACATCGAATGTCATACAGTAATTCAGTGTTTTCATCTTTCCCTCCGAACCGACGATGACAGCTGTAACTGCAGGAACCGACCGCTTGACGTGCCTCAAAAAGTGAAATGTGAAAACTGCATCTGCGCGTTTGGCTTTATCAAATCAAAAGACATTTACGGAGTGGGTGAAATAAAACGGGGCATGAGGGAAAATGAATCATGGCTTGGGCTCAGTTTACTCGCAGCAGATAACGTATCACCATCTGGGGCATCAACTGTGATTTGCCATCTGTGAAGGTACAACAGGTCATGACCAAGAGTCTTCGAGAGACCAGGAGGACGGATAGTTTGCGCTGAGAGACCGGTCAGTCTTTTATTACAGTGCATCGATACTGTCAGGTCTGAGTGAGATTTCAACCCAAGCTGCTTTCATTTTGATATAATTACATTGGGAAATTTATAGCATTACTCATACTTTCCATGACGCATTTTCATATTTGCGAAAGTGTTGCGAGTCCTTCTGGAGATGGATTAATGTATGTAGTAATGGAACATCATAAATGCAAAACTATATATTTCTTATAATGTTGGGTTGACTAAAATGGGAAGAAATCTAAAATCTATCTATCTACCAATCTATTTATCTATAGTATAATGATACTAAAATAAACCTGTCTATATATATATATATATATATATATATATATATATATACACACTCATCTAAAGGATGATTAGGAACACCTGTTCAATTTCTCATTAATGCAATTATCTAATCAACCAATCACATGGCAGTTGCTTCAATGCATTTAGGGGTGTGGTCCTGGTCAAGACAATCTTCTGAACTCCAAACTGAATGTCAGAATGGGAAAGAAAGGTGATTTAAGCAATTTTGAGCGTGGCATGGTTGTTGGTGCCAGACGGGCCGGTCTGAGTATTTCACAATCTGCTCAGTTACTGGGATTTTCACGCACAACCATTTCTAGGGTTTACAAAGAATGGTGTGAAAAGGGAAAAACATCCAGTATGCGGCAGTCCTGTGGGCGAAAATGCCTTGTTGATGCTAGAGGTCAGAGGAGAATGGGCCGACTGATTCAAGCTGATAGAAGAGCAACTTTGACTGAAATAACCACTCGTTACAACCGAGGTATGCAGCAAAGCATTTGTGAAGCCACAACACGCACAACCTTGAGGCGGATGGGCTACAACAGCAGAAGACCCCACCGGGTACCACTCATCTCCACTACAAATAGGAAAAAGAGGCTACAATTTGCACGAGCTCACCAAAATTGGACAGTTGAAGACTGGAAAAATGTTGCCTGGTCTGATGAGTCTCGATTTCTGTTGAGACATTCAGATGGTAGAGTCAGAATTTGGCGTAAACAGAATGAGAACATGGATCCATCATGCCTTGTTACCACTGTGCAGGCTGGTGGTGGTGTAATGGTGTGGGGGATGTTTTCTTGGCACACTTTAGGCCCCTTAGTGCCAATTGGGCATCGTTTAAATGCCACGGCCTACCTGAGCATTGTTTCTGACCATGTCCATCCCTTTATGACCACCATGTACCCATCCTCTGAGGGCTACTTCCAGCAGGATAATGCAGATGAAAGCAGGCAGCAGAACGTTTTGTCCATGGCGTCTCCAGACTCTGTCACGTCTGTCACATGTGCTCAGTGTGAACCTGCTTTCATCTGTGAAGAGCACAGGGCGCCAGTGGCGAATTTGCCAATCTTGGTGTTCTATGGCAAATGCCAAGCGTCCTGCACGGTGTTGGGCTGTAAGCACAACCCCCACCTGTGGACGTCGGGCCCTCATACCACCCTCATGGAGTCTGTTTCTGACCGTTTGAGCAGACACATGCACATTTGTGGCCTACTGGAGGTCATTTTGCAGGGCTCTGGCAGTGTTCCTCCTGCTCCTCCTTGCACAAAGGCGGAGGTAGCGGTCCTGCTGCTGGGTTGTTGCCCTCCTACGGCTTCCTCCACGTCTCCTGATGTACTGGCCTGTCTCCTGGTAGCGCCTCCATGCTCTGGACACTATCCTGACAGACACAGCAAACCTTCTTGCCACAGCTCGCATTGATGTGCCATCCTGGATGAGCTGCACTACCTGAGCCACTTGTGTGAGTTGTAGACTCCGTCTCATGCTACCACTAGAGTGAAAGCACCGCCAGCATTCAAAAGTGACCAAAACATCAGCCAGAAAGCATAGGAACTGAGAAGTGGTCTGTGGTCACCACCTGCAGAACCACTCCTTTATTGGGGGTGTCTTGCTAATTGCCTATAATTTCCACCGGTCGTCTATTCCATTCGCACAACAGCATGTGAAATTGATTGTCAATCAGTGTTGCTTCCTAAGTGGACAGTTTGATTTCACAGAAGTGTGATTGACTTGGAGTTACATTGTGTTGTTTAAGTGTTCCCTTAATTTTTTTGAGCAGTGTGTATATATATATATACACACAGACACAGAGATTGATTATCATTATACTATATATCGAGAAACTGATGTAGTTTTTATTATTATTTTGCATTTGTTTGTTTTTTCATTTTCATTTTAATGTTAAAGTTTTTATTAATTTTGTTGTGTTTGTCACTTTTATTAGTTTTCGTTTTTTTAAATATGCCTTTATTCTTTTATAATTGTTTATTTAATTTTTACTTTAGTATCAAGTTAAACTAAATGAATATGAGAATGACTTAATAATATTAGTTTAAGTTTTTAATATTTTATTTTATTTAAATTAATGAATATGTTTTTGTGACTCTTATTTTATTATATTTTTAATTATAACAAAGACCGTGGATCACACAAACACACACATGCACACACGTGTAGGTGTGTGTGTGTGTGTGTGTGTGTGTGTGTGTGTGTGCGAGAGAGAGAGAGAGAGAGAGGGAGAGAGAGAGAGAGATACTAATCACAGAAAAACTAAACAGAAAAAAAAATCATATAAAAAGTACGAATTTGCCAGATGAAAATACAAAATCTCATCAAAGACTCTTGAGCAATTGTGTAAACAGTTTATTTAATCATTAATCAGAAATACAGACCACTGAGCCAAGAAGCAGCAAGATTGTCCCTTTACTTTTCTGTGTGTATTATTAATTCCGCTTTGCCACTGTGTTCCTAATGAGATTTCAGCAGCAGAGGTCTTCAGAAAGAGATTCTGTGATTCAAAATTAAAATGACTGGTTTGAAAGGGAAATTCTAAAGGCCCCCCAACCATAAGCCTCTGCCCTCCCACACGGCCACACTGGTTCATCCGCCTTCAAAGACACCACTGAAATCAAGGAACCATACTTTGCCCCCAAAGCTTGAGGTACATTGCCGAGCTATTAAATTTTAAGACATCCGCACAAAGATGGGATAGCTTTTCACCTCATTATATTAAGCACTATGACAAATTCAGACTGCATTTTGCCAATTATGTGAAGTCAATTATGTGAAGTCAAGTCAGTCAAATGAATGCATGTATTCATTCATTTTTAAACATTCAACATAGATTCTTATCATCAACCTAAAATGTTAAAAATTATATAAATAAATTGTTAAATGGCTGTAAATATAGTATTATATTTTATTATTATATTTATATTTTTTATATAACATGGCAGCATATAATGATAGCAGGTCTCAATGTATTATAATTTATATAATATTTTTAAAAAACATTATATTAATTATAATAACCTAACATGCTGTTTATTAAAAAAAAAAAAAAAAAAAGCATTTTTTTTTTATGTGTCTGGTCAAAATGTATAATCAAAAACAGTATAATTTTGGTAAACATTTAAGTGAGATGCTTGTGATTCTTGTGAGATAAACACTCAGCATACAAAGCTCAACAATTCCGATAATCAAACTAAATTTTAGATAATAATGCACCTGGACATTACAATAAAAGTCAGAAGTAACACCAAAAATAAAACTGGGAAAGCTGGGAAACAAAGCTCTGGCATCGA
Source organism: Rutilus rutilus (assembly GCF_951802725.1). Taxonomy (NCBI): domain Eukaryota; kingdom Metazoa; phylum Chordata; class Actinopteri; order Cypriniformes; family Leuciscidae; genus Rutilus; species Rutilus rutilus. The sequence continues at coordinate 10,781,386 of NC_140233.1, forward strand.
TGTTCGTGATGTTTAAAAAATATCTCAAATGGTTACTGGTGAGGACCGGCTGGCGCCTTCTCACCGAACATTTACTATTGAGGATAGCAGTTGTTCCATGTAGAACTGAACAAATACAATCCTCATGAATATTTCAAAACTATATCTTCAGGTACCTTTCGGACCATTAATACATGTGGTCAAAAGGGGGCTTTTTATTCCTATATTCAAGAGGATAAAATCCATTCCAGGGTTTAGAGTCCAGGAAAAACTGCCACTGTTAATATACAACACTGTCTGGAGTCAGATTTCATCCTGTGCACAGCGAATATCAACATATATATACAATCATTAACCACCTGTTGTTATGGTTATTATGTAAACATGGCTTGCAACATGCAATTTCTATGTCTGCCTGCTACATTTGTGAAACGTACAAATAGAATTAGCTATTGAGTAGCTAGCGTTGTGAAGGGGGTGGATTGGAATCCACTGCTGCTTCAATGTATATGTAAAGAGTGATTATTATCAAGGTATTAATCAATATTTTTCCTTCTAAATATCACATGAGTTGAATGACATCTCTAGGCTTGTGAGATTTGACTTTGTTATAGAAGTTACCAGTGTGATCACTGAAATGTTCTTTTCATGTATTCTCTAATGTCTGTATTTGATATCTGAATGCAGTAACAGTGCTTGCTCATTCAGCCCGGCTTCCAGAAATGAAATATGGAAAGATGTTATGTTTGAGAAAGCTCTTCAACATGTGTCAATACATACATCTGTTTTTCTAGGGTACCCTGACGACTATAAGTCACAGGGGTCATTGAAGTCTATAGTTTAAGGGACTATTTCTCAGTTAAAGCCTTACTTTCCAGTTAAACTAAAGTGTAGCTTTCCTTGAGAGAAAGAGCGCATTATCTTGATGTTTTGAGACGAGACTCCTGTTTATAGTTAGAGCCTGGCCAAATCCAACCTTGGAAAAGATGTGTGTCGGTGTGTGTGTTATTCTTCTTGGTTACGGGTTAAGGAACCACTGGCATTATTGGAGATTGACTGAGTTGTTGTTCGGGACATGTTGGCGCCCAGCAACCCAAATCTGCGACCTGGAAGGTCACGACGTGCCTGACTTCAGGGTCCGAGTGTCAGCCGCATAATCAATGGAGATATGCTTCAGTCTATCTGTATATGTGTGGAAAATTACTATGTTTATCTATTTCTTAGCCAATCAGAAACTGCCACCTGAAGCAAGGACGTAGCTTAGACCTTGGTGAAGGGTATAATATCTGTGATCTTTGTAGCTGTAAGCGGGGCGGCCTACAAACTCCTGTGTGAGTCTTGAAGCTGACTTCTGCTGATGAAACTGCAAACTATCTTCAGTAAAACTTTTCTTAAAGGGATACTTCACCTCTGGGAAGATGAATGTGTATTTAAAATAGGTCATTTAAGTAGAAGAAATGTGAAGAAATTTTTGAATTTGGAGCTTTCTAGACAGAAAATGTATTTTTGGCTTATGTGGATGAAAGACAACAACTCCCAGAATGCACTTGCTTCGCTGCCTTAGGAGGCCACACCTACCGGTAAGAGTGCGCAGTTGTTGAAAACAACAAAGCTAGCCTACGTGATGAGTTTGCAAGGGATAGAGATCGTCCAAAATGTCCGGGATTCGGCTTTTGCGTTCTACAGTCGCCATTCATCATGTTTACTGTGGCGAGCAGGACGAGGCTGACGGCCGCGGGAGAACGGCGCGAGGCCGGTGGCGTCATTACTGAGACGCGCCGGGTCTCGCATCTCTCACGGAGGAGCGGGAATTTTTCTTAGCAATGGTAAAACGCACATCAACCGATCACTTGTTTAGCGTTCATGTAAACACTACATTCAAATTCACCAATCGGAATGAATTCAGTTAGATTGAAAGGTGTGCATGTAAACAAGGAATAGCGACCGCAGAAAGCAAAAGCTGAATCCCGGACATTTTGAACGATCAAGTCCGGGAAAAGGAGGATGGTTACTTACTCAGCTTTCTCCTACTATTCAGCTTTCTCCACAGAACAAGAGCTTGCTAGCTTAGCTTCCAAAGAAAGGCTGACTGTGTGTACATTCTGTGAGTGAGATCCCACCCTGTATGGGCGGGCTGAAAACATGCGGAACAACGCCATCTACTGCCTGTAGTCTTTAGCCTCTGTCCAGAAAATCCTCCGATGACGCAAAATGACGATTTTTGCGTCATCGGAGGATTTTTTTCAGACAAAAAATACATAAATCTCTTGTCTCAGGGTCATATGAGGGTGGAAAGCATGGTAATTCGAAAATACTACAGGTTTTCTACTAATACAAAGCTTAATGCTAAATCCTGAAGTAACCCTTTAAATTTATTATAATTCTGACTCCTGGTCACACACAAACATTGATCACTATTAATATTGCTCATACACTCTTAAAAGAACCATTCTGGGTTCCCCAAAGAACTTTTCAGTGAACAGTTCTTAAAAGATATTTTTCTTCTTTCTTCTTTTTCCTTCATAATCTGATGAATTGAAAGATTCCAATGATATTAAAAGTTCTTAATAGAACCATCGATACCAATGAACCTTTATTTTTAAGAGTGTACAAGAGTTAGGAAACCTCTTTATCCTTTTTTTCCACATCAGAAACAACAGAGATGAGCATATGAAAAATACAACAAAAGAGTCTGATGAATGTAAATGAATAAATTAAAAATAATTGGCTACTAAAAATAAGGATTAATTGCTAGGAACACTATACAGCATGACATTTTTACTTTCTGACATTATCACGTAAGCATCATGTTGATGTAATAATTGATGGATAAAACAGCTGACAGATCTGCGAACGTTTTTAGCCTCGGCATGATGGGAATTTGGAGGCCTTTTCGTCGTTATTATGCCCTCAGATATAACACAGGGTTATTTTATGCTTGTCTCTAATAGTAGTGATAATAATAAAGGAATCCAGGAAGGAATCCAGTCAAGAAAAGGTTCTCAGCCCAGAGGGCAGTGTGCCATGAAATGAAGGAGCGAGAGCACATCATTTATGCCGGTAGGGGAACGTATGGTTAACATCAAAAATATTATTTACTTTGAAGTGTAATGACCCGGGTCCACACACGCCGGCCTCTCGCGCTGAGGAGAGAAAGGGCTCTTCCTAATTTAAGTGAGGGGTGGGCCAAGGATACATCATGTCTGTTTTATCTACGCTTGACTGGTTTGGTCTTAATGACATGAAGTCTTCATAATGAAGCACCTCCAGATGAGAGACTGCATGCACTCGGTAACAACAAAGTCATTTTTGCCACTTGTTTTTTGCACATTAACATTTAAAGCCTGAAAAATCGGAACATTTTTCAATAAAATCAGTGGAGAAAAATGCAATAAATGTCCACAAAAGGGAGTAGAAACACATTAACCTTATCAGCCTGGCTCACGAATGCTAATAAGATGACATCATGTTTTTCTCCAATAGTCGTAACCAAACACCTATATTAATATCGAATGCCGGCTACATTCTTCTCACTGTGACCAAACCTTAACATTTCCCTTAACTTTTTTCGAAATTCAGAAACTGCATTGCTGGAATTAAAATGGTAGGAAAATAAAATTTGATCGAACACATTATTGTACACTTCCAGGAGACTTTATAAGAGACTTTAGCCGGTATAAATTTGATGGGAAAAGCAAGAAAAAGAGTTACTCGTTGTCTCAAATAGGAAGGCTTTTAAAAGCAATACTGGCTGTACTACAAATATATACTGTATTTATTTATTTTTTTTTATTTTTTTTTGAGGTTCATTTTTAGTTTTACAAACATTTGCCAATGTTACTGAAGCTATTTTACGCACTTAATCAACAAATAAAAATCTCATTGTAAAAAATAGTCCATCGTTAAAACAATGCATACTAGCCTACTGAGGGTTAAAATATAATTATTGTTCAAAAGCGGGATATGAACAAGTAATATGTCTTTGCTAACTGGTTTTATAGCCATTCTGCTGTATATCAAATGTCTACGTACACAGCACACACAAAACTTGAGATGCTTTGAAGCCCAATTTACTGTACAATTTAGCCACTTGAGGGTTGCTAGCAATGTTAGCTTTTGAACTAAACCACTGCCTTTTATTTCATTGAGCCCCGAGGCAGCAAATCATCGTCACTAGCCTGAAATCCACAGCGAGCACATTTAAGCACATTTAAGCTCTTATGATGGATTCGGGATAGCTGGTTTATTTAGCCACAGGGCCGTTAGCTTCAACATAATGCTATTTAGCTACGAGCAAAGAGGTGTTTCACCTTAAAAGACTGCAGGTTCATTACAGTGAAGGCAATGGTTTGAATTCCACCCGTGGCCCATCCTGTTACTTATGCATCAAATGTCTGAAGTCGGAGTCTCTCTCTGAAGACTGATGAGGTCAAATGCTGCAGACATCAATATTCAAGTTGACTGCAAATCAAAAAGTGATCCAAAGGGCATTGCTCATTCATCTAAAAGTTCAGATTGAACTTTGTTATTTATTTAATTCTTCTGGTTGTGTGTAACTCCTTAATGTGAATGTGAAACTCAAATTCAAACTTCCTCAATTAATCATGTATTCAGATCTTCAGGGCTGTCTGGTATCTTCAGGGAGCTTCTGTTACCCAGTAGGGTATGAAGATGTGCTCATGTGCTGTTAACATTGTTCTGCTTAAAACTTTCCCCCATGGAGGGTTCGTTATGTGTGATGCAATACATATGCCACTGAATGATGCAATTCAGGAATATTAATATACTTCAAAATTGACCAGTGTTAACAAGTTGGCAAAGTTTCATGTGGTTATTTGAAAACTATAACAGCTACACATGGCAAGAGAGCATGAAATAAATGCATTTCAAAACACGACTTCATAAATACTGCTAAATATACATAATACCATTCAAGTATTCGAGTAAAAGACATCTCTCGTGCTCAAAAAGGCTTCATTTATTTGATCATAAGCACCTTAAAGCAGTAAAACTGTTAAATATTATTATATTTAATATTCATATATTTGACAATGTCATTTATTCCTGAGCTTACGGTGATTTTAAGCAGCCATTACTCCAGTCTTCAATGTCACATGGTCATTCATTTTCAATATTTTTGAAAGACTTGCTGTATGGCGCTGTGGATCTGCAGAACCAACGTCCGGTCTGAAACTGCTGGCCTAAATAATAACCATTTTTAAAAATGGCCGGTCTGTTATGACTTTATTTATATGCTGTTGGACGGTAGATACAAGAAAACTATCGCAATACCCTGCTGTTAAACACATTGCTATTCAATAATTAAAATAAAATAAAAATTCATTTGAACAGTATATATATTTTAGATTTTGAGTCTGTGAGAGACAAATGTAAAATCCACTGTAAAAGCATATTTTGACAGTTCTAAGAGAAAATCTAACATTTGGCAAACCTTGCCAGCCAACTGTGTGTGTGTGTGTGTGTGAGCGCGCTTTAAACCTGTCGGTGTATTAACTGAAAATAGCACGGCTGGTGTGAGTCGCCCTGAGCCTTTGTGAATTGTGAATGAGAGTGAAGTGTAGGGTGACCCTGCCCTGACCACACACTGACACCAAGTTGAGTCAATTAGCAGAGTGAAGTTTGTCTGCAGTCTATGCACACCCACAAACACACACTTTTCGCTCCCAGCTCGCCTGACCCTGATGCCACATCACACACCACTTCTGACTAAAAGATAATGGGTCACAGAGGAAAACAAACAAACACCTTGTGTCTTCAGTGTTCTCTTTGAGAACTAAAATTGTCCAAGTCTTTTGGTGATTTAACATTTTCTGTAATTTGGCACTATAATTATATTTTCATTGTAATAAACATGGTTATGAAATAGACAGTGGAGGACGGAGACATGTTGCAAGCCAAACTCAAACCTGCAACACCTATATGCGCACCAAAGCTCAACATAGAACATACTGCACCATGGCTTTAAAAAAAATTGAAATGTAACTTTTTATAAAAAAATTATTATGATATATATATATATATATATATATATATATATATATACACATACATTCACAACATAATCATTTTGTTATATTTTATATATGTATATATATATATATATATATATATATATATATTATACATCATGCAATAATCTGAGTACTGTAACTCCAAAACAGTCACACGCAACAACTCAAGTGTTTATTTATTCAAGCTATGACAAACACGGCAAACCACGAGAGCTGTCTCTGACATGCGTGATAACTCATCAAAGTCAGAGACGGAAAGGAAAGAAAGGGGGAGAGAAAAGGACAGGAAGAATCTCCTCAGAATTCCCTTTCCTGACAAGCAGTCAGGCATTCAGTTGTCAAAGTCAAAAGAAGAGCTTGCTAATAATGTGTGATGTTTCATAATGTGTGTGTTTTCAAAGCAAGGCAGCGCTGCCGATCCTGACAAACGGGGAGGGGGGGGGGGCTCTAATTCTGTTGTTCTCTTTATCTGGTCTTCATTGCCCTAAGTCTCACATCACTCTGTGACGGCGTCTTTATCTGTCGTTAACGGCACTTTTTCTTCCTCTCTCATCTACCCCTCCACCCTGAAGCACACGCTCTGAGCGCTGCTTCTAATATAAGGGATTTTTACTTTCTCTCTTTATCACTCTCCAGCTTTCTGTTGCTCTCTCAAACTCTGCCGTGAACGAGAATATACACACATTCACTTCACAAAAGCCTTCTACTGTATTTGTAGTCTGCCAAGCTCCGAAAAAAGGACAAAAACGCAATAAATGTACCACAAAAGTAGTTCAAATGACTAAAATCTTGTGCGCCATCCAACGCTCCATGCTCCAGTCAAAAGGTGGTAGGAATGAACATTTTCATAAATATATTTCAATCATGACAACTCTCAGAATAGTTTTAGCATGTTATTGAATATGGCAATGTTAATGCATTTGGATATAATGTATTTGGCTGCTGCTGCTGTTGATTATTGCCGCTGCTGCTGAGTAAGTATGAACTTATATCGCTAATAGATACACAGACTGTGAGCATGTAAGATATGCTGCTTCTGCATAAATAGACATGCATAAATCCTGTATCTATAGGCAGGTGGAGCTGGGGGAGGTGGACGGGTTCAGAGGAACTCTGAGCGCTGCACGACTAGCTTACAGCAAACACTGAACCAGACTATTTAAATGTTGAGCAAGCAATCTCATTGGCCACAGGATCAGCAGAGGCCAATCAGCTTGTGCCATGTGGTAATGATGTTATTGCTTACATATTGCATGTAAAGGAGCGATCAGCCTGCACCTTCTAGAGTTTCATTACTGAACTAGATATAAAAAGTAATATTTATGTGATAATTTCTAATATAGCTTTCATATATCTTAAACGTGTACAGTTGTATGATGTGATGAGATTTCTGCCACCTACTGGACTGGAGAGTGAAGTTCTGGATGGCGCACTGGAGAGCAACAGTGACTGCCACATTGCCAAAACTGATCTAAGCACTTAGAAAATGATCAGTGAGCCACATCTTGGGTGCTTAATTAAAGGGATAGTTCACCCAAAAAAAAAATGCATTCAGTAATAATTTACTCACCCTCATGTCGTTTCAAACCTGTATGACTTTCTTCTGTTTAAATCTCATGAAGCTCTCACACAGAGCTTCACATTAGGCCTGCTGGCACTTTCTGTATTCACAGAGTAATAAGAGAATGGAGGAGGACATGATAGTTTCTCTTCTTCCCAGCAGAAAGCCCCTCACGGTCGTATCTTCAGCGCAGCGGGCGGCTCCTCATCTCACTGTAGAGCCCATATCTGTACTGGTGCTTTCCATCAGCATGTGTGGCCAGTAAGCTTGTTTTAGTGGAGCCGTGGGTTTCTGCTGGGTGGAAGCCAGAAGTTACAGAAGAGATATGAAAGGAAATGGGGGCTCTTTCTCTTTCTTCTTTCCACTTTTTTCCCCCATTTTGTTTTTTAAACACATTTAGTATGCAACTGCTTAAATTGTTATATCGTTGAAAAACCATGAAAATGTCAAATTGTTGACTTTTTGACAGGTTTTTGACGTAATCTGATGAGGCCTTTCCACAGTAATCAACACTGCAAATCTAGTAAAGGTTTTCATATTTTATTTTTTATACAATATGCATATATATTGGCAGTAAAAACCGAATTAACGCTGCTGCGAGGGTGTTTCTACAACGGCTGTAACCCCGCTCACGTCGGCAAATTTGACATCTTTCTCTCTTCTGACCAACGTAATCAACCTCTCTATTTTCCCCCTCTTTTGGAGAGGAGCAATTTTCTCTTTTGCTATTGGAGCAAACGGGAATACAAAAATTACATTTGCTGTCATCTCCAATTCACCACTGCTGACGGCTTCCATTTCCGAGAATCTCAGAAATGTGAAAAGAGTCCATTGGTATGTTAGCTCTTCCATCATGGTGTCCAGCTTTGTCTTAAGGACATGACTAAACTCAGTAGAGATGACTTTACCTTCATAAACAGTTGCACTGCATCTGCCCTTGATGCTAATTTGGTTGTCGGTGGCGAGCGTGTTTTGGCTGCATGGCAGGGGGTTCCTCGCAGGGGTTCTAAATTACCCAAAGAATTTGAAAGGTAGTGGATAACAATTTCCACAAAAATATGAAGCAGCTAAACACTGATAATTATAAGAAATGTTTCTTGAGCAGCAAATCAGCATATTAGAATGATTTCTGAAGGATCATTGACAGTGAAGGCTAGAGTTATGATGCTGAAAATTCAGCTTTGATCACATGCAGGAATACATTACATTATAGAAAATAGTTTTTTTTGTTGTTGTTGTTGGAATAATATTTCACAATATTACTGTTTTTCTGTATTTTTGATCAAATAAATGCAGCCTTGGATAAGAGGCTTCTTTCAAAAACATTTGAAAATCTTAATTATCCCAAGCTTTTGTGTCTTTATGTTCTTCAGATATTTATGTTCTTCAGAATCAGATGCAAAGACTCATTCACCGGCTGCCTTTTCTTTAACATCAAACCAGGAGCCCCTAGCTCAGTGCTGAATTATAAATTAGGCTGTCAGGCGACCCACTGTTTATGAGCTTGGGGGGTCATTTAAATTTAATTTGAAATGGGATTTCTCTTTAGGGTCTGTCTGCTCAGCAGAACAGCACCAAAATAAAGGGGGAAAAAAACACACTGCAACCCCTCAACCTACAGGTCTGGATGCTCCAGAACAAAGGAGGGGGAATGCATTGTGTTATACAGGCCAAAATAATGAGCTGTGTCACGGTGACTCGACTGGAGCAGAACGAGTTCAGTATTCCGTGTATGAAGAAGTGAAATAGAAATGCTGGTAAGTGACCAAGAGAAAACTTCTTTGTAGCAGCACTTTGGAAGAAATCCAATGCTTCTGATTTGGTCCATTAGGGTTCATTATTATGGAAGGAGAAAAAGGAAATACGCAAAACAATCTGATCAGTTTTGAATCGGGCCCAAAATGAACTGGTTTACACAAAGCAAGTAAAAAGCCGAGAGTTTTGAGTTGCCACACAGTATGGTTTGTGTCATTTGTAGCAGATAATTGTTGGAATACTTGACATACATAGCGCAAAACACACAGACATTACAACACTCCCCGGTTTCCCTTATGGATAAAACCATTCTTGCCTTCGGTGCAGATTAATACATCACTCGTAACGTTGAGGATGATAGATCTTGCACGTAAAACCTCATTATTGAAATGTCTGGTTCTTGCAGATTGGAATCAAGTTGGACATTGAATGTCTTCATAAGGCTGAACACTGTATGCAAATTATCCAGACATATGGCTTGTTCACATCAAGTCCGATGTTAAAATCTTGTAGTGCAGGTTTTTTTTTTGCACAAATTTGGACCTAAGAGTGAAACAAAGATGAAAAAGAAATGTATTTTAGTGACTTTTAAAAGTTGAGAAAATAACTTAAGTTGCAGTATTTTCAAATCAAAACCAATAAACACTAACACAAAATTAATTGATAAAACATGGTAAAATAAGCACAATAAACAGCAGTATTTTCCTACGTTTGCTTAATAGAATTTTTTTTGAATGCCTATGTCAGGATGTCAGGGACCACAGGATTGTGTAAAAGAACCACTGAATCGTTTTGAACCAGTTCATTTAAAAAGATCCAGTTCAATTAAAGGAGTCAAGCTTCAGATATAGTTATGATTTTATGAGTTTAGATGATCAGCCAAAGAAAATCTCTTGAGCAGAGGTTAAAATAGGACAACATTTCAGTATCATAACAGCTCAAAACCACTTTTTCAGACCAAATCCCTCCTACATATTCTGCATGTAGCATGTCCTCCTACATGTCAAACAGTGACAAGAGACAAGAGCAAATAAGGTATCACGAACTCTGGGGATGTTATAACTGTCTGACTGTAATCTGCAGAAATGAATTATGACAAAATGCATTAAGATTACAACTGAGAATCAGAATAAGCCACAAATGAAACATCTTCTCATGCTTTTGGGACAATTAATACACTTAAAGGCCAAACATATAAGAAACTTTTTAACTGGTTTCTGAAAATCTGGAGAACAAAAATTTCCCTTTTTGAAGGTCTCAAAAGGCTGCAGCTCAGAAGCCCTGCCAGCCAATCCGCCTGGAGATTTCTTGCATGTCAAATGATTGTGATGCATTTCAATAAGCACAGTGGGAAGCTTCCTTTTCATCATCCTGCCGGTGTGCACTGATTCCCACCTCTGAATGCTGCATTTCAGTGTTGTTCTGTGTTCATAGTAATCATTTATCTATGCAAAGCATTTGTGCTATGCATTTGAATATAATAAGAGTTTATTGTATTAGTCAGCATGTCCAGAGGGCTAAGAGTTTGCATCATTAATGAGATTTTGCTGCTAAACTTTGATAAATTAAAAACAAGTAAGTCGGCTATACAAAATAATCAAATAATAAATAACTTAGAGTTTCAATCGAAATGATTCAACCCCCATTGCTAATCAGAATTCTTGGAGGATTCTTTCTGAGGAGTTTTAGCCCATTCCTCATGAACAATGGCCTCCAGTTCAGTAATATTCTTGGGTTTGCGTGCTGCAACTGCCTTCTTCAAATCCCACCAGAGATTTTCTATGGGGTTCAGGTCTCAGGTGACTGTGACGGCCACTGTAGAATCTTCAAGGACTTCTTCTGCAACCAAGCCTTGGTGGAATTTGAGGTATGCTTGGGATCATTGTCCTGTTTACGCCCAAGCTTCTGCTTCCTCATTGACGGCATGACGCTTTCTCCTAGGATTTCCTGATACTTCAACTAATCCATCTTGCCTTCCACACACTGCAGGTTTACAGTGCCAGAGGGTGCAAAGCAGCCCCAGAGCATCACCGAGCCCCACCATGATTAACTGTAAACAGAGTGTTCTTTTCAGCATATGCTTCATTCTTCTTCCTCCGGACATACCGCTGATCCATAGGGCCAAAAAGTTTTGTTTCATCACTCCACAGACAAGAACAGAAAGTACTATCACTTTTGATAAATTTAGTATATCCTTGCTGAATAAAAGTATTACTTCATTTCTTATATAGGCTATACGTTAAGAGTTCATATGGATTATAATCTGTGAGGAAAGAAAGATTCACATGGTAAGCGGTCTGTCAGGACTGTAAGCGACAGTTCTGTCCTTCAGGCTGTAGATCTCTGAACCACAGTTTGAAATTACCAGCAGAGAGATGCCTGCAGGACTCAACCCCTGGCCTATGGTCACCTCCGTGGCCTGTGCAGATGTCATTTTCAAAGAGAAGCCTTTGTCCATGGGCGCGCTGACATATGTGCCAGAGTTAAATATGTCGAACAAAACACAAGACATCTGTCAACAGTCGGAGTATCAAGGGAACGTCCTGTTCAGAAATGTGTTGGGTTGTTGAGTGAACCTTAAAACTTCACATTCAAATAAAAATAAAATAAAAGGGGGGGGATTGGTAGAAAATCTGAAGTGGTTGACAAATATGGAGCATATGAAGAAGGACAAAAAAACATGAGTATTATAAGTTTTTTAAATAGAACAAACGCTCAAGTCCATTTAAAGAAACACTTGTTATTTTCTCCTGTTAAGGCATAAATTAGTCCTTGCATTGAGAGGTCATTTTGACAGGACTAATTATCTATTGTACCAGCAGAGGGCAACAACATTACCATCATCTGGAGAAACATATGGGAACTACTTATTCACACGTTCAAATGAACCCTGGGTGAAAACCAAGAAGGTAATATGCGCTTCCATAAATAATATTAAAATGCCTGTGCTTTAATTCTCTTTGCAGAGTCTACTGAATTATAAGTATGTAAAGATGTGTTTTATGACTATGTTAGAAACAAAAGGAGTGAACTGTGCTTTTGCATTCACAGACGGTAATACAACTCTAGCCTCTAATATTCTGCCAAGTCTGTCTTTTATAACGAAATGCACCAATGTGATTAAGCTTGAAAAATACAGCAGGGGAGTCGTTATTTAATGGCCACTTTAATTAAGCATTATAAAAAATTACTGTTACTTTACCAACTGGAATTCATAAATCAGAAGAAGTGCAAATATCTCTGTGTGAAAGCAACACCTTACTGTGAGAGGGTTTTTTAAACACTGAGACTAATTACCTGGGGTCAGAGGTTGGGTTATTAACACTATTTACGGATTAAGCAATTGACTTTTAAGCAGAATTTGGTCTCCGTTTTTATGAAACGTTTATTTCCCACAGCCGTGAGTCTGGGTCAGTCAGGCAGTTGCTAAAATGTAGATCTCAATTTGAAGTTGCCTCTTGGAAATGTCAACACCGTGAAGGACAGCCTTATTTCGGGACAATCGAATTTCTCTGTCTGTACCGCTCTTCAATGGAGAGAGTAATAAGGGAAGAAAAATACCTCCTCTCACTATAAAAACACCCGCATTAATATCAAAGACCCGCTATAGAGAGATGTGAAATCGCTGCGGCTTTGCAGAGGAACGGTGACAAAAACTCAGTGGGGTGGATATTTAATTCCATCTCACACTTTAGAAGTGAGAACCATCTTTCTGCTAATACACAGAGCGTGGGAATTATTTTAAAGCTTCGTTCAAATTCTCATTTTCCCGACTTCTCCCCATCAAACCGATTGTTGGCTTTATTTGTTTGTCAGCTAACACATGCTCTCGACGTTCCAGCAGAATATAGATTGGTTGCTGGCGTCAGACCGCAGGTACGGGCATGTGGATGTGTGGTGCTTGACTGATAGCATCTATAACCACTGGCAACACACAGACTCAATTCACACTCAGAGATGGCATGACAGCGGGCTGCAGGCAAGTTATTTCTTGAGGATGAGCAGAGCGAGCCTGTGGCACAGTAGCCAGTCGTGTCCTCAGAGACTGATGCTCCAGCCCCAGGTCTAGGTCTACTTGAGATATCATGCACTTTGATCTCACACCCAAGTTCCCTCTAAATCCTCCTCAAGTCCTTTTCTGAGCAAAATTAGGTTTATTTGAGAATCGTGTTTATTTTTGCCTGATAAAATAAGCTAAATATTTTAGCTTACCTGTTGCACCTTGTAATAGCTTCCTAGCACTCGTATTGTTAATTTCATAAGTTAGAGAAGTATTTTTATTTTATCTACTTGCTCTGTTAGCAGCCAGCTATCTGTTGTAAATTTTAAGTTATCTATTTTTCAGGCTGTTCTGTCATTACTGTGCTAGCACTTCAGTTGTTGATTCTATATTTCAGTCATTGCTCTGTTAACAACTTGCTAGCACATCTATTTTTTCATATATTGGCTAAGTATTACTCAATCTTTTCACTTTATTTTTAGTAGCTAGTAGCCTACTTCTAGTTTGCTAAGTATTTAGGATCTCTTTTGCTGTCAGTAACTTGTTAGCACTTCTGTTGTTAATTTGGTTTGTTGTCTATTTAGTCTGCTCTGCTGTTAGCAGCATGCTAGCACATCTATTCTTGATTTCATAGCCTTCTAGCTAAGTATTAGTCAATATTTACACTCTGTTAGCAGCTTGCTAACACTTAGACTATTGTTCATTTCAGTAGTAATTTGTTAGCTAAGCAGTTTTCTAGCATCTAGGCCTATTCTTGATTTCAAATTTTAGCTAAATATTACTCAGTTTTTCAGTCTTTTAGCAGCTTGCTAACACTTTTTGTTAATTTCATACATTAGCTATGTATTTTTCAGTCAGATTTTCTTGCAAGCACTGCTCTTGTTAATTTTGTTGCCTATCTATATTTCAATCTGCTTTGCTCTGTTATCATCTATACTCCATTTAGCTAAGTAGCCTATTACTTGATATTTTTCACTGTTAGCAGTTTGCTATCATTTGTTAATTGCATTACATAGCTATATGGTTTATTTTTTTCAAACCAATCTTCTCTGTTAGCAGTTTGCTAGCACTTGTTCAGTTAATTTCATGTTAGCTAAGTATTTGGTTACACTTTATTTTGATAGTACCCTTTAAACATTCTTTTGACTATAAGTAACATTACACCTACATGTCAACTAACTCGCGTTAGAGTATTAGTTGAGTATTAGTATACTGTACCGAGGGTAGGGTTAGTTGTGGTTAGGGTCTATTGGGGGACCATCACAATAAAGTGTTAGCAAATATTAAACAGACAGTCTACTAATACTCTAATGAGAGTTGATTGACATGTAGCTGCAACGTTAGTCAACACTTTGATACTGTCTACATTTACATTTGCACCATTCAGATCTCATTGTGGACAGGGCTACCCGGCATGACACAACATAAATAGATGCTAACCTGCCAACGAAATGTCCTGTTGCTGGCTGCAGTCGCATCTGAATAGGAGAAACATTTTGGTGTTGGTAAATCTTTGTTTATCCATTTGTTTTCGCTGACTGCATCATTTGCTTTAATTACCAGTTGTCAAATATATCAGTGCAAAAACTATTTAATTCACTGTTTTGGATATCAACTGAACCTTAATATATAGGCCTACAAATGTATAGTAGTATTTTATAGTACAAACTAGGTGATCAGAAAATTTATTCAAGAAATGTGACTTTCCAAAACATAAAGCCTTAAAACCTTCACATAGCAACAAGTAATCTGCAGAACCGAATGCCAAACGACAGATTGCTTAGACTTGGCAGGAGACGGTTGATAGCGTAAGATTCAGATCTTCCATTTATAGAAAGAAAACCTGCATGTGATAATAAAGTCTTGAGGAAGCGATAAAAAACACCTGTGTGCAGGGTCTATTTTAGGATTGGAGCAGTCAAGGTCATCCATGCGGAGACAAATTGTGGAGGTACAGCTAACAAAGGGAATATGTTAGTGCTTTCCGCAGAGCTCGGCACACAGGTGGATCTAAGAAAGAGACCTGCTGGGAAGAGAGCTAAAAGGCGGGAAAAGAAGTCTATCAGTAACTGAGGAGGAGCCATTATACAATCCGGGCATACAAAGTCTGCAAAACAAAAAAAAAGATGAGGCAATACACTGTGAAGGGTTTAGGCTGTTTTGGCAGTCCTGTGATAGCAAACAGTTGTTAAAGATGAGAAAAACATTGTACTAAGAACATAGTGAAACAGAGAAGTAAAATACAAATTCTTTTGTTCAATAATTTTTTTACTCTGAGAAATAGGAAGGTCGATTAATGCAGTGCTACAGACTAAAAATATCTGAGCCAATGGCTTCTAAAAAAATTTGTTGCCAAATTACAGAATCACTCTATCTATAGCTCACTCTAGATTTATAATACAGAGAGAGAGAGAGAGAGAGAGAGGTTTAACACACTTTTATTTTAACAAAAATTATAAACAAATATATTTGTAATAATACATTAATAATACTAATAATACTTATTAGTATTAATAATACTATTAATAATACCAAACAATCATTCATCATCACAAAAAATAAACACCAATGAATTTCAACACCAATTCATCTTCATAAACTGTGCATAAGACATAGCCTGGCAAGCCAGACCTACATCAAGATGTTATGTCTGGCAACTCACCATAGACACGGCTCAATCCGAGGGGCAGGATAAACGGCTGTCTTTCAAATTCCCTCTGCACGCAATAGGACAGCGCTTCAACCAACCAGAGCGTTTTCCCAACAGCGGAGCTAACGTTACTTGATAGATTCAACTTTTGAATCTGGCCGGCAAAACTACGAACACATCTTCCTTTTTTAAGAATGACTTAAGTGCCGCTCTTTGCTCTTTTCTCAAAGAAAAACTTAACTCCAAGTCCTCCAGAGTCACGGCCAAAGCCGATTCGAAAGACTGTTCGCCAGCAGCCGTCATTCTTTGTTTTCAAGTAGCAGGAAACCGTCGCAACTCTGTCGTCATTATGTTTAGCCCGCCCCGCCTACTCTATACACGACGTGATTGGCCTGACCCAATTTAGGTTTTTGCAGCTAGAAGGTCTATGGAGAGTTGCTAGACTACCCTGGAAGCAAAATACATTTTGCTGCCGCTAGGGTGCGTCTAGATTTCTAGGCTACATAAGACATGGTTTATCCCCCAAATTTCCATAAAAAGTGGTAAACGCCCAACCAATTTGTAATACGCATATTCCACTCTGAGACGAGAACCCACAAGGCCCAAAAATCATAAAAATTGGATTTGCTGCACCTTGTCCTGATATCTTATTTTTCCTAGTTTTCCAGATGGCAAATTTTGCATTACCGAATAAGAAATTAAGTAAAACCAAAACATTACTTTGCTCAACGGTGTACTTTGGACCAAAGATAAACAACTGAAAAGAAAAAGTTTCACCCAAAGATGTAACCCACTCAGTTGACCAGGAAAAAAGATCCATCAACCTTGTACATTGCATAAACAAATGGAAAAACAGATTCAATCTCTGCACAAGGACAACCCACACTAACACTAGGATCAAGATGCACCACATGTCTGTTTGTAGCTATAGATCCGTGTACAATCCTCCACTCGAGGTCACCAGTCCGCTGGTCGATCGGACGTTTGTACAGGATACACCAACTACCTTTAGGGGAAGAGTCAGTACCAAAAACGTCTGTCCATTTCGTTGACAGAACCCCAGTCAAAGAATGTAAATTAGACACCTTTACACAGGTGACACAAAGGGCTTTCTTTCCCACTGACTCAAATCCATCCATTTGTGGAGTTCTGAATGACAGTAGACATTTCTTCTCTTCCTGCCAGTCCCCCACAGCAGCTCTTACAGTCAGAGAGGGAAAACAATACTCACATCCACTTCTCCATTCATCTATCATAGCTGGATTGTCCAGGAAAGAACGATAGTTAAAATCCAGTTCTCCAATCACCTCTGTGGTGAGTTTTTGTAATATTCGCGTTGACTTAACCCCAGCTTCCTTGCCCAAGGATTCCGAACTGGTGTGTAGTACATGACCCAGCTTTGTGCACCCAGCAGACAGTAAACGTGAACGCAGAAAGGTTGAGGATAAAAGTCTTGAAGGCAGGAAAGAGTTAATAAACAATGGTTCCTCCAACAGCCACATCCCAGCAGGTACTTCAGGTGATCTTATTTAAAAAAAAAAAAAAAACCTTTCCAGGCTTCCAGAACAGATTCGTAGAAAGGAGTAAGATCTGTAAGCTCAGTCTCTTCTAGCTTCATCAGAAACAAATGCTTATCAAGTCCCATTCCACGCAGCGCCACTGCGGTGTCAAACCCAGCACTAGCATTGTTGTATAATAGTCTCTGGGCAGCTTGTAAACGAAATGTCATTAGCCTGGACCTGATATCCACCAAACTGTGGCCTACTTCTTGTATAGGAAGAAACAGTACAGAGGAACCATTGTCAAACAATGTTGTCCGGACCAGAAAAAGGTCACCAACTTTCTTTGTACTTCTTGCACTAGTCCAGCAGGTGGTCATAGCACATTAAATCTGTGCCACAATGTGGAAGCAACCAAGTTATTGACAATCAAGACTCTCCCCCTGTAGGATAGTTTGGGTAGCAAGTTAGCAACCAGGTCCAGCAAGACAATCGGGTGCATACTTTCTCCATTACACCCTCCCAATTCAACTTCTGAAAATCACTTGAACCAAAATGAACTCCCAAGATTTGTTACCCTTCTTTGCCCCAATTAAGCTTTCCTGGCAGTGATGGTAAACAATGTAGAGTATCTTGACCTGCCCAAAAACTTTTGTCCCAATTTACTTTTGCTGATGAAGCCTTCTCATATGAATGAAGGACTTCAGACAGAGCATTAATATCTTGCCCACTGCTAACCAACATCATCAGCATAAGCAGTAAGAGAAACATTTGCATTCTGAATCACATTTGGTGTTGAAAACCCACATAAAAGTCTTTCTTAAATTAAAAAGTAGAGGTTCAATGGCAATACTATACAGCAAACCAGACAACGGACAACCTTGCCATATTCCTCTTTGGACAGAAATTGGTTTACTCAAACCGCCCCCAACTTTTACCACACATGAAGCGCCAGCATTAAGGAGTTGTATCCAATTTAAAAAACCTTCCCCGAAACCAAAACCTTTAAGTTGAATAAATAACTGTGATCTACCTGATCTAAGGCAACTAATCCAACTGCTAAATTAAATGTTTTAGAAATGTGTAAAATGTCTCGTACTAAAAACAAATGATCCATTATTGACCTATTCGGTATGCAGTATGTCTGATCTTTATGCACTATTTTATGTATACATATTTCTTTAACCTACTAGCAAGACATTTTGACAAAATCTTATATTATGTGGTCAGTAAGGAAACAGGACTCCAGGGGCCGTATTCACAAAGCATTTTATCTTACCACTAGGAGTACTCCTAAATCGCACTAAAAGATTTTAGCTAGGAGTTTTCTCTTAAAAGTTATTCACAACGCCTTTCAGACCTACTCTTAGTAAAGAAAAATGACAACTCCTAAACTAAGAGTGAGTCTTCGTTGCTATGGATGACGTCATTACTCATGCACGAGCTTGACTGAAGTGACCACCTTGATTGGTTGATGATTGTAACGCGGGAATGATTCCAAACACCTCCCGTACGATGATGAGTGACAGGTCTGAGAATGCGTGCGCTACACAAGTAGTGCGAAGGACGGAAGATGACTAAATAAATAAATTAAATTAATAAACAGTAAGGCAAAACAAATAGCCTAGTAGCCTAATGAAACATATGGATTGATGCAATATCTTTGCAACATTATTGAATTAATCTGTCACTATATGCCTCTGCCTACGTTTGCAAAGAGAAGAACATTTTAATTTGATTCACAATTAAATGTTACAATTAGTTTACATGCAATGAGTAGCCTAGTTTTGGTTGTTGTTGGTGGCGTTATTGCAGCCCTAGTTATGCCTACAATGCAAAATTGTTCCCTCGCGATTGGAAGCTCCTGTAGCCGCCGCGTACGCATTTCAAAACATCGCAACGTGAAATGCCACAAAAAGCGGTTTGTGAATAGGTCTTAGTGAGTTAGGAGTCCTCTCGACTTCTTTTAAGCTGTCCCAGTCTTAGGTGCTACTTTTAGGGCTAAAATGCTTCGTGAATTACTCTTAGTCAAAAAAATTTGGAGTCCTAAAGTTACGAGTGACACGCCCATTATTTTTAGGAGTTGCTCCTAAATTCGCCAGTTAGGAGCTACTTTTAGCCTTAAAATTCTTTGTGAATACGGCCCCAGTTCTTTAACAAAGACAAATCTTCCTTTTTAGGAAGCAAAGAAAGAACAGCACGGCGACATGTAACGGGCAAAAATCCATCTTTGTAACATTCACAGAAAACCTCACAGAGATCAACACCAAGGAGGTTCTAAAAGTGTTTGTAAAACTCTAATGTCAAACCATCAACACCAGGGGAACGCCCCAAGCTGAGCTGTGTGGCATCAAATGAAAGTTCCTCAGAAGATAAAAAAAAACAAAAAAGAGTCCAAGGCAGTCTTTGAGTCAGAGTCCAATTTAGGAAGACCTTGATATAACTGTTCGGCACAATCCGAGTCACAATGTTCTGCAGTATATAAACAGGAATAAAAATCCACTGCATGATGATGCATTTCTGCAATGTTGGTGGTAACCCTTCCATCAGGCAGACGGAGGCAGGCAATTTGTTTGTGGTGTGCTACTGAACTTTCCAAGTTAAAGAAATATGCACTTGGGGCATCCATCTCATTTCCTTTCAAAAAGGACCCCAACTCACTCTTTTTTTTTGTTGTAAACAGTGAGACAAACCAGGATGATATCTTTCCAACAAATCTTTCTCTATTGAATCGATAGATCTTTCAATAGTTTGAATAGTTTTTTTGTCATATTGTGGAATTGACTGTGTATTGCTGACAAAACATTTGTATTTGTGTTTTTCCAATTTTCCACCATTGTCCCAGAAAACTACAAAATGTTTACAGAAATTAACATCTTGTAATAACTTAGCGTTAAAGTGCCAATATGAAGATTTCCTTGAAGACTGTGACAAAACTAATGACATAAAAACCATATGATGATCTGAAAACCCCACTGGTAAAATTGAGCACTCAATGACCCGATTACCAAAACATTTAGATATATAAATTCTGTCCAACCGGGCAGCACTCACTCTATTATCAGATAATTTTACCATTTTACCAAGTATATTGTCTGGTAGTATTATGTTTGGTCCTCCACATATCTAAAAGTTCAGTTTCTTTTACTAATTTAGACAGGTAAATAGAGGATTGCATACGAGGTTCCTCAGAAGTTCGATCAGTGGTCAAATTTTCTGTGCAATTCCAGTCTCGCCCAATTATCACATTGTCATTATTGTGACACTGTTTCAATATTCCACTTAAAATCTTAAAAAACGTGATTCTCTCATGTCCCACATTCGGTACATACACATTTATAAAACAAAAAAGAAAACCTTCAATTTCAGCCTTCACTAAAACAAGATGACCTTGTATAACTTCTTCGGAACAAGAATTGCCACACCTGCACTAAAATTTGTCCCATGACTAAGTATCTGTTGCCCCTTCCAGCACATTTTCCAATCGGCTTTATTATCTACATCACTATGAGTTTCCTGAAGCAATACAACATTTAGTCTTTTTAGCTGTATGCTTTCCAAAAATGAAAAACGTGAAAGAAAAAAGAATAGAAAAGAAAAGAAAAGGAGAAAAAAAATAGAAAAGAAAAGGAGAAAAAGAGAAAGAGAGAGAGAGAGAGATTTACCTTACTATCAATTCAACATTAGAGTTGGAACTCATATGCCAAACAATGACCTATAAAATATATTTTGGGAAATATCTGAACATTTGTTTGTTTTTTGGAATATCAACAAAACCTCATGCGGTGACCATGTAGCTTTGATTATAATTAACGGTTCCCACTTCTGTTCTGACATAACCGAAAAATGATTCGTGATTCAGTGAGGGAGTCAAATCGCATGAGTTTGAGACTGAGACTGATTTAAACTCCCTCTGTGTTCGTTGTGTCTTGCCTTCCTACATTTTTAATTATTGACGCTTTTTCTTTTTCTGCATTTCCGATCATTTTAGTTGTGATTTTGCCTACATAATTGAAAATTTAAGAAAATACCATGCCTTTCACAGGTATAAGAAGCAGCCTGTCAAAGACAGATTTCACAAGACTCAATCACCAGATCTCATTACCTCATCCTCCACTCTCTCGTCTCCAGTGGCCCATGTGACCTTGCCCGCCTCCGCCCTCTTCTTCCCACTGCTGCCCTTTTGCCGTTGGAGGCCTGTGTGGCCCCATCACTCTTAGTGCTGGTCTCTCTGCCAAACGCCAGGGCTAAAAATATCTGTGCCAACAAGGCAGAGTGGGTTCAGCCCTCGAACAGGAATAGCAGAGGAGCAGTCAACTGCTGTCTGACAGAGTCGGTGGAATTGTCAGCTTGTGAGAAGCACGATGCCCTCTGTTTCTCTTTCATTTTCTCCCTCTCTGTTTTCCTTCCATAGGTTGGACAACATCTCCGTCCCCTCTGATTCATGACAATGTTTCAGACCAGACTGCTGCAGAGAGGAGGAGTTGTTTAGACAGAGGAACTTGCAAATAAATACACCATGCTGTGTCAAAATATGAACTCATATCAAGCACTTAATACCACCCACAAACGTTACATTAATCACACCATGGACCTCAATTAGGGTTGGTTGGTTTGACTGATTAGTTCATTCGGTTGTGCTGTTATGTACCTCGGTGAAGCGTTCAGCCCACAACACATTGAAAATAAGGCTTTCCGACAAAATACTAGACATCAGTTGGGAAAATCAGACATTTGAAGACGCTGTTTGTTATATAAATCAGGTAACACAGAAAAAAGAATAAATGGTGAAAGAAATCATCTACAATAACCACAATTCACATAAAAAGGTAGTGTGTTTTGCCCTGAAATGTCTTAATTTGATCAGCACTTTTTCACCATTTAGCACCATGGTTGAACTGTGTGTTTGCATTTTCTTTTTTCTTTTTTAATTGCATACTGCTAAAGGGTTTACCTGTATATAAATTCACCCCTAAGATTGTACTTATTAAATGGACAGCCTTATTTTCATTCAAAATAATTTACATATAGACCTTAGTCAGATTAGAAAAAACACCTTAGCATGCAATGATTATTTTAGACTATGAATGGTGTACATTAAATTTGACTCCTGGAGTTAAGAAATACATGTTTCTCTTTTTCTTCTCACATTTGTGAAATCATTGCAAGTCTGAGTCACTCTCTCTCTCTATTCTACTGTGGTCATGATGAAATATTCAAATACTGCTCAAGCTGTTAGAAAGCTAACTATTGCCATCTAGTGGTAAGATATAGAAAGACAGTAGCAGCCAAATTCAAGCTCATGAATAATTAATCTGATTGCATAAACGCTCAAATATTGCACAAAATCACAGTGCAGTAGGTGAAATAGGTGAATATTTATGAAGTGTAAATGCTTCTGTTCCACTTTGATTGAATGCTGGCATTAGCATTTTTGAAGCTTAAAGTAAAACACAACTGTTTCACTGATACTTTTCATTTCGTAAGATTTGGCACTAAACACCACAACCACATGGGGGCGCTGTCATTGGCTGAAAGCTTTTGATTGTTTGTTGTTGTGCATCAAATAGACCTCGAGATACATATTCAATTGGTTGCTTATGTAACATCCATGAATGAGAATTTAATTCCTTTTGTTTGTGCTTCTGGTGTGTTACCACATCCTAGACTGACTCTTGAGCAGCAGATCTCCAAACAAAAGCTCTATAACCAACTACTTTTAATTGAGTTTTATTCAATGGTCAAACAGCAGGAACTGTGGGGATTATAGTTAATGCACATTGAGAGCGATTGTGTTAGCACTGTCAGGAATATTTATTTATGTGTAATTGTAGCTCCCTTCTTGCGCATTTCCAATAGACCTCATGTCAGCTTAGGAATTACTCCAATTAAAGCATTTAATGCTGAATAAACTGTCTAAAGCATGTGTTTAATATTGCTTGCACACAATAAACATTGGCTCACACTTCATTTTACACACCACACATAGAATAATGAAAAGCTAAGTATTGTTAGTTGCTTTATAACAATGAACACTGTTTTTTTTTTATTACAAACTGTTAACCTGAGTTTCTAATTACTTGTAATTGTATTATTATTTAATAGATCTGCAACCATGTCTAAACAAGATGTGCGAGTGCATTAAAGATAACATTATAAAGCAAACACTACATGAGAAGGTAGTTTTTTTTTACATAAATATTAGTCAGAAATACATTAAAAACCTGTCAAACTGCAAGCGAATGCATATATTTTAGCTAAAAATACCTGACACAGCATGGTGTTATTCCGCGTTTGAGGATAAACTCCCAGATCTCGTCCTCTGGAGAAGACTTCCCTAAAAGTAGACAGAGAAATCAATAACTTGAATCATTAGTCTGGCTCATGTGGGCAAATTATATAAACATTAATTGGATATGACAGAGAGAGATTGCTTTTTTAGCCATTTCCCATCAGCATTTGTCTTCTTGTAGTCTATTTGGTCAAGACAAGCATTCATTGTTGTGTTTTTACTGTAAATACAGCTGTGCTTAAGAAATTAATATAATTAATATTATAATATAATATAATATAAAAGTGTAAGCCCTTATATTAACATTTGGGTCCAAGAGACTACAATGATGTTCATGTAATTTAAAATGAAATCTCTAATTTATCATTAAATTCTCATAAATATATCCTCTGACCTAATCAAAGCCAAATAGGCCGTTTTTATCAAAGCTTTATATCGAAAATAATTAATCATGCACTTTTTAGTAACATTCTTTTTGGAGTCAATCTGATAGGCTACCAGAAATCACATTGTAAAAAAAAAAAAAAACGAATCTAAGAGCTCCAAACGGGGTCTTGTACATTATTAAAGAACAGCTAACGTTACTGTGATTAGCACTGCCCTCCTCTGGTTTAATGGAGAAAGGCTTGCAATGGAGTACGTGTGCTGTCGTCTTTGACTGACGGCAAAAAAGTGACAAAAGACTTCACGAATCCACGGGGAACCTGCTCAGATACTCTGAAAAAGAAAAGGCAGGTGTTATTTGTCTTCCCTGGTTCCTTTTAAACAGGATCTGCATGTCTTTAATATGAAATATGCACGTGTTAACATATCTGCTTTCACCACATGGTGGCAGCACTGCACTAGTCATACCAACTAAATGACTTCCACCCTACTTTTCGGCACAGAGGCTCACCGGGGTAAAACCCACCTGACTCGATGCCTATTTATACAGACAACGCTTCACTTTCATCCATAATGTGATTATGCCGTCCCGGGGAGCAAAACGATACCACCGACTGCAAACTGTCAATATGAGTCTCCATGTGCCTACTAGTACCGCCGGGCACGCGTTGTGTTCTGCCCGTACCCCGCGGCTAGGGACAGGTCACATAAAGATTAGTCGGGTCTCTTCTCATCAGTAGGAGTCCCGACTCCCATCAGGAGAAATAAGCTTCTTCCAGGGAGGTGACTATTATAAACAGGTGCCTCCTTTTATTTTGTGTGTTGACACAAGGTGGTCTCATTTCGCCTCTGGATCTTTCGGCACCATATTGTTTCGCCTATTCTCTTTTGGCGCGAACCTTCCTCTCACGATTTTTATTTTTTTTTTTTTTTTTTTTTTCACTCGCGATTTTTTTTTTGTGCAAATATTAATAGGTCTTACTCATTTTGCCTCCGCTTCTGTTTCTGTCAGATTTGTCTGCTGTGATAATTGGGCTCAATCAGAGATTATTCATGGTTCTCTCAGACATGACCGAGCAGCTTTGTTTGCCTTGTTGCCTCTCTGACTGAACCAGCCCACACGTTCGGTTTCGAAAATGCCTCTACCTCACAATGAGTACCGCACTCATCCTTTTTGTGGTGCTTGCATGTCCTTAATTATGACCAATTAACGCGTGGACGCAAACGCGGTAAAACATCCTACTTCTAAATGGACATACCCTGGAAAATAACATGACAACCTCACCACAAAAAAAAAAAAAAAGCACATGGTACATCGTGCAGCAAAATAACCCCCCTGTATGTTGTAGTATTTTTCAAAGAAAGCAAATCGCTGATATTTTTCGAGTAGTACATCTTGAAAATAATTACAGCGGTAATGACTTTTTCCCGGTAATGCCGGGAGACGAGGGAACAGAAGCCAGAGACATGTAGGCCGATAAAATATCAGCGTCCAGGCCTCCCGGTGCGCTACCCTCCGCAGCCCCGCTACGGCCCAGTGTCTACACGGCTGATGAACCATTAGCCGGAGCCGTGACTCACTCGTTGATCGTAGTGAAGTGCGCTAGCGGACAGCCTGGCCCAATACTCCCAATTGTTCCCCTAATATCTGTCTAATGGCCTCCATTTAATCTAGGGAGGATGATTATTACGTATCCGTCCCCTCCCTGGACGAACACGCAGACACACAAAGCAGTGGTCGTAGCAGATGAATACATCTCGGTCATCAGTGTAAAGTAAAACATAATCAGTGCATTTTGCTCCAGTGCATGAGTATGCTAATGAGTTAGCTTCGCTGCGTAATTTTAGATTATGTTCCGATAGCGACATGCAGTCTCCGTTTGTCTCGGGTACGTGTTGCACGATCGTTCTCCGCGGTTTTCTTCCTATCCACTGAGAGGGTTTTTATGGGTTTACAGATTAATTGAATGCAGATTATTATCCTACATTTAATTAGACAAAATTTGGTAACTTTTATGGTCCTAAAATCCTACTGTACTGGTCTCCCTGCCTGGCGGCCAAGATGGTTAAGCTAAGCAGTTTTGAAGGTTTTTAGATGGGTTTTGTTCAGCTGGTTAGGTTAGAAAACTAGGTCGGGATGAGAGACCGGTTAACCAGCTAAGACCAGGCTGGTTTGGTTTTCTGCAGGGAAGCAAGAGTTGTTGTCCCTCTTATTTTTCCCCTCTTCCATTATTTTCCCTCTTCCAGTATTATTGGACTGATGACTTATTTTCCTTCCTTCCTCTTGTAACTTATTTTCTGTCTTCTTGCTTTATCTCTGTCTTTGTTTTCCTTTTGTTTTCTTCCTTCCTCTATGCAACATTCTGTCGTCTTTGTCTTTTTTCCCTGCTAGTGTTCCTTTATTTTCTCTCCTTCCTTAAGTCTTCCTCCTTGCCTTACTTCCTTTTTTCTTTCCTTCCACCTTCCTCCTGTTTTCCTTTTGTTTCCTACTTTTTCTTCCATCCCCCTTGCAACGTTCTTTCTTTCTTCCTACTTTTTATCATTTCCTTCTTGCTTTTCTTCCTTCCTACTTTTTTGTTTTCCTTTTGTCTTCTTTCCTTCCTACTTTATTTTATCTTCCTTCCCCTTGCAACTTACTTTGCCTTCCTAATTTTTCTTCCTTTCCTCCTTCAAGCCTTCCTTCCTTTTTCCCCTTCCTCTTTCCTACTTTTGGTTTTTCTTCCTTCCTAGTGTCTTTTTTCCTGTGGCACTTTCTTTGTCTTTCTTTCCTCCTGCTTGCCTTCCTTCCTTTTCGTTCCTTCTTACTGTTTTCCTTTTGTTTTTTGTCGTCTTCTGGTCTTCTCACATTCTTCTTGACTTACCTACTTTCTCTTCTTTTCCTCCATCCTACTTTTTGTTTTCTTCCTTTCATCTTTCTCTACAACGCTCTCTCTCGCGCAATTGTTAACGCCAAATCAGGTGTGGTGACTGGAAAGGAAATTAAGTCAGTCCTACACTCACTACAACACCCTGGACATGCACTAGCATGCAGACCTTCATTCGCAATTCACAGCCGGCTTGAAGCTCCCGTACAGCTGGACAAAATCCAAGGAACAGCAAGTCCTAGTCAAATATATTTTGTCAATATTTAGGCTTGTTCTGTTTCTTTTTACCGCCTCAACAAAAGTTTCATTTTATCGAGTGTCTTTGCAGGGTTTTCCGTCTCCTTGCAGGATTTTGGAACAATTGACCCTCGAGGTGCTCATAGAAAATGAACTGCAATTCTCAATCAATATTGGTCATATGAAGGAAAAGTCTACATTGGATGATATTAAATGTTGACAGAGTGTTCAAGACATGAGGTTCAAATATTGTGCCAGCATTTGGGGGATATAAAAAAGTGCCCAAAATGATGCAGAGATGGATTTCTTGTTCTCTTGGTTTACGATACAGTTTGAGGTGGGTAAATAAAAGCAACAAAGACAGAATTGTACTACAGAAGTATCTCTGTATACTTTTCAAAACTAGCAATATTCTCACAGCAAAAAAAAAAAAACACAAAAAAAGCCTATTTTTTACATCAAATATGGTGAAAAAGCGGGAAAGAGTATGTGAGTGAAAATTTCTGTCATTCATTCTCCTCCGTTCACATTCTTAATTCTTTCTATTTGACCAAACTCAGAGTGACAAATAACTGTAATATAATATAAAGAATATAACTAATATAACACAATATCATGAACAAAATATGGATATAATACCTTACCGTATGTGTATGTGCCAGTTCAATTGAAGCTTAATGTATCTGGAAAACAAACAAGAACAGAGGCAGTGTTTTGCAGATCCAAAACTATTTTTACCGGCAGGTTGACTTAGCTTGACTCCAGTGTTGTTTATTTGTTTAGTTAGTCGTTCATCTATAAAAATGGAAGCACACGGCAGAAGCCGTTTGTGCTATTATCCCACTTAACCATGTTTCCAGCATTTCGAAAAATAATATCCAATTCGTATGGGCTCATTAGCTCCAACTATGACCTTGTGTGCGTTTTTAAAGCAGGAACAATGAAGGTAACGCTTTTATAAGTGCTCTTCACTCTGCATACTCTAACAGAGAACTATCAAATTACCTTGATTTCTTGGAGCGCAGGCCTCGGTTAGCGCACCTGACACATGTCGCGGTGCGTTATTGGGGCAGTTACCTTTCAGACATGTGCTGAGGAGTGAACAGGGAAAGGTTAGAAGGTTTCATTCCCCAGTTAAAAATAGTAGAGCCTTGGTAATGGGGGAATGATCATTTCCACCGTGCAGCGAGGTCTTCGATGGCTGCTGACAGCATTAAGGGCGTAGCAAGGATGTGAGGTACTTCAGAAGAAACTAATCAGGCGCAATACGTCTCACTGAAAAGGTTTGAAGAAGGCTGCAAATGGTAATGGAGAGCAAGGGAACTTATTTAGAAATACATCTAAACATTTGCACAGCGACCGCCGCACGTTTTGTTAAGAGGTAGACGAAAGTCCTATTAAGATGAAGCATATGTTCGTTGATTAGATACGAGGATAGTAATGGCATACACAAACCATTTGCAAGAGCAAAGCATTTGTAAAAGTACTATGGATTTGCGTTCACAAATTAAGAATGAATGACCTACAAAATATTTGGCCAAAACAATCTAAATTTAAAGAGTAGCTACAACGGGAAGCACACATCAAAGCTGCCGTTTTAAATTGTCTGCAATACACTGAATGCAAATGTTTCTGGATCAGAATATGGGTGAGAAATAACTATAGTTTTGATGTATGCATCTCACGACTTGTACATGACGCACATGAATTCACACTCAAGAGAAAACAGTAACACAAACTCCTTACGCACATGGTCGGTTTTTAAACTCAATGCCCACTAAATGATCTCTGGAGGAGGATTTAGCTTTTTCCTAATCTACAGTTTCTCAGAAATGTTTTTAAACTAAACGGATTTGCAGTGCTAAATGTTTATAGCATCCCATTTATACAGAACAGTCAAACTAAATGAGGAAATTTGGGCTAATTTACAAATATTGTGAGTGAGCAATGAAAATGTATACAGTGCAGTGTAAAGGTTTTTTTTTTTTTTTTTCAGGAATGAATTACTGAGTAAAAATCAGTGTTTCAAACCTTGTTTTTGCCATGCTGCATCATACGGTAAGCCTAATGATTTAATCGGTTTGTTTTGATGGGACAAAGATAGAAAGAGAGGGACGATAGAAAGAATCCACCATGTACCTTTAAACACATTGCAGCTACAGTACAGAAATCTTTATATTAAAATAGTGCTGTCAAATCGATTAATCGCGATTAATTATATCTAATGTAAAAGTTTGTAATTATATACACTGTACGTAAAATTGCCATTTACTGGGAATGTTTGGGAATAACTTGGAATAAGCTATAGTGCACAAGTAGCCAGTTTTATGATGCTTGTATGCTGCTTTTTGTCATGTTGGAGTCCTTATTTGCTTTCATTTTATGGAAAAGATTGCATTAAATAGTATTAGCAGCTTTTTTTAATAATGTTGGGTCCATTTTTACACCAGCAGCATATATATATATATATATATATCAAGAATACAAAATATTCATATTAAAATGTCCTTAAAGTGCATTCATATTGACGTTTTATAAGGTACAGTGGGCTAATTTTGTACATTATACAAAGAGTTACTGCAGAATTAAATTAAGTGAATTATTGGACTAAACACGCACATTAGACTCATTGTCTCCTCTGAATGATGATGTGCACATCTCACTCCGGTGAAAATCAGTGTAGGTCCTCTCTATTGAATTACACGATAACACACGATGCAACACCAGAGCAGGCCCTTTCCGTTTCATATTACACTGCTGTCTAACAGGTGGCCGACAGCCCATAGTCGAGGTTGCACTGAAATAAGTGTGATCTTGTAAGGTCAGGTGTGTTATCTCACTTTATTCTAACCCCAAATACACAGATTGAAATGTAGTCTTGTTTGCCGAAGGAACGCCAAAAGGGAAGAGGCTGAATTCTTCTAATGAATACTTACATTTGTTGCAGATTGTTACCCATTTTTTCCAGATTACACTGGGCACCTTGTTGCCAAGACAACAGTAATTAGCAAGAACTGGGTTACCAGGCAGACAGCAGCTGCGTCCCAATTCAGAGGCTGGAACTTTCGAAGGCCGATTGCATCACAGCGGCGCGACAAAGGCTGTCCACGAAGGCTCCTTCAAATGCGGCCTCGAAATGCGGCCTTCGTTCCCCCGTGAAATGAAGGATACAATGGATCAACCCCATTAATCACTTTTAAATGCAAGTATAGGATTTCAACGTACTTAAATATCTAATGATCAAATGTAAAAAAAAATATATATATAGCTTAAAATAAATAAAGCAGTTCAAATGTTGACTTGTATCTTACTAAGATATGATTTTATATAGTTTGCTCTTAAATAGACTAAGGTGAAAGACAGAGGCAAGAGCGCAGTTTTGGTTTGAACATTGTGGGGGGGATGAAGTGTGAACCGGTTAGCGGGTCCCGTGACATGCTCCCTCATGAGATTCATTTATTTGTTTGTTAATTTTTTAGTACTTGCCAGTTTTGGTTGTTTGGGGGGCTCATTTCATTTCGTTAACTCCTTGCACTGCTTACAGATATAGTGCACTCAAATGCTCAAAACTCATTAGTGAATGAGTGAACGAGTGAGCGGTTTCGGACACACAGTTTTGTTTTCAGTCAGTTGAATATAATTTTCAGTTTAAAAAAAAAGGTCCAGTACAAACGTTACTGCCGCTCGTCAACGGCAGCTGTCACAGTCACAGAGCAGTGACGTCCCACTTAAAGGAGCCGTATGTAAGATTGTGGCCAAAACTGGTACTGCAATCACTTTCAAAATACTGTAGAGCGGTGTATCGCCTCCCCCTCCCCCCTGACTCGTGGTTGCCAGATAGGCTGCAGGATCCAGCAGGAACGTAGGCTGCTACGTAGCTGTGGCAACTAGAGCAGAGCTGGCAACCCGGATGCCGAAACACTACTGACTTCGTGATTGGTAGATAGGTGGAGGGTGGCGCTTCAGGCCAAAACACAACATATCAACATCAGTTGAGGGCGGCAACTTCACTTTTTACTGGCCGGACTACTGTTGTCAGTGATATAAGTATTTGAAATGAACATGATTTCTTAATGTGTAGTGACATATCAGGGCCATTTTATGATTAATTGAAATACATTTCTTACATACAGCTCCTTTAACTCTTTCCACGCCATTGACGAAATTTTCAGACTTTCCGTGTTTTAACTGATACGGTAGAGGGGGCGTTATTACACATCTTCTGAAACAAGTGATAAAAGCATTGCTTATGTACATAGTCTTTGGTGAAGAAACGCGATTTTCTCCGCTTTTTTGTTTTGTTTTTAATGAAACTTACCCACATTCAAGAGTTGATAAAAAAATGAAGCTAGAATAAAACAGGGTGTTTTTAAAGCAGAGGCTTGTTCTTTCTTTTTCTAGGCTATATTTGATGTTCAGATATTTATACTACACAATATTCTGGGTACCATGAAAATTTAGCAAAAATTCTCAAAAATGCTGTCAGGGAAAGAGCTAACAACGCTTGGTCCGGCCTTTGAAGTCTGCTTCCTTCGAAGAATGCAGCAATTGAATTGGGACACAGCTGCTAGCGGCTACAACAATGCACATATTGTAACCATAGTAACCAGGGTCAGGCCAGCAACGCATTTCCGCGTTATCATAAAGATTGATAACACAACATGAATGCTGCAAACACTAACATATGGTCCATGACCTCTCATAATTAACCTCTGGTTAATGTTTCACTAAAGCAACTGACTGACACATGCATTTCTGTTGCTATTTGTACTGCCCACTCACTGTTAATTCAAACATTGACCTTATATGAAACCTTTTACCCATTTTGAAGCTAACAGATCTGCAACATTCTTTATTAACAGATACAGACACCCATTACTAAACACGCAAGCATCTTCATATAATTGATAATCTGATAGGCCTGTCCATCATACATCCATTAATTTGTACTGTATTAATGGGAAACAATTATTTTTTGCGTAAATTTTTTTTAACGCCTATATGAAACATTTTATATTCATATACGTTTCACCAACCATTGCTGAAAGCTTTACGGTTCAATTTATTCAGTGAAGGATTCGGCAAACTGATTTAACCCTCATGTTATGTTCGAATTCTGCATCTTGTTGTTGACTCCATTTGTATCCAATAATTCCAGAAGCACCTGAATGCAGTCCACAAGATCCAGGGGGCGGGGTTGGATCCACATCTAAGGGGTGGAGATTGGTAGGTTTAGGGGTGGAGATGGGTAGGTTTAGGGATGGGTTTAGGGATCAGGGTGTGGAGATGGGTAGGTTTAGGTATATGTAAGGTGGGAGGAGTTGGATCTGGATCCAACTCCTCCCCCTGGATTTCGTGTTCTGCAGTGAGGACCATCTCAATAATTCCCCAAAAATCACACTATGAAAAAAAAAAAAAAAATCAGTTGAAAATTATTGACTTTTAACATCAATGCTTTGCACACATTACAAAGAATAAATATCTGAATTTATTATTAATAATAATGTTTTTAAGCACTATTTTTAAGATGGCCCCTCCCCCACACATCTGGGATGATTGCGATTACACATTTTTAACAATAATATCTTAGTGTTAAGTAATATTTGGTGACTGATTTGCAAAAAGAAATGGCAGAGCAATAGATAGATAGCGAAATTTTCTTCATTTGTGATGTGGTGCCAAACCGTAACGCACGCCCTGGTTCTTTCTGTATGTTTTTATGTGGGTTTTAGAGGTTGAATTCAAATCAAATATTAACATTACTGGGCAAACCAGTACTGAATAGGATGTCTACTTCATAAATATTATGGAAATATATGATTGCAATCGCTCAAACCATATATGGAAATGTCCTTATATGGTCACCAGTGGAGCCTGGATGTCATCTAGTGGAAAAGTTTGGTACTGCAAAAAAAAAAAAAAAAAAAAGTGTGCTGAAATTTAGAAAGTCACAAAATCTCATTTCAGTTTACTCAAAAATTGAAATGGGACAAATTGACCCGTAACATAACATGAGGGTTAAACTAGTAACTCGAGAGTTTGTTAGTCTGTTGAACAATTCAATGGCTCATACATTTCATTTGTTCGTGAATCGGATTACGCTGTTTGGCCTGTAGCCTACATGTTTGATCTACTAAAGAACCAGATTATGAGTCATTTCTTTGTGAATTCGTCGTGCTGTATGATTGTGTTCGTCACGCGAGGACAGTTGAACAGAAAGACGTGTTTTAAATGTTAATTCGCGGTACACTGTCTTTTGCTCGTTCACATTCAATATGTACTGTAAACGTACATTTACAGCTTAATATTTTTCTGTACAATGCACAGTACTTTCATCACTGCCAAAAAGCGGTGCAGGAAAGACTGGATTTAATATGAGAGTTCGTTGAGTCTTTTAGGCTCGAAACCTAAAATGTGTCTAATTTATTGGTAGCACTTTATTTTAGAGTCCTGCTCCCCATGTATGTACTTATTACACTAACTGGGTAATAAAGGTACTAACCCTGAACCTCCCCCTAAACCTAACCTTAACCCATTATATTACCCAGTAGGCTACTTTCTAAGGTAAGTACACTGGTAGTGCACGTACTGTAAAATTAAATGTAACCAATTTATTTTTAAATCGTTCTGTCCAGTGAATAGAATGCATGGTTGTGCAAGCTCAAAAAGCAAACTGCATTGTATTTTCTCCCTCTCTCTCTCTCTTTTTACAATAGGGGTCAGTATACTTTTTTCTCAAACCACACACGGTTGGAGCCCGATCCCTCCCACTCTCATGTCCAGAGGCTTTCCCCAGGTGTCCAGAGGTCGTCAGAATGTGTTCAATTAGCTTGTGTAACCAGAGGCAGGGCGGACACTTAATCCCACAGCACCTGCTGCCTCTTCACAGGTTAACCCCAGTCAGCATGTCACTGAGGGAGGCAGGATATCACACGTTAGCCCGGCTCAGTGGCCCTGGATTTACTTGGCCGTCTGATTGGACGTGATCTCCAAGCTGGCCCGACCGGAAAGCAGCTGGACACCTAATTAGGCGGCCGAAGAAACCCAGATGAAGTTTTTCAGGTGACCCGCACTCTCTCCGCATGCTAGGTTGCTGCCATTTGTACAGACCTAATTAACACAAAATAAGTGCGCCTGATTAAAAGTTTGAAGAGCCTGTACTTATAAAAAGTGGAAGTGTTGCAGGCCCATCAAACACTTGCCACCTGTGTCGTTTCAAGGGCACAGGCAAATTCAAGACAAATAGGCAATCATAAAATTCATGTAAAATTGATTAAAGATACATACTCAAAATTATGTAGACGGGAAACCGAAGCTAGGTGGATTTTTAAATAGACACAAAGAACAATTTTAAAAATCCTGCGTTATTGACCAAGAAAGAAAAAGCAGGGCATGTTGTCACACTGTATGGGATAAGTTGTCACAATGGAACCTGCCATTTAACAGCCTATTAAAGGCTTCTGAGGAAGAAAAAAAATAATTAAACAACAAAAATTTAAAAGGTACAAGTTTTGCCTGAATGTATGCCTGTGTTGTGTTCACTTGTTTACCAAATCGCTATTTTAATTCGTATGATTAATCTATCAAATTAAATAGTTTTGACTTAAGTCAAGTCATACATTCACAAAAAAAATCCAATCCTGTTTTAATTTATACAATTAGCATTATTATTATCATTATAAATAAATTCTAGTAACTGAAACGTAGCCCTTAAGACAACTTCTCTTTTGGAGAATTTTAAGAGTGCACCAACATTCAGCTCAGTTTATTTGTCAACGTTCGTATTGTTAAAAAGTACAAGCACGCTAAAATTATGCTGAACTGAATTT
This sequence comes from Rutilus rutilus, assembly GCF_951802725.1. Taxonomy (NCBI): domain Eukaryota; kingdom Metazoa; phylum Chordata; class Actinopteri; order Cypriniformes; family Leuciscidae; genus Rutilus; species Rutilus rutilus. The sequence goes on from NC_140233.1 coordinate 10,816,468, forward strand.
CTAACTGCTATTTTTGTTTTACGCCATTACCTAGAGTAGTCTATCAGTACATTTCAATGAAATCATCTGTAGTTCTTATAGTTAAAGTCATTCAGAAGTGAGAACCAGCCAGACATACACAATCATTATAAGTTTCAAACTGCAAAATACTGCAACTAACTCTAACTTCAAAATAGACTAAAAGGGATTGTAATTGTATATCGTAAAAGGCTTTGTGACAAGTTGGAGAAGAATAACACCTAGGGAGGAAGACAAGTGACCTATGCAATGGGCTCTGCAACTTCACATGTGGCAGAGACTCTATAAAAACCCATGAAGCAAGTTGAAATGTCAAGCTACTTTAACTGTTCCTTCTAATAAGTCACTAGGTTGGGGAAAAAAGCAGATTTTCAATTGAAAACACACATATATCCCATGTTTTACAAAGCGCGCCCATGATGGATGGTTAGGGTTCAGTAACACCTTTTAAACCAGAGCGATAAAGACTGCAATGAAAGACGCACTGTCTCTTTCTAACAGCGCAGGCAGCCACAACAATGACAGCTATTAAAGCTCGCGACGAGGTCGGACTGAAAGAGCATGGCATAACATCTCTGTCGGCAACCAATTCTGTTGTGGTAAATGTTTTAGTTCTTCTCTCTCTTTATCTAATTAATTATCTCATACCCGGAGCAATGTGGATCATTTGCGATGGGGACAGGTCAACGCGACGCATAATAGAGACACAAAAGGAGGAAGAATGCGATGGAAAACGTTGAATAATGCAATCACAATTCACAACGTTTCACTTAATTTTCTCCTCAATCAAGTGTTCCGTGCGTTTCACCTTTCTTTCTCTCTCTCTTCTTTCTCTTTTTTTCCTTCATGCAGCGCAAAACTGAACTGATTGCGCAGGGAAATTATAACCCTGGTAAGATTTTTTTGTTCCGTACCGCGGCAGCACCATTACAGATGAATTAAATGAGAGAGAAGCCCTACGAAGCACAGTCGACACCCTCCCACTCCCGCCCACGCCGAACCCTAGGATCACACTTTTCAATCCGGTCCACGGCTAAAAGCATTCATTCCTGCGTTCAGGGGCCCCGCGCACAAACGTGCCTGGAGCACCTACAAGAACGCGGTCATCTCGCCGGACGGGAAATTTCTGTCAGTAACTAGCGGGATATCAGGGATTCGTATTCATAAAGCCTTGAGAGAATGATTACACTTACAGTAGTTGCACTTAGGGGTCCACTCAAAAAAAAAAAAAATTGCCACTCTGGGGAACTTCAAGAAAAGAAAGCTTTTAGACTGGTGGGGGGAAATTTGACATAGTCCTTTCCCACAGAGACAAGCGACTCCAAACACGAGTCGCCTGGGATTTATGCGTTCGATTTATTAGTACTAATTGTTTTTCTTCATTACGAAGGGGGGGAAATCTTCCCCCTCCCTCCGAGTGGAAGTTCACAACACAGCCGTTTTAAAGCTGTCACAATCTCCCGTATTTAAAATTGTCCTTCAATCAGCGCTGAAGTGCTTGTTAAAACAGATGCATTTTCTTCAACCTCTGCTCTATCAACTGAACAATCGTATTCCCACAGGGAAGCTTCTCACTTAGTAAACTGGCTATAATGAATCATTTTCAGAATTAGTTTTTGTTGTTATTATTGTGGCATTAGTGTTGGTGTGGTGTTGTGTTTTTTTTGGTTAATGCTGGTCGACTGTGGGAGCTGGCTAGGTAATGGAAGCTGAACTATTTCATTAGGCTTTTGAGGGGGAAAACTGCTAAAAGGGGGCATTAGCATATTCTATACTTTCTCAGCTATTTAAAAATGGCAGTAGATGAATGTCAACTGTGAATATCTTAATGTTCTGTCATCTGTTTTGACAATAACCTTTCACTTTCAGCGAGCAAAGACAATACACACTATAAAACATAATACAATACTATAATATTATTAGAAATTGTATTTATTTTGCACACTGCTTAGTAAACTTAGTAAAAAAAAATCTAATATATAAAAGCATTTAGTGTAAGTGCATAAAAGACATCACATTTGTAATAAATAAAACTTTAATATAAAAAAGGATGTATAAAAAGACAGAAAAAAAAAAAATGAGTCTCTCAAATCACACACCTGTACTCACACATGCAATATCATACGCATACGTGGCGCATGTGAAAGTTGACAACGTATTCGGCGTTGGTGCGCTGCACAGAGATGGCGAAGGGCTCGAAGGGATGGAAGGTGAACGCGACCAGTCTCCTGACAGCGTGGTTAATGGGTCTGCCCAGCAGGCCTGCCTGGATCTTAAATTTCAGCAATCCAGAGTCCCTCGCGTAGAACCTGCAGGAGGGGAAAAAAAGCAGTGCCAGTTTATTATGATGGCAAATGGCATGGCGACAGCAAGAAACCCGTGTATTTTACAGCATAAGTGAACTGTCAGAAAATTATGGTAACATTTGTCAGTTAGAAATTTTTGAGAGCTCTCAGGAAGTGTTTTAAATATCGCCTGTCATGGCATGAAACTACACATCAGTGTTTCAAGATTTAACAAGAAAGTTGATGTAGACCTCACGCTGGGCCTCATTTTTCACTATACTGGGAAAGTGGGCGTACATTCTGCCCTCTTCTGCAATTCACTCTCTTTGTCAACAATCTTTAGTCTGTGCGTATGTCTACATTTAATGATAAAATAAAACTCAATAATATTCAGGAATGCTTTAAAAAAGTAACCTCAAAATGTTTTTTAAATAATATTTCAATAAAAAGTCCACTACTGTACTGCTTAACAGAAGGGACTCTTAAGCTTAGAGGTACCGTATGGGATGATCGCCACAGGTCTTTGGCCGCTCCATGACAGACACCCACTTGTCATCGTAGCTGAAGAGGGAAAGATCCAGATACGGGCTACTGCTGTAGGACTGAGCACTGATGGGCAGCTGCCCAAGAAGCCTTCGGACCGCTTCTGTGTGCCCTCCGTATTTGGCATTCACGATGGTGTCTTTGAACCTGCGCACAAACAAACCTGTCCATAAATAATGTGCAGACTTAAGGAACTCACTTTAATTAACTCTTTCCCCGCCAAACATGGAATTTTTTCCGTGTTTTCACTGTTATGCGGTAGGGGGGCGCTATTACGCATCTTCTGAACGAGTACTGAATCTCCTGATCAAAACACAGACCAAGAAAAAGCAGAAACAAGCTCTCTCATAATGCAATCATATGCATATGTAAAATAACACGATCACGAACATTAAACAGCATATAAATCAAAACTGCCTAACGTTACTGAATGAAATGTTGACCCAGGATGGGCTGTGCAAGCTTTGGGGGTGTTGATGGACTCAATCTACTCCATCTGTGATTTGATCCTCATTCTGAACCCCATTCAGATGTAGCTTTTGACAAAAACATGATTTTCTCAGCTTTTTGCTCAAATTGTTGCTTTTTTTATGAAAATTACCCACATTCAAGTGTTGATTTAAAAAAAAGAATGTATGTTTTTGGTTTTGGTTTTTTAAAGCAGATGGTCTGTTCTTTCTTTTGAGAAATTGCATGTTCAGATATTCATGCAAAATAATATTCTGGGGGCCATGACATTTTTGTGAAAAATCTAAAACTGCTGGTGGCTGGCAACTTAAAAGAAAAAAAAAAAGCTGGCAGGCAAAGAGTTAAACAGCAAAACCCCTTCAGTGTGGGCGGTGCTACCAAATGTAATGGCAAACAAATAGAAACCAAGAAACAGCTGCTTAGGAAAAAACCTTGGATCAAAATGGAAGAGAGAGCTTGTCACCTTGGTAGGGGGAGGGGACATATTACAAGATATGATAGGTAACATTTTCTATTTAGTTTCAGCAATAATAATAAAAAAATCTGGTTTAGACACAACTGTTGGGTCAGATTTTTTTTTTTTTAAGAAAATGTTATTCTTTCAGCAAGGATGCGTTATATTGATCAAAAGACATTTGTTGGCTGTAAAGAGTTCAAGGTCAAGTTCATTTTATTTGTATAGCACATATACAACAGCCAATAGGCTGACCAAAGTGCTTTACAGATGATACCACATACACAGAAAACCAGACCAAGCAAAATTTAATATAACCCAATTTAAAAAACAAAATAAAATAAAATAATCACAGTAGTCAATATCACAGTAGTCAATACACTAAGGAAAACAAATACGTTTTTAGCAGGGACTTAAAAACAGACAGTGAAGGGGCCATTCTGATCTCTAGAGGCAGGGCATTCCAAAGTCGGGGCCCTGCCACTGCAAATGCGCGTTCGCCTCTACGCTTTAGCCTAACGTGAGGGACTACCAACAAAGCCTGGTCACGGGATCGTAGGCTTCTGGACGGAGTGTAGAGATGAAGAAGTTCAGAGAGGTAGACAGGGGCTAGGTTGTGCAGGGATTTGAATACAAAGAGTAAAATTTTGAAGTCTATTCTCTGACAAACCGGCAGCCAGTGTAAGGATTTAAGAACCGGGGTGATGTGTTCATGTTTACGACACTTTAAAAGAAGTCTGGCCGCAGCATTCTGAACGAGTTGAAAGACATTTATAATGTTGCAAAAAAATGCATTTCAAATAAATGCGTTTTTTTACTTTATATTTATCAAAGAATCCTGAAAAATTGTATCACAGGTTCCACAAAAACATTAAGCAGCACAATTGATTTCAACATCAATAACAATAATAGTTTTTGACCACTAAATCATTATATTAGAATGATTTCTGAAGGATCATGTGACACTGAAGACTGGAGTAATGATACTGAAAATTCAGCTTTGCATCACAGGAATAAATTACATTTTAAAATATGTTTTAATAGAAAATGGTTATTTTAAATTGTGATGATATTTCACAATATGCAGCCTTGGTGAGCATAAGAGACTTCTTTCAAAAACAAAACACAAACTAAAACCTAACTAACAGCAAAACGCTAGTGTACAAACAAAAGTCTGCCTGCCTCACTTAAAGGTATAGCGGAGGATTTTCTTTTTCCGGGTGGATCATCAAGACTATTGGTCCTCCTAAGTGTCAATCATTCTGGTGATATGTTTACGTAAGGCCGTCGTACGTGCTCGTGCACACGATTCACACGATGGTGTGCGCTCAAAACACAGGTTGGGCTTCCCACTGATGCCTCAGTCGCGAAGTTTCTACTCGACAGGTAAAGTTTGGCATGCTATTTGGAGAAATCCATTTAAAATCACTGCTAGTAAAAGTTAATGTAAGCTATGATTAGCTTGTGCATGCTCTCTCGTGCACACGTTTAATAGGCGTTAAGCAGGTAGAGTGTTGCGCATGTGCATTTTTTCAAAAAGTGGAGAGGGCGGTTTTTTTCTAAAATTCGGGAAAATCCTCCGCTATACCTTTAAGGTGGATAAGGTTTTTCTTAAAGTTTCAGAAACTTTTTTTAAAGCAGCCTGCATTTGAGACATAATTCAAGTTTTTAATATCAAAAGGTGTCAGCATGAGCGAGTTCTCACCCAATATGTAGAGCTGCACATTTATACTAAGTCATTATCAGGCCTTTTGTGAGAAAAAGTCAGCCAGGCCTCCTCTCGCTCGACCATCAAACTGTGGCTTGTGAATTTGGCAGTGCCTGATATTTATATCTCACCTGCGTTGTACCTGACGGGCAAAGTTGTTGCTGGAAGCGGAGCAGGGGAACTGCACAGCCTCGCTGTGGAGTGTAGCGTTACGGAAGAGGTCGCAGAAGTTTTCAAAAAGCTCCAGAAGTTTGTCAGAAGTGTTCTCGAAAACTGCAATAACCTCGGTGGTTAGCATATTGTAAACCACGAAGAAAGAGGGCTAAAAATGAAGAGAGGAGAATTGAGACGGTAAGTTTACACATTGATGGTTTCCTAGGTTTCATAGAAACTATCGACTACACCACCGATCCACCAAACATGACTTAACACAAATTCACAACAAAACGATAACAAACATTATGGTTTTACTGACAAGCCTTAAGCTAGTCCCAGACTAAAATGCATGTTTGGGTTGTCTTAACTCAAAGCAACTTACACTGACAAATCTTAAAATATAACAGTGCCATTGTTTTGTCTCAAGATGCTCACCAGTGATGTTTTTCTCTAAGGCACATTTAGAAAAGCTACTTAAATGTCCTAACTGAACTAAGGCTTAATCTAAGTCCTGTCTGTGAAACCGGGCCATTATCTTACACTAGCAAAGATTAAGCGATGACGCCAGCAAGGGCAATATCTGATTCAGTCTCTGGTTACTCCAGTGCATGCGTTTTTTGTTTGTTTTTTTTTACCTGCGAGGGGTCGGTGACCCTCAGTGTGACTACATCTTCACTGGTGTACTTGATGAACAGGTGATGTTCGTCCAGGAGCTGCATCTTCCACATGCGCAGTTGCCTGAGCTGATCGAAGAATTGAAAGAACCTCCGCTTGGCCGTGGCGCTGCCGTCCTGCTCTGCCCTCCTCCACAGGTACACCAGAAGACGGTGCTTCAAGGAGTTGATGGTTTTCTCCTTATAAAGGCGGGAGAAACCGGGCTGGCCTTCAGCCTGGGCCTCGGAGTAAACCGCAGACAGCGTCAGCAGGTCGTCCTCGTAACAAAAACGGCCGATGGTGCGCACGTCAAGAAAGGTTCCTTCTGGTGTCACCTGGGCAAGAGGAAGAATCGAAAATTAATATAGTTTAATAATATAGTTTAATAAAAGGGGGGGCGGGGACACTTTATTTGTCTTTTTCCAATTTTTATTTGTACAAACAGTAGAGAAATGACAGAAAATGATGGAGAATGGATTGGACCAGTCAAACTGGGTTGAAACCTGTCGCCCACCTGAGCAACATGGTCTGACAAAATAAATGTACTTTGATAAGTAATTGTCAATGCATGGCTATGTCACACGTTTCTACCCCGATAGTCATGGCAGGAAAATACTATTAAAGGGATAGTTCACCCAAAAATGAAAATGCTGTCATCATTTACTCAACCTCATGTTGTTCCAAACCTGTATGATTTCCTTTCTTCTGCTGAACACAAAAGAAGATATTTTAAAGAAGGTTGGTAATTAAACAGTTGCTGGTCCCCATTGACTTCCATAGTTTTTTTTTTTCCTACTATGGAAGTCAATGGGGTCCATCAGTCGTTTGGTTACCGACTTTCTTCAAAATATCTTCTTTTGTGTTCAGCAGAAGAAAGAAATTCATACAGGTTTGGAACAACATGAGGGTGAGTAAATAAGGACAGCATTTTCATTTTTGGGTGAACTATCCCTTTAAAACTCAATTTGTGAAAAATACTATTAATGCAATAGAGTGAATGACGACCGTCTGTGGTGTTCCATTGACTGACATTATGGCAGTGTAGTGTTAAGTGATTAATTACACCAAAACAAAAGATAACATGTATGCCTTCATCTTACATTTCATTTTCTGTCAGTTCTTTTTCGTGAACTGGAATGTGTGCAAAGAATTGTGAGTGACTGATGGACGTGAAGGATACACTTGATGCATTCTTCAAAATGTGCTGAATGAACGACACAAAACGAAGACTGCCTTGCAAGTATCCTTCAAATTGAGATGGCTTTCCACAGAGCCTGATGACGTAATATCTGCACATCTCACCTATATGCACCCTTCTATTTGAGAAGCACCCATACACTCACCGGCCACTTTATTGGGTACACCGATTCAACTGCTCAATAACGCAAATGGCAGCAACCCAATGCACATAGGCATGTAGGCATGGTCAAGACGATCTGCTGAAGTTCAAAATGAGCATCAGGATGGGGAAGAATGGTGATTTAATTGACTTTTAATGTGGCATGGTTATTGGTACCAGACTGGCTGTTCTGAGTATTTCAGAAACTGCTGATCTACAGAAATTTTCACACACAGCTATGTATAGGGTTTACAGAGAAAGGTCTGAAAGAGAGAAAATATCCAGTGAGCAGCCGTTCTGTGGGCGAAAATGCCTTGATGCCAGAGGTCAGAGGAGAATGGCCAGACTGGTTCGAGCTGATAGAAAGGCAACATTAATTCAAATAACGTTACAACAGAGGTCTGCAGAAGAGCATCTCAGAACGCACAACACAGGAGATTAGCTACAGCAGCAGACACAGCGGTGCCTCTCCTGTCAGCTAAGAACAGGAAACTGAGGCTACATTTTGCATGGGCTCACCAAAATTGGACAATAGAAGATTGGAAAAAATGTTGCCTGGTCTGATGAGTCTCGATTTCTGCTGCGACATTCAGATGGTAGGGTCGGAATTTGGCGTAAACAGCATGAAAGCATGGATCCATCCTGCCTTGCATCAAATAAAGTAAGGTTTAACTGTAGTGTACTACAGATATGTGTGCATTCCTAATTTTCTTGCCACACTTTGGGCCCCATTGACCATTTAAATGCCACAGCCTTTGTTGCATCCCTTTATGACCAAATATTCCAGCAGGATAACGCAACATGTCACAAAGCTTAAATCATCTTAAACTGGTTTCTTGAACATGACAATGAGTTCACTATACTCAAATGGCCTCCACGGTATCAAGATATCAATACAATAGAGCATCTTTGGGATGTGGTGGAATGGGAGATTCGTACCGTGGATGTGCAGCCGACAAATCTGCAGCAACTGCGTGATGCTATCATGTCAATATGGACCAAAATGAATCTATGCTTGAATCTATGCCACGAAGAATTAAAGCAGGTGCACCTAATAAAGTGGCAGGTGAGTGTAGTTAACTTTTTAACAGCATTTTTGGAATTTCTATTTGTCCAAAATTTACAGAAATGGCAAAAAAAAAAAAAAAGGGTACAACTGGGGTGATGGGACTGGCAAAATGACAAGCTAAATTCAAACCTGTCACCCCCCCCTTGGGCACCATGGTCTGTCAAAATAAAATTCTGTTTGATAAACAATTATGTCAATGATATTTTAGGGAAGATGATATTATCTTTCTATTTGTATGAACAATAGAGAACTGACAGGGAATAAAAATAAGATACAAATACAACATATTAGAGACAGTTCTAAGAGATTTGTGCTGGACAGTGAAGTCTTAGACGCAGTTACTCTTACCTGAAAAACATGAATGGTCTGTTGCTGCACAGAAAGCACAGCCAGTATATTTCTGTACAGGTACAGTCCTTGATTGTGCGACAGGATGATTTTGTCACACTTAAAGGTGCGTGTATCACACAGTCGGCCTGTGTGCAGGTCTATGATGTGCAGCGAGTAGTCTTCAAGAGGTGAGCGTGGGTTTGGTGTCACGGATTCGTTGTTTCTGTACACCTCGAAAAAGGGCGCATGAGGTTCTTCTGGCAAGTAGACAGCAGAGCCGACGATCACATAGCGGCAGTCGTCGGTGAAAAGACTGCACTCTCTATTCAAGTGCTCGCCGTTGGAGGCCACGTTGGTGACGTGGAGCAGGGAGAAGAAGCGTTCGAAGAGTCTGCCTCTGATGTTGAGGGAGCGCTGATCGTTCCCATTGGCCAACGTTTCTCCCTCCTGACCCTGGAGAAGATCTTCAGCGGCTTGGCATCCCTGGTACTCGTAGATTTCCAAGGAAGTTTGATCAGAGGAGAATGCAATAAAGCATCGTCCGTCAGGGGAGAACTTGCGCAGGAAGCAGGGCGGCTTCTCCACGTTCACCACTGTGAAGTTGGGGAACAGGTTCTGGTGGAAACAGCGCACCCGGTACCAATGAGCCCCGAGTGGACCGGAGCAGATCCGACGCCTCTCTAGCCTGTAGACCACGTTCTGGTTCTGGATGCGTCTCGGCTTCAGAGTGGAGAAACCATCCTCCGATGTAGTGTTGCGGTGAGCAGCCATAATAACAGCGTTACCACTCACTGTAAATGAGAAATTAAATAACCAAGTTAATAAATGCAGGGGAGCAGATCTCTCTACAAAAATAGTTTTATATAATACTAATAATAAACAATTAGGCTGGTAGGTAGCCATACTAACAGCTGTACCAATGCAAATGAGAAATTAAACCATTATTGGAAGAGATTAATAATGAAGTTAATAAATGAAAAGCAGAGCGGGCAGATCTCACTACAAAATTATTTTATATAAGACTTTTTATAATACAAATATATAAACAGAAAGGTAGCCATAACAGCAGCTGTACCATTGCAAATAAGAAACTAAGACATTATTGGAAGAGATCATAATAACTTGATAAATGCAAAGCAAGTAGAGTAACGTTAGATCTACCTACAGAATTACTTTATATACAAAAAACAAACAAATAGGCAGACAAACAGATGCATAAACAGACAGATCTTCCTGCTATGACTCTTTTGTTGCTTTTTCGGGTTTATTATATACTTAAAGCTTAAAATAAGCTCTTTTAAAAAATTAGCACAATAAAACATCAGTATGAACACCAAAACACACGCAGTTGATTAAGTTATGCACCTCTTACCTGGACGTTCATTTAAACACTTCTCATGTTCATATCTGTGCAGCTTTAACTCTCTGGGAGTACAAGCATGGCCAAAATGGCAACCTACACCCGCATAAAATAAAACATAAGAGCAAAAACGTTTGAAAGGAAGGTACAATGCTGTTTAAAAGTTTCTTCAGGGGTGTAAGTTTAGAAATCTGTTCGCTGTCTAACCGGCGGAAGTAAGTGGCATCGGCGAGGTCTGCGCATAAACAGTCACATGAGGTGCACAGAGTGTCAGAGCGCCCCCTTCAGCAGCGGCGAAACAGCGCAACTACACCTCTGTGGGGTGTATTTACCTTGCTAATGTTAATCAGTTTGATTTTCCGAGTAGATTATTACTGTCTGTTAGTGACGACATAGGCTACAATAAATTATTTAGGAAAAATTTCCTGCTGATAAAAACCGTCTAAACCGAACTAAGCTGGTTTGCTGGGCTCTCAGCATGGTTAGATTGGTCAGGCTGGGAGACTAGCTTGCTGACCAGCTGAACACCACTAATTTAAACTTGCAATTTTGGGCTGATTTAGGATGCTTTTTCAGCAGGACTATTGGAACATGCAGAAAAGAATAAGAAATTGCTTGTTGAGGATTGTGCTGGTGCAGAGCACTAAAACCCTGCTTAAACCAACAAGCTGATTAGCTAGGGATAGATTTAAAGAGGTTTTTTTGTTTTTTACTGTTTGTTGGGAAAACATAGAGTCTGCATCCCAAATCTCATACGCTCTTAAGTAGGTATTTTGAATATTTTGAATGACTGCTAAAAAAAAGTATGTTCTATATGTGAATGTAATCTGGATTAATTCGCCATGCTATCATTATCATGTGACCTACCGGTGTAATTTATGTCGCTTCACTGCCATTCATAAATCCTCTCATGTGGCCTCATGGGATTGTAAAGTGTCCATCGTATGCACACTTCAGAATCTCAGCGGAAGTAGGTCATTCGGGTACTTTTTGCCTACTCTTTTATGAGTAGCTACTGTGAATTCAGTCATCACCTAGGCTGCTATATAGGGAAGTATGCGATTTCGGATGCTGCCAGAGACTAGAGAGTGTTGAGGATTAGAGTGAGTAAAAACAAAATGGCCACCCGCAGACATTACCTGCATTGCCATTTCATTGATCATAATCACAGCACTAAACATCCAAAATGCATTATTGAGAAGGTTGTGAAGTCTTATCAAGATGGAGACATTGACCAAAAATAGTTTCAAAAGAGATGCGTTTTTGTTTTGTTTTTTTATTTTTCTTCAAGGTACAATATTTGTATGTATTGGTAATTGTGTGTGCCTGATGTGTTATTGTTCCTTTAGTTGTACAGTAGTTATTTAATGATGGAGTTGAGTTGTTTGATTGTTTAAGTTGGAACATCTGGTAATACTCACAGATGAGTATAAGATTACCTGTTGAGCAGTGAATTGATGAACAGAAGGCTTTTAGTTGAAACTTTTATTTCCCTATTGTAAAACAAATAAAGAAATGTCTTAATTTTGTGTTATACTCACCTAAGGCAAACATCATTTTGACCTGGATGAGAGACCGGAATTTATTTAATTTTTTTTAGCAGGTATAAGACATTTCTTGGTCAGGGTTTGGTTGGCGAGAGGTATAACAAAAGGAAAATTTAGAACTGATAATTAGGGACAAAGCACTTCCCATTTATGCACCCATTAGCAGAGTACACTGAAAAGGCAAAGCAGTGACAGATGAGGTCATCTCACTCCTTTGTCTTCCCTTTCTGCCATAGAAAAAAATGACGAATGCTTAAAATGCCTTTTCACTTCCACGTTTTATGGAGCATTTGGACTTTGTAAATACACTTTTAATTCCGTATTCAATAGGCAGCATGCTGGTCTTCCAGAAAATGTTTAAAATTATGATATTAACAAACCATTTTTAAATGTCAATTGACAGGGTAGTTCCATGATGATTAGGACAGAGGTCAATAAATCTTTACAGAACACCACTAATGGAGGTGCTTTTCTGGTATGGTTTGAAATTTTTATGGTGAGTTTTTTGTGGTTTCTACTTTTTTTGGTTTTCTTTTTTGAAGCAAATATTCCATAAGTGAGATTACATAATAAAAATCAGGTACTAAAAAATAATAAAAAAAATTATGAATTAGGTTATTTAGCAAACTAGTATATATATATATATATATATATATATATATATATATATATGACCCTGAGTGAGCATGTACATTTTTTTTGCAAATGAGACAAAGATTATTGAGTAAACCCCATTTCAGTGTTTCTACTTCAAACGTTTATGTTTACTTCAGTGTTACTTGCTAATTATTTGCTAGCAATTTCTGAGTTAAAATTGTAAATCCTACACCATTTTTCCCCCCCGTGTACATGAATATACTGGCTGATTCATACATGCGTATGTATGACCGAATAAGATTTTAAGCTCAATCTTTTGCAGTAGTTCTGATGTGGAGCTCCAAAAAGGGAACAAGAGATAAAGTCTAATTTGCCCAAATTCATTTAGTGTTCTTTCTCCAAAATGGATTATGAGGGCTGAAAAAATTGAAAAAGAAAAATGAATAAGAACTGAGCACAGAAGGAAACCTGTGCGCTTGGCCTTGAGAGTATGATAATGGATTTGTACCCAATTATCCTCGACCCAAGTATGTAGAGACCCAGTTGGTAGATTATATAAGTTGTAATCTTCAGTAATGGCAGGTTGTGAGCATGAAAGGTATTCCAGTGGAAAAACATGGAAAAAGAACATTAGAGCTCTCCAAATGCTATGTGCCAGCGTTTTGAGTGCACTCTCTACCCATGGGCCAAAGCGCTTCGCTTAGGGGCCAAAAACATGGCAGCTATAACATTATGGTATAGGGTTTGCATTTGAGATTTTTCCTAATAATGGCCTTTCATTCGGCTCTTTTCTCTTTGTCAAGGGTCATCATCTTCCCTTTCAGGTTTTGTTTTTGTTTTTTTACATCCCCCTCCTCAGTCTCTGGCAAAATGCACGAGGACCCAGGAAGATTCATTTCCTCTGCATCCAGAGCCCGAGTGGTAGATGGAGGGTCCTTAAGGCTGGTTTTTAGACTGATATGAGGGCCTAATGCCGAAGAAACAAAACAAAGAGCACAGGGAAATCACAAATTCTGTGGTTATGAAACTTTCACTCCCGATTTCAGACTAGAAAATGACCAGGCCGGTAGGAACTCCCAAGTACACTCAAACCGCTGGCATATAGCCTTAATTACAAACCTATTGCATTCTAGCCGTAATTGAAAAAAGCAGTTTTAAAAGGTTGCTTTTTGCGCAGAAGAAGCGAAGATGCTACTTTTTTAACATTTCTGAAAATCTACGTTGCATAGAGGCAGTGTTTGACATTTAAAAAGAAGCTTTTACCTTCTCAATATTGGTACTCAGCAAAATAATAGAATGTTGCCGTAATTGTAGCTTCCTTCAAACTTTAGGGGGATTTTTTTCCACAATGCTTTTTTTTTTTCAAGTCACAATTCCTTTTCTTAATGCATTTATGTCCAATTGATAACATATTGTACAGGCAGCTTGACTTATACATATTCTGTTTCTCAAAAAAAAAGGAATTATTTTGCACAAAAAATAAATAAATCTAATAACGCAGATCAAAAAGCCCATCAGGGAGTTACAATAACATGCTTGAAAAAAGTTTAAAGTTCTGACACATTATGACCAGAATAGATTAAGCAACAGGTTGCATTTTCCTGTGGGTGTGTGTTTCATATTATCATGCTTCATATCATAAAGCTCTAAAATAAAACTTTATCGCAGAGTTTCAAGCCATTTTGTGTCATATTCAGAAGAAAAGGCCTTTATGTACCGAACAGAATTATGTAGATCTGCCTGCTGCTGCTTGGTCAGTGTGTGTAAATATATTCTCCTAACACTAAACCCTCACAGATAGAAATAAAGGCGTGTGCTCCCTCATTGGCTGACCAGAATACATGGCTGCATTCTATTGGTCGTCCTGATCAGCTGACAGGATGCTGTTGCTTAGAAACATTGTTTCCTACCAAAGCCAACCCTTCTCTGCAGCCTTGCCAGTCCAATCAATGTGGTCACAGACTGCTAGCTTAAATCTCATGCTGTATTTCAAACGTGTCTAAATGTGTTGCATCTCATAAAATCATCATTCTTATAATTGATTCAAGTGCCTCATTTAAATGATTAAGTGGACTAGTAATGTTTAGATAACTGATGAGGTTATCGATACACTTTCTGTATGCAATAAACATGCATTTTGTGAGCGAATGAGTGTCGTGGTCATCAGAAATCAAGTTGTTTGCATGCAATACGGATTACAGATGCTACACAACACATTTCAGCCTTGTCTTTAAGTATCAGGCAAATTCTAATTCTGGTTTCCGTGGAAACCTCTCAGAGCCAAACAATGGATGAAGGGTAAAGGACAAGTGCAGGATGCCGATCTTTCTTTTGTGGATGCGTGTGTGAGCGTGCATGCAAGAAGGCTTGTGTGCGATATGTGTGCGTGTGTGTTATGGGGGAGGGAAACATTCTGGACAGGCATAGTTGGGTTCATAATGAGCGCGTACAGCGTGTCATGGGACTACGTGTAAAGAGTGCTCGCATCTCCTTGTACATCAGTCCTCGTTGAGAGCCGGAGACTGCAGGGCATGCAAATCAGGAGTGATTTCAACACCCTCTGCTTCATCTCCTCCACGTATTTCGCCAGATTTTGAGTTTGTTTACTCCTTGTCATATTTCGCTTTCAGCAAATATGCCCATGTGTATCTTTCTCATGAATTCAGCCTTTTTTTAAAAGACTATGAATGACTGTTTGTAGGCGATAAAACAAATGGTTTATAGCAGAAAAAGGTTCTTTAGAACACAAAAAATATATATGATCAATAAGTTATGACAACGTATGTTTTTACATTGCTTAAACTCAATTTACTTAACAAGATTCTATAAGATTCAACTCATTTTTTAAGTAAGTTTAATGTAATTTAAGTTGAAATTACTTAAACATCCAAGTTGATTGAACCTACTTAAAAATTTTAAGGCAGCAACTTTTTTTTTTACAGTGAATATTAAAATGTTCTTTACACTACGTAAATAATGCTTCTTTTAAGAACTGTTCTCTGAAAGGTTCTTTGGGGAATCCAAAATGGTTCGTCGATGGCATCATCATGAAAACACGCTTTTGGAACCTTTATTTTTAAAGGCCAATTCACACTGCTCAAACAAACGCTAACAAAAATGTTTCGTCTGTTGGCGTAGGTCAGGGTTTGTTTTCACCCGACTGAACATGTTCAATCAGTGTTTGTTGGTGTCTGTTGGGGCAGTGTGAACATGAGTTATTTTTCATAAAATTGTAAATCCAACGGCCAACTTGCTTGTGGAGGTTGATATACCACAACAATCCTGCAACTTTGCATCCCGCAAGACCTTGAATTAGGTTGCCGGAGGTTCCATGAAGAACCTTTAACATCCATTGGATCTTTCCACTGCAAATGGTTCTTTAAAGTGGAAAAAGCTTCTTTAGGTTATCCAAATGCTCACAGCATTAAGAAAATAGTGGTTCTTTTAGAAACTGCCTACTGAAATGTTCTTTGTGGAACCCAGAATGGTTCTTCTATACTCTTAAAAAATAAAGTTTTCAAAAGGGTTTTCGCAGCGATGGCATAAGAACCATTTAGGGTTGGTTCCTCAATGAACCTTTCAATGAAAAGTTCATAAAGGGGACATATCATGAAAATCGGACTTTTTCCGTGTTTAAGTGCTATAATTGAGTCCCCTGTGCATCTACCAACCCTGAAAACGTGAAAAGTGACAACACAGTAACTTTGTTTTGGTAAGCCTTTCTCTGCACGCATGTCAAAAATGAAGCCGATCAGGTTTCGCTCCCCTTCTGACGTAGGAAGGGGATTTTATTATAATATTTCCGCCCCTTAATCTGTATGTTTCCACCCGTGGCGCCGCCATTTTGTTTTCGCAAACAGCAACAGTGTAACCAGTTCAAACGCAATGGCAAAAATTCGAGCAAAGCATACAAACTGTTCTGTCGTTGCTGCACAGACGAGCAGAACACTATTTGACCAAAAAATTTAAGAGCTGTCTTACAAAGAACTCTGGGAACTGTCAACTTGTGTAAAAGTTAAACATGACAGTACATGCAAGTCAATGAGATTAATCAATGTAACTCCACAACAACTACATCCATGTATCCACTAACCATTCAGAAACGTCCAGATGCGTCTAAAAGTTACAAACTCTTCCTGAGTCTCTCTGTAAGGCTGCACTCCGGGTTATTTCTGAGATTTGACTGAGATGTGCGTTTGTTATTGCTAGAGTATGCAAAGCTCCTGTAAATTAGAGGTGGGGAGCAGCAACTCATTTACATTTAAAGGGACACACACAAAAAGGGGCAACTTTGACAAGCTATAATAAATTATCTGGGGGGGGGGGGGGGGGTATTTTGAGCTGAAATTTCTCAGACACGTTCTGGGGACGCTATAGATTTATAATACATCTTGTGAAAAGGGGCATATTATGTCACCTTTAATATAACCATTTTTCTCAGTGTGAAGAACATTTTAATAATTGAAGAAAATCTTTCCACTGAAGGACCTTTTGTGGAATGGAAAGGTTTCATGGATGTTAAACGTTCTTCATTGAACCATAGATGCCAAGAAAGTTTACTTTGAAGAGTTTATGGCATTGCTGCAAAAAAAACACTTTTGGAACCTTTTTTATGAACAACCTTTAACATCCATGGAACCTTTCCATTTCACAAAAGGCTCATTGGAGTTCCATAAAAGCATCATTGGGGTATCCTAAATGGTTCTAATATGGTTTTTTTAAAATGTACGTTGATACACCGCAACAATGCTGCAAAGTTGCACCATGCAAGACCTTGAATTTGGTCGCCGGGTGCAAAGAAAAGGCGGGAAAGAATCACACCAGATGATGGTGAAAATGTTTTAGGCGAGTACCTTTAAATGGCTTTTGTCTCGCATTTCTGTAATTGCGGCCACTCTCCTTAGCACACACTGATTGCTTCGGGAGCCCTGTTTTCTTGTTTTTTTGCTTGTATGGATCGCAAAGCTTGAGCTTTTATGGGGCTCCGGGGGCCAAAGTGGAAGAGCAAGTAGGACAATATCAGAAGCTTTTCAGAGAGGACACCTCTCAGTTTAGGTCAGCAAAGATGGACCAGAAGTTTAGAAAGAAATGATTTCACCATTTCATCAAAACACGCTCTTTACAGGCAGGCAAAGAGAGGTCAAGTGCAGAAACCACACTCAGGCAGAATTACCTTCTCACCCCTTAAGAAAGCTAAGGGGGTTCTCAGCAGGGAAGCCTGGGCACGGCACCACGCCTGCGCCGAGAAAGCCGGCCATCAGTGTGCAGCGGCAATTTCTGCCACTTGGGGATCACAGGTGAAAGGAAATTGATGGGCACTTTTCTATTATTAGTGCCAGTGAAGGAAACATTAGTGTCAGAAGAACTTGTCGAGCTGCTTGTGGTTCTCTCCCACCCATATTCCCCCGAGGACTTTATACTTTTCTTGCCAGGCTTGATGCGTGGGTGCCAGAGTTTGCAAAATCCCCGATGTGAACGCTGGGCAAATAATCTTCAGCGCTGAGATCATTAGCTGATTAGCACGGCTACCTGGAAAGGCTGCACCTTCTGCCGGGTAATCGGGGTTTCCTCGCAGGGGCTGCCGAACAGATGCTGCTTCTCGCTAAATGCAATGAATTACTTATGGGCCGCTTAGCTAAACAAGGAATCGCTCTGTACAGGTTTGCATAACACAGATACGGACATCTGTCAATGTGACTTTTGAACTGCCTCTGCCTCGGCCTGGCAGGTAACCTGACGCTTATCACTGTGCCGTTGGGCCACGGGGTAGATTAGGGACACCGGCAACCATAG
Source organism: Rutilus rutilus (assembly GCF_951802725.1). Taxonomy (NCBI): domain Eukaryota; kingdom Metazoa; phylum Chordata; class Actinopteri; order Cypriniformes; family Leuciscidae; genus Rutilus; species Rutilus rutilus. The sequence continues at coordinate 10,834,789 of NC_140233.1, forward strand.
ATCTCTTTAATGAATAATGTAAACACCTTTAGCCCAAGCTGACCCTTCAAATCGGGAGATTTCCTTCGCAGTTAGCGTTTATAAATTAAGAATCATGTGTATATATAAAAAGTCTAAAATATAACATTGGCTTTGGTTTGGGATGCATAGGTCCAAATAAACCCTTACCAGCACCTCAGATGACAAAGTTCAACCATAAAGAATTTTGCAGGATATTTTATATATATATATATATATATATATATATATTCACTGTAAAAAATTATATGATCAATAAGTTATAACAATATGTTTTTACATTGCTTTACTCATCAAAAAGTGTTAAGCAATTTTGTACTTTTTTTATAAGTTATAGAAGATTCAACTAATTTTTCAAGTCAGTTTATTGTAATTTAAGTTGAAATTACTTAAACATCCAAGTTAAAAATGTAATTGTGTGTGTAATAAACATATATATATATATATATATATATATATATACAAAACATTACAAAATGCTCAGCAATATGAGTGTATATGTATAATATTTACTTTTATTTATAATTTAATTACAATCCTGAACATTTAGTGCTTGTAAATATAATGGATCAAATATACTATCAATATATAATCTATTATACTTATTTGTTATTTTTGACTAATTTTGCCTATAATTTTGAGCATGTGAAGCAGCTGTGTGATCTGACACTTTTTTAATTTTTAAGAGGGCACTTTCATCCCTGCATCAAATTGGATCTCAAATTGTCCCTGGTTTTCCATGCATGCAGTTTGACAATTACATTGTATACCAAATGCCAATTTGCGCATATTGAGATTATTGGTTTTAATTAATTGATTGCAATCTCCATGATAAATACCCTCTTAATTTGGTCCTAATTACCCACATGTCATTTGTGTGGCGTGACAGCAAAGATACAAATTATTAGTGATTATGGAGAACACAAATCTCCAAACACTTATGCCCTTTCAAACATGCTCTCTGTGAAGTGTTCACATCTCATATTTACTCTTAAGATCGAATGATGCAGCTACAGTATTGTTTACAAACCCTCTTAACAAGCGTGCACTTCTGTGATCAGCGCTTGCAAAACAGAATCAGGGATTCATGCGACGCTGTTTTAAAATTGCCTCCTTGCTAAATCAAATAAACAAATGACAGTACCTACACGATGACCTCTGTCGTACAAGCAGCCTTGTGCTAAAATAGGTAGAGGAAACAGTGTTGAAATACAAAACCAATCATGCAAATGCCTGATAATGTACAGTAGAATGGCACAGAAATCCACAAAGGCCTCACAAAACAACATGATGAACCAAACATTTCAGTCCCGGAGCACACCAAAATAGTGCTGGGAACACAATGGGGGGGGACAAATAGCACATTTGTGCCTGAAAATACACCTCTTGTGGCTTTTTCCAACCAAATTATGGAAATGTAAAATGGCTGTCTGCACTTCCTTGCAGCTGCCGTCTCCTAAGTGGATAAAATTCATGCTAAGGTAAAAACATAATTTCCCAATTTCTTTGTTGAGCATAGACAGCACTTTAATCCCATTTATTATTGTGAAGGAGATTCTGGCATTTAAAATTGGCCCATCTTATGAAGCACACAAAGGTTCTGAGCTGAAACAAGAATGTGTTAAATTTAACGGAAAAGAGGTTCAATTTAGCTGGGGAAATATGGCAAATTAAATGTTCCTAAATTTTCAGAGGAGAAGTGCACAGTCCTGTTGCATCCGTTTGGACATAAAGCCACCAACATGTAAAGCCATAGGATGTTTTTTCTTCATTAGATCAGTTGCAAGGTGATGGACACTACTGATCTAATGTCTCGTGGAATGAATCAAAGCCGTTACGACTTACAACACAAAGTCGTGTAGGTTTTGTAATCGAGTAAGACTAGCATTTAAATAAAGTCAAAGCAAGAATGGGGCACCTCCCATGCGGACTCATCAGTGTCTTCTCCAATCGTGTAACATCTTCACTTCCTCGGCACACACTGAGGACTCACATCGATCTCACTTACTGAGGACAAACCATCATTAGGTGTCCATTTAATGAGCTTGGAAATCAGTATCCTGGGTTTGTCACATCCTAAAAGACAGTACGAATTCAGTGTATGCTTTAAATATATACAATATTTCATTAAACATGCAACATTTCTTGAAATAATTTCAAGCAAACAGCTTGAATAAAAAGCTCTTATGGGAGTGATGGAGAGTCTGATTTTAATATTAAAAACTACCTTACTGCCAGATTTAAACAAATTTTGAGGTTGGGTTTCATAAAAAATAATGAATAAAAAGGCTAAGCAGAGACTGTTTATATTTGAACCTGATGATGCCTGCCTGGCTCATTACAGTTAGCTGCTTATTACTGCATAAAAATAATTTAAATCAAAGGTCCACTTGCTTATTATATGGTGATCCTTTTAAAATCAGCCCAACCCTGTGTATAAAATGGCTAAGAGCAAAATATACTGCGAAGGAGGCAGTATGTGCAGCAAACTTAAATTAAATATTAATAAATAAATAAATAAATAAACATTACAGTAAAGGCCAGTTCACACCAAGAATGATAACGATAACTATATTAGCATCCACACCAGAAGACGATATATCCTTCTGTTTATTCTAAAGGCCCGTTCACACAAAGGACAATAATTAAAGATATAGGTTTAAAAATTATTCTCAATATTAAAGAATAGCAGAGTTCACACCGCAGCTATAACGATAACGGCACAGAGAAACGATATCTATTGGAATCACTTTCAGAGCAATTTTATCCAGCTGATGAACAATAGAAGCATTGACAGCCAATCAGAATCTGTAACGAGATCGAACATTTACAGTAAAGCGGCAGACAAGCACAAGCTTAGAATAAACAGAACGATATCATCCACTGGTGTGGACGCTAATATAGTTATCGTTCTTAATGTGAACAGGACTTAAGGCCTTGTCCACACTAATACGTTTTCGTTTGAAAACTCATAATTTTCTTGCCTTCCGTTCACACTGACACAGCGTTTTTGTCCTGCGATAAATTTGTAAAAAGCCGTTTTTGCGTTGTGTGGTGGACTGTGAAACCTGAGGTATTTGAAAACAATGTTGCGAGTTTAGTCATGTGACGCATGTTGAACTGATGGATGTGTGTGTTTATACCGCTATTGTGCCTGTAGCCTATACTCACTTTCACACTGTTGCAAAATATGTTACGTTGCACACTCTCTTCATATCGCAGTCCTGCAAAGATGACAGAAAATTTACTTGCAATTGCTGTCCTGCGCCAAAACATGAGAGCAGTTGCATTTTAGACCAAACATGACTGAGTGCGACCTGGAAGTGTCAGTGAATTATGCTATTTTGCTAAATAAAATGATGCTGCCAGAAGAATAGCATGATAACTTTATGATGTCTGTTTCGTCAGGTGAATTTTTAGCGTTTTCCGACGTTTCAGTGTGGATGAGATACTTTTGGAAAGCGCTTGAAACGTTAGTGTGGACGGAGGGCGTTTTGAAATGAAAATGCGGTTTTAAAATGTATCATGAATCGGCGCGCGCTGCAGTTATGTCATCTGTCGCTTTAAATGCTCGAGCTCGAGCAGGACGGATTCTGATTGGCCGTCAATGTTTTTATCTTTCATCAGTCGGAAAAATCGTTATGAAAAGGATTCCAACGATATTGTTTCTCTGTCTGTGCTGTTAAGTTGTGGCGTGGGGACTCTGCTATTGTTTTATATTTAGAACGATTTTTAGAACTAATATTTATCGTTATAATTATCGTCCTTGATGTGAACGGGCATACACGGACAACTACACTCTTTAAAATAAAGGTTCTTTGTTGGGGTGTGTGGTTCCATGAAGAACATTTAACATCCAAGGAACCTTTCCATTGCACAAAAGGTTCTTTAGATTATTAAAGGGTTCTTCACCATCAATCTCGTGTGACCTCACATTGTTGGAGTAAATTTGTGTTTCCCATACATTGATTTATTTGTGGCGGCCTGCCACAATATCTACACTGACCGCCACAAATAGATTTGGGCTTCCTATATGTGAACTAGACTGTGGCGGCCCGAAAATATATTTAAACTTACAATAGTGACATAAAAGGAACCTTTGAGAAGGGTTCTTTGCGGTACCGAAAAAAGGTTCTTTATGGCACTAAGAAAAAAATAGGTTCTTCAAGGAACCTTTCAGTGAAAGGTTCTTTGGGGAACCAAAAAATGTTCTTTATAGCATCGCTGTGAAACCCCCTTTTTGGTTCTTCCTGGCATCTTTATATTTAAAGAGTGTAGCTCCATAAAACCCCTTGTGAATGGTTCCTTGCTGCTTTTTATTGTTTTGATAATGTGCGGGGAAAAAAGGACACAGTAGGCAATATGAAATCACGGAGTAGCCTACTAATCGGAAGCTGATCATTAACTTGCTCTGAATCCAGTCAATAAAATCAAAGTGAAAATTGGAATGATAAAAAAATATGCCTCTCTTCTGTGTTTAATACATGACTCTTTGCATACGAATTACGAACTGTAATTAGTTGCCCAAATAGGACCTAAGGGATTATTTTGTGCCTGTCTCTTCTGCTAAAACCAACAATGTACCTCCCCTACACTTGTAAAGGGAACGGTGCAAGCCTAAAATAATAATAAATAAATAAATAAATAAATGCTGCTACCCATTTGCTTCACGCAGGGCTCTGGTGCACCCTGACCAAAGTTAATCAAAGCCCTTCGGAACAGGGCATTGTGCATTGTGCAATTTTAGGGCTTTGTAAAAATTTGAGGTCATGATAGCAGATAAAGGTGACTGACGTGTTAAACATTCATTTTAAAAAAATGATTTGCATCCACATAGATGCATACGGGATATATAATGCAATACAATTTACAAAGAAAAGGTTCTAATAAGGAACCTTGAGGTTTCTGTCAGGCACTTTATGTTCCCATCTTTTTATGGATTTAATTTGAATTCATTAATTTTGTTTTAATTCATTCTTTAGTTTAATTAGATTTTATCAATTAAACAGCTCATAAACATGCTTTATCACTAGAAAAAAACATTAAACATCATTTAAGTATCCTTTGATTGAAAATTTAAAGGGTTCTTAAAAACTGAGTCAATAAGAACATATGCTTCTATATAGAACCCTACTGAACCTTTTTTTTCTTTTCTAAGAGTAATTGGAAGGTTTAGGAAGGTTCTCAGGAAGGTTCTTTGGGAAACCCAGGTTCTTGTTTCATACAGTTGTTACAAACAAACAAACAACTTTTGGGACTTATATATGTGTACACCCATGCCTTATTTAACACACATGATTTACTTCATCAGATCATTAGAACAGGATCCAAGACCTGAACTGTGAGTGTCAGATAAGAGAGGCATCCAAAACAAGGATGGATACGATTAAATGTGAATGAACAGACAGAAAATAGCCTATATATAGCCTACTGTGTTTTGAACAAAGCAAATATCCTTATATTGTTGTTGTGACTAGACAAATCTGCAGGTGCCAAGGAAAAGCACGATGCCAACTGACACACTGCTGCATCTAAATCATGCTGTGTGTGGGTGGGCGCTTTACATTGCACACATTAATTGCATGTTTTTAACCTTAGTATTCTTCCTGGCTGCTGGTGTTGTGTCATCTATTTATGATGGTGAGCAAATAAATTAAGCAAACAAACAAACAAACGAAGACGTAATTAAATAAAGAAGCAATCAATTCTGGATAATCAATAAGATATATTCTACTGGGGGAGGGAAGCTTAAGCCAGTCTATTGGTGGTTTGCTGGTATTAATTGGTCTCCCACCCTGGTCAGCAAGATTATTACAGTTTTCTATTTTATTTATTTTTTTATTTTTTTATTTAAATGCTTTTTGTCCCCCTTTAGTTGAAATTGGGGGGTGTAAAAGAATTTTTAATTTTGGTTTTGACGTTTATTTTAATTTAGTTCGTGCAATAATGAACATTATTTAAATATTTTTTAATGTCATTAAATTTAACTCAGACATTTACATAATTATTTGTTGAAAAATAAATAAAATAAAAAAAAAATAAAACGATTAAGAGATTAATCGTTTAATGGATTAATTATTAAGAGATAAATTGAGCATTAGAAAGATAAATGGCACATCAACACTTTTGGGCATTCCTCATGTTTAATGAAGGTGAGTTGTAAAGGTTACAACTGAATAATAAAGTGTATAAAAAAATAAAAATTATTGTGGTTTTTTTTTCTTTTCTTTTTTTTTCTTTAATAAGTTTTTAAATCATCCCTGCTAAAATCGATCGATAGATAGATGGATGGATGGATGGATGGATGGATGGATAGATAGCTTGATGTAGTCTAGGTTTAGTTTTCTTTACAAATGTCACAATTATGTAAGGTTTTATTTTAATTCCATTCATTGAAAATATTTTCATTTACCTTTTGTTTTATTTCATGTTAACAATAGTAACAATTGCTGGTCAGGCTTGTTTTTTTTAATGGGTTTGGGCACTTTTGGCTATAAAAATGATAATAATAAATAAAATAAATGATTTTTTTTTAAAAGCCTGGTAGGGAGATAATCTTAAATCAGTTAAATTAAAAAAAAAAAAAAAAAAAAAAAAAAAAACAGGCAAAACCTCTTCGGTGTATTGACTAAAATCCCGACTGACTTTTATTATGAAAGTTGACTCACAGCTTTTTCAGCCATGCGGTGACGTCATTCAGATCCGCTAAATTGACAGGCCACCTGCAGGGATGCAGCAAGGCTTTAAAGGGACAGGCATCGGATGCATGAGATGCTTTTGTTACAGCACATGGCGAGAAGAAGACGGGCTGTCATCTCCGGAGAAGCGTCCTCCGAAGCGCATCAGCAAAGACACGTAAGATATCCTTCATTTCATATCTTTCTGTCACAGAAAAAAAAAGAGGTTTTCGAGAGATCTAGGACAGACGATGTCAACCAAAAACAACGTGATGAGAATAGAGTTCATTTAATATATTTTTTTAATATTTCTTCTTTAAACATACAACGCCCTAAAGCGATCCGAACAATGTATTCTGTTGATTTTTTTTTTATAATCCAGAAAATATTGTCTTTCATATCAAACTATTAGTGAAATAATGATTCGAATTTGTAACAAAATGTGTCTAGAATATAAACTACATTGATTGTGGTGTCGGAGCCGAATGCATTTGGTGTCAATCACATTTTTTAACACTAAAATAAAATGTGTTTTGTAGGGAAAGTTGCAACAAGTGTTGATGATCCTGATCAACAGGTTACAAGAGCATCAGTATGTCTTCTTGAAGTCACTTAGATGTAATTTGCGGTGGGATTTGCATGTCGAATGTCTGTGTAAAACATGATGAACGTCTATTGTGAAACCATATGAATGCAGCCCTTTATAAATGACTCAACAGTGTTTTTCAATTGAAAAGGCGGAATTTTTTTTCCCCTCTATTGAAAAGCCTCAGGGTCAGAAACGGCGGCATTATTCATTATTGCTAATTCTGTTCTATCTCCTATTCAATCAAAATAATCGCTCTCCCCCCACGTCAGTATGCTTTTGCAAAACTTCTATTGATTATAGGAGAAGAGCTCCTTCAAGATCCCTAATTCCCCAGCTGGTGTGTTGAGCGAATGACTACAATTAGATTTGAAGAGCTGTTTATTATAGTTATCCTTGGCAAATCCAATATCAGAGCAGTCCTCAACATCCTCATTTTTCTGCCGGTGCTAATCATATAGAGGTGGTCCTGCTGGCCTTCCCTCAACGTTTAGCTCCGATGTATTCCGATGGCAATTTAATGCAATGAAGTGACATGCTCTCCTGGCTGAACTCCAGCCCTCGGGGGGAATATGTGAATTCACACATCTCCAGGTGGACTTGTGTGTGGAGTCGCTCATATCTTGTTCAGTACGCAGTGGGGGGGGGAAGGCTTGCTTAAAGGGATAGTTCAGCCGAAACATTTAAATTCGGCCATTTACAATTCCGAGCTGACTGACTTTATTCCGTGGAGCACAAAAGGAGATGTTAGGGACTGACAGCCTCAGTCACCATTCGTTTTCATTCCATCTTGCTCCATACAATGAAAGTGAATAGTGACTAAGGCTGCCATTCTTGCCTAAAATCTCCTTTTGTGCTCCATGGGAAAAAAAGAAAATAGGTTTGGAACGACATGAATGATCATTTAGGTGCTCCATCCCTTTAATCATGCAATTTTATCTTTTACAACACAAACACATGCATCAACTCTAGGGGTAATAATTTGCATATGCATCTTTAGGGGAAAATAATTGTTAAAAGACCCAGTTTATGTTGTTGTCCTGGGTGTGGAACTCTAGCAGAATGTAAAAAAAGGTGTGTGTGCGGGGGGGGGGGAAGCATCGAGGAGGTGGATGAACTCTTGTAAACATTGAAAACAATGTGCTCAAATGCCCACTTACAAAAAAATATGCAAGGAAAAGGGCGCATATAATTAGCTTCCGCCGGATATGCGCTAGGCATCTGCGCTTCAATCAATTTCAGCACCACAGCGGTGGACAGCTCCCAGTGTCACTGCACAGAACAAGGGAGTCAATGGCAATCATTTCCAACAGCACGGGATCAGCCCCTGGGACAATTTAACAAATGAATGATTTATTTGGAAGCAGACACACTAATGTTAAAGCCTCCCTGAGCAAATCACAGTTTTGACCCCTAAGCACTCCTCCTGTTTCTGAATGTATATTGTTGTTGGTGTATGTAAATCTAGGCACTATTTAGTGCACTACAGAATTTCAACACTAAAATTGAAATCAAAGTGGTTTCAAAGTTACAACCTGCAATGATGAGTTAAATAGGCCACTTTTTACATCATTTACTAATGACGAAATCATGAACTGATTTGATTTGACAATTTAAATGGGTGGAAACAAAGATGTTGTTGTGCATAAAATGAAAAAAAAGTTGACAAAATAAATCTTTTTTTTTTCTAGATGAACAAATGCTAGACTGAGGTGTAGGCTTGTTAATCTAGTCAGAATGAATTATTTCTTGCGTGGGGCTTAGTGAAGAACCTCTGAAGCACTGAACAGATGTTCTGAACCACCTGTTAGATGCTGATGCGAAAGTGCATATTGCGAGATCCACTGTTGTCTCGATGATGCACCTATAAACCACACTTGGAGATGTTCTGTGCAATATTGATAACCACTTTTCATTATAAATATAATAAATAAACGGTGTTATCTGTCAGGAAATTAGATTAAGCGTGCTGTATGTAATTATGGCTGGTCACTCTTGTGGTACTGTCTGATTTACAGATATACATTATGTGAGGGAGAGACCCGTGAGTTGTAAACCTGTCAGGTTTACCAATTAGAAATGAGCTAGGGGAGAAATCTTACATTGACCACCACCCTTCTTAGGTGACATTTGAAAGCTGTCTGTGATTTTTCTTTTTCTTTTTTTGAGGACAAAAAATAAACACAATTTTGAGGTAAGAACCACTGTTATAATCTGCATCAGCAGGTTTCGCATTCAGGTGTGCTTAAGCCTACATCTACATGTTAAAAACTCAAGGGTTGCAACACTTTCTAGTGTACTACAACTGGATCCACAGGATGAGAAACATGACATGGGAACACACTAAATGAGTTGCTAGCCTATATTTTATGTATGTATTTTTATATCAATTCTATTTGCTTTCAAATGTAGGCTAATGAATTATATTGAACAATGATGTTTGGTTACCTTAGTAATTCATACACGTCCATGTTTTCTATTAGTGTCACTGAGAAAGGTTGTAACAACGGCACACTGGGATAAATAGTAGCTATCTTTCTATAGGCTACTACTTAAATTTGTAACGCATAGAAATATTGGAATATTCTAGCAAAAAAACACCGAGTTACAGACGTTTAAACAAATTGTGTTACACTCCCCGGTTTCACGTACAAAGACATAGGCTATATAAACTAAAAATCTTTAGTAGGCTAGTCCAATAGTCATGCCAATAAACCGAACTGAATAAGTCTATCAGCCTGTTAACTGACAAATAATCGCACAAAACGCTGAAATGGTTGATAAACAGCGAAATTATCGATAATTCCTCGCTGTTCTATCGAGTTACATACAGAATTGATCGATCACGTGCGGATGCTGTGGATGCGCGCGACTCGGCGCGAGCAGGCGGAGGTGACAGGTTGTCTGTGAGCGTCGTGATGACACATTTACATGGAAAAACACTTCCAGAAATGGCAGTCCAAATGGTTCGGTGCGTGTCGCGGTCTGTACTTCGCAAGCAAGAGGGGGGGGGAGAATCGTTTACAGCAGGTGTTCAAACAAGAGGATATGCGCAATTAATGCAATTAGATGCAGCTTGGTTACCAAAACACGGGAGTAGGTCTGAGTAAAATACAATGTGTTGACTTTTCACATGTAGATAAAATCACCAGAGCCACTAAACAAAACGTTAAACGTGGCTGTCTTGTGTCTGTATCGGTTTCAACAGATGGTTTTAGTCAGTGGATCCATTTAAAGGGACAGGCAAAGAAAACATTTGGTCTGTAACTCGGTGGTGTTTTTTTTTTTTTTTTTTTTTGCATTAGCCTACACGTCTCAGGGTGTCCTCATATCTGTAAGCTACAAATTCAAGTTGTTTAGAAATGTAGTTTATCCTTAAACGGTCTAAATTGATATCAAGTAGCCTACAAAGAGTGCTGTTGTTGCAGCCAAGCTGAATGGTAGCATAAAAGAGAAGATTTTGTGCAAGAATTAATGTGATAATCAAATTTACACATTTAATTTCACTCCCATCACCATCCTAATTTCATTTTAAGCATTTTAATTCAAAATGGCAAACATTTAATTAAAAACAACATATAAAATGGCTTACGAATAGAAATCATGTTAACAACTTTAAATTTTTTACATAGCCTAACGTGTGAATGTTGCATATCAGATTAAAACGTGAAGCTAAATCATATAAATCATTTTACTTGATAGCAAATTCTAAACAAAGTGTTCGGTAAAACCGTTTTTATCAGGAAGACGTGGTCATGTACGATAGTGATTTCAGCCCATTTCTAATCGGTTAGTCTGACAGTGTTACAACTCCCCAGTCCAATATCAAATAACAGCTGTGTAAATATATATAAATCTTAAGAGAGCCTCTGCTTACTTAGCTCCCCGGCAGTAACAGGTTTCTCCTAGATAGTGTTTGCTATCTAGACCGTGCTGCACATTTGAACTGTTGCTCTGAATTGGATTTGAGCTTCAAGAGGATTTGGCTCCTCTTGTTGGTGTTGATATTTCAGAGCGATATTAGACTGCAGGGTAGCCCTGTGTAATATTGTGGAATCTACTGAAGCATCATCAAGACCTCAAGGGCCTTTTAACACAGCCGTTTTAACATTGGCCCCTAACCTTGAAGATGGCAATCCGTTTTTTTCCACATACGCATTTTCCAGAGTGGGTTGGACATCAAAACGTGAGAGAATCTGCGTACAAGCGATGGCCATTTGTGGTGTGTGTTTGAAGTGTGAATCAGCCAATGCCAGTGACAGTCTAGCGGTGGGGGACGCGAGGGTGGATGTGGAGCTGTGGAGCAGCTGTCCGCTGAGGGACCGGAGGCGTTGGGAGGGGTCGTAAGAGGCCTTAAACTACACCCGCTGGTACAGAAAGAAAAAATAGTAGTGATTAACAGCGTTTATGTTCACTATTATACTTTGACTAGTTGTGGAAAAACGTCTTAAACATATTACATTAATAAATTAGTAAACTTTTTTTATATTTATTTTCAAACTACTTACTAGTGATCCAGCAGAATACTTATTCATGGTCCAGTGTGTCATTCGCCTCCACGGAGAGCCAAGCACACGGATCCCAAGGGTATGTAGGCTAAGAAGCTCAGCTTTCCTCTTGGTGAGAGAGTGTCTGTTAGGCCATGCAATTGAATTACAAAGCAGGAAGTGAGCAGGACCAAGATTGTGCACAACAGGCTTCGGCCGCAGTGGAGGAGACGGTGTGCATGTACGCTGTGCAAATCAGAGCAGGTCTCGGGAGAGATATTGCCATCTTTTCCGCTCTAGTTTTAATTACAGATAAACATCGACCACAGAGACTTGAAATGAATGTAGAATGGGAGTCGATATGTGCATTTATCCGTTATGCAACCATGATAACTCTTGTTTCTTTTCAGGTCTTCACGAAACAACTGTGGAGAGAAGCGTTGAAGAATTGGTGCTGTGTGAGTATGTATTTACAAATGTTGTTTTTTTTTATATCGGCCCATACCAATAATCAAATAATCCGATATTATTTAATATAATATTAAATTGCACATTTCCCCTATTTTTATATTTAGATTACCTTTGCTGTCATAGTGCTGTTTTAAACTAATAATTCAATAACACTGTTAACTGTAATATTTAACAAATCTTGAAATAACTATCCAAATTTCATACTGTACCTTTTAATGTTGTGATGCCTAAAATCAGTTGTAGCAGTATAAAAAATAAATAAAAATAAATGTATTTTTAGTTTAGTATTTTTTTATATAGATATATATGAATGATAAATGGTTGAAATGAACACACATATATATATATATATATATATATATATATAAACCATTTATCAGTTGTTGGCTTTTAATCAGTTGTTTTCATCGTGTGAAAAATGATCGGTTATTGACCATAACATATAGTAATTAAAAACAACTATCAGCTTATCGGTATCGGCTCGAATTTTTATCCGTACCCTTTTCATCTATAATCCAATTTTATCCGTACCCTTTTCGTCTATACTCCAACAAATCCTGACCTGTGCTGCCTACCTAAGCCCTACCTATCGAAACAATGCATTGAACCCTTTTCGTCCTGGTTGCCCTGGTTACGGCCACTTATCAAGAAGAGGACTTAAAGATCAAACAGGTGTGGTATCCAGCTGCCGCGATCCTCCCGTTGCTATGGACCTTTGTTCGGCGCCAAGTACAGGTGCACGCGGAGTGTACACAAAAACATGATGGAGGGACAAAAAGCATTTCGCCTCACCGCTGCGGTGCCATAAACTGCCCAGCGACCTATCTGTGCTTCAGAAAGAGGAATGGGGGTGGGGGGTGGAAAGGAAAGGAAAGGAAGGGGGTTGGGAGAGGAAAGTCAGACTGAAATTCGACATCAGAGGTGGGCACAGCGAGGGGTCCTGACTGACGGGGAAAGCTGGAGTTGACACACACATGTCTACTGATCGCGAACACCGTTCGGGCGTCCACCCCAGGAAACTCCCCTCTAGCACTTCCCCCGCACAGTCATGTGACGCATATCGTCATGTTGCCGTTTTTAACAACCGTCACTCCATTTGCAGCAGCTGTCTTCACCATCCCCTCCGTCTCTTTAGATTTTTAGCACTAGAATCCTCTATTTCGCCCATCCAAGTGTTTTGATAGCGGCAGGTGGCACGACACGTCCAGGAAACGGTGCTGTATTTCGCTTAACTCTCTTTGAATGCAGCCTGAAATGTGTTAAATTAAATTTGGACCTATTGATTAACAAGATACGTGCCCGTTCCAAAACGCTCGGGCGTATTGAATTGACGACGGTGACTATAAGAGACAATCGGATTCGATTTGAGCGCAATGGCCATGAGGTCATCTGACTTCATTGCGACGTTCTGCAGTTTAGAAAATGGCAGAATTGATTTTTGATGCTATAAAAACAGGCTTGGATGGTTTGCCATGGATGCACAATCGAGGTAATCAGATTGCAGCCTGGGAAATCTTAAGTGAATCAGAGGTTTACATTCTGTATGCAGGTGTTTCTTTAAAAAGACCAGGCCGTTTCCATAAAGGAAGTTTTTGGTGAAATTCGCCTTGGATGAGATGTATTCCCATCTAAAAAGGGAGAATTACCACAGACAAACATAAAACAGCAGATATATACGCACTCTCATATTTTTCAACATCCCTCTGACAGGCAGATTGGGGGGTGTGGAGCACATTCACCACCTCCACATCTCTCCAATTTCAGCACTGTAAAATAAAAAGAAAAAACGGTAAAAGGTCGTTTTGACTGGGCTCCTGGGAGCGAGCATGTTCAGGTAATTAAGTGTAGCTTCACTCAGCCCCCTTGTCAAGGCAATTACCGTAAATCATATGCTCTTACCCGCGTTAATTACCGAGAAATCGGTCTGTACACCACTGACTGACAACCACGGTCTGGCCTGCACATATTTACAACAATAACAATTATCCGATGTACCGTTACATCAGTAACAGCTGTGGTCAAAACAGATATTGCTTGTAAAATGTAACCAAAGCTATTTAAATTGGGGAAAGGCGCTATTAATCATTTATGATAATTCAGAATGAAAAAGGAACAACTTATTTTCACTGAGATTAGTTTCAAACGTGAAATGGTAATAGTATATTGCATTTATTATGATATATAGAGCTAGATTACAGGCAAAATGGTGGAAGATGAATTGGAGCTGCATGGAAAAATTTGTTTATATAAATATTATAAACACTGGAGTCAAAGTCCTCAGTGAAAATCTGGCAATTCTTTAGTGAAAATAGTGTAATAATTTGGACAAAGTTAAAACAAAAATGTTATGAGATTGATAGATTGATATTTTAATATATGTCAGTACAAGTTGCTTTCAGTTAAAACAGCTCAAACATGCATTTTAGTCTGGGACCAACTTATGCATTGTCTGTGAAACCGGGGGTCAGAGATTTATGTAGATAATATACTTTTAAATTAACAAAAATAATTACATTTGAAAAATTCAAAATGGCATTTAAACTAATGACCTCCACTATAAACCACTTCTTTACTCCACAAATCTTTACCATTAACGTAAGCAATTTTATTTAGTGCCGACTTCTATTCCAGACTGTATATTTCTCCTCAGCGTTTCTATTATTGTAGATTTGTAACTACAGGAATGGTGCTGAGGAACCACAGGCACAGTTTTCCTCTCAGCTCAGCAGCTCTCTCTCTCTCTCTCTCTCTCTCTCTCTCTCTCTCTCTCTCTCAATCGCACACAGCACTCACAGCAAGTCAGTAAGAGATGGATTCAAGCATCTCTGCAGTGCTTCTTCCTCAAAGATAGAGCGAGACGGAGAGAGAGCGAGTAGGAAGTGGGAAGTCACCTCCGTCACTGTAAGTCACCCACCTAATCAGCTCAGCTCAGTGCCTGGGGAAAGAGAGAGAGAGAGAGAGGAAAAGAGTGAGAGAGGTAACAATTTTAAGGGGTGACTGAACAGCCATGTAAGGTGTTCCTGCTATGTTCCCTCAAAGGACGGGTTCACTAGATGTGAAGGGAATCAAATTAGGAGAGGTGGCCATCTGGGTTGGGGGGCCGACGTGACCGTGTTACTGTGGTGTTATTGCATTAAAGAAATATATCAGGAAGATTTTTTGATGCTTAGGGTTAGCGAACTAACAAGTGAGATAACTGATTATATTTGCTCACAGTGAATACAGTTTTTGCATTATGGTTGTCTTGTTTTTGTCAGGATTTGATTATATCTGTCTGTCAGTCTATCTATCTTTTACATCACATTTCTTTGTTTTAACTTTTTATTTTTACTAAAGAAATGGCATATTTTCACACATTTTTGGACATATTTCACATATTTCAGTGTTTATAATATTTATATAAATCAAAGTTTTCCATGCAGCTCAAATTCATTTGGCCTGTAATCTAGCTCAATATATCATAATAAATGCATCTATCTATCTATCTATCTATCTATCTATCTATCTATCTATCTATCTATCTATCTATCTATCTATCTATCTATCTATCTATCTATCTTTGCTTTAAAAGCAGAGTTTTTGTTTACTTAAAATTGAAAATCGATTCATACCTGAACTCTCATACCTGAAGCACGGAAAAAGGTGCTTTTGTAGTTTATTTTTTAATTTTTTTTGCAATTAGTCATTATCACGCTCCACATCTGCTGTGGAACATTTTCATTTAAACATCTGAATGTGAGTCGAACACGTCTCTGACAAGATTTCTAAGCTAACTGACATCATTATCTGCCGTCTAAGCTCCATAATCGGCTGCCCTAATGCATTTTTTAATTGTTTTCTTTCCCCAATACATGTTCCACACATGAGTTGAGAAGAAAAAAAGTACTACCTATTAAATGAACATCTCGTCATCTGCCTGACCAGCTATTTCAGGTCTCTCCATTAGCGAGACGCGATGAATCCGTCTGACGTCCGAACTGTCACATCCCAGAGCCTATAAAGATCCCTGTAACATGCTCAACAATCCAAAAAATGGAGACAATTGATTTCCGCCTGCCAAGAATGATTGTAATAAAGTTTTACAAGCATGACGAATCCCCGAGGTTATGATCTATGCACATTCTCAAAGGAAAAAGATTTCTCTCTCCATCGAATCATCTTTAGACAAATGGTGGCGACAGTATAATTGGACATTAGTCTTAATTCGCATGTTACAGGAGCTGAATTGAATGCTCGCTCCTCTTGGCTGGACACCGAGCTCTTTCTCTCCACGCGGCGCGTTTGCTTTTTCTAATTGTGCCCGGTGAAAGGCGGCCATCCTAAACTGGAGAGCATAATTTAACTGGCCTTAATAAAGGATTACTATTCAACGTAGAGCCTATTATTTTCCAGCCAGACTCCCGACAGGAGATCAATAGGAACGGTACTCTCACCCTTTTTTTTTTTTTTTTTTTTCACTTGCTCCCACTTCTCTGGAATCTTAAGTAAATGTATAAGTGCGTGCGGAAACGGGTTCAGCTACTTAAAGAAAATGAGAGGGGACCGAAAGAAAAAAGGACGGCCCCGACTTTATTCATACAAAGTGAAGAGCCTATTATGGCTAATATGTTTTTTTAATGGGAAAAACCATAGTTGATCCGAGCTAATTTCCCTTGTGCGGCTTGGGCTCTGAAAGTAATCCATCACCTCAGTATGAGGCGGTGGCGGCAAGTAGCCACGTCTCTAATGAAGCTCTCCTTCAGAGGGCTAAAGAATCGCGCTGTCAGTCTCCGCTCAATGGCGTCTCCGACACAATGCCCTCCCGATTGTTGCTTTCTCTTTGTATGTGCTAACCCAAGCAGGGCCTTATACAAAATGAATGGGCCGATGTAACCTTAGCTTTGACGGTCCCCTGCCATCCCAAAACACCTGTCAGTCATGCTTTTGTTGTTCGCACAGGTGAGTTTGACGGAGCACGCCGTACACACTTCTGCGCTAAGACAGAATCTTGCGGTTCGCGTTACGTCGCGCGGGCCCGATCCATGACCAAGGCTTTTTTTTTTTCTTGATTTTGTTGTTGTTTTTGTTGAGCCCTCCGCCCTTTCTGGACTGAAAGCAAATAGAGTGTTTCCTTCAGAGGGAAGAGGGCACAGTCCTGTCGCTCGTGTCTTCTGAGGAAGGTAGAACTAAATGCACTCAGCTGTCCTTCTTCAAATGTCACTATCAAAGGTCTAGGATGTGTGTGTGTGGAGAGGTTTTAGCGAAATGATGTGCAAGCTATAAGTAAAGGCCAGCTCGCCGCACCTTTCCTGCCTCGCCTTTGCTGTCGCTCTCTCTTCCGTGCATTGATCTGTCATTTAAAACTGATCACTTCATTATCTCCTGAACGGCGGGCGTTACGTGGGAGTCGTGAGCACGCTTAACTGAGTGCTTTCTGGTTTATGGCCAGCTTTTTATACTGCTTCGGTGGCTAATGGTAATTCAGGGAACATAGGATTGATGGGACCTTAGTTTAATGCTTAGAAATACTAAGTGTCTTAACTATGTAACCAAGGTTCGTGCAAAATGTTTCACAGGATTTTGACCAATGAGATTTTGGTGGGCGGGGCTATGCAGTGCTGATGGTCAGATTTACATGGATAAAAAAATGGTTGAAAATTAACGTTCAGCAAACGGCAAATGCGAGTAAATTGGATTTAGCGATTCTTTAATAATTATTTTTTTTTTTTTTGTAAATCAAAGTCTAAAATATGTGACTCTTGTGTCTTCGAACAGCTTTGATTGTGAAAATCAAATGAATAGTTGCAGTATCATAACGACAAAATATAATAATTAAATAATATTTTATATATTGAGAAAATATAATAATAATACAATGCAAAATGCATATTTTATAATATTATATATAAGTTATAAATAAAATATATTTAAAATTTATATCTAGATAAATATGTATAGAGATCTAAATAAATACATATTTATAATCTATAATTGTATATAAATATTATAAATAAAAATGTTCAAATTTTTCTCATGTCACTTAACATTGGCAGGTGTGGCAAATATAGTCAACACTGTACTTTAAATCTTGGCATTGCATTTGTAATACTTGCATTTCTTCTCTATTTTTTTTTTAAAGGTTTCCACTCGTTAACCATTCGATGTGTGATTCACACCTAAAGCTTTTTCTGGGACTTTTCAAGCAGACCTGTTTTCGAACTAGGGGATTGTTGGCTGAATCATCTTTCGTTTTGATCCTCATCGGACCGCACACGAGGACACAAGGTTGCCACAGTAGCCTTCAGATACGGGCGACATTTTGCAGGGTGTGTGAAGTCTTCTCAATGGAAAGGGCAGGTATGCTTCAAGTAATACCACATTATGAGCTCCCGTCAGTCTCGGAGTTCTCCGGATTCCCACTGGCTCTCTGGAGAGCTTTAGCTCGTGTTGCTTCTGAAGCTGAAAGCACACGCGTAGAAGAGCTCTTAATAAATATTCATCTTCATAGACAGAAAGTCAATTCCATCTCCTATAAAATGTGTTGGGCATACTGCTGGTTTTATCCCAGCGCTGATATTGCAGAACATCCATCCAATATATTGAAAAAGATTCCAGAAAGCCCTGTCCGCGAAGATATTGAAGTGACTCTCAACGCCTTCCACTTAAGTATTTCTACAAATACAGACTTCAGTTTCAGCAGATGTTGGCCTGGGCCGCTGTGGAAGACTAGTGATTTTGTTGTTGTTCCTTCTGCTTTCTGACAACAAGTCACAGTCTACCTCAGTGACCAGGTCCGTTGTCTAATGGTGTCTGAACCATGCCCTCTGCCAAATGAGAGGCTCATCTATGACCAGATGCGTTCGTTTTCTCCTTCATTAGACAGGTAAGTCGTGTATGATTGTTGCTTGTTGCTAACGCTCATAATTAACCATGTTTTGGACCCATGAACATGCTGCCTAACAATGCAGCTGATTAACTGGCTTTGGTTGTTTTTTTTAAAACAACATCATTTTGAATATTCAAACAGCGCTGTTAGCCATGTCTTTTGTTTTGTATGTGTAAATGCGAAATTATTCATCTGAGAGTTGGATTTTATTTGTGGTGTTGCAAACGTAGCCCTGTAGGACGCGATTGCGCGGACCAACTTAAGGTGAATGTTTTTGTGTAGGAGGGTGATGTGTTTCAAGGCCTCGAGCTCTGAGTTGATCTTTTATTCATGCAAACCTTGTACACTTCTGATGAAGCAATTATCTCAGAAGCAAATCGCTTTTGTTCTGTCTGTTAAACGATATGCAATTGCATCAATATTTTCTTCCAAACTGATTAAAAACGTCATCCTGATACCTGCCTGAGTCGCCTCCTTTTTTTCTTCTCTACACAAGTTTGACTGAAACAAACCACGGAGAAAATGTAATTGTGCTTCCACACAAATCAGATGCACTCCTGTTGCTTTATTAATCAAATCAGCTGAGGTTATTAATCTAGTCCCTCTTAATTAAGAGGCCATAGATGGGTGAATTGCAGCATTTGTAATGGTATTGTGCAGCTGATGGATACACAGACCAATAAAAGCCTTTGGTAATGGCTTCGCTGTGTCTATGAATATGCATTAGCCCAGCGAACGATGAACAATGAGAGTGGGTGTTACCTTCAACTCTCAGCGAACGGTGTAGGATGTTTCCATGGCGACCACCATGGCAACGCTGTGCTGAATTACTAGCCTCGGCCTTGAGAGGGGCTGTTGTCGACAATACTCGCCGCCTGCTTTTATCATGCTAAAACTATAGAGTGCACTAGGTTATTACGACTCCATTACTTTAAGAGTAATTCATTTAATAAGATATTGCTCCTCCCAAAAAAGCCCATTCAGGGTCATCCACGGATTGATCCGAATGAACTCGTTCAGTGTTGTTCAAGGGGGAAAAATGGGTTGGAGATTGAGAGAGCGCACCATTTTCATTTGCAATGATGCTTTACATTATGCTCAAATCTTTCCCTCTGTCCTCCGGCCCTGGTGATGGGTCAAAGGATTTCAATTACTGCCACACAAGCTCTCAACATCCTTGTCTACAGAGCAGGGTTCAACAGGTTCATCAGCTTATCATTTCCAATTGCACCAATAAGACCTTGCTTAAATATTTTATGAAGTAAACAGCATTTTCATTCTGAAATGTACTGCACTGGACATAAAATGACCCTAAAGGTTTATTAGAAATGATTAGATCACAAAGGGAAAACAAAAATGAATCATCCTTTTTACTTCGAACCTATATATATATATATATATATATACAGACACACACACATGCATACATATACATATTATACATTTTCTATATACATGTGTGTGTATATATATATCAATTAATCACATCTTACATAAAAGTTGTGTATGTGTATGTGTGTATCATTTTAATTTATTTATTGATTGCATTATTTATGCATTCAAAGTTAATGAACGAAAGTGGTGATGCTACCATTTTGTATTGCAGTGGACAGATGAGCAACTCTCTAACAAGATATATATACACACACACACATGCACATACACACACATATATATAAATTAATCACATCTAACATAAACGTTTGTATATATGTGTATGTATATATATATATATATATATATATAGTAAGAGAATTGCTCATCTGTCCACTGCAATACAAAATGGTAGCATCACCACTTTCATCAGAAACTTTGAATGCATAAAAAATGCAATCAATAAATTAATTAAAATGATTAAATCATCAAAGGCATAAAACCCCCAATGACATATAAAGAGGATATAAGGGTCAAAGGTAAATGTCTAAGTAAAATCACACTGTACTAAGCATCATGTGGGTTACATTTTGTTTTATAGTGCATGTCTAACACTGTGCATTAAAAAAATCTAAAATGCATCAAGTGTTCTTTTCTCCCTTAAAAGATCAAAATGATAAATGCTAATAAAATCAGATTGTACAGTTAAGAACAAGGTGCACAATGCCAGTAAATTATAGGCTACACTGTATTTTGCAAGAGCGATTCTACGTTATGCGCTCCGGATCATAAATGTTAGAATTACAGGATTAAATCTTTTGTGTTTCGTGGCAGCTTTTATGTTTCTGAAAGCCGAAAGCAGGCTTGTTGTTTGAGAGGACGTGTCAGAAATAGCAGACTGCCTCTCACACACACACAGTCCCTTGAGAAGCCTGACTGTAATCCTGACGGGCAGTGATTGTGTAAGAGCGCCACCTGCTGTACGCTGACAAACCCTACAGACGCCCAAGCCGAGTATGGACAATACGAGGCTAATTGCGATTTTATAATGAATACAATTACGAAACACCTTATTATGCTGCGATTTAACAAGATTCTACACATTTTTGGACCAACCCGAAGTTGAGACTAAAAACTGAGCTCCGAAATATTGAATATGTATACCATGACACGATGCCAAGGCGAGATAACGGAGAGACATCGCAGATAAACCCGTGCCAACTGCACTTCCTACAGGACAGCTGCCATCAGTTGAGTGCCCAGCCGTGAGTGAGCCTGCCCACCATCTGATGACTGGGAGGATGACAGGAACACGGAGTGTGACTGGGAGTGATCCATAATAACACACACACACACACACACACACACACGTTGAGTTTTCATGTTTTATGGGGACTTTCCATAGACATAATGATTTAAAGACTGTACTAACTGTATACTCTATCCTCTTACACTAACCCTAGCATCACATAAAACTTTCTACTTTTTTACATTTTCAAAAAACATCACTTAGTATGATTTATATGCCGCTATCCTCATGGGGACCAAAAAAAAAAAAAAGTCCACACAAGGACAAGGATTTCGGATATTGCCATCTCTGTGGGGACTTTTTGTCCTCGTAATGTAGGGTTTACCAGGCCACACACTCACTCACAGATCAATGCACATCTCTTTACATCAATGTCATGTGGTTGATAAGAAAATTGAGATGTGAATATAAATGAACTGTCTTTCTTGGATTTACTTGCAATTTGCTTTACTGTCATGTTGCTAGTCTCTGTCTTTCTACAGTTTTATATGGAGACTGTAGGCTATACTTAGTGGATTAGATTTTGGTTTAGCCAACTTAATATTCTTAAGTTCTAATGCAACGTTTCTGTTACGATATACTCTGATTTTTAAGTCGAACCAACAAGCAAAGCATGTGAATTAGATGCAGTTTTTTTTTTTCAGGCATAAACTGGAAACATCCAGCCCTATTCCCCCTCTTGAATAATTAGGGCATTGTTTGACTGTTTGTCAATTTAATTTACACTTTTTCATTTTGTCATCACGTTTACTATCATGTGTGATATCAGAATTGGGTTTTCCTTATAATGCAACCATGCATTATAGGTTTTAGGTGGGTTTCAAACGTTTCAGTATAGATTGTGCTCTGAAAATTACTTTTTCATTTACATTTAAAGATTAAACTACCAATTCCTGAGGTTTTTGTGTGCCATTTTAAAGTATTCCAACCATGTTTTGTCTCAGAAGCCCCTAATAGAAAACCTGAGATCAAAAACATATATTGAAAAAATGAGCACAACTGTTTTTAACTTGATACAGTTTAAGAAATTAAAAGTCTAAAGTGCTGAATCTAAATAAGTATGGGGGTATTTTTACACAGATGTTGCAAGATATTATTTTCCAGAGAAATGTATAGCTACTGAACATCTGGGTGGTTTTAATTTGAGTTCTAACCTCCAAGAAATACTCATAGAATATGGATGACAATGTGTTGGATGGGATTTTTTCCCAGTCATATCTCACCGATGCATCTGCTGTTCAAATAATGATATAATAGTTATAATAATACTTTTTTATGTATTGTCTTATTTATGCATCTTAAAGTCTCCAAATAGCCAGTAGTTTGAACTGGGGTATGAATTTTAGAAACACATATTTAAGATTTTCCTTTGTCATCTAAAAAATAAATATGCTAATGTGTAATTATAGCACAGATGTTCCAGTTGCAAGTGAACCGCATCCAACAAAACAGAAGGTTAATGGGAAAATCTGTGTGAGAGGAAAAAAAAAAAAACGTTCATATGTTTACCTATTAATAGCCTGTTGGTTAATTATCTTGTCCACTGTACAAAATGTTAGAGCACTGATGTCATTTGAATGACTCATATATGGCAAGTTCAAAATAACAAAAAAAACACCAAAAAAACTTATGTTGAGTTGGCCAAATTCCCCTCTAACTGTATTTTGTATTTTTCACCTATAAATGCTCTGCTGTTATTAATATTCTGCCGCATTTCATACAATCCACTCAGTATTCAAGAGGTTCAGTTTGATTAAATGAATCATTTTACAGCATGGCTCATGGAAGCCTTGCAGCTAACAATGCTGAAATGTCTATTGTTTCACTTTCATTTTCACGGTCCCTCTAACAACACCGATGAACATACCCGGGGCCTATACCATGATGGTAGTTACTTACAATAAAGAAAAAAAAAAACATAAATAAAAGCCACAAATCTATTTTCTTGAAATTATCTATGACTCAGTCTCAACCCCTGTCTGACTAATCTCTGCACTACTTAAACAACAGTATTATTGCGTTTTATTATCTTGACAAGCATAGGCTAATGCACACTATAGCTTGTGTAAACTGTCTATGCAAAATCACAATTGTTTTGCTGTTTAAATAGCCTACTGTTTGAAAAGCCTGTTTAATGGAAAGGCCATTGCAACAAACTGAACCCATACCAACAACATGCCCTTAACATGTTAAAGGGATAGTTCACCCAACAATGAAAATTAACCTATGATTTACTCACCCTGAAGCCATCCTAGGTGTATATGACATTCTGCTTTCAGAAGAATACAATCGGAGTTATATTAAAAAATGTCTTGGCTCTTCCCAGCTTTATAATGGGAGTGAATGGGTATATTTTTTTGGAAGTCCATCAAAGCGCATCCATCCATGATAAAAGTGCTCCACGCCTTTTGGCCTTCTGAAGTGAATCGATGCGTTCGTGTAAGAAAAATATCCATTTTTAAAACTTTATCGACTAAAAATAACTAGCTTCCGGCAGAGGGCCGTACACATTGATTTACGGCGAAAGACTAACCCTTGCATTAATTATCGCGGACTTATCGCCTGCGATAATTAATGCGATATGGCTCATCTTGTCAGTTAACTACGGCTCTGTGTTGTAAATGCCGCTCCATCTGAAAGCAGGTGATGGCGATTTACTACTAATCAAGGAACCGGCTTTACTGACGAGATGCGCCAAACAATGTCATGCGATATATCGCCCAGCCCTAACGCACGATGTAATGACGAATGCGGTTGCCCAGCCCTGTTTTGAACCGCGAGAGGCGTCAAAGCTTACGCTACTCCTACATCCTACGCCATAGACATCGTCAAGTGTTACTCTTTTGGCGTAAGTCGACTTGTGTACGGCCGTCTGCCTGGAAGCTAGTTATTTTAGTCGATAAAGTTTTAAATATGGACATTTTTCTTACATGAATGGATGCGCTTTGATAGCCTGGTAATACCAAACTCTGCTACTTCGCTTTGCTTCGTAGATAGAGTCTGGCATGGCATAATTGAAAAGTGTTTTCTTTCTCGCGGGGAGGCGCTTGTCTGAAGTTTAAAATCATTGGTTACCCGTAAGCCAATCACATAACGTTTGGTTATGGCGTGTGTTATGTGCTGGCTCAGCCGCATCGAACTTCCACTGTAAACACATGTAGTATGATGCGAAAACAAAACCATCGAGCGAAATACCGGAGTGAACATGGCTGTGAACGACTTTTGCAGATTATGTGAAGTAAATCTACGCATCCACGGTACAATCAGCGTCTACGTCACGGCTCTCAGCCCGCCCTCTGTTCGTTGATTGGCCGGCTGTTTTCAGGCCGGAGGAAAACGGAAAGCTATTACACTGTCTCAGACTGAGTACAGAAGCGAAATGAAATTAAGCGGAAGTAAGAAGTCTGACGTAGTCAGGCTAGCGCTTTGATGGACTTCAAAAAATATACGGCCATTCACTGCCATGATAAAGCTTGGAAGAGCCAGGAAATTTTTTAATAATAACTCTGACTGAATTCGTCTGAAAGAAGAATGTCATATACACCTAGGATCGCTTCAGGTTGATCATGACCTAATCATGGCCTAATTTTCATTTTTGGGTGAACTATCCCTTTAAGGGAATGTTAAGCTATCCTGAGAAATATTCAGTTGACAGGCTAAAATGATTATCTCTCTAGAACTACTTGAAAACAGCTTTTGTACAAATCCCGAGAATTCAGATTATGAACTCAGTAAGCCTATAAAATAAAAAAAGAATTGCCAAATACACAAAATGTCCTAAAAAAATATGCCTCAGTGAGGCATAGACTGTAAACTAGCAGTCAGGGACTAACCTCAAGCTCTTCCCCTTTCCTCCGTGTACACGGCATATGCGCCGTGACCTCATAGATCAGCTGACTGGTTTGTTTTGCTGGGTAAGACAGACTTCACAGGACGAAGCAACGACACGCAACTGAATTATACGATTTCGCATTATAAAACACATTACAGATTAAGATCTGTTCAGGGAAAGAAAAGAAAGTAAAGTAGGCAGGTTTGCCTAAAGAATACGGTGTCTAATCTAATTTTAAACATGCCTTCGGAGAAGACATTTAAACAAAGGAGGACATTTGGTAAGTGCATCGAGTTAATATCATCAGAAATGTACTTTTGTACTGTATTACCTATATAAAATCCTCAGTATTGATTTTACAACATGACACTTTACATTAGACTATATTCAGGGAAAGTTAATGGTTGTCTTTTATTTATGATCGTGTGTAGAGTAAGTTACCTAGTCCAGTAGTTATTGTATTGAAGTATTTATAAATGTAATACACGCATCTTCTATGATAATCGTATATTAATTGTGTTGTAGAAAAATAGGTCTTGTTGCTCTGTAGTCAAACTGGGTTGTAGGCTAAGGGTGTCGGCCGGGTATAGGCGCTATCTTAATGTTCAGTCTGTACAAACAGAGACTGCAGACTCATAACAAACAACATAAAGAATTACTCTTACTTTATTTTCAACGTAAGTTACCACAATCAAAACCTATGTCGCAATGTCTTTGTTTGTGGGCAGATGTTAGCTAAACTCCGCGCTGCAGGATTGGGGGATGGGACTCGACGTTTAAGGTTATTTGGAAGGACTCGAGTAAACAACGATGCCGAATGATTATTACGTATGTTCAATTTAGTAACTGTTCACCTCGACCGTTTAAAAAAGAATAAATATTATTGCGGATATTGTCATCGTTGCGCTCAGTTACAGGCCTGTTTGAAGGCGAAGTAACGACGTTTAGCAGTAATTGTTTCCTTTTTCATAACCGTTACCGCTCTTGTCATGTTTCCATCCCGTTTTGGGACTGAAGTGGAAAATATAGCGGATAACATAGGCTAGTCAGAGACTTAAAGGGATAGTTCACCCAAAAAAATTACAATTCTGTCGTCATTTACTCGTCCATATGTTGTTCCAAACCTGTACGAGTTTCTTTCGTTTTTTTGAACACAAAAGAAGATATTTTGAAGAATGTTTGTAACCAGACAGTTGACGGCACTTTTTACTATGGAAATCAATGGCTACCATAAACTGCTTGGTTACAAACATTCTTCAAAATATCTTCTTTTTAGTTCAACAGAAGAAAGAAACCCATACAGGTTTAGAACAACAGAAGGGTGAGTAAATTATGACAATTAAAATTTTTGGGTGACCTATCCATTTAATTGGACAACATATTGGGCTTTGCATTCATAATGTAGCCTACTGTTTTTGATTGATACTTTTAAGAGAAAATTATTTGAGATTTTACAAAAGCATCTGTTTCTTGTTGTAAAGTGCCTGGGCCCTTAGAATCGTCCTAACTTTCCCCCCCTTAGCGGCCCCCCTGCTCATGAGTGTAAGTCTTTTAATAATTAATTAATTCAATGATCGAACCAAACTGGATGTTGATGAATCGGACTCAGTAGGCTAACACTTAATCGAGTCAGTTGAACGTGTTTTGACTCGCAGTGATTCGAAATATGTTTATGACTTAATTGTATTACAGTTTTATGAACACGCATACCAAACATAATTTTAATGAATGTCCTTTTACCTCAGTAATGTATATAAAGGTTCTAAATTGCTTTGTTTTTAAAAGAACTGAAGAATCATGACTTCAACCATCTGAACTGCTCCACATTAAGCTACAGTGAATGCTCTTGTTAATAAAACGCCATCAAAAGGATGAACCAGGTCTTTAAAACGAAACTAAAGGACGAGTTTCGCGGAAATGAGTGTGGTTAGTTGTCAAGCCTCCTAAAGTTACCACAGTTGCTCAATATGCACGTGTGATACATCAGCAACATGTGCAGTCATGAACATCACTCAAACGCACATTTCCTAAAATATCAAAGCAGTGTTTTCTAGAATCGACGTTTTATTATTTTATGGTTGCTGTAGATACTGTCTTGCGATCTCATGCTGAGTCATGCCTTTTGTTCAAAGTCTAGTTAGCATGGTACACAAAGGACTTGCTTGTTTCTTCTTCATTTCTGTTCATTAACTCATTAAGAGAAAATTATGTGGAACAAATGCTTATACAACACAGAAATAAACTAATATTCCAAGCAATTTAACTCGGAAGAACAGACATACACACAGGAGTCTTGTTTTGGAGTGTGTCCTTAAAGGGATAGCTGACCAAAAATGAATATTTTGTCGTCATTTATGCACTCTCGTATGCCAACAGAACAGTTTCATCTGGAACAGGACCTTAATTGCATCGATGACCTTACTTGTTCGGTTGAAACTGAGCGACAGAATAGAGTTGACAAGTTTAACTTGGACCTGTTAGCTTGGTCCATTAGAGAATGGATTGATACTTGAGACCCATATCCAGCCCAGTAAAATGTCTGTGGTTTAATGCGTCCTGTATTGTGATCTGCCTGCATCTAATATCCGCTCCTACTTCCTCTCTACAGAGCAGCGGGTGGAGGATGTTCGGCTGATCCGGGAACAGCATCCAAACAAGATCCCGGTAAGCGGATGTGTGTGTCTGTGGAGCTGGAGATGAAAATTAAACTTGTTAACCAATTAAAAAGGCTTCCACACTTAGCATGGGAGACGTTTTTACCAGTATAGACCTTGAAATGATAAATAATTAAGTACATGTAAATTTAATGGAATTGTTATTAGAATATGGTCACATTTTTCCGGTTTGTTCTGAGTGTGCCTTTTTTGAGGAAGTAAAATGGAATAGCTCATTTGCATCCTATAATTTTTACCAGCACAAAACACTGGATTTAAAGGGATAGTTCACTCACTCTAAAATGAAATCTGTCATCATTTACTCATCCTCATATGTTCTTTTTCTGTGTAACACAAAAAAGATATAAAGTTAAGTAAATGGCCCAAAAGCCGATGGCCTCGGGATCAAAGCCATTATGTAAAAGTTTAAAACATGCTCAGCTGTGTGAATTGGGCAGAATAGGTTAATCTTATGGATAATCTTAAAAGGAAGGTTGTCAATAGACCTAGATAAACAACTAGCATATGAATGGCTGCGTTTGCATGTATGTATAGGGTCTTTATCAGCCTCTTAAAGACCAGTCATTGGTATTGTAGCCAGTTGTCACCTCTATTGACAGCGCCTCAGGGTTACCAGAGCCAATTGTTATTCAAGCTGACCAGGATAGAGTGGTCAACTTCCCTTCTGCTGAACACACACAAACCCTCCACCCAGAGCAGCTCTTTTCAATGGGAATGTCTGGACACACAAATATTAAACTTTAAATTCAATGTTTTGGACCAGAAAGTGGTGGACAAAGATAATATTATAAATATTTAGAAATCTAATTTAAAAAACTATAAAAATGGCATATATATCGTTTAAAAGTTTTAGGGTCAGTTTACTTTATTTTAAATTAATTAATACTTTTATTCAGCAAGGGTGCATTAAATTGATCAAATGTGACAGTAAATACATTTATAAAGTTACAAAATATTTCTGTATTAAATTAATTCTATTCTTTTGAACTTTATTAAGCAGCACAACTGTTTTCAACATTGATAATAAGATAAGAAATGTTTTTTTAAGCACCAGATCAGCATATTATAATGATTCCTGAAGGATCATGTATGTAATGATGCTGTAAATTCAGTTTTGCATCACAGGAATAATTAACATTATTTATATGTATAAATTACATTATGTATATGTATATAGAACATTTCAGTTGTAATAATATCTCACAATATGGAATTTTACTGAATTTCAGATCAAATAAATGCAGCCATGCTGAGCTTGAGACAATATTTTAAAACATTAAAAATCGTACTGATATTTTATATATATTACAGTATATATTACATTTTATTAGAGCTGTCAAATCGATTAATCGCATCTAACTTAAAAGTTTGTATGTGTGTGTGTGTTCCTTCACTATTTAAAAATCAAATAAATGATATTTATGCATATATGCTAAAGTTTCAAATGATTCTGTTTCAGGTCATCATTGAGAGATACAAGGGAGAGAAGCAACTGCCGATTCTTGACAAAACTAAGTTTTTAGTTCCTGACCACGTAAACATGAGCGAACTTATTAAGATAATCAGGTAATGTCTTTTACCTCTTGCCTTTCATTTGTATTTTTTGGGGGAAAAATCAACTTTGCTAACGCATTCCTGGTTTTAATAGGAGACGCCTCCAGCTCAACTCCAACCAGGCTTTCTTCCTGCTTGTCAACGGTCACAGCATGGTCTCTGTGTCCACTGCCATCTCTGAGGTCTACGAGCGCGAGCGAGACGAGGACGGCTTCCTGTACATGGTCTACGCATCCCAGGAGACATTTGGATCTGTGCGTCCTCTGTAAAAAAAAAAAAGGGCAAAACGATTGGCTTTCACTCTTTTGGACAATGATACAACCTACCCTGAACTCTAGACCTTTCCTCTACATATATCCATATCCACTTTCCCATCCCACTGCTCCCCCCCATCCAAACAGGAACCATCTGAACTTTTAGTCATTTGGCTCGAATCCCTCACCAATCCCAGACATTATCCAAAGCTCAATCCTAACTTCCCACGTCTCAGCCCCTTAACCTCAACTCCCTTCTGTTCGTTTGTGTTTTCATAATGGATGAGGAGTAATTGTGTTTAGGTTGTAGGACAGGTTATGGTAAATTGGACTAATGCTCCAGGTTTACTCAACACAAATCTTGAACGAAAGACTTCTGTGTGTAATGATGGAATCTTCTGTTTAACTTGGCGGTTACATTTCCGAAATGGCATCTAGTGTAACGTTAGGCGGCCAAATAGTTTTGGAGGTTATTCGTTAGGTCCATTTCAGCTTGGAGGGGTCGTGTCGCTGCCAGCGCACTCTGGTGACCTTTAACCCCTCCTGTTGTCCGTCGAATCTCTTTATCTGTGGAGTTCGGCTGTGTTTTCTGCCGTTCCATTTTCCTGTTAGAAGCAATTCAGTCTTTTCACCTCCCCCTCGAGCTTTTTTGCTAATTGGGTCATGAGCGTGGAGGTTCTCGGATTTCACAACTCTTTGGGTAAGTCAAGGTTTCAAAACGCCGTCTTACTTGCGTTGACATTTGAAGTATGCTCCAGTGGGACGTACCCGAGGAAAATAAATAGTAAGCTATTTAAAATACAAGAAATTCTGCGTTGATTGTTGTGTGAAGCTTTGAAAGTGCAAGCTTAGGAAGAAAAATAGAATTATAATCAATGGTACATTGAGCGAATGAATGTGGCTTTAGCGATTGTGGCCTCAATCCATGGACACGGGTGCTGCCCGAACATCCTTGCTCTTGTAGATGCACGCTTTTTAGACTTTCAATTTTATTAGAAGATCATTTATGCCTTTATAAATACATAACCGTGAGCTGTCGTACCTCTTTCCATCTGTATGTCTTACAGTAATCTGTACAGATAAGCTTAGATGCCTTTTCTCCTGAGCATTTATTTGCTCTTATTTAAAATTATTATTTTTTTCATGCAAAAAACATTCATATGTGATAGTATTGTGCAATTTACAAAAGTGACTGTTTGAATGAGAGTTTAACTCATTATCGAACTAATGTCATTTCTGTGTTTCTCCTGCTCAGATTTACAGCAATATTACACTTCTATTTCTGTTGATATTTTAAAAATAAAAGAGGAATATGCATCCTGTTTGGCCTTTTCTTTGAAAATGTCCCTCAAAATTATTTAATATGGGAAACATCACTGCATTTAAAGGTTATTTTGTATTGGTTGGGTATAGGAAAATTATGACTAATTTATTAATTAAAACATACATGCATTACCGTTACACAAATATTTTGTCCTTTTTTTGAAAGAAATTGATACTTTTATTCAACAAGGATGCATTAAATTGATCAAAAGTGACAGTGACTTTAATAATGTAAAATATGTAAATTTTCAAATAATTTCTGGAGAGGAAAAAAATTTGTCCTGAAAAAACTAAATGTTGAAAACTGTTTGCAACGTTGATGATGATAAGAAATTTTCTTGAGCAGCAAATCAGCATATTAGAATGATTTCTGAAGGATCATATGACAGAAGACTGGAGTAATGATGCTGAAAATTCAGCTTTATCATCACAGGAATAAATTACATCGTTAAATATATTCAAGCAGAAAATAGTTGTTATTTTAAATTGTAATAATATCATTGCAAAACAATGTTTTTACATAACCCTTACCGGTTAAATCAATCTGCTTAAACAGGAATTCTCAAAAACATTTTTAATTCATTTTAAAAAGTGACAAATTGATACAAAAATTCAACAATCAATCTTCAATGAACATTCACCTCTGAATATAAAATGGCTGCGTCAGCATTGTCGTTTTAGGTCAAAAGCTTTCCTGCAATAATAACAATACACATAATATATACAGTACGCAGTAACTCATCATCAGGCAACATGCATATCCAGCAACTGCAAGATCTATAATTAAAAACAGAAATGTTCTGTAAAAGGCAGCTAGACACTGAAAAACACTGATCATAAATATCGCCATTTGCTTTGAAACAGCATCAATGGAATGGCATCTATTGGCTAAATGGGTCTTATTGTGTAAGTCTGACCCTTTTCAACACTTTGGAAAAATGATATGCCCATGTAATTGAGAAACAATGTGGAAAAACCCACTGTTTTGACCTTTTTAGTGTGACACATTAAAAATGGTTTCCTCTAGTGTTCAGTTCTCAGTTCAATACATATGAGAAGCAATTTCTTCTTTTTCATTACAGTTTTAAAAACGCTAGTAAAGTGATAAGTTCGACTTTACCGGTCTCGAGTGCTTTGACTGTATAAACGTCTTTTATTTTAGTGTCCCGCTGACATGGCACCTTTATTGCGAAGAGAACATGGAACATGTAATAAAAATATAATTCAAAAGTAGCAAAAACCAGGACATTAACAAATATACCTTGATTACAACAAACAGGAACATAACACATGATGATTAAGAAGACGTTCGGAAGTCAAAAGGCCAAAAAATGACCTCTTAAGATGGAAAATGACATTTCCCACTTCCTCAATTGTCAGTTTGTTCTTTCCTTTATGAACTGCCAGTATTTTATTCCCAAAGCTTGACTTGTCACACCAAGAGCAAAAAGACTTGGCCATCATTGCACGTTATTTGGCTAGCAAAATCTGTCATTTTACCTCTTTGTTTTGCTTCCAAGAACGACATGTGCGATAAATGTTGACTGGCTGCTCCACGGTGACTTGCTCAAGCGAGTCTCAAGTGAAACGAACAGTGTGAAGAGTCTGAAGAACACACTTCTTTGAGCATCCCTTTACAAAGATCCACTGTGAAGTGATTCTTTGGCACAAGGCTTTCATCGGAAGCCATAGAAGTGATCAAACGCGATCTTCCTGTAAAGAGATACTGTCTTTGCTCAGCGGGGGTCTCACATCAAGTATGTTTACACACACTGAGGAAGGTGCAGGTCCAAACCAGACCATACTCATCGTTTAGTCCCCTGAGTCCTGGCTGTCTGACTGTGGAGAATATTTCAGACGAAATGTCCCTGCAAAAACAAAACATGTTGTTGTTTTTTCTTCAAAAATAACTATTTTTTACAATTTCTGAAGAAGATGCGGGTAATGCTTGTGCACACACACACACACACACACACACACACACACACACACACACACACACACACGTCAAATCGATTTGTGTAACATGAAAATAAATATACTGTATATGTGTGTGTATGTATGTATGTATGTATGTACGTACGTATGTACGTGTATATATATATATATATATATATATATATATATATATATATACATATACATACATATACATACATACATACATACATATACACACACACACACACATATATATATATATATATATATATATTTACAAACTTTTATGTTAGAAGTGATTAACCATGATTAATCGATTTGACAGCAATAAATAAAATAAAATATATATATATATATATATATATATATATATATATATATATATATCTCAATTAGTCACCAATCAACATTTATTTCTATAACACATAGGAAAGGTTTTTAGGTTTCTAAGTTTAAGTATTTTTCCCCCTAATATTTATATTTTATTTCAGCTTTATTTTTTATTTTTTTAACTATTTCAAATATTTTGTAAATAAATTAATTCATATAATTAATTTATAATTAATTATTAATTAGGGTGCAAAGGTG
Organism: Rutilus rutilus; assembly: GCF_951802725.1. Classification (NCBI taxonomy): domain Eukaryota; kingdom Metazoa; phylum Chordata; class Actinopteri; order Cypriniformes; family Leuciscidae; genus Rutilus; species Rutilus rutilus. The sequence continues at coordinate 10,868,743 of NC_140233.1, forward strand.
TTCTGGATGGTTGTTACTATGTGGTTGCTATGGTGTTCTGAATGGTTTTTAGCAAGTTTCTCTGCATTTGTTAGAATGTTGAGTGGTTTCCAGGTTGTTTCTTTGTGGTTGTTAAGGAGTTATGAATGTTGTTTTGTTTTGTCGTTGTTGGAGTGTTCTGAGTAGTTGCTACAGTTAGGCCCTGTGTCCACCAAAGCATTTTTTTCACGCGGCTGGCGTATTTTTCCAGTTGTTTTCAATGGGAGCGCCGCATTTTTAATACACCAGGAGCGTTGTCCAATCACAGTGGAGGAGGCGCGGTGACAAATACCATACCGACCAACCTTCACATTCTGCTTGTACAATGTCAACAGATGACAACAACAAGCATAATAACAGAACAAAATAATTTAAGAGCCAGAGCAAATGCTTTATCGACATTTTTATATAGAAGCAACACAGAAACAAACTATCTGTGAGATGAGATGCTAGTAACACGTCCGCGGATATTCCGCATCATAGCAAGCAAAGCGTCTCAACTGAAAAACCGCTGCGCTGCCAAAACGCTCTCAAGCGCCCACAGCTAGGCGTCTTCAGCTGGCTAAAAACACTTTGGTGGACACGCGGCCTTCTTCTAGACAGTTGCAAGAGTATTCAGGATGGCTGCTAGGGCGTTCTGGAGCATTCCAAGAGCTTACTATGTGCTTGCTTGGGGTTTTTTAGTACACTGCTCTATGGTTGATAGGGTGTTCTATATGGTTGTTAGGGTGGTTCCTGAGGTTTGTGGAGTGGTTTTACAGCACATTCCTCCATTTTTGCAAGTGCGTTTGTAGGTTGGTGCAATAGGTGTTCTGGTTTTTAGCAAGTTGCTCTACATTTGTTGGGATGTTCTTGGCCGCATTTCCTGGGTGGTTTTGGGTGGTTGCTTGGGCATTGCTAATTTGATGTTAGGGTGTTCTAGGTCTGGGTTCTAGGTTGCTAATGTGTTAGGAGTCAATTAGCGAGTACTACTAATAAACAATGCTGTTACCTTGTTGTGCAGAGTCCATTGCTGGCTGCTTGCAGTCTTGTGCACGATGCCCACTCAGCCCACAGTTATAGCAGGATACATTCCCTGTTTTCTTATGCCCAGAGCTTCCGTTTCCCATGATTCCATGGGGCTGGTACACACCACCCCCTCCTCCAAGAAAACCCTGCACTGGCGGAAGCACAAGATTCTGTTGAGAGTCATGTGATAGGCTGCTGTTGTAGATAGGCGGGGCCACCAGGGGGTAGGAAAAAGGGGAGGCGGTACCACTTCCTGTGAGGAGCGGGCTGAAATGAAGCAAAGGACCTAACGTGAACACTGACGTTCCTGAGAACGGATGTGGAAAGTAGCCGACGTAGCTAGCTGGAAGTGCCCCGTAGGAGCCACAGTTGCGGCTACACCCGCAAGAGCTACAAACGCACAATGAGGAACTGGAGTTAATGCTGTTTGCTTGCACCGAGGCGTAGCCGCTATTCTCTGTGGACGCTGGGCTAGAACTGTGCGTGACCACGGGTGTGCTGTTTAGACAGTAGGTATTGCCAGGTACTGCCGCCATGGGAACACTGCTGGCCGGTGAGAAAGAGGGTCTGGTGGAGGAACATGATGACGGGCAGGAGGACGGGGGAGAGAAATGGTACGATCCTGTGCTTGGAACAGAAGAAGACACTTGTAAGTGTAAGGGTGGGTGAGAGACGTGGTGGAGGGTGTTAGATGTGGCGGTGAGAGCAGTGCTGGTCTCCACCATGAGACCTGGAGGGGAACGAAGCACCGCGAGGGGCCCACGGGGGGACGACATGTCCTGGTGTCCTGGGGAACCGTCAAGACTCAGCCCAGGGAAAATGTTCTCAAGTCGGACACCCAGAGCAACCCCGGACCCCACTGGTTTAGGACGTTCTTCTGAACAGAGAGGGGGTGGGCGAGGTTTGCGGGGGGAGTTGAGAACCCGGCCTGGGGAGAGGAGGGGTAGGGAGGGAGGGGGCAAACTCATTTGGGAGGGATCATTCTGGACTGGGAGGACTTGGGCAGTGGGACGGGTAGGACCGGTGGATACCGCATGATTGAGGAGAAAGCATGACCGCTCTTTCTCGCCAGGATCCAAACCAGACTCCAAACCTGATAGAAGATAAAGACCAAAAGTGAAATATGCAATAATTTCATTAACAATTTATAAGTATTTTAAAAAATATATCATGATGATGATAATAATACAACTAATATGGCAAGCCGTTTTAACATTTAATCATTTAAACCGACTAGTCTCTATTTTCATGCTACTAGTACTTATTTTTTAGATACTAGTATCTATTCCATTAAGTACTAGTACTTATTCATTAGCTACTAGTGCTTATTCTTTAGGTACTAGTGCTTATTCTTTAGATACTAGTGCTTATTCTTTAGGTACTAGTACCTTTTTAAAGATACTAGTACTTATTCATTAGATACTAGTTCTTATTCTTTAGGTACTAGTACCTTTTTAAAGATACTAGTACTTATTCATTAGATACTAGTTCTTATTTATTAGATACTAGTACCTATTAAAAAGACACTAGTACGTATTTATTAGATACTAGTGCCTATTAAATTGGTACTAGTACTTATTCATTAGATACTAGTACTTATTCATTAGTTACTAGTATTTATTATTAGATACTAGTACTTATTAATTAGATACTAGTACCTATTAAATAGATACTAGTACTCATTCATTAAATACTAGTACTTATTTCGAGAGTGACTAGTAACTATTATTTTGTTACTAGTAACAAATTTAATTTTTTTGCCATTGACTTCTATGGGGATCTGTCATTCAGATATCAACTATTCAGTTCTGACTAGTATGTATTCCAATTGTTACTAGTACGTATTTATTAGATACTAGTAGTTATTCATTAGGTACTAGTACTTATTTTTTAGATACTAGTACCTATTACTAGATACTAGTATTTATTCAATAAATACTAGTACTAAGTCATTAGATACTAGTACCTATTAAATAGATACTAGTACTTATTAATTAGCTACTAGTACTTATTCAATAGATACTAGTACTTATTCATTAGATACTAGTACTTATTCATTAGATACTAGTACTTATTCATTTGATACTAGTACCTATTAATTAGATACTAGTACTTATTAATTAGCTACTAGTACTTATTCAATAGATACTAGTACCTATTTATTACATACTAGTATTTATTCCAAATGTTACTAGTAAGATTTTTTATTTTACTAGTAAGATTTTTAATTTAACTCTCCAGTGGCCGTTCTGACTAGTCATAACATAAGACGAGTAAAAAGTTAGCTACTAGTAACAATTACAAAATATACTAGTGTCTAATTAATAGGTACTAGTATCAAATGAATAAGTACTAGTATCTAATGAATAAGTACTAGTATCTATTGAATAAGTACTAGTAGCTAATTAATAAGTACTAGTATCTATTTAATAGGTACTAGTATCTAATGAATAAGTACTAGTATCTAATAATAAGTACTAGTAACTAATGAATAAGTACTAGTATCTAATAAATAAGAACTAGTATCTAATGAATAAGTACTAGTACCTAATAAATAAGAACTAGTCACTATTGGAATAAGCACTAGTATCTAATAAATAAGAACTAGTATCTAATGAATAAGTACTAGTATCTTTAAAAAGGTACTAGTACCTAAAGAATAAGCACTAGTATCTAAAGAATAGGCACTAGTACCTAAAGAATAAGCACTAGTAGCTAATGAATAAGTACTAGTACTTAATGGAATAGATACTAGTATCTAAAAAATAAGTACTAGTAGCATGAAAATAGAGACTAGTCGGGTTTAAATTATTAAATGTTAAAACGGCTTGCCATACTACTAAAAATATTCAAAGTTTTAATTTTAATAAAAATGTGTTAATAAATAATAATATTTATTCATTGTAATTCTTAATTTTAATAAATGTTTCATTTTCACTGCATGTTAGTTTTCAATATACTTAATACTCCAATTACCAACTACATTTGCCAAATGTGCAGTATACAGAAGTAATCAGACTACTGGGTACTGCATCCCATAATCATTCAGGTTAATGAATGAACCTATGAATGAAGCTATTAGATACTTTAAATATCCCTTTCTTGATTTATTATATATTGACACAAGCAAATGTAATTAAAATATGTAATACATAAAAAAATAAAACACACTGTTTGGAATGGGTTTTTGTATCATAGTGTACTATATGTACACTTATTGGAGACAATTTAATGTCCGTTCTAAAAAAAAAAAAAGAGTTCTTACGTCTGTGAGGGTCTTTGACCCGGTCGAAGGAAGTGTCACGTGATAAAGGGGTCATTGGACTGGAAGGAGCACTGGAATAGCCCGAGGAGGAACTGCTGTCCCGTGGAATGGGCAACGAGCTGTTCTCGACATCTACCCGTAACTCTTAACATACACACACACACATAAAAAAAATATTATAACCTCTTGCAGTGTGTTGCACTTAAAAAAATTAGGTGGCATTCATTTAATCTTTTGGATATTTTAATTAAAATGCAAAACATATTTAATTAGTATGATTTTTCAGGAGTGTGTGTACCAGTGCCACTTCCAGGGTGTATGTGTGTCAGGGGTCCGATGTGACTGGAAGGGGTCACTCTGGCAACCCCACCACAGGAAACAGGAAAGTGAGACACCACATATCTTTTCTCCAGCTTTTCTCTGACAGAAAAACAAAAATTAAAGTTTATTTTTTAGATATACCATTTGATTATAAACAATGACTAGATCCTAAATGTCAAAGGTTTTATTATAGAACATAATTTCCCAGCAATGACACCTAGATGGCGCTGTGCACAAAAACATCCCAGCACTCAATGCATGTGCATAATTTTGGCAGTGCATCAGCTTAAATCTGATCATCTATGTAGATACTGATAACTTCAGTTCAAGTGGGATTTTAGAAACAGTTGTCTGATTTGCAAGACATATTTTTAAAATATAGTCGATACGGCTAGGTCTGTATAATTAGGCTGGTTCAGAACTGGACACATTTCTTACAGGGCCTTTCAGTTCAGACACTTTACCACATGGAATAAAAATAAACACTCTTTAAGTTTTAGCTAGTGTCAGTGAGAACCGTTTAATTGAGAATGAGACCCGTGAACCAGTATAACCTTGCATTTGTTGATGTTTCCAGGCATGGAAAAGCTGTGGATTATTTCCTGTTATCTGTTTGATATCTTTGCTCCCACAGCTCTACCTGAGCAATGGAAACTTGCTGATGTGATAAATGGAAAAAGAATTAGAATGGTGTGGAATAGTGGTTTGCTCCACTTCCGTGCTGACAGTGAACTTTCAACACCAAACTCCTATCTGAAAGAAGCGATCTGCTCTGCAACAGTGTAAGTTGTTCATTTACCAACATGTTAATTGCTTGAAAATTCACAGATTGTTAACATGCTACAAATACGTGTCAACAAACGTGTCATAATTTACTCCCCATCATGTCGTTCCAAACCTACATGCTGTTATTTTTTGTCACTAGGAAAAAAGTAACTATTTCTTTAATGGTACATTAATGTATTAAATAAAATCTACATGCATTACTATTCAAAAGTTTGGGGTTGGTATTGATGTTTTTGAAAGAAATCTCTTCTGCTCACCAAGGCTGCATTTATACTGATGAGCCAAAAGCCAATTATGACCAGTCACAAGTTAAGCAAATATCATTGATCATCTCCTAACAAGGCCACATATTAAGGACTGTGTAGATTAGGTGGAAAGCAAACAATCAGTTATTGTAATCAGTGTTGGATGCAGGAGAAATGGGCAGGAATAAAGATCTGAGTGACTTTGACAAGGACCATATTTTTATGGCAAGGCGACTGGTTCAGAGTATCTCTGAAACAGCAAGGCTTGTGGGTTGCTCCGGGTCAGCAGTGGTGAGAATTTACCAACAGAGGTCCAAAGAGGGATAAACCACAAACTAAATGCACAAGGGCAACAAAGGCTATCCCGTCTGGTCCGAGCCAACAGAAGGTCTACTGTGGCATACAGTCAAATTTTAATAATGGTTGTTACGTTCCACGTGTGTTTTGTCTTGTCTTCACTGGTCTGCGCACGCTAGTATACTTCGCACGTGTTGATTGTTTGTCCTCGTTATCTCTTTCTGTTTCTAGCTCGCTCTTGGCTCGTAGGCTGCTGTGACTGGCCTAGCGGGATGTCACTCATCATTGGGGCGGCGTCCGGGAGCCAATCAGAGTTGTCCAGCTGGGTTCAAAGGGATGGCGTGCTCATTCATGCGCTCTCTCTCTCGGAAGCGCTCGCAAGCTCGTGTAGCGGAATGAGTTATATGGCGAAGTCTTGCTCTTTGTAGTGGAATGAGTTATATAGCGAAGTCTTGCTCTTTGTAGTGGAATGAGTTATTTAGTGAAGTCTTGCTCTTTGTAGTGGAATGAGTTGTGTGCTTTGTGCTTTTACCTTTAGTACTTGTTATGTTTCAATTTTAGGGATAACAGCTTCGATGTGTATCCTGATTCAATGTTATGGGGTCCTGTAACACGGCTCTTTGGGAAAGAGAACGACAGGTTAGTATGCCGCGGTATACATATTGCCCGTAGTATTGTTTACTTGTTAGATACACTAGGTTAGGAGTGAGCGCCACTCTGTGTATGTTTTGTTTTAGTAGCTAGTTTATTTAGGTGCCGGATGCACCGAAGATTTCGGTTTTCTTTCTACCTTTTCCTTTGGTTAGGTTTAGGTTTAGTATAAGGATTGTTTTGTTATATTCTGTTCTTTCTTTTGGCGCCACTTTTTGGTTCCTTTCCCTTTCATTTGTTGTCTGATTTATATCTTTCACATTGTACATAGCGCACTTCATTATTGTTGAGAACTGGATCTAGTGGCTTCGGCTTTTTGTCAATAAAAATCCAGTTTGTCTCTGTAAGTTGAGTCTGTCATGTGTCTTTTCCTCTTCATTCAGCCATCAGCAGTGATAATAAAATAAGTGTTGCGAAACATCTCCTAGACCTTAAAAGTTCGTAACAATGGTAATAGTAGGAATGTGTCAAAACTGCTGCGTATAGGGCTGCATAGCCACACCCAATCAGACTGCCTATGATGACCCCTGTCCACTGTCAAAAGCGCAGACAATAGGCACATTAGCGTCAGAACTGGACTGGGGGGCAGTGGAAGAATGTCACCTGGTCCTATGAGTCTCGTTTCCTTTTACATCACGTGGATGGCCGTACATGTGCGCCGTTTACCTGGGGAAGTGATGTCACCAGGATGCACTGTGGGACGAGGACAAGCCGGTGGAGAAGTGATGCTCTGGGAAATGTTCTGCTTGGATACCTTGGGTTCGGCAATTCATGTGGATGTGAATTTGACGTGTCACCTACCTAAACATTGTTGCAGACCAGGTACATCCCTTCATGACAATGGTGTTCCCTGGTGGAAGTGGCCATTTGCAGTGGCCACTGCAGACATTGTTCAGGAATGGTTTAAGGAACACGATGAAGAGTTCAAGGTGTTGCCCTGGCCTCCAAATTCCCCAGATCTCAAGCATCTGTGGGATGTGCTGGACCAACAAGTTCGATCCAACCTACTGGACTTGAAGGATCTGCTAGTAACGTCTTGGTTCAAAATACCACAGGACACCTTGAGGGGTCTTGTAGAGTCCACGCCTCGGCGGGTCGGCGCTGTTTTGGCAGCACGCGGAGGGCCAACAGCATATTAGGCAGGTGGTCATAATATTTTGGCTCATCTATGTTTGATAAGGTGCAAAATGTGCTAACCGGTTGAGTTTTTTATTTATCATAGCAGCAATAACTGCGTTTAAACAACAACTGAATGTTTCTAAGGTGGTTTATGGCACGATACACACAGATTTAAATGTGTCAGTGTCATATTATGAGCACAAATCACACTCACTTCTGAAGCTCCAGCTGAGTCTTTAGCTTCTTCTTGGCCCCCTGAGTGAGGTCGTACTTGTTGAGATCCTCTTCTGTGAGAGCGAGGAACTGAGAAATTGAATAAAGAGATCATAATTTAGATAAGTTGTAGTGGGAGAGATTTGTTAGGAAGGACAGATGTATTTCTTGGCTGCAATATCCGAAATCTGTTCCCTGAACCTAAATAAATTTAATCTCTTATCTGAGAGATGGTTCTCATACCAAGGGAAAGAGCCACTTTAAGTCACGTACCTCCTCCATGGTTAGCTGTTTGAAGACAGGGTAATATTTATGCAACCGTAGTTTACGAAGCCAGTCCAGGATGCCGTTCTGCTCCGGGCTGGGCTGCTGGGACAGGGGTCCGGGGTTTATGAGGTGCGTCTGTGGTGGACTGCCCTCCCCCATAGGAACAGCAGTGCCGGGGAGGATGGCCACCGCTGTCTGAGGGGGGAGAGGGGGCAAGTGGGCAGGGGTGCTCTGCGGGAGGGGGGCATGGACGCTTAGGACAGGCTGGATGCTGGCGACACCACAAATGGGCCTGGGACAGAGTGACAGAGGATTATGGATGGAGAGAAGAGAGATGTGTTAGTGTTTGGGGTGAGGGGTTGTTAAACTCACCTGCTCGCTCCCCTATACTGAAGCAAACAGCCCAGATCTGAAAAACATGGAAGTGATAAAGTGTGATTAAGGAGTATAGGATGATTTGACATGAAAAGATGCATGTCAAAAAAGGACTGAAAAGAATATCTCACATACACATCACTTTTCACATCAAAATGAAAAAATATGTAATTCCCTCTTACCATGACTTATCCTTATGTACACAAACTTTATTTTGAGTTTTTTCCCCCATGAGCCCAATTCAAGGGGAAGGCTATAACACCGACATTTTAAAGCTATAAAAGTGGTACAGGCCCAGCACTGCACCAAATGGCCCATTTGCACTGATATAATTTCAACTACAGGCTATTGAGTTGTAAACAATCGTAATATTAACAATAATAATAATAATAGTATCCATAATGAATTGTTTTCTTATTGCAGAGCCCTCTCTTATTGTATTTGATGGCTAATATAGGTGAAAAATACATCTGCAATGACTATTCTACAATTCACATTATCAATAAATAAGAATGTTGCACTTATTTCTATCCAAGGGGGTGTCTGTCCCTTCCCCCACCACTAAAAATAACATCACAGATACACATCTAGGTTCTAGTGGCCTTTCGCCCTATTAATAGTTTCCCAAGATGAGGTCACTTCTGAAGCATCTCAGCACAAGCAGGTCAAATCAAATTCCATCTGAGCTGAAACAAACTCCAACCCCGTTTCCCCAAGAGATGGTGTGGTCCTGAAACAAACCTCTATGGTGAAGTGGCAGGGATGAACCATTGCAAGGGGGAAATAAGGGGCTTACTTGTGCTAGTAGGGAGCTGCGGTGCGGACGAAGTGCTGAAGAATAAACAGACTTTGTCGTGTTTGAGAACATGAGGCGGAAAAGAGGTCAAGCATCTGTGGGATTGAGGAAAAATCCACAAATTTAATACAATTTTGATTAGGTTTTGATATAGCAAAAACCAAGGCTGGACGATCTACAAAACAAAATATGAGATACAAAATGAATAAAGAAATGTAACAAAATAAATAAATGAGTATGTATATATATGGCTAAACACTAAGCTTTTAATTGTTTTAACTACAATTTATTGATCAGGAATTAGCTAAATTTAAGCAAATGCACTACTTAAAAACCATTGCTGTCTCAGAAAAAACAGTTTTTGGCAGAATCTAGGAAGTTTGACTCAGAGTGGTTCAGCAGAGTTGTGGGGAGAATTGTGAGAACTTTGATGAATCACAATGAAACATGAGTTGGATGGTGATTTTTAAAAATCTTGTAAGAAATATAATCAAAAATGCATCTCTAGCAAAGTGAAGCATGGAGGAAGAGTGTCATTGTGTGGGGACTTTTTTATCTGCTGGTATTGGTGAGCTACTTCACTGAGAAAAGTCATTTAATGCTTCGGAGTACAGGAGAATATTGCAGAATGGCTTGCATCCCACAAATGAAAACTTGTTTTCTAAAGAGGAATGATCAGATGTTATTTTTCAATAAGACAATGTTTCTGCCCAAATAGAAAAGACAACCAAGAAGTGGCTTGAGAACAAGTCCATCAGGCTCATGTTTTGGCCTGGTCGATTGGTCTCACATTAAACTTAAACTGAGTCATTTTTCACCTACTAATGAACTATTTGAAGCCATAAACATTGAGTGGAACAACAATACTGACTCTTCTTCCTGTAAAAAATAAATTATATATATATATACAGTGATGTGAATAAGTTTGGACACCCATGCTAAAGTTGCCTAATTGCCTGGAAATTCCCATAGAGGCAGGCAGATTTTTATTTTTAAAGGCCAGTTATTTCATGGATCCAGGATACTATGCATCCTGATAAAGTTCCCTTGGCCTCTGGAATTAAAATAGCCACACATCATCACACAGCCTTCACCATACCTATAGACTGGCATGGGGTACTTTCCATAAGATCATCTCTCAATGCAAATCAAACCAGCTATTAGGCTAACTGAAATAAAACCATGCCAATCTCTAGGTATGGTGAAGGGTATGTGATGATGTGCGGCTATTTTAATTCCAGAGGCCAAGGGAACTTTATCAGGATGCATAGTATCCTGGATCCATGAAGTAACTGGCCTTTAAAAATAAAAATCTGCCTGCCTCTATGGGAATTTAACATAGGGGTGTCCTGACTTATGCACCCTGGATTTTAAGGAAGAACATTTATTTATTTACGATACATTATTCATTCACAAAGAAAATTGGTGTCCTGAAAGGTTGGATTTTTCCTAATTTTTTTAAATTAAGGCATTAAGATCAATTTCCAAAAGATGATTTTTTATTCCTCTTTTTAGGCAACTTTAGCATGGGTCTCCATACTTATTCACATCACTGTATATATATATATATATATATATATATATATATATATATATATATATATATATAGATAGATAGATAGATAGATATAGATATAATTAATATATTTGCCATAAACATGTATAATAAAATTAAGTTATTTTATTAAATTAGCATTTTAATTTATAACAATATAGAATAATAAACAACATTTCCCCACATATATTTTTACTAAACCTTTTAATACTTAAAAAAAGGCCTTTTTCTGTCTGAAAATATATAGTAAATATTACATTTATAACCCATCCCTGATAAAAAAAACATTATATAAATGAGATTTAGTGTATCTGTTTGCGCATTTCGTGTTAGGATTCAGAAGCAGAAATACCGAGGATCTAGTTCATGAGTGGAATCAAGTCCAGGCATCTGAGGCAGAAGTTTCTCCAGACATTCATCAGGAAAGAGCTGAGAGAGCTGAAGAGAGAGAACAGAGACACAATCACACTTTTTCACAGTTCATTGTTGAGCGCTGACAGGTTGTGAAGATTCACTGGTTTTCAACTTTACAGCATTGATTATTCTTCAATCAAAGTCAAAGCATTTTTCGACCATTCAACTTTCCAGCGGTTCCAGTGATGGGCAAGAAATTGGGATGAACAGGAATGCTAATGTTTTATTTTTAAGACTTTTGGTCTTTACGCACAGGTTCAACATTTCAAACACGCATGTGACTGTCACTCACCTGGGAGATGAACTCCAGCACTTCCTGAGGGGTTTTGCTGACAGTCGACAAAGTGGAGTCGGACCACAAGGCCTTCAACCAAGACAACAGTATGACAAACATATAACATGCCAACTACATTTTACATTTTGGCTACAATTATTCTGTAAAACATATGACACAACTACAGAAAGGACCTCTTTTTGCTTGAGATACAACATAGATAATATGCAGGAGATCTTGATCAACGGTTACTGTAACTTTACTGGAAACTGACACAAAACTCACCTCCAGGATGTATTCTGTTGGTTTGTCTGATTTGGGTGTAACTCCTCTTAGTTCAATTCTTTCAACATAAACTGAAAAAAAAAAAAAGCACAAAAAAAGACAAGAAAGGTTCAAATCTATTTGGTTACAGAAGACTTTTAAATTGCTGTGTTAAACGCTGTTCTTTTGAACTTTCTATTAATCAAAGAATCCTTTAAAAAAATGCATCACGGTTTCCACAAAAATATCAAGCAGCACAAAACTGTATGATAATAAGAAATGGTTCTTGAGCATAGCCACAAAGTTGAGATTTGTCTTGAAATGCTGGATTGTTTCACTCTTGCATTCCACGCATAAAAATATAGTTACATTTACCCCAAAATAACTGAATGAGTTACATTCACTCCCCAAGCTTTGAATGTAATGAATTGTGGTTGTATTATCACAGACTGTTTGGATTCTATTAGAGGAGAAGAAAATCCTCCAGAACTTAATAACCTCTCAGACGGTTTCTGGCAGGTCAGAACGCATTCGAGCATATTCAGCTAAGGAGGAAGAACCCGAGAGAAACCCTCCAGGCGGTTCATTTCACAACATATTTTGGTGGCAAACCAGTGAAGTTCAAAACAGACAGTAAGGTTAAACGTGAGCAAGAGTTTCAGAGAGAAAATAAGGAGCGACAGAAGACAATATATATTGTTTCATAACTTTGTCATCTTTAAATGGTTTGATGTTAAAAAGTTTGGGGTTAGGGAGATATCTTTGAAAGAAAGTTAATACTTTTGCTCAGCAAGGATGCATTATATCCTAAAAGTGAGAGTAAATACATTTAAAATGGTACAAAAGATTAATATTTCAAATGCTGTTCTTTTGAACTTTCTATTCATCAAAGAATCCTGAAATAAAATGGATCACAGTTTCTACACAAATATTAAGCAACACAACTGTTTTCAACATTGATAATAAGATAAAGAGAAATGTTGTTTAAGCACCAGATCGGCACATTAGATTGATTTCTAACGGATGATGTGACACTGAAACCTGGAGTAATGATGCTGAAAATTTAACTTTGCAACATTTCACAATATTACTGTAATAATAATACACCGTTTTACTGTGTTTTTCACTTTAAAAAAAGCAGCCTTGGTGAGCAGAAGAGAAATCTCTCAAAAACGTTAAAAAAATGTAAACAACTCCAAGCTTTGGTATGGTAATGTTCGTGATATTCATATATTATAAGTGTGACTTAAGTGTCCAGCTTAAGTGTGTACATATGCACACACACACACACACGTTCACACACAAGCGAGCAGGAACACATCCGGAGTCTGCTCACCGTAAACATGGGGTGTTTAATATACCCTGCAGAGTCAGCACTTCCTGTAGTGTGTGTGTGTGTGTGTGTGTGTGTGTGTGTGTGTGTGTGTGTGTGTACAAAGAGAGCTGAATGTACTTCTGTGAGTTCTACACATCCGAGAGCAGAAGATCGCCTTCAATTCTCTCGTTCACTGAGATAAATATTTTAGCCATTTCTAAATATAAGATCAAGCGACTAGCACAAAAAAAACGGGGTCCTCAAAAAAGAACGGATCTGAAACGACATGAGAGTTAGTAATCGATGGCAGAACTTTATTTGTTGTTGCACAGACTTTAGAGCTTTTTCATGGTCTCATCTCTTTCCGCAACTCCGGCAGGCGAGTGTGAGCTCATCTGGAATGTTCCGGAGAGCAAGAGGCTTTTCCCTTTGGCAAAGAGAGATGCCTGTCTGCTCCTCCCATTCCACCCACCAAACCCCTCATTACACTGTGTTTGTGTGTGTGTGTGAGTGTGCGCCGTGGAGTGAAAGTGAACCACAAACCCAGAGAGAGGTCACCGCCAGAGGAGGAAGAGATTTGTGAAGTGGTTTGAGATGACAGACGGACAAAGGCAAATGTGTGAAGTACAAATGGGATGAGATGCAAAGTATTTTTAATCTGGAAGAAAAAAATTATAATTTTAGAGTATTTGCTCAAGTGCAACATCACTAAAACATTCCATGCCGGATGATGTTACAATTACATTCAGGTGTTTTCATGATGTTTACGATTATGATTGCATGGGAATATATGTGATGTATATAATATATATGAATAATATATGACGCTTAAAATAGAACGTGATGCGTTTTCCTTTAGAGGATGTAATTTTGTAACACTCTTCTATCACACTAAAATATTTAACTACATCAGTTCTCCAGTAGGCTGTGCATTTTTACACTATTGTTGTAACAAAGCAGACTATAAACAATTTAAATTATTCATGAATCACAAAGAGCCCAAAAGCAGCACATAAAACATGAAAATCCTGTAGAGAACAGAAAGGCAAAATGGTGTAAATTTTACATTATGTTATTGTTGTATTTTATATTAATAAAAAAAAATATTAATAATAGCAATAATAATATGTTGATTTATAATACATTTATTTTTATATAGCAATAATAATAAATTACTATTATTATTGCTATATAAAAGCTTATATTACAAAAATACATGTTATTAATGATACAATTATTATATTTATATAAAATATATTGGATTAATATATAGTACCAACATATTTAAATATACTATTGATAAATATTATATATAAAATAAATATATATATATATATATACACAAATATTATTATTAATAATAATTATTATTATTATCATTGCTTTTTAAAAATTGGTGTAATATTAAGTGAGTGAAAAATACAGCAATAATATTCGAAGACACAGCATAAATACATTGTTCATTATCCTCCCCCTCCGTCTGACCTTTCACTGCAGGCATCATTGCACTTTTCAAGCATTGCTCACTGCACAGGGGCATTATGGGAACACACCTGCCATCTCTCCTGTCCTCCCACGTGAGTTTTCAGCACTGGGCTCTAATAACTCATGGATATGCACAGGTGCAGCTGACCTGAACAAGTTGTTTTCTTTCATCTGACACTTTTTGCTTCTTTCTTTCTTCACCTCTCCTGTCTGAACCTCCTGAAATGATAGAGGTTGGTTTTCTATACAGTTATGTCATTTTGCTTTGAATGTTTCAAATGAGTTATGGAAACGTTTCTTGATAAATACACCTCCATTCAATGGTTTGGGGACAGTAAGACAAATTTAAATATGCATTAAATTTATCAAAAGTGACAGTACAGACTTTTACACGGTTACAAAAAAAAATTTAAAATGTTATTTTCAACGTTCAATTTATCAAAGAATTCTGGGAAAATATAGCATTGATAATAATAACAAATGTTTCTTGAACAAAATCAGCATATTAGAATGATTTATGAAGGATCATGTGACACTGAAGACTGGAGTAATGATGCTGCTGAAAATTCAGCTTTGCATCACAGGAATAAATACAATTTTAAAATATTTTAAAATAGAAAACAGCTATTTTAAATTGTAATATTTCACAATACTAACTGCATTTTTTATCAAATAAATGCAGCCTTGGTAAGCATAAGAGACTTATTTTAAAAACATTTAAAATATATGTTATATACATTTATATATATAAATATATTTTAATTATATACTTCAGTATGAATTAAATGTTATCATACACAAACCATACATATGATTATATAAATATTAGATGATAGTAATGATTCATGTTTGAAATGCCACCTATAAAATTATATATTGTATCATTAATACTATATACAGTTTATTATATTTAAAATAATTAACTTTCATTTTATGAGGAAACATTTTAATTTCCCAGAAAGATCTAATCTACACCAAGTTTCTTTGTCAATATTGATTTTAATAAAGCTTGAAAACAATGTGATCTATTATGAACTGTTTTGATATGACTGAACTTAGATGAGAGAGAAATATGTAGCCTATAATCTATACATAAAAAAAAAAAAAAACATTATAAATATTAAAGGTGCCCTTGCATGGATTATTTTATTATTTTAGAATGTTTCCTGGGGTGCCCTTATAATGTTAGTATGGTTTTTAGATCAAAATTTGTTATAATTTAGAAATAAAAGGCATTTTTCCTAGCCTGATTTTAGCCTCTGATTTGAACACTCTGTTTGAAGGGGCGTGTCTGCTGTGAGACTTCAGTGTAAACGCCCACTGCTGTGATTGGCTGCTGTGAGACTTCAGTGTAAACGCCCACTGCTGTGATTGGCTGCTGTGAGATTTCAGTGTAAACGCCCACTGCTGTGATTGGCTGCTGTGAGACTTCAGTGTAAACGCCCACTGCTGTGATTGGCTGCTGTGAGACTTCAGTGTAAGCCTGTTGATCACGTGAATGAAGATCTTATCATTGCAACGCAGTTTCTGCACTCTCACTAATGATTTCACCAATGCAAACATGATGTACATACAGTAAGAGCTTCGTTGTGCAGTGTAACAGCATCATTAATTTCATAATGAGTTTTGGCAAGTGTCCAGATAAACTCTGTGCTGTGTGACTGTGTGATTGACAGCTTGGGCGACTGGAAAGGGATTGTTCTTTGATTGCTATCTGTATATTAATCACAGTTTAAGTAAGATTATTTTCATCCTACCAAGAGAAACGACGTGAAGTTGATCGTTTAGTCACTGGCTTGATTTACTGATGCATAAACAGTATTGAACAACTTTGAGAGAAAGATTATCTGTCTGAACTTGAACAATTACACATCAGACATTCACATAACCCACTGGTTCTTCAGAGGCTCGGATGAAGGAACTAAAAAAATACCTTTGTGTTCATTTGTACATCCAAACACTGAGCAACTGCCATGCTTCGCTCGTTTGCAAGCCATGATGCCTCTCGAAGAAAAAAGTTCCGCCTGGCCTTGAACATAGGCTGGCATATGCAAATTTTTGTAGGCGTACATATTAATGATCCCGACTGTTGCGTCACAGTCGGTGTAATGTGAAGATTCGCCTATTTTTCAGGGGGGGTTTTCAAAAACGAGATTTAAATAAGAAGGAGAAATCAATGGTGTTTGAGACTCACTGTATGTCATGTCCATGTACTGAACTGTTGTTATTTAACTATGCCAAGATAAATTCAATTTCAAATTCTAGGGCACCTTTAAACAAAAATATAAGAATAATTAGTTAAAACTAGTGATGTGATGATCATTTGTGTTTCGTCACAAAACGTTTGAGTAACTGTGCTGAATTTCTTTGAAATGAAATTTCCTTTTCCTTTCATTCCAATTCAAAGTCAACATCCTGTCAGGCCAATTCAATCACTCATGAAAAGTTTGTTCATGGTCAGAAGGAGGAACTTCAAGTTTTCTTAGAAAACTGCAGGATGGGTTTTCCATAATACTTCTGCTCTCAATCGTACCACACAAAATAGATATTGGATTGGGATCTCTGTAGTTTTAATTCTCTTTTCAAATAGCACAAGATGCCTGCAGTACTTCAACCAATCTGTTATTTGATCAAAAAGTCTATGTCCATAATTGAGGTGCACCAGGTGACGAGACAACAAATTTAGCTTAACTTATGAGTCTTAAAGTACATTTGTGAAACTGTTCTTTTGAATTCCGCCCTAAAAGTTCCTCTTAACAACCCACCACATTTGAACACACACTAGGGTTGTCAAGGTACCAAAATTTCAGTAGTCGATACCAATTCCAGTAAAATTTCATGGTTTTCGGTACCAATTTAGCTACCAGAGCAAAAACTGTCGAATTAAATACTTTAAAAAATGTCCAGTTTGCCTCGTCCGTTGGTTATCACTGTCAATCATCGCAGTTTCTGATTCAATCGCACATTTAAATACGGTTGTCAATTCAAAAACTTCTCCTTGAACTTAGCAGCATGAAAAACTAAACTTGTATTCAGACTGTGAATGGTTCATAAACAGAAAGCAAGAGAAGAGCCTCCCAATTATAATCTCTAAAGCGCAAGCTCACTGAATTCTGCACTCTCACGAAAATGTTATAAAACGTTATAAAAAAATCTGTCTTAATTGCACAAAGAATCTCTTCTTTAAATCGTGTTGGTTATAATGAAAGGATTAAGCGGTTAAGGTAAAGCGGATTCTGACTAACGTACTGACTAGCACCTCTGATTGGCCATTGCGGTCATGAGCTCAACAGCTACGATTGTGATTGGCTACAATGCTCAACGCTTGACGCTCAGAGAGCGCTCAAACAAACACTATCAGGGCAGCGTCTATCAGGGGTTAACGAATATACCCTGTATTTTGTTGATCCTGGAACAACATTCCTGTCCGAAAATGTAGTCCTAACCTTATCCCTACCCCTAAACCTAACCCTACCCATAACTTATCCCTAAAATCAAAGGGAAATGATAGACGAATAAGAATGGTGCAGAAGCCCCTAACCCTTGTTGTAAGCCAAAACTTGACATACACTGTTAACTGATTGGTTGATTGGAATGTACTTGATGAAATCATGTTCACAACCCTATAACATCTCTCTTTGTCTCTTTGAATCACACAAACAAACACATTTCTATACTTTTTTAATACACTCCCACACACATACCTTCCTCTCTATGCTCTGTATACTTTGGATGCCCTGGGGCTTGCAGTTGCCGCATGCCTGATGCCAGGCCGGGTAATCCGAGGCATTCTCCCATTCTTACAGCTCTAGTTACCCAGCGAGCATTATAATGCACACATCATAACTCCACACACAGACAAACATTCAAGAACAGACAAGCAGATCTAGAGTCATGGATGCATACACATCCTTTCCAACATCAACTCGACAAACAGCCGAACTCGGCCGAGCTTCTGGGAATTTCAAATGTCGTTATCATTGTGAGATCCTGTGAAGAACAGCTGTTTTGAAAGTCTTTGATCCGACTCGCGTACAAGTATATAAACCTCACGGGTTTTAACAAAGTCAATATCCAATGGGAGTTGAGTATGTTCGATTAAACCCAATAAATATGAATGTGTGTGTGTGAGGGTGTTGACGGATTGCTACGGCTCGTGCTGAAGGCATGCGGTGAAGCATTGAGGTAATGCAGCAGAGAAGCATTAAATTACCAGCAGACAAAACAACAGTCTATCTCTGCTCTGTTCGATTCCAATGGCCAGTGCCTCCAGCACACCCGCTGAGCACAAAAGCCTTCCTGGACTGACATTTCCATTATGTTATGGTATAGATATGCAATGAACGGAGCAATATGATCCCAGGTCATAAGAATAAGCTATATACACAACCGACCATATCTTTTAGCTTCAGGCATTTTAGTTTTATATATATACACAAACACATGGTTCTTCATGTCAAACGTCACTGACATTTTCTATTGCAAATGTAAAAATCTATAAATATATTATGCTGATGAAACACTGAGATAAGCTGAGAATATGCACGACATGCTAGTATGCAAGGGAAAAAAGGGCAGTTTGTGGATTCCTGTTGTTCTGCTATCCAGAATCAGGTAATCCGTCTTCCTTTTGTGATTGTTTTTCGATGCAAAATTGGATTGGATCACCCTAATCCAGATACATACTTATTCACATTGCCAAATCTGAATTAACAGTGCTGTTAATGGGATCACAATGACTAATTCCATGGACAGCAGCAGTAATCTAATTATTGACCTTATTCTGAATAAGACAATATTCTGATTAAGGTGTTTACATGAGTTGCTTTTAGAATATTCTTTTCATGTTCCCATTTTACATGTTGTAGAACACAGATCGATTAATGGCACACGTCATTACGTCACCATATCACTGACGCCATCCGACGTTCCCTCCAGAATTTCACGCATCAACATACAGTTCGTCATACATACAGTTTTGGGTGTTTTATTTTTTAATTTCTCAAAAGCTTCAAGTGAAGTTAATTATTTGTCATGCTATACGTGCTAATAGACCGGTTCCCCTAAAGGGACATGGTGATGGAAAAAATAGGGGAAATCTCCATCCTTTTAGGGGCTCCGTAGATCCTCATCTGACCCAACCCAAATAAATAATAATAATATTAATGGTACTATACGGTTATGCGGACCACACCTGACCACAACCGCTCTTGGTTGGTCGTAACCCCAGTGACGGGTAGGTTTAGGGGCGGGGTTGGGGTAGGTCATCACATGTGGTCCGGATAACCATATAGTACCATATTAATAAATAAAAAAATAAATAAAAACAGACAAATATATGCAATAAGGGACGCAATATTTAGAAACTACTTTTGACTGTCTCTGATGCTTGAGTCATTGTAATTAATATGCAGTGTAAAAAACTAACACTTAGTTAAAGTTAAATATATGAATTTAGTTTGATATTGGCAGCTGTTTAGGGGATTATTTTATGAGGACCTTTTTTATTTTTACTATACTGTATTAAAAGACGTAATAGGTAGCCTAATTTGTACTTTATCACTTTAACAGTTGAATAAAAATTAAGTTCAAAATATAAATAAATAGGTATACTACATGATTCTTTCTAACATTGTATTATTTGACCAATTTAACATTTTTGGATCGAAGTTACCCAATCCTACTAAAACGTTTTGAACAACACATACTGAAGTTTTGATCCAGATCAAAACCCAAATGGATTCCTTGATCTAATCTGATTTCAGAATCCCTATTTTCTTATGAACAACCCATTTCCAAGATATAATCCAATCCGATAGCCGAAATCTGATCAGATTACTTTTGAACAACTGCTGGTGCTACTGTTGCATTAGCCACCAGCGAGACAAAATAGGACCAAAAATACACACTTATGCTCACAACAGAGCGTAATTCAAGAAATGACAGGACACATCCCAGGAAAACTTGTGTGGACATGTGAGTCTGTGTAAGATGCAGTAGGTTGTGTCTCTAATATTCTCCTCAGGATTAAAACAGAAAACTACAGAGTCTTTCAATAACACACAAACCAGTCTTGAAAAGTGCCAGGCCAAGATATTCCATTAAACATGAGGCAAACTCTCTCATGTTCCACAAGTTAAGAATGCAAACTCTGGGGACTCATACCCATGTGTATTTACAGTCTGTCCACAATAAGACCCAAAAGTTCACACAGAGTGCAGAGATCAATGATCAAAAATCTCATAACTACAGCTAAAGAAGCCATTAAACCTGATAAGCAGACCCTTATGAGTGAGGCTCAATCTTCAACCAGATATGGAATTCATAATAAATGAATTTCACGTAGCATGCATTTCGGTTCTAATAACAATAGAAAAACATTGCATTCCAAACCCCATAAAACAATGTTAAAACTCTGGAAATTAATGAAAATAAACTATACTTCGTCGCGGTCGGGCTGAAACCTTGTATCTCCAAAACGTCAAGAAATGGAAAAAACTTTGTTTGTGCTGTGCTTTATATATGTTCAGACACTTGCATGTGTCATTATATTATTAACATTTTACCGAAATCAAGCTCAAATGGAGTTACGAGGTTTTTGACCAGCACATTTTTGAAGAATTTCAGACATACGCGTTGTGTCCGTCAATAGAACGGCCGCATCTGAGGCAGTAAGTGCATTGCGTATTCATCAACTTACAGGTTATAAAGTTTACTGCAGCTATGTGGGCGCTCAGTTTTTCCTGTCATTTGGCCAAAATCTCATGTTATAAAAAACGTCCTTCACACAGGCTGTTTAAGACAGAATTGGATATGACTCTGTGACAAATCCTAGACTAAGACACTCTTCTCTGCTCCTCAAATGATTGAGTAAAGAAAACGCAGAGAGTTATTTATTTTCCATTGCATTGCAAACAAGCAGAGACAGTCCAAACAGTGTGCGGCACGTCATTCAAGATTGAGCTGGAGTGGAGTTATAAGGTTTTACGGACAGTTTGAGGATCCAATGGAGTTACAAAGTTTAGTCACAAGCTCTTTTTTATACTTTTCATTGGTTAAATATTTGTTTAAAAAAACGAAAAAACCCGACAGATGTAAAGGGTGACCAATAGAAATGACTTATAAAAGAAAATAAAAATGATGGAATATGTTGGAAATGCAATTTATTTAATATTATTTAATAACAACTTCTATATTCAGTACAACAAAGCCCTTGCTTCTGAGATACTGCTTATTTAGTCTTTGTAGATCTGTGTGTGTGGGTATCAACTTAATTCTGTTTGTGCTCCTGATACAAGCCGCTGCCTGCATCATATAAATCTCCTGTCTGGGAACATTCTTGCTTCCCAATACGTTACAACAGCGATGGTCAAAAACACGTGAACAAAACAGTCACTCTTTGTAAACTTTGTTCGATGTGACGTATTGGTAAGCCATGGGTACGAATTGTTAATTCGTGGCCACGATATACAGATTTTTTCTTGCATGTCATGTGTTGGCTCCACATGATAGTAACAAAGCATACAAAACAAATAAACGTCTAGTACATTTGGACATCGCAAGAGGTCGCCTCATGGTTGCTCTTGGCTGAAAACTACCAATTGAAATGGTTCAGGTCAAAAACTGGCTACTGGCTAGATATAAGAGATCCTGGATTACCACCTAAAACTAATCTCTTTCTGCAAACTAACTGTCACTCTGATTAATTTATCCTCCTCTGCTGGAAAAGGCCTGAGAGGAGGGGAGAACATATTTTCAACCAGCTGTCTCACATGAATGAAACTTTGGTTTAAAAGGTTTCAGCCTGCGCATTCTTGTTCCAGCTTCTGTATTAGCATGTCTTGCACCCAACAATGTGGAGTGCGTTTGTTAATCGTATTGCAACTAAAGTTGCGGAACTCACCTTTGCTGGGTTTTCGGACGTGCACTTTGAGTGGCATTTCCTGGCACAAGAGCGACGGACTTGGCGGCACCATTTCAGGACCCAAGCCTTCATCTGTCTGACCTCCTGTGACCTCTCGTTGTACAGTCTGGAAAAGAAGTCAAAGGTTAAACATAGGTCAGGTTGAACACGGGCGTACTGTCACACTTGGGTGGGTGGGTCTTGCATTTCAATGCATTTGCTATTTAAACAACGTGGCGCAGGACGTGAAAATGATAACTGCGTCAGGCTGAAACTAGCAAAAAAGCATTGAGCCGGATGTATGATAGGGCCCAAAAAGTTGAAATTACAATTAAGTCACAATTGCAAGACACCAAGTCTCAATGTGACATGTAAATTCAGAATTAAGAGATATAAAGTTGCAATTATGAGAAATAAAGTTGTAAACTTTTTTTTTTTTTTTTTTACTCTTCTATGTCGCTAAACAGTTTTGTTACTGTGTTGTTGTTAAACATATTCATGTTCTATGAAGTAACTTCCTTAAACTGACTAAAAAGTGAGTCATGGACTTCCTGGTAGTAGATGACTGTTCTATAATTAGTCATCCTGGTAATCAAGCCAACTCAATACACATGAGCCATTATGTCATTTTCTTCTGAGCAGCACATCTAAGAATTAAAAATAAAACGTATAGGCCTTATTTCACAGACAGGACTTAGTTTAAGCCAGGATTAGGCCTTAGTTCAATTAGGATATTTAAGTACCTTTTATAAACGTGCCTTAGAAAAAACATTTCTGGTGTGCATCTTGAGACAAAACAATGGCACTGTTATATTTGAAGAAATGTCAGTACACTTTACACTTTCAGTTAAAACAGCTCAAACTTGCATTTTAGTCTGGGACTAGGCTTAAGCCTTGTCTGTGAAACCGGGGGATAAATGCAAATGTTTCCCATTTTAGCTTTGCTTTATCACATAATCAGATTGCAAATTCCACAACCCATTCTGATTTCTGATCTGAGGTTACATCTTCCAGCTTGCTAAAGAAGAGTTGAAGCAAAAGGAGGCCGGTACCACAAATGCTAAGCACAGCAGCTAGTAAAAGCCAGCTCTGAAACCAATTAGGACTACCGTACAGTCCACTGCTGCCACATCCACATCCCACGCTGCCAAATCTCCGTTCCTCTCTTCCTCTCTTTGAAAAACATGCCCTTCTGTTGAAGACTCAGCTGAAGTGTGGATCATAACACAAAGGAAAGAACTCCTTGGAAAAATACAGCTGAGAAAATCCTTTCATAGCAGACAAAGAGCAAGGCGATAGACAAAAAGTAAATTAGTCTTATTTTTAAGGATTATTTGACAAGCTGTGTTTGATGATGTAACCAAAAATATTGTTTTTGTGTCAGTTTAAAGTTAGCATGGTATGGCCTTCACTACTCCTTTAACTAAACAATCTGACATACAGTAATTTAGTGTAAAAGAAGAGCCAATGAAAAAATGTAGGTGGGAACTTGATTTTATCCATCAGGAATTGACTGGAACGTGAAACATGGGCGTTTCATTTAAAGGAGAACTCCGGTCAATTTTAACATTGAGCTCATTTTTTTGTACATTTGGAGTGAAATATATAAGATTTATATAAAAAATTATGTTTATTCAGCCAGCGCACATACCTGTATTTACATCCTGTTTTCGGTCGAAGTCCACAGTAATCGATTGTCGAGTTCACGCGCATAGGTTTAGTACCTATGATCACGCGCGTGAACTCGACAATCGACTACTGTGGACTTCGACCGAAAACAGGATGTAAATACAGGTATGTGCGCTGGCTGAATAAACATCATTTTTATTAATATCTTTCACATCTACTGCAGTCAGATTCACCCGCGTTCACTCCGAAGGAATCACTCACATGACCTGTGCACTTGTAATGACACATCAAGGATGTTAAGAGGCTAAAAGCAGGTTTAAAACTTGCCCCATTGAAGTCAACAGGGTGCAAATTTTAAAAAGAGGATAACACGTTGTAGGCAACACCGATTTTTGTCGTTGTTCTCTGTACTGACAGCACTCCAAATAATGTACAAAAAAATTCGCTCAATGTTAAAATTGACCGGAGTTCTCCTTTAAGAATGCATGGAATTAGCTGGTTAAAAAGTAATAAAAAATAATATGAAGATAAACGTTTATTTATAACAGATTATGACAATTTTGGCAATGTTGTATTATATTAATTGTGGGATACAATCGAGAAGGTCAAGATGGGACAAGCCAAAAAACATTTGGATACCGACACTGGATGCGTTTAAAACTAGCTAATTGTTTAGTGAACATAACTACCATTAAAAAGTTGGGGGTCAGGAAGACTTTCTAAAATTTTGAAAGAAATCTGTAATGCTTACCAAGGTCAAAATATTGGTGATATTTGCTATTTTTTTATTTAAATATTAAGTTCATTTCAGCAATTGTTATGCATGTGTTTGCACCCATCTCTCGAAGATAATGGCATTGGTCAATCAAAAAATTAACATCGGTTAACCACAAGTAAAAACAGAAATATTGTAGATTATTTTACAACTTAAAACAACTGTAATTTATTCCTGTGATGGCAAAGCTGAATTTTCTGCAGCCATTTCTTCAGTCTTCAGTGTCACATGATCCTTCATACTGATTTGGTGCTCCATAAACATTTCTCATTGTTATCAACCGTTGAGCTGCTTAATATTTCAAAAGAACGCACAACTTTCAAAACTTATGTAGTTTTTGTCAACTGAATTTTTTTATTTTCAGCTGAACAATTGGCATGTTGTTAAACTGCAGTACATTCCATTGAACACACTGTACCTCTATACCTCACAGCCTCGCTTTCATTCCTGTCAAACATTATATATGGTGCCTCTATTGGTTTAAAAACACAATAAGTGCTCAAATGGGCCCAATTTGGATGTCATGGCATCTTTAAACAGTGCTATCAGACATGTAATTCAAATAAATGTTGGCGATTACAATCAAAGTATCGCAAAAAGATTCTCAAGACAAAAGAGCATGTGTTTTTGTTGATGTTTAGGCTAGTATAAAGGTCTCTTGAACAAGCGAGCAGTCGGTGCTTCCTGATGAATCACAGGAGAGTTACACAGAGGGCTGATTTAAGCATGGAGAAATGTGCTGAGCTTCACTTCATGAAAGCCAAAACCAACAAATCACTAAATAGAACCGCCTTCTCTGCCTTCACAGGGTACTTTCCCACTACACCCGCTGAAGCACAGGTCTCGGCAGCATGTGTGCCTCATGAGCCCATGTCAGTGCAGATAACACTCCACCAGAGATTTTTAGATCTGACAACACTGGAATCACACAATAAAAGACTCAACATACATTAGGAAGTGTTTTATCACATTTTGCCAACATGCATTTTTACCGTTTTAACCGCACATTGATCTTTCACTGTGGTACTGTAAGTATAGAAACCAATATCACATAACCAAAAAGTTATTTTAATCACAAAATTACAATAAAAACAAAACACACTGATTTCTGAAGGATTATGTGACATTGGAGACTGAGGCTGAGACTGGCTGCTGAAAATACAGTCAGTAAAAGTATTCAAATAGAAAACAATTCGTTTTTTTTGTACTATTTTGTACTAGTCTTTGCTGTATTATTGGGCATATAAATACAGCCCTGGTGAGCATAAAGCACAGGACACACCAAGCCGACTGTGTTGTCGCCTCTCATTGGCTGCGTCTCGGCCAAAAAGCTGCGCTTGAACACACCAAAAGGACTACAGGCGACTGTCAACTAGTAACTAGTCTATTTTCGTCATTCAAAAACCGAAAATAGGACTGCAGATATACAAACCCGAAAACCGTTTGGAATATCAGTCATTCTGATCACTTTCTTCATTATAGCCAGCTCATGTTATTAAGAAAATATTTGTGTATTCGAATGCTCAGGTAAGATGATGCAACATTTTAACAGCCTTCTGTCTGTGCTTTCATAACTTCTTTGCTCGCTGACTTGTTCGCTAGGGTGAACAGCCAATCAGAGTTCTCTCTCTTAGCGATGGCCTGACACCGATGAAAAAAATCCAGCAAAACGCGCGGGCGCGTTTGTCGACCTCAGAGGGTTAACTTGCTGAATCAGCCCAAAAAAGACCCAATGGCGTTCGACTAAAGCCAACGGTGCGGAACAGATAAAAGAAACTAAGCCAACCAACGCTCAAAAACGGCCCGATATTCCAAACTTTTGACTGATAGTGTTAGTGTATATACACTACTGGGCAAGAAATAGTGAATATTTGGTCTCACATTAAGCTTAAAGCCTTAAACTTAAACTGGGAGACATTTTTCAACTACTATGAACTGTTAAATCCAATCAAATTGAGTGAAAAAGCTGTAAAAAGCTATTCCCGTGCTAAGTTACTTTATCTACGGTACTTGTGCAATTCTTGCTAATTTCCTGAACAGTGATTCGTGATTAAAATGGTTAAGACAATTAAAAGACCACTAAATATCGAACGTCATTACAAATTACAACAAAAGTGGTGTGGTTCTTTCTTTCAGTCTCAGTCTCACACAGACGCTGCTGTGGAGGCATTTCAATCTCTGCTTAGACATATCAAGAACAAGATGACATGAAGACAACAAGATGCCATAAATACATACAGTCCTGGTGTGGTTTTAATAACACCAGCTAAGAGCAAAAAATAAATAAAAAATCCACAGCAGATGCTATGCAATATTCTTCAGATCTGTGTGTGCATCGTGTCAGCACATTTAATGTCATTTTTACATCTATTTATTCTGGAACTACTGTATAATATCATATTCTATAATGAAAGGGTTTTGCTGCTTCTGTCAGTTTTCAAAGTCTGTTTGTTGACTCACCAAGCTAACATTTTTGAGTTACAACATAATTATACATTTGCAATATCACATTACACGCTGGGTTTAAGAAAGTGTAAGTGTGAGTCTCTCGCGTCATCGTAAAGGCATTGATTCATTGAGATCACTTCTGCACTTGGAACCCCCATGAGAGGATGGAGAAGATTTAAACAGTAAACACTCATTGGTTGGAGTTGTGTGAGATCTCATGGCTGAATTGTTTGTCTTTGCCAGATAACCCCAGTTCATTAATGTTGCTCTTGGTGTTCCCCATAGATACTGCTAAATAAATCAGGTCTGATCTGTATATCTTGGGGTGTATGGCCTAGCGCTTAAAAGTTGAGGCTAGTAAGCAAAAAAGGTTGTGGGTTCAAACACCAAAAGGGGTTTTATGAACCATCAGCATTGTTGAACTGAGACACTTAACCCCAGGTTGCTCAAAGGGGACAGTCCATGTTGCTTTGGATAAAAATGTCTGTCCTATAAGGAATTAGATATAGGCTAAATTAACCACACTAACATTATTTAGCATACACTCATAAACTCGTTTAACACCTTAAAGGGATAGTTCATCTAAAAATAAAATTGTCACAATTTAATGACATTCATCTTGTTCATCACCTTGTGACTTTCTTTGATTTACTGAAAACAAAAAAAAGATCAATTTTGCACATCCATTGTTTTCCATACAAGGAAAGTGTGTGGATATTTTCAACCATGTGACCCATTCACTTTCTTTGACATTCAGCAAAATATCTCTTTTTGCGTTATATGGATGAAAGTCAGTTACACAGGTTTGGAGGTCGCAATGAAACGGAAGTAGTGCAGATCTTTTCTTTTGTATTGTGACGTACATTAAAGTATCGAAAAAGAAAAATGTAGGGCAGGGAATTGGTTTTATGTATCAGTTGTTGATTGGATTTAAATGTGGGGCTTTGCACACAAAAGTGAAGGCAGATGAACAGGGTCTAAGCAGACTAAATGATTGGAGAGGTCCTCCATACATCACCAGTCGTTTTCGCTGGAAGATGCAGTTATGACATTTTGTTAAAACTTTTTTTTTTTTCACTAAAATGAAACGTGTATGGATGAATGGTTCACAATAAAATCAATAAAACGCATTTGAGAGAATATGCAGGGCGAATTCATACACTAAATGTTTCCCACCTTGCAGCACGGACATCCGGCCTGGCAGGAGTTTAAGGTGGATGAGGTGATGAAGGAAGAGAAGGTCGGGGTTACGCTCACGTTTGAGACAGCAGCAGCACAAGCCCCACCCCCATGTGACGTCGACGACGCCTCACCAACTGTCACCTGTAGGATCTTCTGGATTTGTGTCAACTCTTGCCTCAGCACCTGCTTTTGATGAAAACTAAAGGCGGGATGGTTCGAAGCCATGGTGAAGAGGAGCAAAAATTGCTCTCCCGTCTGGCCATCGTTAAGCTTAAGTCCGTAGTTATTAATGATGGTGTCGATGTGAGTTAGGGTGCGAAACAAAACTCCTGCCGCTACGCGGTTGTCCGAGCTGAGGAGCGCGAGTGAGACGAGCAGTTTGCTCCTCACGACCACATCCGTGATGTTGGCCAGGTTGGCGAGGTCAGCCGGGTTGTTGGCTTTGATTTCTGCATCCCTCAGAGAGTGGTAGTCTTTTCGGGCTAGGTCTTCCAAACACGAACCGAGGAAGCGCAGCTCAATGGGAACGCATAGGTCCAAAAGGCCGCAGAAGAACTCAGCCCTCTGCGCCGAACTCAACACGGAGAACCAGCGGTAAACCTCCTCTCTCTGAACAAAGCATCTGTTCTCAACCATCTTAGACAGCACTTATAAAATGCATCAGATATTAAAAAACAAAGTTCATACAGCAGTGGTCGATGGCCTTTACGAACTTTACAAACTTCCAAATCATTCACTGACGTAAACATCCATGAAGTTATAGGCAGTGGTCAGTCTGAGCGTCTCAGAACCCCTACAACAAGACATGCTACATGGTTTCCTTCGTGTTTTATATGCCAGCGATTGCATTATCTCGTCAAAGCCATATCAAGTTGTTAAAGAAACAAATTGTGTTCACTGTAATCCCAGACGCGCGGCGGCGCAGCCCCTCTGCCCGCCCGTGTCTCTCCTTTTTCGGCAAGCCCCCCTACGTGATCCCCACGTCAGCCAGTTATTCAATAGTCTCCAGGACACATTATAAAACAAGCACATTTCTTTCAGATCTTACAGTATCCGTTAGAACGATTCGTCCAGATGAAATTATCGGCATTGCTGTGCACGCGCAAAGGAACCGTCTTCGGGCAATAAACATTTTGTGTGGAAAACTCCCCGGTTTTAACAGTTTGACTGGTCGAATGGACGTCAATATATCCGTATATTCCTTCCTCGGACGATTTGTTAAAAAAAAATTAAAACGTGACACTTTACCCGCTGCTTTTGTTTGCACTTCACGCGAGTGAATTAATCTACGGTTTCGTTGTCTATCATTATCCTGTCTTCAAGTCGAGTAAGGAGAACTGAGTGTAGTTCACTATCCCGAACTTCACGCAAACCCTGCCCACTGCTGATTTTTATTGGATGAGCAGCTTGTCAGTCATCACATTCTGCGCCGTGATTGGCCAAAACGCCATTCTCTTATATCTCTCAAGCGCCTGCAGTCATATTTAATGTGGACAGTAAAATATTGTATTATTTAAAGAGATAGGGTACATTCACTTAACATACATTCTTAACCGAATTTTAGACATAAGGTAAATTTATCAAATAAAATAAAAATAATACTATGATTCATTCCTGTGGCAGTCTTGTACAGGAAAACTCATTTTCTGAAGTATGCCTTTGGATAGCCACTAGGCATATATTGGAAATCTCTGGTTTTGTCATTTAATGATGTCAACTTTCCCGAAGATGGCGCCAGTTGTCCCAGGGCTCCATCAAGGACCAAGTCAATATCCTCACCCAATCTAGTGGATTCTATATTTTCTTAAATACAGTAAGTTAGTATTTCAAAAAAGTTAATCAAGGTTGTCCTCGGACAAGAACGGGAATTGTTTAAAATGTATGTATAACTTTGATGAAAGGTTTTGATCCACTTCAAATGTTGACTACTGTACTTTCCACTCTGTCCTATTTTTCTTTGTATACAACCAGTACAATAGTAACGGTTACTATTTTATTTTCCCCTTAGTGCCTTGTTGTTTATTTTTTATTATATTTTTGCATTTCAGATTTGGAAGACAATATTGCTTTATTAGATTTAAAATAAATGATTTTGTATGCGAATAATTTAATAAATTAAAATGCAAAATCGTCTTAAAATATGCATCATAATTCTTATTCTAGATAAAAAGATTTACTTGCAGGGGTGATGAAACTATGGTCTGACAAGTGGAGTGGCCAAAATTGAGCGTTGGGTGATGATTTGTAATATCTAGAAAACAAATTTTGATTCCAAATGTTGTAATTTTTATTTGAATTATTCCACATTGTTATAATATGACATCATAGGACAATTGGTCACATATTTAAGTAACTGTAAGGGTTTAAATCAAATGAGAAGCCCAAAATCTGTATTTGTTGTCAGGCTTCCTGAAAAAGGTTTGGATTTTGTGGAACTGAATTTTGAGCAGAAACGGCATAAAAGTCTAAACTTATTACGAAAATAATATGGCTAGTCTCATAAAACTTTGGACCGTTTTGGACAAGCTCAAAAAGTTGTTTCAGAGAAAAAAGCAAATTGCACTAAAAGCTTTGACAAACATTTTCTACATTTACGCTAAAACAATTAACCAGATACAGGACACATACGACAAAACATCTCAAAAAAGACAATAACGTGACACCACTTATTGAATTGAATCTCAAAATCACCCAAGTCATTCATAAATTGCACATGAAGTTGTTGATCTTAAAGATCTTCATCGCTGGCAAACAATATGATGCATTTCAGACTTTTCAACGGATTGCAGATAAATATTCCACGTTACTCTTTATATTTTAGCATATTAGTTGAGCAGAGTGAGTAGCAATTTAAGTTACAAAGAATGTCCACAGTAACAAATTGTCGATTTGGTGAACTTTTATTGATTCATGAAAAGCTTTGTTACATATTGCCATTATTAAATGCATTAGGTATTATAAACTATGAATAATACATTTACAACATTTATTTTTAATCTGGGTACACGACACGTTAATTTCTACATACACTGATTACATTTTTTACATTAATTTGTATGTTACAATATGACCAAAAATTAACAATGAATAATAATAGCATATTTATAAATGAACATTAAAAACGGTTGTTCATTTTTAGTTTATGACATCTAATTTGGAACCACTGATATATGAGAAGACCCTACTGGTACATTTTTATAATCAAATGATGATGGAACTTTAGTATAACCTAATAAATGTGCAGTGCCGGCAAATTAAACTGTTGCTGATCAAAAATGAACACTAGAGGGAGCAGTTGGCTCTCACTTTGTGACTGCAATTTGAAAGCTTGTTCTGTGCTCAAGCAAAGGTGACAGGTGATCACGAAAACAAGGATTGGTCATGATCATGCATGACGTAACTTTGAATGAATTCAAAGTTATACATAAACTTGTCAAATAATGGTGTTATTTTTAATTTAGTGTCAAGGTATCATTTTCAGTGGTACTTTGTGGACCAATTCATGATCAGACATCAATTTACTCCAAAACTACACAAGGTCACAAGCTAGCCGCGACGAAAATAGAGGCGCACTATTTATCAAGATAATTACAGTAATCAGCAGGAAAAGCAAAGAGACATTCCATCCCATTGGCAAGTGAATGGGATGCCAAAGATGTTTGTCTGATGCATGTAGAATCACATTTAACAACAATTCAGATTTAAATCATTGCCCTATATATGTACTGAAGTATTTGAGTTGATTTAACATGCTCATTACACACCCTCCAAAAAAAACCTGAGTTAGCAAATGTTCCTGTTTCTGCTATTACTGCCCTGTGGTTAAACAAGTAAGGGAAGCTAATTTAATAACTCTCCAAATTTTCAATAACAGCCTTGATTTTTTTTCAGTTGTGCTGCAGGGGTGCGTGAGTCATCTCGGCCTGTTTTGCTAACAATTCTGAGTGATCTTGTGTCTCTGGGCTTAAACTCATGGTAATGCTCCTCAGGCCTCAACCATAGCGTGTCTGCATCAAATCCTCCATGGTGAAGCAGAAACTATACAATTACTTTTTCAAAATGTAAGCTTTGTGGATCAGAACAGGATAACGCCAATGCAATTACAGGTAATGAATTATAATGCATATGCATGTTTGTTTTTTGGTCAAAAATATTATTTTAATGGTTAACATGGCAATATTGTTTGGCTTTTGACGTCTAACTGTCAAATTATTTCTCTCTTGTAGGTTTTTCAAGAAAGGGTGTAGTTGTTTGTAAGAACAACCTTGCAAAATCCGTCAATCTGAGAGGAATGTTCGCACTTCCCCTGCAATCTCTATATTATACACACACACACATACTCCCACACTATGCCTGCTGATCCCACTTCATAAAATCTCCCTCTCCTACTCTAATTCTAATCAAGCCAACAGCAGGCTATCACTAAAATAGCCTGATAAGCTAAACCACCAGAAGCAATGAGTTAGCATTAAAAACATGTAGTGTAATGAGTCAAATACATGAATCTTCTTGATTCAAAATATAGGTGACCTGTTTACTGCATGAAACTTGGTTCTCAGTACCTGCTGAGCCAAAGCAGCATGTCAGAGTATTTTTACCCAGCTCTGTCAGAGTTGATCCCCTGTAATTGAGAGGATAAATATCCCTCCTCCTCTTTACAAACAGATTGTTACACACAATTGCAATTTAAAACTAATGATATGATAACATATATAAATCAAGTCCCTTGTTTTCGTGTATATAAAGAATTTTACATACTGTATTTTGAAGTACACGTACGTCTCCATGTACCCTCTTGAATCCTCATGGGCTTTTTTCATTACAGGATACTTCTAAGGAAAAGTTGTTAGAGAAGGAAGACGGAGAAATACTGTAATGCACTGTGTTCTCAGTAATCTCAGTGATATGTCTTCAATTATAACCTATTTTGTCCACAGTATGAATCATAAGTCGCCACAGTAAAAGAGACCCTTGTGCCTTACAGATACCACGGAATCCAGAGAAGAATAGTCAGGATGATCAAGAGCCAAGGTCAACAGAGCAGATTTAATATGATCTCACCTGCAACAAAGAGATTTAATGCACCATCTCAAGCCATATCATTAACTGACAAATGCTCTAATTATTCTATGAGGGCAAAGCAATGGAGATTTAGTGGGAGGGTAGGGGGAGGACTAAGCCGGGCAATTAGGAAAAGCAATCTTTGCTCCCTGAGGTGGATAGAGAGAGATAGAGAGAGAGAGAGAGAGCGGTGAGTATTAACGCAGTACATGTCTCTTTAAATGAAGGGAGAGCGAGGGAGAGAGAGCATGTGCAAGGGGGAGGGGGAGTTGGCTGCGTTGGAACAGTCCACCTCTAATGAGCAGATTTGAGAGACACCAGTGTAAGAGAGAGAGAGAGAGAGACATCATATGGGGGAATAAGATGACGACGGAGTAAAAGACCATCAGCGTCACATGAAAATCATTCCAACAGCGTGATTGAGTCAAGGAAGAACAGAAGAAGGTAAATCAGGAACAATGAATCTGGTTTTCCCACCTGCAAGCAAACCGGAGCACAGGATTTTTATACAGACCTGAAAAGAGAGCAGAGAGGAAAGCAGAGACAACGACGAAACAGTGTCCAGATAAGGAATTAATCACATCAGTTTGTTTACGATCAAGCTGTGCGCTCATCCAGTGCTGGCGAGAGCGTGCATATATATGCATGCGATTGTGTGTGGATAGAGACTGCATTGCTGCTAGAAGACAGAGACTGAAGCTTGCAAAATCCATCGCTCTTTTTTTCTTGTTTCTCTTGCACTCAGTCTCCCTGTGTGGCATCAGCATGTCGGGTGGATTTGGTACAACAGTAAGTGAGCTCCTGGCAGAGGGGATGCATTTGTAAATGCTACCTGCTTGCTTCATCTATCGGCCGTCACTCTGAGTTCTCACAGGTTTCTAGGTGGAGCCTGGTGGTCTCAGCGACTGGGAGGGGAAGTGAAACAGCTCAAAGCCCCAGAGAGGGAGAGCAGGAGTGAGGGTAGGTGTGTGCTGGCACAGGTGCCCCTCTGTGGAGGCAGGAACGAGGAGGGGGCCAGAGCACCAGAACCGAAAGAATTGTTGCTGCGCTGGTAACGCTAGAACAAGGCGCATGGCTGGCGTGGGCCCACTTTCATCACTAAGAAGCAACTGCAGGAAAGCAACTTGTGAATAAAAAGCTCCACTCCTGGAAGAGGATGGTCTGAGAGGACTCAAGCTGCTCCTGCCTAGTTTGACAGGAGGGGACTACTGCCCAGGAGGGCACCTCTTTCTTTCTTTTAACTTTTTGCATTGTTTTTTAAAGGCCAATCAAGGGAGAGTTTACAGTTTTTTTCATTTCCCAGCTTTCCACCAACACCCTGGCCCCATTTCCAAATCTGATTTTGTTTGGGTCTTACTTCTTTTTCTTTTCTTTTTGAGATTTGGGGTATTTGCCAAAACCTATTTCATGCATGTCCACTGGGGGCAGGTTCAACTTTGATGATGGGGGATCATACTGTGGAGGGTGGGAAGAGGGAAAGGCCCATGGCCATGGCATCTGCACAGGACCCAAGGGCCAAGGCGAGTATGCAGGCTCCTGGAGCCATGGCTTTGAGGTGGTGGGCATCTATACATGGCCCAGTGGGAACACCTATCAGGGGACATGGGCGCAAGGTAAGCGCCATGGCATTGGTGTTGAAAACAAGGGCAAGTGGGTTTATAAAGGTGAATGGACACATGGATTTAAGGGACGCTACGGTGTGCGGGAAAGCACAGGAACCAGCGGCAAGTACGAGGGTACATGGAACAACGGCCTACAGGATGGATACGGAACGGAGACATACTCTGATGGAGGTAAGAGTTATGAAAATGTTTTGGTAAAGAGTTTGAGTTCAAGTTTTAAAAAAGTCTTCCAACTAAATGACACCAGAAAATAGTGACATCTTTGCACAAGGGATAGTTTACTCCAAATTGAATCCCTCTTGTCATTACAAACCCATATGATTTTTTTCTGTGGAACACCCTAACGTTGGACCCCAGTGTTCTTCAAAGTATTTTCTTGTGTATTCAACAGAAGAAAGCCATACCAGTTTTGAACAACATGAGGGTGAATAAATGTTGATGGGATTTTTGCATGAACTGTCCCTTTAATGGATAACACAAAAACTATTACAGCAGAGAGAGATATTTCTAGAATACCTTGTAATTTCCATTTTTGCACCACTCATCACTTTTTTACTTGTAGTCAGATTTTTTTATTCTTCCTCTACTCATCATTTGGACAAGCAAATTCCTCCATCCTTCACAAGCTGCTGAGGAGATCAATTTGGAGGCTCAAATTAAGGCCAATTGGACATCTAGAGAGAGAGAGGAAGAACGAGAGATTCCAGTCAGCCTACAAGTCTTGTAAAAGGCCTTGACAAAATACCAGAACACCCTATTTGAGCTGGAACAAGGTTTCCGTTTTACTGTTCTGGAGACAGTACAAACTAAAATTGCCAAAAGAAAAGTCAAGATGATATGAAGGCCAGAGAAGTGACAAAGATCAATGGCCATGAAAGTAACAATCAAAACCACCACTGTAGCATATACTTGACATAACACTCATGAAATGGCTTACCTTTAACTGGCCTAGAGTTTAAAAAATATATATATTTTAAATAATAAATTGTTCTGTCAGTGATTATTCAAGAAGAATCACAGTTGTTGAATGTAAATGCATACCAGCGCAGAGTCACGTGAACTGAACCCTCAGTTCTGTGCCTTTTTGTAAAAGAAATCTCCCATTTGATCACCCTTAGTGTCTTTGTTAGTAAAGGTGCAATATTAATACGTAATAGGTA
This sequence comes from Rutilus rutilus, assembly GCF_951802725.1. NCBI lineage: Eukaryota > Metazoa > Chordata > Actinopteri > Cypriniformes > Leuciscidae > Rutilus > Rutilus rutilus. The sequence continues at coordinate 10,905,191 of NC_140233.1, forward strand.
GGTAACATTGTAATACCAACTATTAAAGAGATGGTTCGCCCAAAAATTGTTATTCTGTCTTTATTTACTCACCCTCATTTTATTCCAAACCTGTAATACTTTATTTCTTCTGTAGAAGACACAAAAATATATAATTTGAAGATTGTTTGAAATGTTTTTGCATAACATTGGGCTTTCACATGAGAGTGAGTAAATAATAAAATAAATTTCAATTTTGGGTGAACTGTCCCTTTAAGTAAATAGGTAGAGTAGGAGTGTGACATACTCATATATTGATTTTGTCTCATTGATCTAAAGGAAGCTGAATGTATAGATGTGGAGAAACATATCCACATATGCATCCTCACACTCTGAAGATATCGTTTCAGTGGGTGTGAAAAGTAAAATCAGCACCCCTTTGGCTGTTTTAAGTTGAAGAAAGTGTCAATTCTGTTGAATGAGGCATATACTTGTATCAACAGTCTATCTATTTTCAGAGCAGCATAACCTCTCTCTCTTTGTTTAATTTTCTTTGCATTATGGAAGTGTTGCCTGTGAGTCTTTTACACCAAGTTGCTGTGGAAACACACACAGACTCTGGCAGCAGGTCAGCGTGTCACTGGAGACTCAATGCTCGCAACTCTGATTGGCTGGCTGACTCGCTAATGGCGTTTACTTACTTTGGTACTAATCTGGACCACTTAATCACAACCACAGTAAGCAGTCAGAGAAGACAGAGATTGATAAGAAAAAGAAAGAAAGAAAATGAGCCAAAGAAGGGAGAGACAATACAAGAGGAGGTTAATAGGGCCACAAAGAGGTTACAGTGGCATTATCAGCTCTCATACTGTCTGAGTACACTACAGCTGCCACACATGAAAGCATCTGTTCACATTATGACCTGAATTCCACCATCACACTAAAGAGGACAGGTTTGAAGAGGGCAGGTTAGTTTACATTAGCTTCTTCTGCTGAAGAAGAGGCTCTCATAGTATGCAATATTATAAACACGTCTTTGCTATAAATATAAACTGACATTTCTAGGCTTGCTGCAAATATGTGATTTCATTACTATTAACGTTACATCACATGCATTAATCTTTGATTCAATGACATGTCTTGTCATGTTTTACCCCTCAGTCGGCCCCTTAGGGATTACTTGTCTATAGAGAATGGCATTGTACAGGATATGGATGATTTTTGCTTTTATGCCTGCTCTGATTTCAGTTTCTGATGTAACTCTAATGATTATTTAGAAGTCAGGGAGTAAAGTACTTACATACATCGATGTGGAACTCTGTGTTGCTTGAGGCCAACAGTGTTATCATGTCCACTATGTGGCTTATGTACAGCAATTCCCAGCACTTTTGCATGACTAAAACTCAAATGCTGATCAATTTGGCCTCTGAAAAGCGCCATTCTGCATTGCTCAAAAGCAAATCGAAATACCTAGAGCTGGCTTGACAACAAAAGGAAGCATACATATCAGTTATGCGGTTCCAATACATTCAGGATTATTTTATTATGTTCATAATCCCAAAATGGGGACTATTCCACTTCTCAAATGCATCACCTACATAACATAAAAAAAAGAAAAAAAAAGAAAAGTCAAACTGAAATCCCCTTAAACGGATAACAGCCTGCTAGTCTATGTAGGCTTAGAGAGATTTGGTTTTAAGTGTAGCTTTATTTTGTATTGTGGAGCGTTGTCGCAATACCATTGCCCCATATACAGAAAACATTGCCTGAATAAACAACAATTTTATGGCATTGTTTATATAAGATTGACAATGCTATAAAAGTGCGTGGTTTGCATCAGGTTAAAGTCGCCTTTGGCCTGCCATGTGAAGCACCTATTATTTCCAAAGCTATAAATGCCCAATGGATGGTTTATATTAGAGTAGGTTAAGGATAAGAGATCTCTTTAGTCCATCTATGGATACAAACACCTGTTTCATTCTGAGAAGTGCACTGTCCTGGATTTAAGGCCACTAGAGATGAGCATGGCCGACAGATGTGTACTCTGCGAGAGTCTGGCCCGCAACCACACGCATGCAACAATTACTCTGCAATTGCTGACTTTGTGAAAAAGACAAGAGATTAATAATTCATGGAAGAGCCGATCCAAACAGACATTCTGCCTGCTTTGCGGGAGTCTGCCTTTTCCTGGTATTAATTCTAATTAGTATTGTATACGAGATATTTAGGCCAAGTGAGCCACAACGCCATCATTTCTTTAGACAGACTCGTCCCTGATCACGACACATGAAAAGGAAAAAACAAGAAGTATTCAACCTCGAAACAGAACAGCGAGCATTGTTAAAGAAACCATTATAAATTCAACCCGGGGGAAGGCTCGTGATTAAATCTGTCCTGTGATGTTTCCGCGTCTTTGATCTTTCCGCATTAACCGTTTCCGTTCTGTGTGCCCCGCGCTGTTGCACAATGCATCTCATAGGCCTCCGGCAGAAACGCAAGCGAATTAGTTTTGACATGTGGGTTGCAGGACTCATAGAAAGCCAATACCGGACCACTAATCACATAACCATGTGACCCATGTGGGATGTCCCATGCTCATACAAGGCTACTGTTGTTTGCATGTCCCATACAGTAAGTCAGCATTTTCTTTTTTTGCGACTGCATTTTCATTGGTATTGCTGTTTTCACAGCAGTGCAGTGATTCAATTAGATGTTCCTCTGATTAATACTAACGTCTGCATCCTCAGAGAGCTCCCGCTCTCTATATTGCATATTCACACTTGGTTTGTTCAAACAGACTTGTTAGATCTCACAAAGCAAGAGATCTGACATCTACCTCATGGAAAGAATACACATTGTATTGGATATCTGAACATCTTAGCCTCCTGAGACGCAGCAAACAAACAAACACAGGTTTTGTCATTTAGATTATTTCTTCTAACAAGTGACAGATACATTTTTGCGAAAATACCAGATACACAGTTGAAATACCAAACAGTTTGATCAAACGTGCGGCCTTAAACAGCAAAAACAAATAATATGGGAATAATTTTCACTTCTTTCACTTTTAAAATGTGATGATCCCATTTCATTTCTATAAGAACTAAGCATGGTTTATGGTTAGTTTATTAATTTCATTTTGGATTGTATTTTCCCCTGATGTTTGTGACCCTATAAAAATAGAGACATATTATAAATAGCTTTACATAATTATATCATTATAATATTGAATATGAAAGAAAAGCCCAGGATGTCCTTTTCATGATATATATGAAACACAAACTGCGATATATATGGTCTAAGAGATATTAGCAAACAACTTATGTCCACTACAGTGAACAAAAATGAATTGCTGAATCTCAGGAGGATATAAAACTCAACTGAAACAGGCAGGCTATACACCCACTCTTATCTTCAGAACCATGGAGAGCGCCAGCAGCGCGCCAGTGTCGTGACTGTTCTCCCTCTATCTCTCTCTCCCTGAGAGGAGCTTTCCCACGATATCATAGTAATACAAGAGAAGAGCACACCGATTATCTAACAAATTCTCTTCATTAGGCCCACCTGTCATGCTGTTTACTTCTAACACCTCTTTAGCCGCCTCTTTTAATGAGAAGTTCCTATGACTACCAGCAGAATTATCAAAGGACTGGAAGATTGCGTGTGTTTGTACCACAAGAGATCTCACTTTCACTCCCCTGCCTGACCTCACTGGGAAAACGTACATAAGGGACCCTTTAGAATTTGTTTTAACCGACAATAACATTTTCTGAACGTCAAAGTGTGAAATCGAAAGTACTTCATTTGAGTACCAAATGTCCAAATAGTTGATTTTTTTTTTTTATCCTGACTGTTCCTGTTTCAAAATGAAAAAAATGTTCAGTTATGGATCAGTTCAAGAGAAGAGTGCTAGAAAACAGTATTTTGACACATTTTGCACTTCTCCAGATGAAGTATGACAGATATTGACATATATTCCAAGACAAAACAATACCTGAATTTACACAAATTATCCAATCCAAAGTTTACATACCCTTGGTTCTCTATATTGTGTGTTGCATCCTTGAATGACTCTCTGGTTTGTCCTGACAGTAAAGCTGTCCACAAAATCCTCCAGGTATTGTAAGATTACCAGCATGCTTTGAATGGTTGCAGTGGCTATATGATGTTGAGATCCATATTTGCGACTCATAAATACCATAAAAGGCTGCAAAACAAAATCAGTTAACACGATATTAAAAAAAAGATTTGTATTTAAAATCTTGAACATGATAATTACACTAAATTATAAAGTCTTATCTTTTAATATAAACATCTGCCTAGAGTATGCAAATTATGAGTCTTACTGTAAGAACTAAATACTAACAAACATGTAGCCTACTTAATGTTTCATTATTTTGTGAAGCTGCTTGTAAACACACTGGAATATACTTTTGTACATAAATATCATCTAATGTAAAGTGTCACTAATCTTTTGCGCTTCTTGCACATCCTGTTAAAAACAGTGAAGATTGCATCTTAATTTCAGTCACTGTGACTTGGGAATCTGCCCGAGGCCTTCAAGGAACACAGAGCGGTTCAAAGGCTAATCAAGGACAAGATTCCCCTTCACATACCTCAAACGGGAAGACGTAATGTACAAAACCATTTCAGCCGGTGGGCGTATCTTGTCCTCAGACCGCCAGACTCCGAGTCGGATGCTTAGTTTCGTGTCTGTGCTAACGCTGTGCCCATCAATCAGAGCACTACGGACGTCAGCAGTTTTACATCACTGTCGGGCTGCCTTTATTCTGGAAGGCCTGCCAATGCATCATAATCAAAAATCCTCTCTCGACCATAATCCATTGAACTATCTATTAGATTTGCTTTTGTTTTACGGATGCTAATGATGTTACTGATTATCCACAAAATTTGTTTACTATACAGGTCTGTAGAGATCTATAATTGTGAAAAATGAGAACAGAGATGAGATTTTTTCATTTGTGGCTTGTAGAAGTTACAATAATGTTGGTAAGATGAAGATATTTAGCTATTGTTTTCTCAAAATCTTGCTTTATTTGAGCTGTTACGGTTAAATCTGAAGCGAGCAAAAATGTGCAGTAGATAATGAATGGAAGTGTGGGTATGTGTGCGTTTGTGCGAAAGAACTACACTGTGATTGTTTGGGAGGTGTGAACTGATGCCTCCTCTCTTTCTATGTGTCGGTGTGTGTGGGAACTTTCTGAGCTAATCCCATCACTTTAGGTCTGTGTTTGATCTACATATCACACAGCACGCAGCTGCTGCCCGACAATATGAAGAAAGCATCAGCAAGATGTTGGCCACTCCGCTGAATACAGCATCAGAATGACAACAGCTACAGGCCTGTGACAGTGTGTCAGTTTCCTGTTCTCACTTCAGTTGCAGTACTTGCTTTCACTCCTTCATACACACAATTTGCCTGCAAGAATTCTTCTTCACATCTCTTTGAAGGGTTTTTCATGAGGAAAAAGTAACTATTTTATGAGTTGGCAATTTGGTATGACTTTGTATGAACTGTGTCACGTGAAGGTCTATCCCAAACCCTAGGGTAAACCTAACCCTTGTTGGGGTGTAAGCAAATAGTAAAAAAAAAAAAAGGATGAATGAGATCATATGAATTCATACAAATTTGCCACCTTTGTATGAAGTTGTAATATAAAAGATTACAAATTTCATTGAGAGTGTTGGGTTTTACTGAGTTTTTTTATGGTTTCTAAAAGATACAGACAGACAGACAGACAGACAGACAGACAGACAGACAGACAGACAGACAGATAGACAGATAGATAGATAGATAGATAGATAGATAGGAGGAACAAATGGATAAATAGAATGATAGATAGATAGATAGATAGATAGATAGATAGATAGATAGATAGATAGATAGATAGATAGATAGATAGATAGATAGATAGATAGATAGATAGATAGATAGATAGAGGCAGAGCTGTTTGTGAGCCAGGAATATATGTATATTGAAGTGTGGGGGGGTGGGAAAAGATAGATAGATAGATAGATAGATAGATAGATAGATAGATAGATAGATAGATAGATAGATAGATAGATAGATAGATAGATAGGAGGAAAAAATGGATAAATAGAATGATAGATAGATAGATAGATAGATAGATAGATAGATAGATAGATAGATAGATAGATAGATAGATAGATAGATAGATAGATAGATAGATAGATAGATAGAGGCAGAGCAGTTTGTGAGCCAGGAAAGTATGTATATTGAAGTGGGGGGCTGGGAAAATCCACCAAGCACAGCTCCAGCCCCATTGAGCCATCCAGCAGCCCTCGCTGACATGCCAACCCACAGAGATCAATACAGGCAGAGGGAATGGGGGCGTTCGTATGGCTGAATGTGTATGCATGTAGCTAACAGGATGAGAAAGCTGATAATGTAAAGACAAAAGGGATAGGAGAGAAGAAAAAAGGGTGAGAACGGATAAGAGGTGGGAGAGATGGTGAGATAACGGAAGTAGCACAGTGAGCTGTGTGTGTGTGTGTGTGTGTGACTGCCACAGTAATAGTGCCAGCATGTTCTAGAATGTTGGCCAGGATGAATCATCAGCATGTAGGGATAGTGGTTACATCAGAGGTGATCTCATAGAGCGCAAAAAAGTACAGGACAGATCAGGTGGATCATGAATATACACGTTCCGGTATAAAAGATCAATGCTAGATGAGTGCAAACTATTAAAGGGATAGTTCACCCAAAAATTATCATCATTTACTCACCATCACATTGTTCAAAAATCCCACGACTGTATTCTGTGGAGAACAAAAGTACATTTTTATATGTACACTCTTTTTAAATACATTTAAATACTTTTTGAATATAATAATTCACAAGTTGTACAAACCACTTTTTTTGCACTTTTTGAGCTTGACAGGTCCAGTCCGTATTCTCTTACATTAGAAGGTAAATGATGACAGTTTAGATTTTGCGGTGAACTTTCCCTTTAAACATATCTGTGTGAAAGTGTGTTATCCCAGATTTCAGCACCACGGAGAGAGCAACTCTGTAACTGGACTTGGTTTTAAGTGTGAAGATCAGAAAACTTAGAGAGAGACAAAAAAGACGTATGGATTACAGAGCTCATCTCAGTCTGGAATCATATTTAAAGCAAATGTCTATTTGCTTCATTTGTTGATTTTGCTAGCTTAAAGTGACATGGGCAACCAATTACAAATCAGTTATTTTAGAAACCGTAATGAGTAGGGCTGTCAATTTAGTCTGATTAACTATTAGGAAATTAACAATAAAAATAAACACAATTAATCATGCCTGAAATGCAGAAATCTGAAGATGTGTTTTTTACATTTTAACTACTTGTAACATGACTAGGCATCCAAAAGACAACGGGCCCTATCTTGCACCCAGCGCAATTGACTTTGTACACCGACGCATGTATCATTCCTATTTTGCACCCGCGCACAGCGGACTTTTCCCTCCACAGACGCACGTCGGTAAATTAGGAAATTAACTTGCGCTCCCGGGGTCGGTTCAGCACAAAGAGGAGGCGTGTTCCAGCGCAAACGTTCCCTGGTGCTATTTTGCAGGTTTAGAAAACAATTCCGCCACTGACCAGGAAAAACCTAGTCTAAAGTCAGTGGCGCGTTGCGCATGTTATTCATATGCTATTTTAAGGGCGCATGCTTGGCCATAATCAATGTAGCGTGTGCACAATGCGCATGCACTTTGCTTATCTCATCTACACACAGATGCAGCAGTTCTCATTTTTAGAAAACCATACATTATTACAAGGAAAAATATTAACACACGAGGGAAATCATTGTTGTGTCCATGAAGATGTGAAAAAATAGGCATAAATCTAGCTTACACATTTACCCAAATTTGTATACGCCTGTTTAACCGAAGCTAATTTGGGTGGGTTTCTCCCATCCCCATACAATGTCACTTCTCTGTGTTTTACGGCCCTGACGAGAACGTCGGTCTCCTCGGCTGTGAACCGCTCCTGGCGTGCGCCTGGCAAATCCGCCATTATAATAGCAATCCGCCATGGAACAAGCGCGTCTGCTCTTAAAGGGAATGTGAGATGTCGCTCTGATTGGTTTATTTCACGTTACACCCAAACCACACCTATGAATAATGAAGCTACTTCAGACCAACCCATTGTAGATTTGCGTCGGACGCAAGAGTCATTTATCCCGCTGGTATAATAGCAACAGCGCCCAAGACCCGCCCACAAACTTGCGTTTCACGCTTGATACTTGCGTTTCAGATCGTTAAAATAGGACCCATAGTGTTTAGCTAATATGAAAAAATATATATATATTGACTTCTAATTCATCTATTCAATGCTTTACTCAACTATATAACGTCTTAAATTATCTTCGTTCTTGGGCTTCTCTCAGCAGATATTGATATATGGCATTAGTTGCGATTAATTAGGCACCAGCCCTAGTACTGAAACAACAACTGTAGGGATTAAAACACTCTTTTTCTTCTTCCAGTGACAACATTTTCAGATCAAGGCCCATCAGCACTGTTCTTATCACGTGTGAGAACTTTAGTGTTATTGGTTACCCATGTCACTTAATGAAGGTTCCAAGATGGTCATCCATCAAGACTCCTGACAGAAAGATCAGGCTGCCAGCGCCATAAAGGAAATTTTACAGAACGCGACATTCCATTATTTTGTTGGCACATTCACCAATAAATAACACTGCTGGCGGCAAAACAGATGGACATTGTGATATCTCATGGAGATTAAGATCGATGAGATGAACACTTGGTCCTCTGGGGGAACCATCACAATAAATGAAGTAATAGAGCCAGGTCTGGAGATCATGGCTGCCAAAAACACTCTTCCACTGTTTCCACCATTTAGTCACTTCCTGTGCTTGCCATTGATGAGGTTGGTCATGCTGATGATGGTACAAGTGATCACAATTGTAATCATGGTGTGCATTGGTGCCCTAGATGAAATGAGACAATTGTAATTCTTTATATAAGTACAGTATAATATGTGTTAAGAGCAGAAGCATTTACAGTCCACATTCTCAAAAATCTGATGATCTGATCAACTTCTTGGTCTAACTCTTCAGGTGGTATACAATTGCTTGCACTCTATTTAAACATGCGGTTGCTGTACTGAAGTATCGGGCACCTTTTACAAGTTATTTTTATGCACTGCCCTGCTACATTTCATTCTTTTTTCATTAAGTTGTTACTCTGCCTCATTGCGTGGCACAAAAGCAATGAGAGAAGCATTTTATTGAGCTCACGAGAATTATTACTGTTTGTGCCTGGAGTAACACGCACTGTAATCCTCTCCCAACTGTATTGAGTTACTCAAAAGGCACAAACATTTTACAGAGATGTGAATTGCAGTATCATCTCGGTCACTGATCTCGGTCAGAGTAAGACAAGTTCCTGGATCAACATATTTTGTTGATCCTGGAACAACATTCCTGTCTGAAAATGTAGTCCTAACCATATCCCTACCCCTAAACCTAACCCTACTCATAACTTATCCCTAAAATCAGAGAAAATGTGAATACTCTGATGGTTATAAGCCTAAACTTGACATAAAGTGTAAGCTTGTTCTTCATAAATGATTGGTTGATTGGAATGTTGTTCCAGGATAAACAAAGATGTTGATCCAGGAACATGTTGCACTTGGTGAAATCGTGTTCACTGTATGATCTCTCTGGTGGTTAAGTTTATAGTGCCAAGGCAGGTAAAAGGGCAGTGCCTGCAGCTAAATTGTTGTCTTCACTGTCCTTTGGTTCTCAATCACATTCACATGTTCAAAAGGACTGAAACGCAAAGCACCTGTTTGTCAGTACAAACTGATATCACATAATGTCACCTTCCATTGTCATCAGCAATTTAAGTTACGACAGGCATATTTTTTAAACTTTCCATGAATAAGATAAAAACAAATAGTCAGTGGAGGTGCTTAACCTCCAGAAAATTACTGATGATAATTTGGGACATGTCTAAGTACAGTATATAGCAATAAATAATGTGTACTATTTTGTAATTTTGTAGCATAAAGACAATCAATATATAATATATAAAACATAAAAAAAAGTAAAAATAAGTATAAGAGAGTAACAGGGTTGAATGGTTGAGTTGAACAAATCCGTGAAACCACTGTGCAACTAGCTGTTTGGGAGCTTTTTCAAGTTACCCAAAACCATTAGGAAGACTGATTTCTTTGACAAGAATTCGTCGCTGTGACCACCGCTGCTAAAAGGTAGCCTATTCAGAAAATTTTCTTTATATAATGCTTTTCTCAGCATAGTCACAGGGCAATTGTAAAGACTACCAGAGCTGAAAACATGAGGCAACTCTCCAAACTGGAGAAACCCAAGGGCAGCAGACTCAGCAGGGGAACTCTGGGTTTTACATCTACTGCAGTTCTGCAAAATCCTGCAACAGACAACTTCATTCTGAATTAAATTGTTGATTTATTGTGTACAGCTGTCTCTTACCTCCTGTCTTTTCGTGCAGGTACATACCAGGGCCAATGGGTGGGCGGCATGCGGCATGGATATGGTGTACGGCAGAGCGTTCCGTACGGCATGGCGGCCGTCATCCGTTCACCTCTGCGTACCTCCATAAACTCTCTACGCTCCGAGCACAGCAATGGCACAGCTCTGCTGACGGGCGATCGGGCGCCTGTGGCTGGTGTGGGGGGTGGCGGCGTCCTAGCAGCGGGCAGCCCGGCCGTGTCCCGTGGAGGCTTTGTTCTGACGGCCCACAGTGAGGCAGAGCTGTTGAAGAACAAAAAGAAGGGCCTGTTCCGTCGCTCACTCTTGAGTGGCCTCAAGCTGCGAAAATCCGAATCCAAGAGCTCATTAGCCAGCCAACGGAGCAAGCAGAGTTCCTTTCGCAGTGAGGCCGGAATGAGTACGGTGAGCTCCGCTGCATCCGACATCAACTCAACCATCAGCCTTGGGGAAGGGGAGGGTGAGCTGCCGGTGGGCGAGGACGACGTAGACGCCACTACCACCGAGAGTTATGGCGGCGAATGGAAAAACGACAAGAGGACGGGCTGTGGGGTGAGCCGGCGTTCGGACGGACTGCAGTATCAGGGCGAGTGGTTGGGCAACAAGAGGCACGGCTATGGATGCACCACATTTCCCGACGGCACCAAAGAGGAAGGCAAATACAAACAGAACATGCTTGTCAGTGGCAAACGCAAGAACCTCATCCCGCTACGTGCCAGCAAGATTCGCGAGAAAGTAGACAGAGCGGTCGAAGCGGCAGACAAGGCCGCTGACATTGCGAAGCAGAAGGCAGAGATTGCGCTCTCAAGGTAAGACGCAGGGTTTCACTTTGACTATCTTTGCTTGCTGCTTGTCCTCAAAAAGCACTTGACCAACCTAACGCTAACATACATTCTCAAAGCAAACCAAAGCAATATCCTCATTTTGGGGTGAAAATAATGCTTTTAATTTGCCCCCAACTTCATGATTTAAAAAAACTGGCTCCTAAATGGTTCAACGACCAATTTGACAAGCATGGTTTGCACTGCACAAATGTTTGTGCAATCATATGCTAAAGTCCTCCTAATTGCACACATACATTTTCCAAATAGACCAAAAATGTTGATGACTCATTTTGCACTACATGGATTTTTGTCCAATCAGATGCTTTATAATAAGTATGTCCTTCCCCCTTAATACCAACCGACTATCAAGTACTTGGGTTCATGGTCATGACGTAGCAAAATCTTTTTGAAACAGAAAGTTTGGGCAGGACCTCCTGAAGCGCTCTTCAAAAACAAATAGCCATTATAAGCTTTAGTTACATCACAGCCATGAACCTATGTACCTGGTTGCAGGTGGTAAAAAGCCAAAAGTTAAAAATGCTGAAAAATGTTATTGTTTCTATTTTTCGACTGTGAAACAATGCGTCGGGCCAGTGTTGCCACATTATGGACCAACAAATAAATACATAAAAAAAAAAAAAAAGGTTATTTTGCGAGCGCAGGTAGAATATGTGCGTACTATACTGATGATGAAATTTATGTCACACTTCGCACACTGCACTTACGCTAGGGTAAACTCAAATATACGTTGAGCTTAAGTGGGAGGGTCATTCTCAATTTAGAAAGCATTTGATTGGACAAAATCTGTGTTGGGCAGGATGAGTCATGAATATTTTCGTCCCATTTTCCTGGTAGAAAAATACTGTAAACATGAAACGAGTATTTGTGCTAAAAGCTAATTTTTTCCAACTCATTTTAGAGCACGTTAGCAAAAATATGGCTTCAGAGCTAACACACATGGACAAAGTAACCAAAACTCTTCTTGAATTAATGGAGTCTTAAAGTTGATAGCGTGTCCCTTAGCATTAGCAAGCACACTCAAACAAACATATGCTTGGACTACACAAGTGCTTGTTGACATTAGTGTATCGTTCTACAACATGTATCCTATCGCTTTCTTTACACAGCATCCAAACGAAGGCCATTTTCTAGCGGTTGCTTGGGACCTGTTAAATAGGGCTTGCTGGTGCCGCTATGTGGTGTGGTTGCTAAGGAAACGTGAATGATTTGTGTCGGTGTCAGCGTGGAGAGAGAATACATAAGTCTGGATTCACTTAATGAGAGTCATGTAGATTCTGGGTGTATCAGCAGACTGACTGATGTCTTTATTGATGCAGAGCAACAGTGGCACAATCAATAACATGGACATGTGGAATGTCATAGTCATAAATTGCCTGATGCTGTTAAGGTGTGTGTGCGTGTGTGTGTGTGTGTAGAGAGAGATAAAGTGTTTATGAACCGTATACAGTTTGGTTTAATATTGAATGCTAATTGAAAAAATGCAAGCATTTTTCACCTTGTTGTCTGCCATGTCTCTTTGTTGATGTTGTCTAGAAGAGCAGTGTTTCCCAACCTTTGTTGTCTTAGCACCACAGACACATCAGAACAAATGCTCCTTCACTGACACCAAAACGAAAATGTGTTCCAACTGACATTATACTGAATTTCCTTTAAAAGGGGAGAAAGAAACAAATTACTGTAATTCATTTCAAAACCGTGCTGTTACTGTTAACTGAGACTAATACTAAATCAAAATCATTTTCTTTAATTTAGATAAAGCTGAAATAATATGTAATTTTTAGATAAACAAACATAGAAAAAACGTACAGAGTTGCATTAGCAACTAACTGCAATAAAATAAGTTAAGGTACTTAAAGTACTAAAATTAAAATAATTTTTAATTAAAAAATAAAACTAATAAAAACGACACAAATGTAAACTAAAATTAAAATGAAAACTAAAAATATAAAAATAAGCCACTTCAAAATATGAATAAATACTATAGTATAACTATTACGAAAATCATACTGTTTCAAATTAAAATGAAGTCATCATTTGCCTCATTTTGTTCCAAACCTGTAGGCCTATGACCTTTTGAAAAACAGCAATGTGAGATTCATGAAGTAATCTTTTTTTTTACTCAAGTCTCTTAATTGAATCAGTTGATTTGGTACACAAAATGGGTCTGAATGATTTGTTGACAAATGATTCAGTTTGTCAACAAACAACTGATTCAGTTGATGTTCAACTCATTGACTCAGTGATCAGCAGTTTACAACTGATCTTTTTTTAAATAATGATTTAAATTCCTCACAATAAGCTATCAAATGACTTAAGGAGAAAGCCACGTTTCCCGTTTAAAGTGCCCCTATTATGCTATTTTAAAGGTTCCTAATTTTGTTACAACATGTTTACATGCATGAAAGGTAAAAAAAAACACTTTCATTTTCTCATAATATACATTGAACATAAACACATTTTTCAATGATTCTCAAATGACTCGTCAGAAGATTCAGTCTCTCTAAATCCCTCTTTTCCGAGAGCCTGCTCTGCTCTGACTGGTCAGATGGCCCAGTTTGTTGTGATTGGTCTACCGTTTACAGCGCAAGTCAGAAACGAAACGCCCATTACCATAACTGAACTTCAGCTCCAGAGGCTTCCTAAAAACGATAGCGTAAATTTTACCGTAAAGTGCGAGTTCGATGATGAAACATTGGAAGAACTAGTTATTCAACCCAAACCTCCATCGCAAGGACAACTTGAGGAGAACGTTTCTCAGTGATACACTACTCAGTTTGAGGTACATTATGCAATGTTGCACCTGTAATTCCTCACCATCAGCATTAACAAGTATATGTCCATCAACATGGACAAATTTATTGAGATGTACATGCAGGAAATGTATCATTAACTGTATCAATAACAGCGTATACGTTAGCTGAGCACTAAAGTGAATGACTGATGTAACATTAAAGTTTGTAAAACAAATCTTGCGCCATCCTTTATCATTATTCAAAGTAGCAAGAAAAACATGCATTTTACATTATTGGACACAATTTTAGGTAATTTTGGACCCTCAGCTGATTAGGCGGTTAGCCGTTATACTCAATATAACACACAAAACTACGTATTTTGAACAAGCGGTAGAAAATATATACATCAATAATTAATCATACTTACAGGTTGTGATTCTGTAAGTTGGTTTAAATAAAGTGGGTACTGTCCCATCTTTAATGAATAGGCGTTTTGTAAATCCCATTTAGACCTCACAGAGATTTGAGAAGCAATCATCAGAAAAATGAACACAACAAAAGGTTATCATTTTTAACCACTGACTTCACGTCTAAGTGTTTACAAAGAGAATTTGCTTTAGCAGAGCACAAAACAGCGTCTTCTCGACATGTACACAAGACGAACCGGCAACGGAAATATTCCGTAATATTTGAAAAAAGCATAATAGGGGAACTTCAAATACTTTTATGGAGCTTTTGTGTTCCCCATTCATTGTAATTGAACGGAAAACAGCGACTAGCACAGTCTAAACAATATCTCTTTTTTGTGTTCAACAGAAGAAATAAAGTAATACCAGTTTGGAACGACATGAGGATGAGTACATCATTTTTCCTTTCTAGGTGAACTATCACTTTAAGTCTCGTTTTGTTTTAGGTAAAAAAGCTAAAGCTAAATCAAAATCTTTCCAAGAACTCAGTGGAGTACGGCTGTTCGCCCCCTGGATAGGAATCACTGGTCTAGTTCAGGTTGTTTAGGTGACACATAGGTCAGCAGAAGAAAAAGGCGATCGAGATAGGGTTCAGGAAGAGAAACCAGGAGAAAAACGAGGGTGACAGAGAATCAGAGATTTCCGCATTTTGCCAAGAGTTCTGGAGGCTTGCCGGAGATAGGCAGGCAAAATTGGAACTAAGCCAGTTTGCCTATTTATTTTTTTATCACTCTATCCATTTCAAGCACTCTCAAACCCTCACAAACTCACAGTAGCTTATTGCCTCACACATGTTGCGGACGTGCACTGTGTGCATCCATGTGACCTGCACAGACATGTTAGGAAATGTGTGTGTAAGCACATATGTGAGTTTATATGCTTGCGCCTGCCTATTGATGGCGCCTACATATGTTTGCATTCATACAAACGTGCATAGGTATGCATGTGCTATATTAAGAGCGTCACTCACCCCACAAATCCCACTGACCTCATTATATTCTCAGCAATGCTATCACTACAGCTTAGCACTGCCCCTGCCAACACACACATACACGCATATACACACAGCGCTCTCGCAGCAACCAATGAAATAAAGTTAGAAATGTAGAAATAAATCATCAAATGATTTACACTTTTTTCAGGTTCTAAAGATATTTATTATTACCTAATTTGCAAACTCTTAAGGAAAAAAACATAAATTTAACATGTTAAATTGGAAATGAGTGTTATTTTAGTTTTATTTATATACTATTATAGTATTTATTAATATTTTGAAGTAGATTTTTTGTTTTTGTTTTCATTTTAATTAATTTTAGTTAATGTAGTTAGTTACTAAACCTACTAAAACTGAAATAAAAGTAAATTATATATATATATATGTGGCGAGCAGGACGAGGTCGAGGGCCGTGGGAGAACGGCACGAGGCCGGTGGCGTGATTGCAAATGAGTGACACCTGCGCGACGCACCGGTCTCGCATCTCTCACGGAGGAGCGGAAGCATAAAGGAGGAGCGACGACAGTGAAGAGCGAGAGAGGACAGGCCTGATTTTTAGTTCATGTTTTGTTTCTGTTTGTGTTGCCAGCAGTCGTCCGTGAGGGGCTGCTGGCTTTTACTTTCATTTTGTATTTGGTTTATTTTTTATCATTAAAATATGTTGAATGTT
The DNA here is from genome assembly GCF_951802725.1 of Rutilus rutilus. Taxonomy (NCBI): domain Eukaryota; kingdom Metazoa; phylum Chordata; class Actinopteri; order Cypriniformes; family Leuciscidae; genus Rutilus; species Rutilus rutilus. Next base: position 10,921,372 of record NC_140233.1, read on the forward strand.
CGCCGGTTCCCGCCTCCTTCTTCCCGTAACAACATACCCCGTTACAATATATATATATATATATATATATATATAATTTACTTTTATTTCAGTTTTAGTAGGTTTAGTAATTCAACAACATACTTTTTTATTTCATTTTTTTTGCCAAAGCAACATTTCAAATTTTCGTTTCAGTTTTTTACGTTTGTTTTTGATCCAAGATTTATATTTTACTTTACAGTTTTATTTCAACGGAAATAATTTTTAATAAAAAAATAACTCAAAATTGACCCAATTATTTCTTAATGTATGTTTCTGATCTTTATTGTACATTAATTATTGGTTCACGTTATTCAAAATTATAAAAACTACAGTTGTTATTGTTAAACAAAATCCTGTTCCACTGAAATGAAGACCTTGCCATCCAAGATAATATAAAAAATATTTCATATTCATATTTAATATTTCATTCATATATTTATATATATATATATATATATATATATATATATATATATATATATATATATATATATATACACACACACAGTATATATATATATATATATTACTATTTAAAACATATCAGCCATGAAAACATTTGAAGCTTACACATTTGAAATCATGTAATGTAATGTGTAAAAAATTGGGAACACGTGCAAAATGTCAAAAGTCACATGATTTTGTGACATTTACAAGTCAAATTCATGTTTTTCAAAAGAAACATTCACACATCTAAAATGTAAAAAAACGCTAACATTTACAAACTGCTTGACGATGAATTGAAGAAAAAAAGACATTCATATTAAACTTGTACTGTTGTGTGTTTGTTGATGGAGAGGGTGGATTCTATTTTTTTAACCATACCTGAAACCCTGAATGGATCATTCCTTGGGGTTCGCTGTGTGACCCAAGGAGAAGAAAACAAGAAAAGATTGTTTCGAGGAAAAGCCTAATTGCTCTAAAGGGAGTAAGAGTTTGAGAAGAAAGGATTGCTAATGGACTCAACTATCAAGCTTACTCTAAAACATTGTTTTTATCAAAAAACCCTCTCAAACCATGATTTTTCCAAAGCAAGGAGTCATGCCATGCATTTTTATATAATTTTGTTCCCATAAGATCCATTTAAGCAATTCTTAAGCACTCAATTCTTTGCCATTTTCCACCCTCTCTTGGACCCTACAAATAGGCTTTGACCCTACAAATAAGCTGTTTTTTTCTTTCTGTGAATTCTCTCTTTGCATGTGAAATGATAAACAGAGCTTTGCAGAGCTTACTGTGAGTTTCATGGCCATGAGTCAAGCTTCTTAACACTGAATACGCGTCATTGATGTTTATGCACTGAAAAAAAAAAAAACTTAAGGTACAATCAACTTGGCTGTCTTAAGTCATTTTAACTTAAATTACATTAAACTGACTTAAAAAAAATGTGTTGAATCTCACTTAAAAAATAAAGTTTAAAACGGTTTAACTTATTTTGATGAGTTGAAGTGATGTAAAAACATATGTTGCCATGACTTACTGATCATGTCATTTTTTACAGTGTGGCCGGTTATCCGCTGGTAGTTCAGAACTGTTTTTGCAACTTCGTTTTGGGGAGGAACTTTTGAAGAACAATTGAATCTTTTAGTCCAAAAGATTAAGAAAAACTTGATTTCTAATGATATAGTCCTTTTTAAACTATACTTTTATCAATTTAAAAAGGGTAGTCTAGAACACGTCCATCAAGATTTGCCATACAATTCCCAAATATACAAATACAAACACTTCCGGCCAAAATGTACGCAGACACAACACACAACAGGATGCAGGATAGACTAGTGGAGATCTAAACGACTGAGAAGATCACATAACAGTTAATCTGATTAGCTCGCTAGGGTCAACCTGGTCAAAGTAGCTACTACAGTAGACCTGTGCTGACGCGCTAACACCGGAAGCAACCGTGACTCATCTGCAACTTAAAGCTTTGTTCTGGTGGTCACGGGGCGGCTTATTTGGGCCATCCATATAGGACGTCTTAGTTGTCACAAGAAATCCATATTTGGACTTTGTTACAAATGTGTCAGTATATTATTTTATCAAAAAGTGACCACCCATTTTTTCAGAGGCTCTGGTTCTGGTATTGGTCCCATTTATTTTCTTAACATTTCACACACAAAAAAACACCACCACAATTTTCAAAACCTTGAATTCATCCAATCAGCTCTGAATCACAACATTTAACTCTAAATAAAATGATTCACATTACAACATTTGATTCTGAGCGACATTATTATTATATACTAAATTTACATTACATAATATACTATTATTATAAACAAATTACTTATCCTATGAATCTTTTCGATTAAGAGAATCAACAAAACCGCAAACATAAAATCATTGGTCATTGGTCACATATAAAATCATCTATAAGTAATTATGAACAAATTAACTGCTCAATATGAATCTTTTGGAATAATGTAAGAAAACAAACGCTGACATATAAAATCTATGACTATAAGTAATTGTGAACAAATCCAACTACTCGTCCTATGAATCTTTTTGAATAATGTAACACAAAAAAATGCTAAGATCAAATCTATGACTATAAGTGATTATGAACAAATTAACTACTCATCTTATCAATATTTTCGAATTTTGTTATAAAATCAACACAAAAAAAGCCAGATCTAAAATCATTCACTATAAGTCATTATGAACAAATGAACTCTTCATCCAATTAATCATTTCGAATGATGTAATAGAATCAACAAAAATGCTAACATATAAAATAAATAACTGTACTGCAAGTCATTGGCTAAAATTATTAAATACAATATTTTAGAAATGTGCAACAAAATTTTCAATATAGAAAAGTAATTGGACAGTGTAGAGAGACTGATTTGATGACCTCAATCACAATACTTCATGAAACTGAGTCTCATTTAAGTCAGAATGCCATGATTCCGTCACTAATTGATGGATCTTGTGGTATTTTACTAGGATTTTGACAATAAACAGATTGAAAAAATATTGACTTGTGGCTTCTACTGAAGCATATCGTCATTGCTTGATCACAGAGATCAAGATAGGTCTGAGCTGAAAGTTTTGTATCTTTGTATGGAGATTTTTAAATACGGAACCAGATTGTTGTGTTGTGCTGTATTGGCATTGATGCTTAAACGTGGATGATGGTCATACTGTATGTTAATGTGCTTGTGGTTTTGATGTCATAAACATTGTTTCTAAATGACCCACACCATTATGGACTGGGGCGAAAGCTTTGCATTGTGAATATTAGCATATATTATCTCTTTTCATGTCAAAAATGCAAGAAAAATCATGTTTACCATTATAAATGCCTTTAAATTAACGTAACTGGAAGATCCATCTTTTTAAATTGATGGTGTAGATGCACTGTAGGTTATGGATGTGTGAATGTAAAAAAGAAGGCCGGGTGTTCAGATCATTTAGTAAAGTCACGCGAGTAGGAGAATGTGAATGAGAGGCAGGGCTTTAGAAAAAAAGAGTGCGTGTGTATGAAAGAGAGTGAAAGAAGCGATGGGAGGTGCCTGCACGTGTCTGAGTGTTGAGAGGAAGGACGGAAGAAAAAAAAGAGAGTGAGAATCTGTGTTAGCGTCAGAGAAGGGTGAGAGAGTTTGCACGTGGATGAGTGTTAAATATATGTTTAAAGAGATAGTTCACCCAAAAATTAAACTCATTTGATTCAGAATGCTGGTTCAAATCCAAATGATTTACTATATGTAAAGAGTCATATTTTTTGAAAAATATCCTGGCTACTTTTTTTTCTCAATCTAATGAAAGTGAATGGGGATTGGAGATGACAATCTAATAATTGACAATTCAATAAATAATCATTTAAATAAAAATTTTCAAATGACGTATGAAAAAGTAACTTTATTGAAGATATATACTACAGACCAAAGGTTTAATGTTTTTTTTTATGCTCACAAAGGCTGCATTTATTTGATCAAAAACACAGTAAAAACAGTAATGCTGTGAAATATTATTACAATTTAAAATAACTAAATATATTCAAAAATGTTTCAAAATGTAATTTATTCCTGTGATGCGAAGCTGAATTTTCAGCATCATTACTCTAGTCTTTAGTTTCACACGATCCTTCAGAAATCATTCTAATGTTCTTATTATTATCAATGTTGAAAACAGTTGTGCTGCTTAATATCTTTGTGGAAACAATGATTCCTTTTTTTCAGGATTCGCTGATGAATAGAAAGTTCAAAAGAACAGCGTTTATTTGAAATAGAAATCTTTTGTAATAATGTCAAAGTCTTTCCTGTCATTTTTGATCCATTTAAAGCATCCTTGCTTAATAAAAGTAATATTTTTTTCAAAAACAGACAATTCTCAGTTTTTCTTCTTAAGTTAATGCATCATGTATTAAGATATATATATATATATATTAAAATGAGCAGCTCATTTGAGCAAAAAAGAGTGGCCAGGTTATTCTTCAGAAAGTTTACTTTATGTGTTCAGTGGGAGAAAGTAAGTCAGTTGGGTTTAAAACAACACAAGGGTGAATAAATGAACCCATTTTTTTGCTGAACTATCCCTTTAACTGTGTGAGTTAGCGGGACTTGCTGTGAAACAGCGTTTAGTCTCTGTTTCCATCAGAAAGTGTGTAGAAACATTGCTACTGTTCAGCAGTATATAAATAGAACGGTAACCAGCACAGCTCGACCCAGACTCACAGCGCCTATGGATCAGGATCCAGTGTGTGTGTGTGTGTGTGTGTGTGTGTGTGTGTGTGTGTGTGTGTCTGAGACCAAACCATTTAGAAGCCCTCTATTAGTGAATGGACGTTTCTCACATCCAGCCCTCACTCTCTGACTGTACTCTCAACACCTCCAGAAGCATCCCACAATCCTCCTCTCATTCTCCTCTGTTATCTAATTGTTTGTCCTTTTTATACCCCACGCCATCTTATTCTCTCCCTCACTTTCTCTCCTCTGCCGTTGCCAGGACAACCGGCAAGGCACGGGGTGAATGCAATCCTAAGATCTCTTCATCCGACCTGCCTCGCCGTAGCTCACCGTCACACACTCGAATGCTCTCGCGCCCACATGTTCTGACCACACCACACGCTATAACCCCATTTAAACACACAAACACACTTTCTTGCACAAACATGCACTTGGTTTGGCTGGCTGGGTGAAGACAGCCTAGAGCAGAGAGGAAGAGGGTGCAATCGATGAGCATCGACATGCAATACTGCACCAAGACAGCCACTGCACAAACAAGCAGAGAACGAGACCAGGGGGGAAAAAGTTCAGTGAGAAAGGGAGAGCATCTTCATACCTGGGCTTTGTGTGGTCCACTCACATGAATAATCTCTCTGTGGCAGAATGCAAAACTTCAAGTCTGTCGAAACAACAAATGTTCATTAAAAATCTGAAAATAAGTACAATTAAGTATTTTTGTTTTATTTTCCAGCACAAGTATTATATTTTCATATTTATTCACCAGCATATAATGATATTTGAATAATTTATTAATTGTCTAATAATATATGTGTTGCTATTTTAGTATAATTTAGATACTATAATAGTTTTTAATCAATATTTTCTATTTTTCTATTTTCCATTTTCATTTTAGTTTGAGTAAATCAAGTTAAACTGAATTAAAATGTGAAATAAGTTTAAGCTTTATAGATTTGATTTAATTTCAGTTAACATTTATTTTATTTCAAGTAACGGAAATGTATTTATGGTTTTAGTTTAAGTTTGAGTTTTAACTATAATAACCCTGATTAATACAACTTTAATTAAATGATTAAATTAACTACTAACTAATTAATTTACTCAATAAAATGTAATATTTTAATGAAATTAATATTTTTAATAAATACAATTAAAATTAAATGACTAAATAAAAATACTTATAATAAATAAATTATTCATATATTAATATATTATTTTGCCAATAATGTGTCAAAGTAATATTTTCACAATTTTGCCTCTCAAATCAGTTTATCTAATTTTATATTTACTGGAAAACTGGGCAAAAATACTGATAAAGAAATGATTTGTTTTGCAGTACGCAATCCCACATGTCAGCATGATGCTGTGCGTCATCATCATGCAAAGTCGTAGTCTCGATCGCACAGAGGTAAAACAGAAGGCTGTGATGAATGGGGAATCACACATTAAAAGGCGAGGTTGTGAACGCTAGCTATCTTTTATTCTCTTAGACACAGAGCACATTGATTTCCTCAGTGAATTATTTAGCAGCCGAAGCAAGCACTGTTGCCTGTTCTTAAGGTGAAGATGCACAGGGCAACTTTTTGGGCAATGTCGCTGGGCAATGTCGCTGGGCAATGTTGCCGTCAACAGGCAACCAGATGAGACGCAGGGCCCACGACCGATAAAAATGATCCAGTATTGCTCATTTTCAATGGGAAAGTGCCCAAGCAACAATCGCTCGACAAGATTGCCCAGCAACACTGCTCAAAAAGTTGCCCTGTGTATCATCACCTTTAGAGGTCCAGATGGGAATTAGCAAACAGTACTTGTGTATTGTAGAGGATAACATTTTGGAGGGGCTGGCTTATTTGTTCCCGAAAATGTTTAGCTTGAAGCTTTCAAATTTTGCCTCGAACGAAATAAAAAAAAGTTCCTGGAGAATTCTGCAACCATTTGACAGCATGTGATATTTACATTTAAATGTGGGTATTTAAACTGCAGTAACGTTGGTTTTACAGATCATGAAGTAGAGTCTTGGCAAGTTCACAGAGTTAAAACAAGTTAGAATTACAGTGTCAGAAAGGCATGACTCTGTGGAGTCCCGAGAGCGTCTCTCGGAGTGAGGATGTGTGAAGCTGTGTAATTGTTTGCTTTCAGCCTGTATTTATCGTCAACCCTTGGATAATCGGAAGTGTCACGATCTTGGTGAAGCATGCGCCTTATAAACTTAACGACCAGATTGATCATTGGCTAAACCATGTACTTATGTGCATTTTGATATGATAAAACTATAATGGTAAGCCTATACTTATGTATACTTTTGCAATAGTTCAGTGTAAAACTTTCTTTAATGTGACATACCTTTAACCCTCATGTTGTGTTCGGGTCATTTGGACCCGGAGAGGATTTCCCGAAAATGCTATTTAAAGTTATCGCGTTGGAATAAAACTTACTGACTTTACTCACCCAGGGTATAACTACCCCGGCCAACAATTTTTGAGAATTTTTGTGATTATTTCCCCCACCTTGTTACAACTTGTGGTGTTCCTGGTAAAAAATTACCGGCCTACAAAAAATTGCTTAAAAATCTCTCATTATTCTATATTATCACCATATTTGGGATTCAATCTTTTTGTCAACTTGTTTTCTTTCAATTAGGACAGGTTTTGTATTTCCTTTTGAAACTGATTGATCGTAGGCCTCCTTTAACTGAGCTTATGCCCCTTTTTTGACCAAAAATAAAAGCCATGAATGAATGGGGGAAATGGAAAACAAGATAAACATTTAGTGTTCAGGAGCATGTTAATCATGTTCATGTTCACATATTAACATGAGTGCTTGCAAAGATAAAAGCCTCAGACCTGTGCATGGATACACACACACACTCATGTAAACAAACAAACTATTTTGAGTATTACTGGCTTTCTTTTTCACAGAGATGAACTCTATCATCAGATCAATGAGGCCTACAGTCAATAAGTTTAAAAAATAAATACAAAACCTGTCCTAATTGAAAGAAGTAATTTTTTTTAACAGGTACACCACAATACTTTTTGCCATTTTGTACAATATAAAAGCATTTCAAAACAAAGTTCCTGGTTAAATATTAAAAGCACACTAGTGTGATAAACGGTGCAAATTTGCAAATGCTGACAAATTTATCCACAAATAATATTTTTTTCACTCAAAAACTGAGGTGCATAAGCTCAGATCAATGAAGCCTATGATCAATCAGTTTTAAAAAAAGAAATCTGTCCTAATTGAAAGAAAACAAGTTGACAAAAAGATTGAATCCAATATTTGGTGATAATATAGAATAATGAGAGATTTATAAGCAGTTTTTTTTTTATGTGTGTTACGTACCAGAATGGAGCCAGAATGAGAGTTTGCAAAAACCATGCTTAAATATCAGAAAAAAGAAAAAGAAAAACTTTTCAGAGGAAAATATAAGAATTCAAAGGCATGTTTTTTATTTGTAATCATGTGTGTAATCATTGGTGATTTATTTACAATAAGACCAGGAACTTGCAAGTAAACTGGCTAGATTTGACTTTAAATGTCCCTGGTCTCTGTAGATTTGCTTTTTAGCCTATAAAGATTTAACATTTTGTCTCAAACATCTCTGAAATAGTTTCTGGATAAAGTTTTGATAAAGTATTCTTTAACCACAGCATGTCATATTTACATTAGAACATGTTTATTATATATTTTGACTTTAATGACAACATAAAATACATTTTAAAATGAATAAATACACATGTGTGTGTGTCTTTAGTTGTCAAATATTTGAGTTTAAAACTAAAGTGTGTAATTGTTTCAGAGTTAAAAAGCATCTTTTGGTAACCCTAGTGGTTCATAAACTACACACTTCAACTTAAATGCAAGACCACCAGCCCTGTCCTTTTCTAACCCTGTCTTTCTCTCTACATCTAAACCGCTTTGGCCTGGACCGCAACATCCACAGGACAGCTCACGCCAGAGGGAAAGCCGACGCCGCGACAACGGCAGCGCAGAAAGCCCAGGAAGAGAGCAGGCTGGCCCGGATCACCGCCAAAGAGTTTTCCCCTTCTTTCCAGCACAGAGGAAACAGTGAGTGCAACCAGCCGAGTCTGGAGACTAAAAATAACTGGGACTTCAAACTGTTTGACAGTACGACTAAGCTTTTACGGTTCACTGCGAATGCTAAATATGCCAATTAGTTAACTTTACAAACACTCTCCAACCGTGATTTGAAAGCTGCAAATATTATTCACCGATTCTCTAGATGACTTACAATTTAGTGCTTGCGAGCAGCAAGAGGTATATGTACACGTTAGTAATAGCTCAGTGTAGGAACAACAGAGTGACGGTGAAAGCGTCCATGTGCGTACGTGTAGGTGCCGGATGGGTTCAGGGCTGTAGGGGTCAATGCTCCTACCGTGCCGTGCGGGGGGAATGAGTGATAGAAGAGGCAATAAGAAGATAAGGGGAGGTCAGCGCTGACCTTTCCGACAAGCCCACGCGAAGCTAGCCGACATACACAATGAAATTTATGCATGCACACACAATACCCACACACACATATTCACACCACCCACACATAAACACACATACTGTAAACGCAGTCACTCTTTCGGTCGCTGTCACACCCCCACACATTGGCAGAATTTATGCCAATCCCATCACAAAACACCCCTTTACAGGAGAGCTATAAGCACACACGCTGTGCTGGATCAGTGTACGAGACCTCCTGGAACGGTTGATATTTCTAAATGATAAATTTACGTCATGTGATGACCTTAGAGATGTTAGGACAAACTTGGCTGAGATGTGCTGACTTGCAACAGATTTGTAAATTATGTTTACAGTTGCAATACAAGCCTTTATAAGGTTAAGTTGAAAGTTATGTACGTACAGGCGCATAGGGATGAAATCTTCATTCTCATTAGCCGAGCTGATTCGAGCAGCCATGGTGCTGACTCAGGAAAGATTTGATAAGTTAAACTGTACCACCAGGAATGGTTCATGTGCTTCAAGCAATCAAGCGAGGTACAGGAATAATTCACCCTCAAAATAAAAATTCTGTTATGATTTACCCTTATGTTGTTCCAAATCCACCAACCAAGCTGTTATTTTTTTCTGTGGAACACAAAAGGAGAATTACTGAAGAATCTTCTTGCCGTTCCTTTTTCATATATCTACAGCTTAAAGTGACCATACCATCAAAAAGATTGTAAAAAACATAAGGGATGCACCAATATTAAAATTCTGGCTGATATGATAAGCTGATAGTTGTTTTCATGTCTCATAGCCATTAACTGATTAATGGTAGATATAAAATTCTAACCATTTTGTCTAAATAAAATACTCCAAATTCATTTTAAATCCTGAAAATGAATTAAGACAGATGGAAGCTTCTTCAAGAGCATGTTCCTATCCCATACACCCCCTTTTCAGTACATTTCAAGCATGTGGCATGACTACATGTTTTAAAATTAAAACTTAGACTTGTCTCTATGTCTTCGTGTAGGAGTGGAGTGCCAGCGACCCAAACAGCAGAACTCGAGTGAGAACGACGTGGAAGTGATCTCCAGTGGGACTGCGGACAGCACTGAGCTCTATATGAAGGGCTCCACACCTCCAGACCTGACCCCAGACGTTAGCCCTACACCCAGCCGGCCCTCCACACCTCCCCGAAGCCCGACCACCAAATCTTCCCACCGCACCAAAAATGCCCGCTTCCTGCGACAGACTGCAGTGGACGAGGAGCGCGGGGGAACGCAAGAGATCCAGGTGCTGATGGAGGGGAGAGGTGGTGGTGGTTCGGGTGGAGGTGGAGAGTACCTGAGGGCTAACAGCTGGAGTGAGGACAAGCGTGCCTCTCGTGGGGGCAGTAGTAGAGGCGGTAGTCGTGGCAGCAGCCGCTCTACAACCCCTTCTGTACAGGACGAGGTGCGGGTTGGGGCGGCACGGGCCAACGGCCACAAGCACGCCTCCAATCATAAGCCTCGAGACCACAGCTCCTCCAATCACAAAACGCCACGGGAAAGAAGGCCAGACGGACCCTCTGCTTCCTGGACGTCTCAGCGGGTACAAGGGGACAGTTTGGCTCACTCCCGTCTCCTAGAGCAGGACGAGGAAAAACTGAGCAATTATGAAATGGAGATGAGGCCGTTACAGCCAATGGACTCCCATAACTCCCAGAAGCCCTATGGGCACGGGGAGGAGAGGCCTGGTCACTCGGAGTCCCGAGCACATACACTACAGCGACGGGGTAAAAATCGCGACCGGGAGCGGGACGTTCGCGATGCCTCAGGGCCCAGGGATGCCCGGGAGGGGCCGGCTCCAGACTCAGTGCAAAAGTTGGACAGTCTACGAGTGGGGGAAAAGTTAGAGGCACGGCCCCTCCGCAGGGACCTCACACTCTCACCCCCACAGAAATCCCCACCTATTGCACTACAGCACGAAGACGAGAATCAGTCTCAGCTCAAAGTGAACTCGGTAAGTGAAGATGCACTACACTGAACACAAATGAAAAGTTCTGGTATCATTTGCTCACCCTCAAGTCGGTCCAAATCTGTTTGACTTTCTTCTGTGCAACACAAAAAGAGAAATTGTTAAAGACTCAAGCTTTAAAAAGGATGTTAAACACCATAAAAGTATGGTAAAAGTGGCCCTTGTGAGCTCTGAGTGAGAAACAGATGACGGAATTGTATGACAGGGGTACCCAATCCTGCTCCTGAAGGGCTAATATCCTGCAGTGTTTAGTTTTAACCTGGCTCAACATTTCTAGTAACTCTGAAGACCTTGATTAGTTCAGGTGTGCTTTATTATGACTGTATCTAAGGCCATGTTTACATCTGATATTAAGAAGCATTTTCGTCAATCCGATCTCAAGTGGATGACGCTAAATACGAAGAAATCAGGACAGAAGTGGTCAAAAATGGACAAAAGAGACTGATTAAAACACCAGGTGTAAACGGGAATCTGTCTCCCTCGTCTACTTGTGAGCCGATCGACCAAAACGCATAAGCTCAACAGGATTGTGGCCCTCCAGGAGCAACATTGGACGTAACAATTTTATGGTGTTTTTGTATCCATTCATTGTATTTGCAAGGACAAAAGTGACAAGTACAGTCTTCAGAATGTCTCTTTTTTTGTATTTCATGGAAGAAAGAAAGTCATATGGGTTTTGGAAAAACATGAGGGTGAGTAAATGACAACAGAATCTTAATATTTGCCCAATAAATTGTGCAATAAAACACTTGAATATTGAATCATAAAATTTTATTATACTATATTAAAACAGATTGAATACATTTCTAATCAAATGCAACCGCACCAGATGTTTTAGTATGCATCGGTGCCTGAGAACGCATGGGTAGGAAGAATAACCTCCACAAACATAGTGTAGGCGTTCGGAGGCCCAATGGAACATAGGAGCCGACAACAGCCCAAGACACATAACCTGCACACATATCCAAACTTCAAACTGTCCCCTTCCACTGCCTAGCGGCCCTACGATCTCTTGCTGCACTAAGAACACCTTGGTAACAGCAAATTGGCAAAGTGGCTCCTTCCACAACGCAGCCCTGCATTGGCTGTCCCACACTCTGTTGCTAGGGAACAGCTTATGCCTTGCTCGGGTTGTGGCCAATCAAACGACAAGACTGAGTTCTAGTAAGGAGGGGGTTTATGTTTGTAGCTGCAGAGAGGCAAGCAATGCAGCAGACTTGTGTAAGACAGGTTAACATGAAACAGAAACACATCGGCACAATAGCTAGTCCTACTTCAGGAATGAACAAACACTGTCAATGCTTTTAACAACATTTATACATTTCCCGAGACATCTAAACAACTGGTTAGCTTAGCACAGCAGGAAGAAGAACAGGTCCTAAACAGGGCATAACTGTCTGACCATACAATAAAACAACTGTGGAGAGCAAAATGTGGTTGTTCAACAGGAAGATGCGCTAAATGTGACTGTGTAAGATATGATTGTCCTAATTCAATGTGCAAAATCAACGCTCACGGCATCTTCTTAACAGTACTGTGTCCGGTTCGCTTGTCACAGCCTAATTTCATGCCTCACATGTGTCTTGCATGTGCAACGCGCGTGTCCCTCTGCTCAACGGTTGTAAACATTGTCCACGATACGCTTACATGAGCCCATTAATTACAAAAGCGTGCTCGACAAACGGAGCTCTTTGCAAATACGTTCGTCCTTACGAGGGCTGGCACAATGCAGTACAGACTCTCATTTCCATTCAGATAATACCGTATCTCTACGGTGAGCCGAGGGGAATGGAATAATCATGCAGGCTTTCTTTAAACACGCACTGTAGTGTGCAAGTGTGTTTTGAAGTGAATCTAGGATGTTGATTGCTTAATACACTGAAGAGGAAATTCACTAAACAGTTGCACAACTTTAGCATGTGATATTTCAGCGCAATTTCACCGCGATATTCAGCTCGAGTATTTCAGTCATTGTCATTCTTTATCAGTGCAAACTGATTCCTTTCTATGCAAATTAGGTTTATTGAGTGCAGTGTATTCACAAAAGTGAGAACTACTTGCACTAATGTTAACTATTTGCAGCACTCCCACAACCAACTAAGATTGAGAAGAGCGCTATAACCAACTAATATCCAGACACAGAGTGTAGTCAAGTGCACTTTTGGGCATTTTAAAGAGCTTGTTTAGGGGCCTAGACTGTAGTTGTAACGCAATGCTGTAATGTCCCAGGAAAGTACACCTGACAGCTGCATAACTCCACAACATGGCAATTTTGGTACATACAATTCTGACTATAGACGTTCATACAAATCTGTAAGGTTTGCTGTGATTATGTGTAGGGTAAAACCCAAAATATACTTTGATTTGAATGCATACACTATGGTTTGTGAGTGATGTAAATTTCAACATCAGCATATTATGCGCATACTGTACATGCGCAGACTGATTTTTCTAATCGTGCATAATCTGTAAACTCAGCTTGCACCACCCCATTGATTTTTGTTGTTGTTGTTGTTGTTGCACTAATTAGTTTGTCTACAAAGTGCTAAAATTGTGCCAGCCTATTGTTTCAAGGTTAAAAAAAGAAAAGGAAGAGACGGAACAATGTCAACAAACTACTGGAAACAGCAACAACAGACAGCCGCATTAACAAGCGCTTGTGTGAGGGGGTTAAGAGATATCTCTGCAAGTAGTTTAAAAGAGTACAAAGAAATTTGTATCAGTCATAGCTTCTGGAGAGAAATAGCACAGACACTGGACAAGGTTCAAGTGGGCATGTTTCAAGCGATTTACTTGATGCGTTTACTTAGAAAAGCTATGCGTTCGGCTGCATCCATACATTAAGCGTTCTCATCAAAACTAAAGTTTACTTTAAGCTTGAGCAACTTGCACAGGGTATAGGCTATGCTAGTTGAATGCTAAGCTAGTGCACGTACAAGTGATTAGAATTTTTTTTTTTAAATGTTTCATTTTTACTATCTATTGCTTCAGACATTAATTGTCATAATTTAGTTCAGACTAAAGTTAATTGGTAGGATTTCTAATCAGGCACTAAATAGAGTACTAATTAAAGGCTCTTTCAGCAAATGAAATCGTTTTGGGGACTTGTTGTATAATTACAAATTGTGTTTAGCACAGATTTTTGAGCGTGTTTGCACTGTTACCCGATTCTCATTATTCTTTAGTGAATCAAGTTAGACAGCATGCCAACAAACACTATTAGTTTTTAGTGAAATCCACACTGTATAAACAAATACTGACCTTTCTCTTTTCCTCTTTCTCATTCAACAGGGCTCCAACTCTATTCTGGTAGTCATGGTGATTTTGCTCAACATTGGAGTCGCCATTTTGTTTGTCCATTTTTTTATTTAAACTCTGCATTGCCTATCAATTCCTCTTGTCCAGCTACACTATCATCAAATCAATACTAGTATCATCACGACTGATCTGGTTCCGGCCCGTTTTTTTTAAAACAAACGACCAATGTACTTCTATCGAAGTTACAGCATGTCAGTAAGAGGACTGAGGAAGGCAACAACACAAAACTGGGCTCAGCGGTTCTGTCTGCTTTTCTGTCTCCAAAGAGCTCGTTTTGATTTCTTAATTTCCTTCTTTTTTTTTTTTTTATCTGAAATAGTTACAAGCATCCTTTTGAACTTCTAGTTTTATCCTATGTATTCACTCACTCATTAATGCTGATATAAATTGATATACTTGTTTCTCTTTTTTATTTCATATTCTTACTTGCCTTTTTCTTGACAATGCTGGTGGCTTTTCTCGGTTTTCATTTGGTTTTTGGTTTTTGGTTTGTATTTGGATGTTGGACTCATTTGAACGGTGGCTTTGGTGAGGGAGGGTGTGCAAGGTGGCGTAAGGGTGAAGGGAGACCACCATCAACATCTTTTCGGGTGATGGCAGCGTTACACAGCTATGATGTCAACAGGTTCAAAGTGATGGGAAACGGCCCCTGTCTAACACCACCCGCCTCCCTCGCGCACCACTCCTAAGCATTGCTTATGTTTTTCCATGTCTTTGTTTTTGTCACTCATCGGAATAACATGCCAAGCGCTCCTCTCATTTCCTGTACACCTCCATTTTCCTTCTGTGTGGTACGTCAAATACCAGTGGACCCCAGAATGTCATGGTGGGCCTGAAATGAGAATTAAAGACACTTTTTAATGATAATGGACCTAAACTGAGGCTATAAAGCTTTTTGATCTCTAAACACCTGTAAATTTGCCTCAATATGTTGCGTATGTCAAAAAGAAATCGGCTAAACAAGCACAACCACACCAAAGTGGGTTAGTAAAAGTTCAAGTCTGAAACCACAGAGACAGTTTCTGCATTTGCAACATTTGCACCGGGCGAATCTGACCCATATGCATTTGGAAAAATTCCCAGATGCAAAAGTTCTACGATCTGAAAGGGCTTTGTCATTAATCTTACTCCAAATTTCAGCAAAATAAATCATAACATAGTTTGACTCATTTATCTTTTCATAAACAGGTCCTGCATGTTAGATTATACACTGTACATTCAACAAAACGTAGCATGGGTTTGATCTTCGGAAGCACTTTCCTAAGTTTCCTGATATTTTTTCGCAGAATTATATGTTATTTAAACATTGTTCGAATGTTGTATGAGGGCTAGCACATGACATTCTGTGAGGTCATCATTATAAACCTCTACCCCCTCCTACACTCTCTTTGATGAAATCACGAGAACGTGCGAGCACCTGCCAACCTCACCATGCACACCTGAAAGCCATGCTGCGCGAGATGCTGGTGTTCCCGACCAGACATTCAAGAGACTGTTAACGTTTTTTTCCCAACTGCTGCTTTCAAAAAAACTAATATTTATTGATAAAAAAAACATAAAAAAAACTTTTTTAGCTATTTGCAAGACGTCTGAAAAATGCCGACTGCCTTGTTTTTCTAAAAGTAAAAGAAAAAAACAAAGTTGCATGCTAATGTATGTTTTAGTTTTGTATAGATAACCTTATCGGGGAAAAAAAAAAACATATGGAAAAGTGTGATAGCAGTTTTGGACACGTTGTAAAAACAGATTTCATTCGGACTTGCATCAAAATGTTCATAGATTCGTGAGTTAGGCTATTGTACGAATTGGCTATGAATTCATATGACCTCATTCGTAAGAAAATGTATGATTTGTTGGTAAAACTTCACCATAAAGGTCGACCCCTAAAACGAACACTTAAAGGGATAGTTCACCCAAAAATTATTATTATGTCATAATTTCCTCACTCTCCAAACCTGTGTGTATTTCTTTGTTCTGCTGAACACTGAAGAAGATATTTTGAAGAATGTTTGTAACCAATCAGTTGTGGGGCATGACTGACTTCCAAAAAATACTATGGAAGTCAATGGGGCCCATCAACTGTTCGGTTACCGACATTCTTCAATATCTTCCTTTGTGTTCAGCAGAAGAAAGAAATGCACACAGGTTTGGAATGATGACAGAATTTTAATTTTTGGGTGAATGTCGTTCCTTCAAAGGAACGTAAGCAGACCCTATGAAAACGTACGAATGAGATTATCACCAATTGTCCAACAAACTGTCATAAGTGTTGAAATCTTTTACCTTATTGGCCAACGGCATGATACACAGTGGAACAGGTCTGATCGGGCATGCCAATGATGAACCCGAGGTCCAAGTGCTGGTCCCGGCATCCAGAGGCCTTTCCGCCCCAAAATCAGAGACGAAACTAAAACAATCAAAGAGAGGTGTTTTGTTTATTTTTTTATAGCCAGCTAACAGAACGTAAAGACTGAGATGTTTTTATAGCATGTGTATATGGGCTTGTACTCTCCCCCTTGAGTCTGTCCTCCTGGCAATGATTCACTCACAGTTTGTGTACTCTTTCTCTATCCCTCTTTCTCGCCCTTCCTTCCCCATATTTCTCCGTTTCTCTATCCAGCCGGTAAAAAAAAAAAAAAAAAGATTAGTAAAGGTAAAAAAAAATGAAATGTACAAATGACAACTATGCTGATGTAAAGGAACGCAAGCTGGGGGCCCAAATGTATAGAGTTGTGCATTTGCTCACCTCGAGTCCTTGGGTTGGTCCAGGAAGTTTGCGAATTGCTGACTGGCTCACTTTGAAACCACAACGGCTGTATGTGACGGGGATGGTGGGATTCCAAAGGGTCTTTGAAGCAGGGAGTTGCTGCAGTTGACCCGCACCGCCGGCTCTTGTACCGTTTGGCCTGGATGTATCCGTCACCCTATGCGCCTATAGCATGCCCAAGCATGCCCAGTTCTTTTATCTCTCTCTTTCTCTTCCTCTATCATTCAGTTCTTTACTTTACCTGGGGGTCTGTTTCTTTATGAGTTATATGGAGAAAATAATGAAAGTGTTTGAAAGTAAGCACTCGTGTTGTGGTTATTGAGTCTGGGTTTTTGTTTCTGCTGTCTTTCTCTGTATCTATTACAAAAGTAACAAGCGGTGGTGATGCATTTACAGAAGATGGGAATGATATTGTGGAACTCCAAAAAATCATTGGGTCAAGCTGACAAAAACAAAAAGTCATGTTTCACCCCAAAATTTTTTAAAAGAAATTATATATCTGGATACAGACAATGAAAACTGTTTACACTTTATTTTACAGTGTCCTTGTTACATGCTTTACATGTACTTACCATAGTAATAACATTAAATTATGCATAATTACATGCAACTAACCCTCAACCAAATCCTAATCCTACCCTAACACTATAGTAAGTACATGTAGTTAATTAATATTACTCAGTACTTAAATATATAATTACACTGTAACAATGACACCTTAAAATAAAGTGTAAGCAGATATTTTTAACTGTGAGATTATTTATGGCAATTAAGATATCAATGCACTCTCCCCAGACATACACCTTTTACACCATTACTGTGAAGTGAAAGTAAATTAAATTGTACGCTACTAGTAATACTACAGTGTAATATGTCATAAGTAAAGATTTTAGGGGGAAAAGTGCTTAACTGTCGTGAAAACAATGCAAAAAATAACAGCCATAAAATAGCCTTCATTGTCTTTACATACAGTAAAATATAATCTCTTTTTTTTTCTGATATTATTTGAGTTGTACAGCATTTATACATTATTGTATTATGCTTGTACAACCTTTATGTTGTAAATAATGAGAATCATCAATAAGATTTACAAAAAAAAGGCAATGAGAGGAGGGAAATTTGCTTGAAAATGTTACACTGCAAGAAAAAGTACAGTAATGGTCCTTCATTGTCTTTCAAAATAAAATTCTTATGTTTTTCTTTTGATTTTGGGGTAAAATACAACTCAGACATCTTCATAGGTTCATTTTACTCAAGTTACAGTGAAAGTGATGCAATATTCTCAGTGCAGACGACTGTGAACAAAAACAGACAAGCAGGTGATGCATTCATATTTCCCCGGTGAGAGTGTGTCATCGCAATATAGCAACCTTAATATGGAATTGTTCTCCAGCAAGCCAGGGGTGTGGCCAGGAAGTAAGGGCGTGGCCTATCTAACTGGACACTTCACACATATGAAGGTTATCTTATTTTGAAAAAAGCACCGTTCGTATTTGTCAGGACGTCCTCTATAAATATTGTCATGAATGTAAATGAACCTACTTGATGGATTGCGAGTAAAAAAAAAAGAAATGCACTGAAAATATGAAATACAGTCTGCAGGGGCACAAGGTCAATTCATTTTATCTTCAAAGTCTCTCTCATGTCCTTGTTTTGTCTCTTTCTCTCACTTTCATCCTTGTCCTCTCCTGCAGAAACTAACCCCATGTCATCTCTCCTATTGTCACATCACTGAATCATGGAGGTGGAATGCTTACAAATAAGCGTAAAAATCCACCCCAATAACTGACTTGAGATGGTTCGCAAATGTCCTCAAAGATTTGTCCTCAAATCTTGATCTTAAAGGAATAGTTCACATGAAAATGAAAATGTTGTCATCATTTACTCACCCTCATGTCGTTCTAAACCTTTATGACTTTCTTTCATCTGTGGAACATAAAAGAAGATATTTTGATGACTGTTCTGGCTGCTCTTTTCCATATAATGGATGGGGAGTCAGATGAGTCTGTTAAACTCCAAAAAGACAAAAAATATACCATAATCACATAAAAGTGGTACATAACCTAATTTGCTACAGGAAAATACAAACTACAATTTAAGCTACTTTTTTATTTTTCGTGAACTATTCCTTTAAAGCTAGCTTTAGGCCCGTTCACACCAAGGACGATAACTATAGCGATAAAGACATAGTTTTAAAAATCAATCTAAATGTAAAAGAATAACAGAGTCCACACCACAACTATAACGATCAAGACACAGGGGAACGATATCGTTGGAATCACTTTGACGAAAAAAAATGTCCAGCTGATGAACGATAAAAACATTGACAGCCAATCAGAATCCATCCTGCTTTAAAGAGCTTGAGCATTTAATAAACAGACCGATATCGTGAGTGGGTGTGGACTCTAATATAGTTATCGTTATAGTCATCATTCTTGGTGTGAACGGGCCTTAACACTACAGCATACCAATAAACCACATATAGGGAACATAATACCGGAATTTCAGCATGGGTGCAAGTATGGGTTAGTTAGAACATGTGGGATATTCTAATGACATCATGCCAGCGTACTTCCTTTGACCCTACTGGGCATCGGTGGCATTTTTACATGGCTGCCTCTGTCTCCCCTCCACATTACTGTGCGTCTGACCGGTTGCCTGTCTGCTAGGAAGTTAAGCCAATTTTGTCTGAGATTACTGTAACAGAATCACTGTGTAGAGTTCAGCCTTGTCCCAGCACTAGAAGAGGATTAGGGGTGATTTCTTTAAATCTATTGGTAAGACGGAAGTCAAGAAGGAGAGCGAGTGAGAGAAGGAGACAAAGATGACGTGTTCTAGAAACGACCCTTCCAGCGCATTGGCAAATCTCACAAAAACATTTACAGGTTATCTCTAAATCAAAGAGAGAAACTAAATAGGTTTTGCATAATGAGTTAAGCCAATTATTAGGATCATTAAGATTTTTTTAAATGTAACATTATTTTCATGACAGTTAGGCTTACATTTTTATATTCTCATTATTGTAATGTGCCCAGATGCTTTAGTTTTACGTTTTTTTTTTTGTCATTATTCTAGTTGTAATTTTTGTAACTATATTACAGTAAAACACACTATAATACAATTATTTTATTTAAAACAGCATAAATTAAAGGTACACCAAATATTACAATAATGTATAATTTAAGTGTTTTTCAAATTTATTGCATTACATTAATGTTTTTTTTTTTTACTGTATCAAAGGTCATTATAATACAATTATTTTACATTAGCATAAAGACAGTACAACAAATGTTATGACAATGTAGAAATTTAAAACCAGTAATGAGAATGAGATTTTTTTGCATTATGGTGAAGAGAATGTTTTTATGAATCCATTCAATGCAATGCATTCATAAAAAATCTTAAAAATAAAAATAGGATTATATATACACGCTATTATTCAGACGTTTGAGGCCATTAAGACTTATTATTTTTTTAAAGATGTCTTATTTGCTCACCAAGGTTGCAATTATTTGATAAAAAATACAGTAAGAACAATAATATTGTGAAATATTTCTTATTATTATCATCAATGTAGAAAACAGTTGTGCTGCTTAATATTTTTGTGGAAAGAGTGATTTCTTTCACTATTCTTTGATAAATAGAAAGTGTGAAAAAACAGCATTTATCTGAAATATATATATATATATATATATATATATATATATTTCAACCCAAAATCAAAAGACAGGAATATTTTGCGAGGTTGAATGAATGAAGTTTCAGATGCTTTCTGAAACTTCTTCATTGTTACTTTTGGTCAGAAAAAGATCATTAAATGACTCCATTTACAAGCCTATTCAAACTGTGTCCAAACAAATGAGCTAATGTGAGGAAAAGTGTCCCCAAGCTATAGAATTAGTCAAGCCTCAATTATGAATCATTATCTTTTATCAAACTCTCTTTCTGATTGGTTCAGCGGACTAATGAGGTCATAAAGACAGCCACTAGGTAAATAGATTGAATTAATCAACTAATGTGACCTACAAACATCTTTGTAAATCTTAAAGAACTAGCAATTCTGTCCCCGTTTCTCCTTTAAATGTCTTTCTCTCTCACACACTCACTCTTCTGACACGTCTCTGACGACAGCAGTTTTATGTGCTTCAGGACGTCAGAGCAGCGTTTTAAAAATGGTGACTTTTTAGTTATTTATAAACTCTGTCTTTTTAAAAATGAAATCCAGAATTTAAAAAAAAGATGGAGAGATGGAGAGAGAATGAGGGGAGATGAGGAGACAGTTGGCTGCGTAATCGTAACCTCATCCATCTCTCTATCCGCCATTTATTATTCATTAGCTTCTCATTCTACATCGCTCATTCTTCACAGCCAACAAAAAAATAGGTCAATGTGGGAAGCGCCTTTCATTTAGAAACTGTGATTGCCGCCTGGCCATCCTCTTTAGCTTTCTTTAGCTCAAAGTCTTGAGGAAACTTCTCATTAATGTTTCAAAAAACACAACAAAATTTGTCGCTATTATCTCTCACATTTCTAAAATTAGCTTTTTGCCACCCCGTCCTATTGCTTTACTGGCGGCAAGAGTATTTTGTAGTTTTTCCTTAAAAAAAAAAGTTTTTGTTAACTAAAACTATTAAATTTGTTTTGATTCATTTAAATAAAAGTTAAATAAAAATCTTAAACGAAAAATAGAAATCTTGATCAAATGAAATTTAAAAATATGATAAAATGGAAAAAAAATTTGATAAAAGCTCATTTAAAATATTAATACATATTACAATAGTATATTAACAACAAGACTGCTTTTATCCTTATGACAGTACACTTATTTAGCTTTTTTTTTCTGATTTCATTCCTATTAGTTGTGTTTAGAGCGCTCAATGGCAGGAAAGTACAATAAAAAGACAAAAAAAGGTTTCCTAGTCAAGCTACTTATGATAAGGAGTAAAAAGTTAGGGTAAAAGTTGTTCAAAGAGAGTAACATTCACTAAGCTTTCCTTTAGTAGACGTTAATATCTCTTTGACTCAATTTGTTCATGTCACGTATGTGAGAATATAAAAAATATTTCTTGAAATATTCACTTTTATAAATCCCTCTTTGATAATCACTAGTCAGCGATAATGGCACTTAAAGTAAAAAAAAATTGTTTTACCCACAAATGGCTTCCAAATCTGTTCAGAAAGGGTCATGGAAAGCAGAGAAAACAAACAATACTAAATGCAAATAATAGACCTACTGTGATGGAGAAATAATAATAAGGACAAAATGGTGAAAAAAGGGGTAAGGCCGTGTTTTATAAACATTAGAGTCAGAACAACATGCTTTAGCTGCTTTTAAAACTCAAACACACATCCATTCATTCTCTTTTGTTCACTTTCTCAGACACACACACACACGAGAACACATATACATTCTCTTTCTCACAAACAAACCCTTTAATTATCTTAGCACACACACACACTTATACATGTTTAATCTCATTCCTGATCCTCAAAGACCACCTTTGCCATGGCGTGGGCGACCTTTTGTACTTTCTTCTCTTTGGCATCAGGACCCATGTTTGCTCTTGCCAGACCCAGCCAATACTTCTCAGTCCGTGTTTGATAATCCGCAAGAGCTTCTCCGGGATTTACTGGGGGATGGTCCGCATCTAATAGAGAGATACAGAGAAAATGTCAACACCTGTTCAGATTACCTCTTCCGGCTTTCTTTAAAAAAAATCCCCAAAATATACCTTTTTGTTCACCTCAACAACTTTGGTATTGACACTTGATGTTCAATGTAAAATCTGGGACCTGAAGTACTGAAATGGAGATACTTTGAACACGAAACACCCCTGATAAGGACGATGAGGCAACAAAGTCTCTTTGTTTAGCGTGCTACCCAACCATTAGGCAGCCACAAGCTAACAATCAGTGATGTTATTACAACTGACAAGCGAAACAGGCATCTAACAATAATGAATTTAAGCGAGAAGGACCCCAAAGCAAAACACACAGCTCTGGTTGTCAAAGAGGATCAGTGGATGTTGATCTGGGTCTTGGCAGCTAAACCCTTGGTCATGTCTACCTCATGGACCTGACCCAAATCATGGCCTTGATCATTAAAGGAAAATGTGTGTGTCCAGGGATGGGCTTTGAATTGCTTAAACGGGTATAAAACAGATTATTTTGATCAGTTTTGAAAGTAAAACTTACTATCAAAATACTTTTCCCAGTCATAAATGTGTATGAAGAGAACTTCAAAATTAAGAGGACAGTGGCAAAATACATACCTTCTTCACCATCCTCTTCAGATTCGTCCTCTTCCTCATCATCTTCCTCCTCATCACCTCCCTTTGCCTCCTCTTCTTCATCCTCCTCTTCCTCTTCTGATTCTTCCAGCCACTCCTGCGTCTCTAAAATAAGGAATTTAGCGCTCGAGTGTCTCAATATCAAAATACTGTTGGCACACTTGTTGCCACTGAACATTTATATGTGACGAAGAACTTTTATCATTCTCTGAAAACTGTGGATAAAAACCTTTCAACAACAGAGCACTTAAAAGAAAAACTGAACAAAATAGAAAAACCTCGAAATATACAAAACTATAGATAGATAGAGACAGACAGACAGACAGATAGACAGATATAGATAGATAGATCGATAGATCGATAGATTAAGGTAAGGGAATTCTGGGCCTCTTTCCACTTACTGGGGTCCATTTCCACTAGGACGTCCCACAGGTCCATCTTATGGAGGTCCAGACTGTAGAGATCGCTGAGGGTGAACTGTCGATCTCCCACCTCAAACATACCGCCATACAAGTACAACTTGCCGTGCTTTACTGTTGCCATGGAGCTAGAGCGAGGACAGGGCTCCACCAGGGAAGCCATTGCAGCCGCCTCCACCTCTTCATCATCCTCCTCCTCCTCCTCGTCCTCAATGTCCTCCTCTGCCTTTGCGGCTGGAATCACTTCCTTGATGGTCATAACCGTTCCGTCCTCGGCGACAATCTCTTTAACAATCTCGGTGGGACCCTGTGCCTCCTCTTTCTCCTCTTCAGTTTCATTCGTCTGTTCTACCTTCGCACCACGGCGCCTCTTCTTCTTTTCTGACTTGTTGCCCTGCCAAGAAAAGTGTAATATATATATATATATATGTCTCTATTCAGGGGCTTAACTAAAGCAAAACGTCACACCAACCTTTAGCTGGGCAGGAAACCACCGATTTTTGTTGATATCATAAAAGTAAAGGTCATTAAAGAAGTCTCCTTCCAAAGACTCCTCATCTTCCTCATCGCAGACGCCACCGAAGAGGAGCGCTCGGCCCCCGGGGCCCACAGCCAATGAGAAGCCAGAACGAGGAGGGGGCTTCACTCCTGCAGGGTTCACTCGCGTCCATGTCCACTTTTCTGCAGGACAGGGGCCAAAAATCATGAGCTTCTCTTTTTCTCAGAAATGGGAAAGTGTATGGAGAAATGGAGAGAAAAGCAGCCCACATTAAACAAGCGATCACCGAGGCTCTAATTACGGTACCTTGCTCCTCTTTGCCTTCCCTCCTCAGCAGGAACATGTCAGAATGGATGGTTCCTTTATCCACATCCTTCTTCGCTCTCTGGAAGAGAAAAGCGGCCATTACCACCTACGTCTGTTTACTCTTGTGGGTTTACTCAAGGACAAGCTCCTGGAAATGACAGAATGCCTTGCTCTCTGTGTAGAGCAGTTGAAGTTGGCATCAACATGCTCATGCAAAGCGAGGCTAAACACAACATAGCTTACCTAATGATGGACAAATAAGGCAAAAACATACTTTTAAATGAATTACACAAACTTGCATGTTAAATATGGAGGTGCTGAATATCCCCATTTTAAGCCTTTAAAATGAACAGCCTTCAATTCAATTGTCATGTTCATATTTTGTTGCATAACATTTGAATAGTTGGCTGTACAAATTAAGGCACTGTAAAATAGTTTATGTGACCAGACATCAATAGGATTCTATAATAATGCGGCAAGTTGCTTAGCAACTATTACCATGATTTGTTAGACATGTACAAAAAACACAGTATTCCCACAGTACATATACTATAGTAGGACCACTATAGTAGAAAGTGAATATAGTATTTTGATATACATAAAAATACTGTGATCAAAGTTGAATTTTCCAGTCTTCAGTGTCACATGATCCTTCAGAAATCAATTTAATATGCTGTTTTCCTGCTCACTATTATCAATGATGAAACTTTGTGCTGGTAAATTATATTATATATTTATATATAATATATTATTTATACCATGGTCTGTCTGAATACTCGATTCTGATTGGCTGGAAGGTGTGCAATAAAACCGTATGTAGTTCCAAGTCAGTTGAATCACCATTCTATATTAATGCGCTGTTTTCATTGAAGCGCACACACACATACGTAACATCACACGCACACAGAAAGCGTAGCGCACGCACAGAAACATTCAGAAGCACAGAAACTTGTTATCAACGCTGCTCCACGACTTTTAGTAATAAAATAGTTTCGCAACTGAATCGCTACATATTTCTCAGCAAGGAAGGGGGATACATCGCATTTTTTGAAGTAATTAAAGTCATAGCTTCGTTGTTAATGGAGAGAGAGACGCTAAACAGACACAGGTACGCATCTCTCTCTCTCAATAATTAATTCAAATAAATGCTATAATCCATTCATTCAAATAAATGTAATCTTACGCACTACTTTATCTCTGTGTCTGATTCAAAGCAGAAAGAATGCTAGATCTAACGAGTTGTAACTGCTTTGTATTGTTAGTTACAATGGACAAATACGTAAATGAACTAATTTTACTTGGTCTCCGCGTTGCCTGGACAGAGAAACTCATGTTTATTTGTCAGCAAAAGCTTTGCGTCATCAGCTCTCAGGGCTTTCGTGAAAACTACAGATTGTGCATTTTTAAATCCCCAACCACGGACAGTTGGATGACTCGGATAGAGAGAGAGCTTTTCCCCTACGTTTGGCCTAAAACACTTTGTTCATGATGGTCATCCAGTTTGAAATGTTGAGTACAAACACAGAGGCTTTTCTGATTCTCCATCACAGCGTTCTCTCTGTATTTCTGATTCTTTGCAGCCTTTAGCCACTTCCTACAACATGCTGGATCCTCACTGGAAACCGAAAGTAACTCACTCCGCTAAACATTTACTCTATAAATTCTTGCACCCAGGAACAAATCGACACCATTATGACTAAAAGTTTTCTAAGAAGTATTTCCTACTAAAGCAAGGCGGTATTTGACTCTGGTCAACCATATCCATAGCAGTCTGGTGGGAGTGGCCTCGGATGGCAACATGCCCAGTGAATTATGGGTGTTGAAGTTCTTACCTATTTGGCAAAAGGGAAAACAGCAGCCTTTTTTTTTTCTCTGTTGTCTCTAGTCAGGTAGCACCGTTTTTTAAAAAAACAAAATGTTTTGGATTTCTCCTGTATATGCAGACTAGTTTTATTGAAAGCCCATTTTGCCAGCAGTGAAGAACCCCTTTAAGTGTAAAATCTGAGTTATCAATTGCAGTGTGAATAAAATCACAGTAATAACCAAAAACACATACCGATTTAGAGTATCCGCCATAGATGATGACGCCATTGCCGTCGGGAGTGGGGGTCATTTGACAGGCTGAACGTGGACAGGGGCCGGTTCCTGTGGGCTGGAGACGGCTCCATGTCAATGTGTCCAGGTTAAATGCATGGATATCATTGTAATAGATATAATCCCTGTAGAGCAGAGAATAGAGAATATTCAAACAGTATTAATGTTCATTTGAATATTGATTTCCAATAAATGTATATATATATATATATATATATATATATATATATATTTAAATCGAATATTCAAATTAACTTACTATATTATTAATTCATATTATTATTTATTAAATAAATTCACAAATTTCCAAGGTCATCTCATCTAATAAATAAATACATTCACTGAATATATTAATTCATATTCTTATACACATTTTTTGGAGCCTGTAGCCAGGGACGCAGATCTCATTCCCGCTTCAGGGTACAACAAAAAGTTAAAATGTTCCTTACAATATTGATTTTAATAATGACAAGTTGAAGATGGGGACCTCTGCATCTGCCTGTACCTGGTGCTCTCATGGAAACCTCCAAACACAAGCAGCTGTCGTTTGCTCAGGACCATGCGATGTCCACTCCTGCCAGACGGAGCGCCAGGAGCTCTGAGAGGACAAAGCAGACATATTTCAACAGGTGGTCAGGATGCCAAGTCTGAAGTCAATCCTGTTAGTTTAGGGATAACCTCTATAAACTCTAGTCACAGCATGACGACAAAACAGTGGACAGACGTCTTAAAGTCCCTGCTGAGCTTCCATAAAGAGTAAATACAATTAGACTTCCAGTGCGACAATGAATAAATGGATTGTGTCAGAGTTGGTTTACTATCGAGATACCATTATTTCCTTTTTTACCATTATCGTTGTTTTTATTTTTCTATTTTCCATTTTCATTTTAATTAACATTTTAGTTATTTTGTTGTGTGTTTTGTCATTTTTATTAGGTATTGCTTTTTAAAAATGTCTATATAGTTTTTTTTTTGTGTGTTTTTATTTTAGTACATCAAAAGTTATGTTTTTTTTATTTGATTTCAGTTAACATTTATTTCATGTAAAAAAAATATTTATTTTTTGCTCTTAGCTTTAGTTTTAGTTAGAGTCACCATAAAAACAAAAATCAATTCTTATATATTTTTTATTTTATTAAATATTGCAGTATTTATTATACATTTATAATACATTTTTATCATTTGGGTAGTTGTTTTACTTGTTTTACATCAAAAAGAAAAAACTGTTGCAAATTCCGATTCATGACGACTTTGAAGAACTTTTTTTATTTAATATTTAATTTTAATAATGTTAATATATAACAATATAAGTTTTGCGGTCCATGACACCATTCAAAATAAAGCATCTACTTGTTCCTGATGCTGGTATCATTCTGAAGTCTCTACACAAATTAGTAAATGAGCCGTTTAAACAGGCTCAAAGTGAATGTTACTTCACGCTTCAATTTATTTTTCCATATGTCTTGTCGTTGGCAAACACACATGCATGGAGTATTTCAGAAACTGAACAAACATCTGTATACTGTATACAGTGTCGACAGTGTCAGTGATAATAATGGGTTATATTTGCATTTGACGCGACGCATCACTCACTTCTAGTGTAGGCAAGTGAACATCAGAAGTGTGGTGTGATGATGAAAAACGATTCGCCAATGTCTTGCTCTGGAGGCAGGCATATGCATATGTATTTGCCCATATGATGTCACAAATCCCACAATATCCGATGTTAAGCAGAAAAAAGCTATATTTTTGCTTACTATTATGCTATTATATATTATATTATGATGAAAGAGTTTTCTGTTAAAACGGTGTCGTGTTAGCAGCCCGTAAGTTAATAACTAATGATCGTTGTGACGGAAGTGAATCAATCAAAACTAACTTTAGCTGGACAGTAACTTTATTCTAGAGCTGCTATAAAGCCAAAACAATCTCTGTTACTTCAATTTCCTATTATCACTGTAAAGCCACTTTGGAACAATCTACATTGTTAAAAGCGCTATATAAATGAAGATGACTTGACTTGAAGATTGCAAAAACAAACCTTTAAGTAGTATCACATCACATGCACTAAAGAATTTTGATATACCGGTATATTATGGTACTGAATGATTACCTTTTTATCAACTATAGTATTGAAGATAATAATAACAGATAAAAAAAACTTGTTGCTTGTGTAAATAGGTTCTTTTATGATGTCATGTTCTCTTTAAGCACATTTTAACAGCTTTCGGCTTGCAAAAACTAAATATGTGACGATTGTGTCTAGATATTAGCTCAGATTGCATTGTCTTTCACTTGTAATACCTTGTTGAGTATTGCGTAGTCCACAGTGAGTTTGACAAAAACAAAACAGTACTTACTTGATTTGCTCCCATGTGCGTGTCCCCAGGTGAAGCACCCACAGATCTTTATAGTGATAGAACTGCTCACCATCAGGGGACGCAAACTCCCCCCCAAATATCCACATCTGCCCCCCACCCTGGGGAACTACCACTGCCTGCAGGGAGATGGAGAGAGAGCTACAGAAATATGCTTGAGATCTATGATTATTATGTAAAGACAGTCTGACCCCTGGTGGTGAAGTCTGTAATAACATGTCCTTCATTACCTAAATAGAACATGGTTCCTTTGCTGCATCATTCTTTTTGTTCATACATTTTCTGTCACAAAATAAATATTATTTTTACATATTTCAAGTGTGTTAAAGAAGTACCTGTTGAGCGCAGCGTCTTGGAGGAGGGTTCGGGATCTCAGCCTTCACCCAGGTGTTCTTCTTAATGTTGTAGAAGAATAATTCATTGTACAGAAAAGTCTGGAAGAATGGAAACATTTAAAGTGACATCAAGACAAGGTTTTTTTGGGAAGGATATAGTTTGCACATATTAATTATCAACCAAAGCCTTCACAGTTTCCATTTATACACATACTATATTTTAATTAATAATTAAAAAAATGTAAGTCTATTAGTACAGGGGTTTTCAATCTTTTTGATGCCACAATCACACTCAAATATATACAACCTCATGCAACCCCATCCTAAAACTTAAAAGCCAGCTATATATTTTCATGTATAAAGACAAAATGTATATATTTATTATTCGGAAAATATTTCGTTTCATACAATTGTTTTTTTCCTACACTATAATACTGTCCTGTTAGATGTGTTATTTATTTAAATAATTTTGTATCATTTTAATAGAACTTTTATTCAATTTTATTTAGGCTAGTTAGTCATCTAGTTTCATTTTTTTTAGTTATTTTTAAAAAATGTCCCTCGCTGTTTTTCTCTGAAAACCCCTGTGTAATGAACAACTGTGGCATTTGCTATAAACTATGGTTTCATTTACAATGACACCGTTTTGTAAGGGATATGTGACCTGTGCTGGAAAATAAATTGGTATCTGGATTTCTAGTTGGTCCAAGCTGGTCATTACCTGGTACACCATCTTGTACCAGCACCAAACCAGAATAAGGTGGTCAAGATGGTTTTTGGAACATGACAGCTGATTGACCAGCTAATGACCACCATAGATCAGCTAGAAACCAGCTCCAAAGCATAGCTACACATTCACCAACAGGCGTGCAATCAAAAAC
This sequence comes from Rutilus rutilus, assembly GCF_951802725.1. Taxonomy (NCBI): domain Eukaryota; kingdom Metazoa; phylum Chordata; class Actinopteri; order Cypriniformes; family Leuciscidae; genus Rutilus; species Rutilus rutilus. The sequence goes on from NC_140233.1 coordinate 10,951,839, forward strand.
CTACTTTCTTCCCATTGAAAAATTCCCCTCCGAATAAAATCAGCTCGTCTTTTTCAGGATGCGCACATAGAGAGGCGTTCAACCTGCGGAGAGAACGAGCTGTCAGTCAAATGTCACAGTAACAATCACGTGATTGATTCACACCTGTGTACACATGAACGCGCACCTGGGTGACGGAGGGTCACACGCACTCTCGATCACCTGCGTCTTTTTCGCGTCCAGAGACTGAAATTCTGCTATTAAAGCCTCTAAATCCTCCTATTTCAATAAAACACAGAACAAAAGTATTGTTTTCTGACATGTATGCTGGTTTAGAGTGTTTGTGTTGGTATAAATTCCCTCACCTCTTCTCTTTTCGATCGTTTTGACACCTTCTTCTCCATTTTGGCGGCGGTTTTCTCCGCGCCTTTCACTTTCTTTTCTTTTTTACCCTTTTTACCCATTTTGAATGCTTTAGAGAACGCAGAATGAAGTAAGCGTGACAATTACAGCCACATGGAGATTTAAATGAACTACAAGACGGACGTATGATATAGCCTACTTCCGCCAACAACACGCTCGATGGTTTGTTGTGAACGCTCCTGCGCTACAGCGACACTTGCTGGTCTGGGTGAGCTGCTGTGAATTGCAGTAAACTGTCCAATAGTAACTTGTTTTCACTGATATATCACAAATACAACAATGTCTAAAACTAAACATCTCTAAAAATGGAAATAGCACAGAAAAAATCTTCCTACGTCTTGGAACGGCCTACTGCACAACATCATGCAGCAAACAGCAGGGGGCTTTGGTCATATATTATATGGATATAGTGTTTTAGAATTCGCTGACCCAGAAAAGGTCATATAAATGCCAAATCATATATGAATATGAAGCCTCTACATTCCCCTGAACAATGTGGAATGTGTTAACAGAGTGAACTGATAAGGTTTACATTCGTTTACCATGGGACCACTCCTACGGGCCCTGACCCACATGAAGCTCTGTTTCCCATCCTCCTCATAACTGTGACACTAATTAACATATATGTCCCATGCAAAGCTTTTTCCATAATAATATGTGGAATACAGAACAAATATTTTATCGAAAGTCAAATCCATTATAATGTGTTGACTCGACAAACAAAACAATGACACTACTCTGTTACGCGGCACGTTTCAGTGTTACGTAACGGTCCAGGAGGCCAGAGGAAATTAAAAATGATCTGAATCTGTGAGACATATCCTCTTGTACTGTTGACATTCAGGAGCAGAGCAGAGGAGATATCCTTATCAGACAGGCACTCTTATTTATTACTAGTCAGTACTAGTGCAAGAGAAACTGTATGAAATGTCATTGGTTTTCTTTACACACCGTGGAAACAGTTGGCCTCAAAAAGTGAAAAATGAGACCATGAATATAGGCTTTAAAGTGATCCTAAAAAATGTGTTCACACAAGCAATTTTAGTGAGTATAACAGTGCATATTTTGATTTTAAAATCTCCCAAGCAAAGTAAAAAACTAAACTAAAAACAACCTTGGTTATAGTAGATATGGCGCACTGTCCCTTTTAAATCTTTCTAACATAAAGAACAAATAAAAGTCTGTTGCCAAGCACATGACTACTTGAATCTTTCTTCCAGTCACCTGACCGCCATTGTGAGGGTGGAATTGTGACCTTCAGTGAGATTTTTCTAATTATGTGTGTGTGTGAGCCTCTCTGCCTCCAGACTTCCAGTCATACGTCTCACCCCCACACCTTTTGACCTCTGTCTCTCCACCCCTTCCAATCCCAGCCCCCTGTTGGTTTTTTTGTTCAGCCATGCATTTTCCGTAAAAACAAATGGTGCAGAAGGACACGAGGCCTGTCAGGAGTGATTTCTCTGCTTCATTCCTTGTATATGAGTGCACAACAAGCAGGATCACTGAGGACATATATGATTATTTCCAATATGTTAAAGAGACATGCTGTATACTTTTTAACCTTTATCTACTTATCATGTTAGTCTTAGTTTTGCACCAAAAACAGACCCTCTTTTTACCCTTAGAAGGCTGTACTTTTAAGACTTCTTTATGTAAAATGATTGATATGGGTGGCTAACTTCCGAACACCGACATAGTTCAAGTTGTTTTATCAGAAACTTGCTAAATACTTAAAGGGATAGTTCACTTTGAAATTAATTTTTGATATGTTTTAGCTTACCTCAAGGGCATCCAAGATGTAGGTGTCTTTGTTTCCGCAGTAGTTTCAATTCAATTCGCCTTCGCTACTGCAGTTCATTCGAACGAAACCGTAGCCAAGGCGACATCTATGTATATATCTATACCCGCCCGCGCCGTCAGATCATTTGGACGTGTGCTGTGTTCAAGAGATAACAACGTTATAAATACTGTTCGTTTTCTCACACAAACCGCTCGTTTCGTGTCTTAGGCCATCAATGTGTACTTATGATGGGGAATTGTTTAATTTGGACGATGGGGAATTGTTTTAATTTGGACTCTGTGCTTGTGTTTTGAGACAGTGACCATCGACCTGCATTATATGACTGACAGACAAGAACGGTTTGACCTAAAAATATCAAAATTGAAACTACTGCGGAAAAAAAGACACCTACATCTTGGATGCCCTTGAGGTAAGCTAAAACATACCAACATTTTATTTCAAAGTGAACTATCCCTTTAACAAGTGTTGATATGTAAATGTGGGTGGTCATTTGTTCAAATGTCAACATATTAGTGTGGTCTTGTCTCGTGTAACCAGACCTTCAGACTGATGGTAGAAGGTCTGGACTCCATCGCAGCTTTCATTGGCCGAGGACCGCCCAGAGGCCGTCTTATTGACATGTACAGCAACCAATCACAGTTCGGTCCCGGATGACCTACTACTTCCATTCAATTGACACTTTACAATCCCATGAGGCCACTGGAAGGGATTTATTAATGGAAGTGAAGCGACGCAAGTGACGCCGGTACGTCACGTGACAGTAACAACATGGCGAATGTAGTGCATCCGAATTTCATTCATACTACCCATGTTCATACTGTATAGAGCATACTATGGTCACAAAGTAAATTCAAATTCAAATGTAGTACGTTCTCGGTATGCGATTTTGGACTCAACTTTGAAACTCCTGAAGTGTTTCCAATTTTGTGTGCCATATGCATCAGACGTTCAACCAACGGTCCTTAGGCGTGATGTATGAGGCTGAGACTATAGTGTGCTCATGGTTGACATTATGATTACATTAGCATATTGCTAAAGCTAACTAGACACTCTAAAATCTATAGAGCAATTAATGTAGTGTAAAATAGTCCAATTAAAATTAGACTAACAATAGTTCTACAGCATTTATACAGCATCTTAGTTCGTGTTAATTTCAACATTTACTAATGCATTATTAAAATCAAAAGTTATCTGTTAAGATCACTTAATGTACTGTGAACTACAAAGAAGAACTTATGTTAACAAATGGGACCTTATTGTAAAGTGCTGGATAAAAGTGTCTGCTAAATGATTAAGTGCCAATGAGGTTTGTTCAACCGGATGGAAATTTCTACCTCAGAACACAGAGAAAGGAAAATAATATTTATTGGTCATAGAGGTTTAGTAGTGCTTTGCTCACAGTCAGACTCAGAGCCACGTCAGTGTGCCTGAGGTAAATAAGAGGTTTGAGATCCTGAAATATATTCAAGGGCCGCCTATGTTTGCTAGAAGGTTACAAGCCAATCACAATAACATGAATCACCTCACTGAACACAGAACCGGAATTGTAACAAAATTTGTATGTTTTTGAGAAGTCTCTTATACAGTATACTCACCAAGGCTGCATTTATTGGATAAAACATACAGTAAAAACAGTATTATTGTGAAATATTATAACAATTTATAAAAGCTGTTTTCTATTTTGATATATTTAAAAATATAATGTATTCCCTGTGATGCGAAGCTGAATTTTCAGCATCATCACTCCAGTCTTCAGTGTCACATGATCATTCAGAAATCATTCTAATATGATGATTTGCTGCTCAAGAAACATTACTTATTATTATCAATGATGACAACATTTGAATAGGTTTAAGTGAACAGCATTTATCTGAAATAGAAGACCAAAACATTATAAATGTCTATAATTGTTAGGGTCCGGGTGAGGAAGGAGACAAGCCAAGCGAAGTACCAAAATAACAAAGGTTTATTTAACTGGAGAAAACTCAAAACAAACAAGAAACAGTGTGCTGGTGCACAAACAATAACCGACACAGACATGAGTGAGAAGGGGAACTAAATACACACAGATGAACACAAGACAGGTGATGCAGATAATGATAATGAACAGGTGGGTAATGAAGGGAGTGAGTTCAGGTGTGGAAACAAGGAGGATTCTGGGAACTGTAGTGAAGACAAGACGATGACAGACGGTGAATGTGACATTACTCCCCCCTCCCCGAAGGCGCGTCCTTGCGCTGTAAAACATCCTAAGGGGTGGGAGGGTGGGCGCCCTGGAGGCAGATGAAGGCGTGGTTGCCCAGGACAGGAAGCCTCCAGGGCGGAGCTGGCTGCTCGGGGAACCAGGGCAGATCAGGCTGTGGGCGTGGCCACGGCGGAGCTGTCGGACCCTTGGGCATCCATAGCGGAGAAGACCCCGGAGGCAGATGAAGGCATGGTTGCCCAAGACAAGAAGCCTCCAGGGCGGAGCTGGCTGCTCGGGAACCAGAGTAGAGCAGGCTGTGGGCGTGGCCACGGCGGAGCTGTCGGACCCTTCGGGCGGCCATGGTGGTGCGGACCCTTCAGGTGGCCATGGCGGTGCGGACCCTTCGGATGGCCATGGCGGAGAAGCCCCTTCGGGTGACCGTGGCCCCTCGAGTGGCCAGGACGGAGCTCTATGGCCCCCCCCAAAAAAAATATTTGGGGAAAGTCCCGGGTTTTAACACTGGACAGGAAGAGGCAGGGGGCGAAAGCGGCTCTGGGCTGGACAGGACCAGTGATGAAGGCAGCTCTGGGCTGGACAGGACCAGCCGCGAAGAGGGCTCTGAGCTGGACAGGACCAGCGGTGAAAACGCCTTTGGGAAGACTGGCTCTGGCTCTTGCTCGAAGACTGGCTCTGGCTCTTGCTCGACCGGGCAGCCGACCCCCCGACTCAGAACTAGACTCGGAACTGGACTCGGAACTGGACTCGGAACTGGATCTGGCCTCTCTGGGCCAACAACTGTCTCAGGCTCGGCGGGCATGACGCGAACTGCCTTGTTTTCGGCAGATCTGGCGTGAAATGCGGGCTCGGCTGGACTCGGAACTGTGAGTTCAGGTGTGGAAACAAGGAGGATTCTGGGAACTGTAGTGAAGACAAGACGATGACAGACGGTGAATGTGACAATAATGTTATAACTATCACTGTTGCTCAATTTAATGTCCTCAATTTTTTAAATCTTACTTAATATTTTATAAATAATATTTTATATAAAACTGTTTTGTTCGCCGTGTTGCCTACCATACACTAAATTAATAATTTTCGAATAAAAAGGTATTGCAGTTATTGACATTGTATGTCCATGTGTGTGTGTGTTTACCTGAGAGAAATAACTCTGTTGCTTTAGTCTCTTGGCAACAGGTAAATCATCAGTAATTTCTCTCTGGTTCAAAGATAACATCATTTGTTTCCACAGTGTTCAATATTTTCATCATGGTCAATTTCCGATCTCATCTCATGCATTATATCACAGACATCTCTGTGGTCACGATTCTAATACAGAAGCCTTTTGTGCAGCTGATATCGGGATGGAGCGGAGGGTCTGTTTTCTTTGGTAATGCAGGCTCATTCGCACACAAGTGCACACAGAACCCTGTTCTCCAAGATGTACATCACAGCAAACACTTAGGTGTAAAATCACATGTGTTCCCTGACACTGAGACCACAGAAGTTTTGAGCAGTGCATATAGGGGCGATGAAGGGGTAATATTAGCTCTGTTCCAAAAACTAGTGTGCTGCCTATGTAGGGAGCATTCACAAAGGCTTCCAAAAAGGTATGCTTGTTCTTTTTACCAAATAAAAAGGCAGCATCACATCCTTAGTGTACATGGACATCCCAAAATGCATTGTGAGAAGCTCAGTTAAAAATGATTCAAGAAATGTTGATTACAAAAATACTCACACTTCATGCAATACCAAAAATATGCATGAATGCTTATGCGTCAAGCATCACACCGGTCAGTCGACAAGAGGTGCTGTTGTTGACAGATGACACACTGTCCTTTCACATGATGAGGCCTGCAGTCAGAAGGAGGTCAGTCGGTGTCTACATGTTATATTTAACAGTCTAAAGCTACTCAAAGTTATTACACAAACGCTTTGTCAAACAATTTGTTTATAGACAAGCCCCATGCCTTGAAACTTAAAGGGACAGTTGAGTTCACCCAAAAATGAAAACTTTGTCAGCATTTACTCAACCTCATGTTGTTCCAAACCTGTATGAATTTCTTTCTTCTGTCGAACACAAAAGAAGATATTTTGAAGAATGTTGGAAATCAAACTGTTGGCGGTAGCCATTGACTTCCATTGTAGGAAAAAACAAAAGCCTATATAGAAGTCATGGGTGCCGTCAACTGTCGGCAGTATTAGGTTGGTTACCAATAGACAATAGTATTTAAAATATCTTCTTTTGAGTTCAAAATTAGAAAGAAACTCATAGGTTTGGAACAACATGAGGGTGATTATATATTTATATTTATATTTATATTTATATTTATATTTATGGGTGAACTATAGTCTCTTCATTAGCATTGGCACTTTTAGTGTGCTTGACTTGACTTCACTTGACTTAACAATTCACAATCAAGTTGTAATGTTATGTCATGTCAAAACATAAAAAAATTATTTGCTCATTTTCCAAATGTAAAGAGCAGACTATTAAAAATGTAATTCAATAACTTTTCTGCTTCCCACAAAAAAAGTTTTATAAACTCGTACAACAAAAAAAAAAAAATAATAATAATAATAATAATTAAAAAAATAAATAATAATATAGGCTATATATAGCCTATATATATATATATATAAAGTGGATTTCCCGTTGTTGTCCGACCAGCTCACTGACATTTCGTACAACTTATTACGTATTAATGTGCGTAGAAAAGGTTCTCAACTAGCCTAAATGTTCGCACATACATTTATTCCACCTCGTTTTAACATTGGTAGATTAAAAAAATACTTTTTATTATTATGCACGGCCACGGAGTCTGAATGGATGTTTTTGGTGTTGCTATAGCCTATGATATATCCGATATAATCAGACAACATAATCCAAAATTCCGATTTCGTAGAAAATATTTGCATAAAACGCGCCTAAACCCTAACCATGTCCATATAAGGACTTCCTACACCACGCAGCAAACAGGCCTGCTTTAAATGGCTGAATTAGTGCCCTTCACGCTTTTGAAGCGGTTCATTTGTTTAAAAAAAAAAGAAAAAAGAAAAAAGATAGTTTGATTCCTGGATAAAACAACAAGTAAAAGAGGAAGTCAAATGACATTGGTTAATCTTTTCCACGCAACTCACATGACGCGAAAGCTTTCCTTAGGCCACAGCAGCTGATGCGAGACCAGAGCTATTACGCAATACCCTTCGGAGAAAAATGGCTTTTGGGCCAGATTCTCGGAGTCCAACTTGCATGAGCCCATTTTTAGGAGTCACGAGCTACAAGAATTCATGAAAGAGAACGTTTTCTTGAGAGAATTCATTCTTGTTGGCAGCCAGTCAAAAGTAGTTTAATAATATATCGTAGCCTATAGCAACACCAAAAACTTCCATTCAGACTCTGTGGCTGTGCATAATAAAACTTTTTTTTAATTTATTTTTTTATTAAAATATATTTGTATATTTAGCATATATATGTTAATGATGTTTCAATTATTTAACTATAATTTTACTACATAATAAATTATATTTAAATTTTATTTCTAAATATTGTATTTTAATTATGTTATAGAGGTTGTTTTTATGAATAGGCCTATATTATTAACTTAAGTAATTTATTAACTTAAGTATTTTCATAATTGGGACAGGAGATCACATAAAAACAGGCAAATAATAAACAAGCAGTTTTTTATTAGCTTTATTTTCTGTGTACAGCGCTTTGGTCGGCCAGTGGCCATTTTTAAATGTGCTTTATAAATAAACTGAACTGAACTGAACTGAATATTTGTGCTGCTATATCAATGAACATCTGCTAATATGCAAAAACACAAGTACTCAAGTTTTGAATGCATTCATGCTTTATTTCTCTGAATACTCAACAACGTTCTGTGGCAAAGTAAAAATCACTTCAGAGCATGAACTGTTTAATGTCTAAACAAATGTTTGTACAGTAGATGTATCACCATGGCATCAAAAGAAAATGAATTACGAACTGCTCGATAGGATCTCTTCGTAGTTGTATTTCACATCACAGAGAAGACAGGACAGAATACTTACAACTATTAACGAAGTCCAGGTACTACAAGCAATTGACTGAACAGAGATCAGCTGAACATGGATTTTACAGATCACACAAGAAAACAAAAAGTCTTCTCTCAAACGAGCTTCGAAGTGAAGTGACGAGAGACTGAGTCTGCCCTCGGGTAAAAGGGTTTGCCTGTCTGTGTAACACAAAGATGGCTGTTCATGTTTGTGGTGTAAAGGTTCATTACTCATGTCAGTTTGTAAATGCAAAAATATGGAGTTTTTAAAGAAACGGTTAAGTGAACCATTTTTATTCTGAAACATAAACATGCAAATAAGAATCGCTCATATCTTTGAGATTGTTTTTCTTTATTTAAATTAGATTTTTTTACAATTTAAAGTAAAAAAAAAAAATTAAATACCAACAAATCTCTTGTGAACAAACGTAATTAAATGTAGTGACAATTGTCTGTTCACATGGATCGGCGAAAACGACAAAAAATTATTTGTAAAGAAAACTACTCAGCTATAGACTGAACGTCGTTTTCACAAACTCACGTTTTTGTAGTTTACGCCGAGACGATAACACTATCGTTTTCAAAAATGTACACTTCAAAACCATTTTCAGTAAATGAACGGCCATAACGCATAAAACGTTTTCTGTTTTTAATTGAAAACAATGTCATGTAAACACCCCCTTCAGTTATTTTTATATTAATGGGCACTAATGGAAACTAACCAAGCCAGTAGTTACAAAAAAAAAAAAAAACATTTACAGTTTCATAAAAAAAGGAAAAAGTATCAGTAACCATTTTTAGCATTTTTTATAGAAAATGCCATGTAAAAATTATTAGAGCACTAACTGAATGACCCTACAAATAAATAAATACAAATAAGTACATTTCTACATAGCTATTTAAATTAGATAAATTGGTCTTATTGGCTGGAGTGTTAGTCATACTGCTGTAATTCTCTAAATAATACAAAGCTTCATTATCACCCGCTAAAATCATAACAACATTAAAGAAAAGCATCTCAGTTCTTGTAAGTCCTTCTAAGCAGAAGCCTAGGAAATGCTTCTGTAATCATAATAATCAGAGGACAACTTCCATTTGTCCTAAAATATCATCCCCTGCATCACCCAAAACACCCCAAGTTTTTCTCTCACCACTTTTACCAAAAAAAAAAAAAAAACACACATACAGCAAATTTGGTCCAGTATAGGAACAAATAACCATTTAACCAAAACTAGGATAATCCAAAAGCACTGCATCTGAATGCAGCCTGATGAGGCACTAAAATCTCTTCGGTAAGGGGATTTTTAACAATACCTTTACGGTACAATAAAGAGACACAATAGCCAACAGGCCATTCGTATTACAAAAGCAACAAACTGTTTTAAATAATTATAATGGACAATTTTCTTTAAAAAAGTTCGCAATTACCAAGCTAATTTGCTTGGTTTAAATAATTGCCAAAATACAAGGGGAATGAAATAAAATAGATGGTCCAGTGTTAAGTACTTCACATATTTATGTGAACAGATGCAGAAAAAAAGGTGCTAAATATTAAAAATGTCCTTGAAAGAAATAAGACAAACAGCGCCTCACATTTTGTGCTTCATAAAATCATAATTAGGCATAAAAATAGGCCAGGTCTATGAGTGTTATGTACTATTTATTCACTGAGGTAAGCAGAAAGGCTATAGGTATTCTGGTTCTGAATTTAGGAATACTGTATGTCTATGCCTTACATAATAATAATAATAATAATAATAAAGAATTGGATACATCCAATTAGAGGACCATGACCCCCCAAAAAAAAACAAAGAAAGGAGATTCCTTGAAATTCTTAGTAGCGGTTAAAAAAAAATGCATTAAGCTATCAAAAATAAATCTGTCGAAGTATAAAGTCATTTCAAGTTGATCTCAAAAAATGATACATTTCTACACCGGCAGAAAAAGGCACAGCAAACAGGTCAAATCTGCTGCAGAAAAGGAAATGAATGTAGATATAATAAAACATATTGTAATAGTAAGGTGGGAATCATGGTTGCTGAGAGAGACAATGGCGCCTCCCCACAAGCATTTTTGGTACGCACTTTTCCTCGCGTACATTCTGAAACAAAAGCTGGCGATATGCGATACAGGAAGCTTATGATCATACTACTGCACGCATACGAGGCCCTAAAATAAAGGGATGACCAAAGCAAACCACTCACAGTGGTTATACGACACATATCGCCAATGGGATTGTGAAAGGACTGACAAAATCTACATCTCAGTTGAAATGCTCCTGTGACATTCTGCTTTCGTACGAGGTGATTAATATAGATGTTGCCTGTGGCAGCAGGATAAGACGTTTTTCCTGGCTCACACGAGGAGAGGTGAGGCAGACGAGGAATACAGTAAGGGAGTCTGAGGTGGATATGAGGCATCTGTCGCTCCGTTTGGTCTTCAGGACTCCTGAGGAACCACTTCCATCAGTTTCTGGAATGTCGCCGTGGTAGAGACTGGACAGAAAAAGTTGATTTATTAATCAAAAAAGATAGAAAAGACATTTATAATGTTACAAAAAGTTTCTATTTTAAATATATTTCTGTTCTTTTGATTTATCAAAGAATACTGAAAAAAGTATCACGGTTTCCACAATAAAATTAAGCAGAACAACCGTTTTCAACATTGATAATAAAAAGAAATGTTTCTTGTGCAGCAAATCAGCATATTAGAATGATTTCTGAAGGATCATGTGACTGAAGACTTGAGTAATGATGCTGCTGAAAATTCAGCTTTGCATCACAGGAATAAATTACATTTTAAAATATATTACGGTAGGAAACCGCAACTTTAAATTGGAATAATATTTCACAATATTACAGTTTTTTCTGGATGTTTAACTGCAGTCCGTAGTTTTTCCTCTTTGTCGCCATCTCTGTTCAAAATCTGCAATTGCAGTTATTGGCGGAATTATCAACTTTACGTGGGTTGTGCCACGGCACGGCACAGCGCGGATGAATCCAATGTTTTGAGGAGAATGTATGGCTGTCAGTCGCTGCGCCGGTGTGGACACTTTGATTCGGAATCACTGATTCTACGTTTTGGAAGTATGACCGACATAAGAATTTTTACCGGAAAATGTCGTCTGAACAAGTAACATTCACTTTTGTCCTGACCAACTAAGGGGAACTATCCCCTTATGACAACTATCGTTTATCATATCACGTCAAACCGTGCAAATTATACTTTGTTCTCAAAATGTTAATGTTAACAACATCAGCATTGCTTGACTACATTTAATGCCCTTCCGATTTTTATCCTTGTTTTCGCATGGGTCCGGTTGCAGTCTCTTTTTTTCTGTAGCCACTCTGAAGTCCGAAGTCTTTTGCATTTTACAACGGGTGAATCTCCAGTTGTCACTGGTGATAGTTGTTTGAACCTTTCTGGATCATCAAATTGATAAGTTTATATCAAGTGCTGTGAGAAAAGGCTATAAATCTCCACCTCCAACATCCTCACATGCAATATAGCCTACTAGCCGAGACACCTTTATGTGTACTGTGATGGATTTTTAATAGATAGTAAACTATCTAAACCTTACTTCCCTTTTAGGCCTAACACTCTAACATTTGAACAAAATGTACCAAAATGTTCTCTGAATATTGTGTCCATGGAAAATTCTGACGTGCTGACCATGACAATATCAAAAATATACTGTCTAGAATTGTCTCATGACATATTGAGTAATCAACTGAACACTTAACCCTTTTCTTTATTTTTTCTGATGATTCAAGATAATTTTGCTCATGCCAGTAACAGAGCGTGAAAGAGGCCTTGATTTTACAAATTGAGGCAATCATACTGAAAGAAGGTGATAGTTAAGTCATGAGTAAGTCACGTTGATCTTATTGTTGTGTCTGTCTTTATCCTATAAAACCTGATGTATTCTTCTTCTTGGGTGAGATTATCTGAGAAATGCTTGAGAACTGATTAAAGCATTTAAAGGACATTTGCTGAAGTCTGTCTGTCTGTTTATTATTGCTGCGCTGCAAGTTAGAGTTAAGGGACTCAGCCGATGTCGATGAGGAGACGCACTTGAGTATAAATATTATAAGAAACTAACATCGATTGTAGACGTTCGGGGATGTCGATTGTAGACGAGACCCAGAGAAACTAACATCGACTGTAGACGTTCGGGGACGTCGATTGTAGACGAGACCCAGAGAAACTAATATCGACTGTAGACGTTCGGGGACGTCGATTGTAGACGAGACCCAGAGAAACTAACATCGACTGTAGACGTTCGGGGACGTCGATGGTAGACGAGACCCAGAGAAACTAACATCGACTGTAGACGTTCGGGGACGCCGATTGTAGACGAGACCCAGAGAAACTAACATCGACTGTAGACGTTCGGGGACGCCGATTGTAGACGAGACCCAGAGAAACTAACATCGACTGTAGACGTTCGGGGACGTCGATTGTAGACGAGACCCAGAGAAACTAACATCGACTGTAGACGTTCGGGGACGTCGATTGTAGACGAGACCCAGAGAAACTTACGTCGTCTGTAGACGTTCGGGGACGTCGATTGTAGACGAGACCCAGAGAAACTAACATCGACTGTAGACGTTCGGGGAAGTCGATTGTAGACGAGACCCAGAGAAACTAACATCGACTGTAGACGTTCGGGGACGCCGATTGTAGACGAGACCCAGAGAAACTTACGTCGTCTGTAGACGTTCGGGGACGTCGATTGTAGACGAGACCCAGAGAAACTAACATCGACTGTAGACGTTCGGGGAAGTCGATTGTAGACGAGACCCAGAGAAACTAACATCGACTGTAGACGTTCGGGGACACCGATTGTAGACAAGACCCAGAGAAACTAACGTCGACTGTAGACGTTCGGGGACGTCGATTGTAGACGAGACCCAGAGAAACTAACATCGACTGTAGACGTTCGGGGACGTCGATTGTAGACGAGACCCAGAGAAACTAACATCGACTGTAGACGTTCGGGGACGTCGATTGTAGACAAGACCCAGAGAAACTAACGTCGACTGTAGACGTTCGGGGACGTCGATTGTAGACGAGACCCAGAGAAACTAACGTCGACTGTAGACGTTCGGGGACGTCGATTGTAGACGAGACCCAGAGAAACTAACATCGACTGTAGACGTTCGGGGACGTCGATTGTAGACGAGACCCAGAGAAACTAACATCGACTGTAGACGTTCGGGGACGCCGATTGTAGACGAAACCCAGAGAAACTAACATCGAGTGTAGACGTTCGGGGACGTCGATTGTAGACAAGACCCAGAGAAACTAACATCGACTGTAGACGTTCGGGGACGTCGATTGTAGACGAGACCCAGAGAAACTAACATCAACTGTAGACGTTCGGCGACGTCGATTGTAGACGAGACCCAGAGAAACTTACGTCAACTGTAGACGTTCGGGGACGTCGATTGTAGACGAGACCCAGAGAAACTAACGTCAACTGTAGACGTTCGGGGACGTCGATTGTAGACGAGACCCAGAGAAACTAACGTCAACTGTAGACGTTCGGTGACGTCGATTGTAGACGAGACCCAGAGAAACTAACATCGACTGTAGACGTTCGGGGACGTCGATTGTAGACGAGACCCAGAGAAACTAACGTCAACTGTAGACGTTCGGGGACGTCGATTGTAGACGAGACCCAGAGAAACTAACGTCAACTGTAGACGTTCGGCGACGTCGATTGTAGACGAGACCCAGAGAAACTAACGTCAACTGTAGACGTTCGGCGACGTCGATTGTAGACGAGACCCAGAGAAACTTACGTCAACTGTAGACGTTCGGGGACGTCGATTGTAGACGAGACCCAGAGAAACTAACGTCGACTGTAGACGTTCGGGGACGTTGATTGTAGACAAGACCCAGGTAGACTTAGGTCAGGTACGTTTAAAAGAAATCTACCACAGTACAGATGTGACGTAAATGACGCAAAGACATGCTCGAATTACCCGCAGAAATCCACCAGTACCACTGGAATTAAAAACATTATTACAAGCTTACCGTTTTGAATCGAGCTAAGGCAAGCAGATAGTTTTGAACACTGGCTGATTATGTACTTGCTCAAAAACATTTTTTGGATCATTTTTAACCTAAAAAAAGTTACAGATTGCAGCTTTAATCAAATAAATGCAGCCTTGGTGAGACTAAGAGACTAATTTTAAAAACATTTAAAAAAAATCTTACAGACCCTTAACTTTTATATATAGAGAGGGTACCACGGATCTAAAATAGCATGTAATTAATTGTATCATTTATTAACTTTATTTTATTTTATATTTTATTGTTGTATTTTATTCATTAGTGCATTCTATTGTAAAGTGTTTATTTTTTAAATACCATGTTGGACCTAAAAAAATAGCAATATAACAGCCCACTTTTAACAATCCAATCCAATCTCATTGGATAAAAACAAGCCACATCAAACCCTAAACTATTTATGGCCAAATATTCTTTTAACACTTTAAATCTGTCAAATTATGGAGGTTAAATGCATTGTAAATATCTAATTTTGTCATGAAAAGCAGTGTAGTCACAAGTTTAATTTAAACATTAACTTTGTCAGATGTAAGAATGGCACTCAAAGTCAGTTAAAAACAATGTAAGCCTTAAATTCCTTAATAGTGTTTCAGATTTCAAGAATGCAGATTTTAACTGTCTAAAACCATCTTTTTTCTCATTGTCATGAAGCACACAAGAGGAGAGACACTCACAGATGATCTGCAAGAGCCATTTTGGCTTGGTCTGCCACCAAACGCCGAAGAAGTAGACGGGAACTCCTGTGGCGATGATTCCGAATCCTATAGCACATTCCACAGGGGTTTTCCAAATGGACACCACGATGAGGAACAGGCAGGCCAGTACGAAGGAAGCGGGCAGCAGAATATTGACCTAGTGGACAGAGAGAGGTGGGAAAGCTTTGAAAATGTGATCAAAAGTCTATTTAAAGTGCTGTCGGAAAGTATAAAGTATGCTTATAATGGAACATTTATTTCACATATGAAAGACACGCACTGCAGAAGTGTACAGTTTAATGTTGCCCTTTTCTCTGACAATCACCATTCTTCTCTGGCTGCTCAGTGTGGTAGGACATCCTGATCCTTGATGTTTGGGTTGTGTTGTGTTTTCTCCATTTATATACAATGAACTTCACAGTGCTCCAAGGTTCAAAGCAAATCTTTTTATAGCCTTCTCCTTTCTTTTTTCTCTTTACAACTACATTACAAAGTTCCCCAAAGTAGATTCTTGCTCTTTGTGATAGCCGGACTGATCTGGTTTTATACCTGGTATTAAGATGCGTTTCGGTCAATCGGATCACAAGCGGACGACGCTAAATACAGGTGTAAACGGGGTCTAAAAAGTTAAGCCTGTCCACTTTCGCCAAAACACATTCAACAGGATTGCTTTCGTGCTGCAATGCTCAAGTAGTCGAATATGTTTGAACAGCCACAAAAGACCATTTTTTAAAGTATTAATATCTCACCCAACCCAATCTTTTGAATATTATAATACTCCTTATTCCTAATGAATTTGATACTTCAATAGTTAAAAGCATCAATGAAGTCAGTAAAGTGTTTAAAGACAACATTGGAGGCAGTAATAAATACCAACAGACAATGGATTGTCCCTAATGAGATCGAAAATGAGAAAAAGATTATGACCAATAAGCAAATGCCCTCTTTCACTCCAGTGCCTCCAAACCTCCTTTGATGAACATCCCTCTGTGTCCAGCAGATGACCGGAGACAGAATGTGGATGAATGAGAGAGGCGCACAAAAGGGCCTGTGTGTTACCGTTCTCTTGCTGGCTGTGTCCGGATTTAGGCAGAAAACACATATTACGGCAGGTCACTTCTCATGGATTTGAAAGTATGACCTCGTTCCCCCTCACAAAGTCCATCTGTGTTCACTTACAGATGTTCAGCCAATCAAAAGTTGTTTTCTCCGCCCCCTGGCTCACCTTAATTGGTCGTTCCAACTCAGGTTTCTTGTAGCGCAACCACATCATGCCAAGGATCGCCATGGCAATGCAAAGCCAATTAAAGAAGCTGAAGAAGTTGATGACAGAGAATATGTCATTGGAGAAAGCGTAGAGGAGAGTCATGATACACTGTGGGGGGAAAGTAAAGAAAAGGTGGTTTAAACTTTCTATTTTGACAATAACTTGGCATCCAGCAATCTTTTATTTTAAGTTGGTTATGTGGGTCAAACATTTCTTTGTGTGTTAATTGACCTTTACAGTAAAATGCAGTCTAATTCATTCTGATTTGTGAATCGGTACAAACAATTCACTAAAAAGAACTTTGAAGAAGATTGATTCACTCAAAAATTAGAACTAGTTAAACCGGTTCATTGAAAAGAATCGACTCGTAAGAATGATCACTCAAATGAGTCACTTAAAAATTAAGCAGATTCTCAAAATAACTTGTGTATGACATCAAAGTACCGCAAGAGCGATTCGAAAGCATACAGAGACGTCTGCTCTCCAATCGCTCTCGTGGTACTTTGATGTCATACACCGATGAATGATTTGCTCAAAAATTGGTTAAAATTATTCATCAGAAAGAACTGATTCAAAAGATTTATTTGCTCAAAAAATGGGAACCGGATAATCAATTCAAAAGATTAATTTGTCCAAAAATTGGTACCACTTAAACCAGTTCATTGAAAATAAATAAATAAATTGACTCGTTTTGCTCAAAAAAGGAACCGGTTACAAAGTTGAAAAGTACCTGTTGAAAAGTACAAGCTAAAAAGAATTATTCACTCACAAATTAGAACTGGTTAAATCAAATTCAAAGGTAAAAAAACTGGCTCAAGTGATTTTCTCAAAAATTGGAACCGGTTAAACCGATTTATTGAAAAGAACCAAGTCAGAAGAATGATTCACTCAAAAATTAGAACTGGTTCAAATGATTCATTGAAAAGAACCGACTCAAAGGAATGATTCACTCACAAATTCAAATACATTCAAAATTCAAAAGTTAAAATACGTTGAAAAAAGATAGAATAATTCACTAAGAAACTAGACATAATTTGAAAGTCATAGTGAGGGATGAGGGATGTGTTTGGTTGTGGACACCTACAGTAAATATAAGCGAAGGCAGAGGGGTCAGCAGATCAGGGTGGATCATCGACAACAAACTGGGAAGATGACCTTCTCGGGAGCCCACAAAGAACAGCCTGAAGGGAAAGAGAAAGATACATAAGAGACCGTTTTGGCCATCAGGTCTGATACTAACCAGCATTACAAACAGATCTGTTTCAAGATAACCTGAGCAGCGTATGCAGTGGAAAAGCCTGCAGGGTGACTTTAGTACAACACTAAGTTGTTTATTTGATTAATCTGTATGGTTAAAGTGATCTGATTAAAGGATATTTATAACAAGTGTATGTCTGCATTACCTAGATGAAGTAAACAAAGAGCCATTTACAGAGCCAAAGCAGGACAGGCCCACAAACACAGGGATTATCCAAGCCATTGGCCCTAGGTGGTAGTTTCCAAAGTCCTGAAAGAAAAAAAAAGAAAAAAACTTAATCACTATTATGTAACTTTAATAAACATTAATAAAAAGGAAACTGGTAACTGAGTTAATAAATAAACACACTGAGTTAATAAAAGTAACGGCTAAATATGGAATAGAATTTGTCTATGTGGCGACACTCACCACAGCAACAGCCTCAGATGAGAGCATTTGCTCCGGACTGAGCGTGGTGAAGTAGGCCAGGTTGGTCAGCACATAGACAACGGTCACAATGGGAAGCGAGATGATGATAGCCAGAGGCAGATTTCTGTAAAACGCCAGCACATACACCATAACATAACCCACTACTCTCAAAAACTTCACTATGCTTTTTAATAAAAAAAAAAAAATGTAATTAAAGACCTAATGTGCACTCAGTTGTTTTTTGAGCATCTAATTTTGTAGGAATTACCTATTAACAGTTTGACACGATTAATTTACTTAGTGAGCAAAGGTACCTATATATAAGCTGTCTTAATCATAAGATCTTTCCAGTGGACTGAAACGTTTGCTCCCTAAAAAGAGGGAAAAAATGTTTTTTTGACTTACCTGTATGGATCGATCATCTCCTCTGTGACAAAATTCAAATAATTCCTGGTAAAAAAGGAAAAGGTAAATGCAAACATTAAAAAAAAAATCCAATCTCCTACATTTTCAAATGCTGAAGGCCAAAAATTAAGACGTAGAAACTATAAAGAAAAAGAAACTATAATAATTTTAGAAAGAGGATGCAGAGAAATTATAGAATGACCGACAAATAGTTCTGAGGTGTAATTAAGGGGAAGTGTAAAATTTTGTGGATATTATAATTCTTCTTCCTGCGCCAGCTGAATATACAGAGTGAAGTATAAGATCAGCTGATTTCCATGGAAAGTGAAAACACTGGAGTTATCAAAACAACTATGTGGGATTTTGGACCAATGGGATTTCACAGTGGACGGGTCTACTCAGCATGACCGAAAAAAAGAAATCAAGCGTTCATCAGAATACCTCCTTCTATGTTGTTGTAGTCAAGACTCTGATCTTTGATCACATGGTGTAGCATTACATTTTACTAGTGATTTCCCATGTTAAAAGTCAAAGTCTCACTCTTCCTGCTTTCACCATAGTTTCACCCAAATATAGAGAAGTTCTGTGGTCTCACCATCCTCCATAAGCAAACAGCCCACTGTAAAGAGCCAATCCGATGTTGCCAAAGTCTGTTTTGCTTCCTTTGAATGAATTTTCAGGCAGAAGATCAGCAGTATCACCTGCAACAGAAACAATCAGCGTGAAACATGAGATTACAGTGCTGTTGCAAACTATCAGGAACATTATGTAACATAAACAACCCAAACAAGTCATAATATCTGGAGAGTACTCTACAACTTGCATGAGAGGAACAAACAAGCTTGCATGGAAAGAGTTTTAAGGTGGAAGACTTGTTTGCTGCTATCATAATATGATGAATTTTCTAAATCAACATGCTGACATTCTCAAGGCTGGTTGTGGGAAGAAGGTCGGCACATGAGGGTCAATGTCGCAGATGACAACTGAAACGCAAGAGTGATGGGAAAACAAGAACCAGAGAGAAAACGGAGGGTTTGCACATTCTTGAACACCCAAAGCCTGTGAATTTCCTCTGGATCAACAGATGAACATAGTGTTTTTTCAGGCTGAGGCCCGCTCTATATCCGTTCCATGAGAAAGCCGGGGGAGACCAAGCATCTACGTGATTCCATCTCTCCAAAGCCTGTGGGTCGTACGACGAGGGCTTCCCTAAAAGTAGACGCCGTATTGGTTCAATTTATGGTTACGAAACAGGGGTCCGAAAAGAACTAGTTTCACAGGTTTGAAGAAACGTATATGCAGAACAGAAGAATCTGAGACTAAATCATAAAAAAAAGTGGCTTGCAACTTGAGTACTCCAGATATCATTTCCAAGAATATCGCTACACAAGGAGACTCTCTTGTACTTTCTTTCTTGCTTGCTCTTTCTTTTCTTTGAGAGTGTGTGGTTATTTCTTCTTTCATTCCTGAGCAGCTCTTTAACACAATAGCATCAACTGATTTAATGTCCTAATTTGCATATTTTCCAGGTTTAACAACCTTAAGGCCAAGAAAGTAAAGCACATGATAAGCACAACCTTCTTAAATCTAAAAAAATGGACAATCAATAGAATGTTTCTCTTTGTTCCCCCATAGTAAATTAATAGTTAACTATGGCAAATGGGATTTATACTGTATATATTATGTATACACTACCGTTCAAAAGTCTGGGGTCAGTAAGATTAATTCTTTTATTCAGCAAAAGCACATTAAAATTGATCAAAAGTGACAAAAAAAAAAATTATAATTCAAATAAGTGTTTCAGAAAATCCAGAAAAAAATGTATCACAATTTCCACAAAAATATTACTAAAACATTGCAACAAATCAGCATTTTAGAATTATTTATAACGGATCACGTGACAGAAAAAAAAGGAAGCTTTGCCATCATAGGAATAAATTACATTTAAAAATATAAATATGAAACAGTCATTTTACATTGGTGTCATATTTTATAATATTACTTTTTTTTTTAAACTGTATTCAGTAAACATAAGACACTTCTATACAAATATATTTGTCTATGTAGAAATTAACATTACCCAGATTAATTAAGTACTTATTATAAAGTGTTGTCTTATGGCAATGTATTGTGAGAGTAATTTTGTGAACATGTTTGCGGTGTTAGAACGATTGCTGCCCAAGGCGAGCTCATGTGAATCAGTGTGATCGATGGAGGCCAACGCCACCAGGTCACATGACACGACAGGCGAGGTGTGTGTGTGTGTGTGTGTGTGTGTGAGACTGTAGGCCCGAGGCAATCAGGCGCAGAACGAGACTGAAAGCCTGTATAAACTCTTTGTATAAACTTGAGTATTACAGGCTCAGACCTGAGCTTCAGAGAACTATGCTAGCACAGAACAGCCCAATCTCTGTCTAAGAGAAATGCTTCGACAGCAGATCTCGGCTTACATAGCGAAGATTCAATCTGAAGAATTCCTAAAAACAACACGCAACCTCAAACACACACTTTTCTAACAGGCAACAGCTCAGTGTGTGAAAGTGAGCCGGTTCAGTGCGTCGGGTTGAGCCTGTTGGGTTATTTTGTTGGGTTATTTGAGAAACAATACAGCCCTCCGACGCAACAACCCAGCGGTGGCTTTACTACAACAACCCATCTGATGGGTTACACAGAGCGTGGGCTTCTCCATCCTCGTCAGGAGAGAGCAGATCTTAACGCCGCATTGGTGCATTACTTCAGTAAATTACAAGTTTCTTACGACAGGAATATATGTGGAAAATAGAGGAAAACTAATTGAAGCGGAGAGGAGAGAGAACTTTGAAAACTGGCTGCAGTGAGTTTTGGCCATAGTGCTTTAGTCTGTTCGTTGGCATGAGAAAAATAAGCTAAATATGGTCAAATTTGTTTTCAAACACAAGTTATTAAATATTTAACTTTTAAAAAGCAATTTCATTGAACTGTATAAGATGTATAGGCCTAATTGTTGAGTTGACATTCTTTTCTGCACTTTTTTTACTCCTACACATGTACATGTTTTAACTCTTGACTATATTTTTGTGCATTCCTGGGTGTTCTTGCTTATTAATAAATGTCCAGCTTTTGATTATTACTGTTGCCCGTGTTGTTACTATAGTAATTCTGTGTGTGATTTTAATTTTCAACGTATTTTGGGTTCATTTTAAGCCAGCAATATAGTTATTTATAATCAATAGTTGAGTTTAATAAAACAACCCAGCATGTTGACTCAATATTTAACCCAACCAGCTGGGTAAAAAAACAACCCAACACTGGGTTTGTCCAATTTTGACCCAGCGCTGGGTTGCCAAATAACCCAAATTGGGTTGTTTTAACCCAGCATTACTTTAGACTTTAGAGTGTACGGTGACTGAAAACAAATGAACAAATCCAAAAACAAAACAACAAATTATAAACACAATGGCAAGTCTATTTTAGCATGAGACACGATGCTCAGATTGAGTACAGCTTGCATCATTTCCTGTTCCCTCCTTTTTACCCATCATTACTCAGCTCTCAACTAAAATGATCAATACAGTGGCAAAAAGACCAAAGCTGAAAACTTCCCACCAATGATTATGTTAATTAGCGTGTCTGGGGAGTGGGCGGAGTCCCACTGTCTCAGTGCGGGCAGAGCTCCAGTCCCTGAAGTGATCACCATGGTTGATAAACCACAAGGTCTCCTATTGTATGCTTCGTTTTACCAACGGCTGGGTGGTTTGGTGTGATAACGTAGTGGTATTAAGCACTAGTGCTTTTCTCAAAACAAACACAAGCACTAAGATACACACTGAGACCTTTTCTGATCTTCTAAGTGAGATAAGTCTATCAAGCAGTCAAACAGAAGCCACTTTGTGCACAGAAACTGACACAGACAGAGGAAATGTCACAGAGGAAGACACTGTGAATTAAACAGCTCTTTCAACAGCAAGACTTCATAAATAAATAAATAGGACACTTGTCTTGTCATTTTAGCCATACAGATATCTAAGGACATTTTTACCTACATATGTTATAAAATATTACTCTCTCAGGACAGGGAGGGTGTGTCTGTTTGTGGATCAAAGACACAGGCATCATTCTCTGGCCTCGCTGTTCTCACAATCATTTTGCATTTGCTTATCTAGCTAGCCCACAAATACGCCCAATAGCTAGCCAGCCTCAAGCTCACTGTCATTAACAATCATCTCTAATGCATTCTAACTAAAACTGAAAGCTACACATGACATGACTGATTTGAAACATTTTGCATAGGCATATGGGTGGAATCAACTCATCTCACAAATGATTTAAATAAGTTGTGTCCCAAATGGCATACTATACTATACACTGTGCACTCATCCATCATCAGAATCTCCTCAGCTACGTAAGAAAAGCTGCAACAGTTGAGGTCATAAAATGTCCAACATTTCAGTTTTTTTAAATGTTTTCAGTTTATCAAGTGCAGTTTCTGGGTATTTGAAGTGTACTTTTTCAGTGTGAAAAATGATTAGTATAGTATTATTATAATAATAATAATTGGGACGCATTTATAAAATGTAATCTTATGTTGCTACGCTAAATATGCAATTCACATTAGACCCTAACTGAATATCATATTCTAAACATCTAAATACATGTATATCTGCTAAAATAACATTTCCATTTTAATTTAACATCTCATCTCATTCATGTCGCAACGCTTAATGAGATTTTATTTATATTTGTTCAGTATTTTTAAGATTATATTTAAGATTCAGCAAGGATGCATTAAATTGGTCTAAAGTGATTTTTACAAACATTTTATTTTTCAAATAAATGCTTTTTTTTATTCATCAATGAACAAAAATATTAAGCATCACAACTGTTTTCAACATTGAGAACAATAATAAATGTTTCTTGGGCACCAAATCAGCATATTAAAAAAAATACATTTTATTTAAATATTTGAAAAAGAAAATTCTGATTTGATCTGAAAAAAAGAAACCGTGTGATTGGTTAGCGTTAGACAGCATGCTGTCCAGACTGGCCCCGCCCCTGAGCACTTGTTTTTGAGACCTCTCAGTACTCGAAATTGACTCTCTCTCTATCATGCATGTGGCAACCTCAACAACTAAAAGACACACTCAAAGGCTTAACTAATCAAAGAAACCCACACCCAAAGGCAAGGCCAAACTCTGGCAGTCTTGCCGAAATTTGGGCGTGACAGGCCAATTAAAACAGTTCTGGCTCCCATACTGCCGGATTCAGTGATTAACAAGTAGCACAGCGTCTCCTTCCCATTTTTCTTTCTTTCAATAACTATCTTGCTGTCTGTCAATACATGTCCACTGCTGTGGGCAGCGAGAGTAGGTGGAGGGGAGATAAAAGATCGAATAATCGAATAATCCATTCGAATTAACCTGTCCTGTCTCGCTGACTCATAACTGACTGAGTGATACCAGCTTCAGGCCTTTGTTTGTGCAGCAGACACGGGCATGTAGCAAGTGAATGGACCTTTCTTAATCTCCATCTCAGACTGTGAAATCCTATTGTTCCTTTCTGAATTTGCGAGCTTATACCAGTAAGCTAATGAGAAACCGAACCAAAAAAGTTACATAAAGGAACAGTGCACCCAAAAATGCATCTGCTAAATGTATAAATGTAAAAGTTATTCTCTGTGAAACCACTGATGTTAATTCCATTTGGTTACTGTGGCCCATTTAAACAGAAACTAATGTAGTTCATGTCAAGGTAGGGGGTAAGGTCTGCCAGCTAGTACTACAAATCTTTCTTTTTGTTTGCACATTATTTCTCTAGACTATTGCTGTCAGTGCTTTAATGTCTTAATGGTAAACAATCAGAGCTGCTGTTCTGGCTCCACATTCAGCTGGTCTACAATTCAGTCCACTTCTAAATCCAATTCTCTGAATCTGAGTCCAGGCAACAGAAAGCCCTAAAAGTGATGGAGAGCTGACGTATCAGTGCCTGAGGCATGTGTCGAGATTGCTGAACCAAGACTGCTGATAAACCTTATAAACGATCATATACATTATTTTCAAGAAATAACCAGTAAATTTTATATAAAAATGACAAAAATATATATATTCAAGTTAAATTAAATTAAAACGTAAAAAAAATTGTAAATACAATATAATGATTCGATTAAAAAAAAATTAAAATGACAAAAAAACCTAGATAGTTTGGGATCAAATGTTTGTTTTTAGTGATATATTTATATTTAATATAAATTATAGTAAAATAATGGTTTCATCATATATTTTGTAAAAGGGTTAAATGGCTAAAGCAATATAACACTAAATCTATGTCAAATTTGAGATTATGAAATGAGATTATTTACTTATTTTGTATGATTTTAATTTTGAAATTATTTCTAATAATGTGTGATTTTAATTGTTGGATACAGTCAAGAAGTCCAGAACCTCTGAGGAAGGATATTTGTGTTTAAAAATACATGCTGTGTTTATTTTAATGTTAGCTAATAGTTTATCTATTAATTTATTTTAAAAAGTTATGGGACACCAATTTGTAACCTTTTCATGGAAAATCTCTTTTGATGTTGAACTGAACTTGGTGTCAAACTTGGTGTAGCAAATACTTTTAACCCAGCTAAGCAAAGCGCAAAAGCAATTGTAATGAAAATTGTTGAAACAGTATATTGTATCCATAGCAATTCTAAACAAAGACCATGCATACCTTGATTCATATTAGACATTAAACATAATACATTCCCTCTGCTATTCATATGGGTTCTTGTGGTTACAGTGTGACATTGTCCAATTTATATATATACACATACATATATATATATATATATATATATACACACACACACACACACGTATATGTATTTTCTTTAATTTATATTATTGAAACACCATTATTAGCCTAAATAACAGCTATTTGGCTGTTTTCCATTACATTCTCCAGCACTTGTTACCTGACTGATTGCTGGTGGACATTTAGGTGTGTTTGTGCGTGTTACCCACCTTTGCCAATCTGCACAAAGCCAATAATGATGATGAGGGCCAGGGCGAGTAGCTTAGCAGCGGCAAAGGCATCTTGGACCCTTGTGGCGGCCTTCACGCTGTAGCAGTTGATAGCAGTCAACAACACTATGGGGAGAGAAGGAGGCAGAAAAAGAACCACAGGCACTTATTTTTAGTCTTTCACAACACAGGTTCAGAGGAAGTTAACCTAAATACTTGGTAAACTAATTAAGGGGGAATTTGTCAGCCATACTTGAACTCAGGAGGCGTCGCTCACAAAGCGTTGTTTACGTTTAGTTACACGTGGCAGCATGCTCGCTAGTGCGTCATTTTTCTAATGAAATAGCATGGCTGCCAAATTTTTACTTATTATCAGACATCAAATAAAGTGCGGTCAAATATCTGTCCGATCTTGAAAATGTCAGCACCAAATGTAAGGTTCAAATGAATATAAATATCATATTCTCCAGGACACATTAATCTGCCTAATGGGTTCCAATTGTATTACAGGGTGGATCTGCGAACGATTACCTGAATCATACTCAAATGTCTCGGCCCTACTTATTCCATTATTTTTGTTTGCTTAATTCTGTTTCAATGTGATTAAAGCGTTAGTTCATAATTGACTCACCCTCAAGCTATCCTAGGTGTATATCACTTTCTTCTTTCAGCCAAACACAATCAGAGTTATATTAAAAAATATACTGGCTCTTCCAAGCTTTATAATGGGAGTGAATAGAGTCTGAGATTTTTAAGCCCAAAAAAGTGCATCCATCCATCATAAAACTCATCCATATGGCACCAGGGGGATAATAAAGGTCTTCTGAGGCGAAGCGTTGCGTTTTTGTAAGAAAGATATCCATATTTTTACCTGTATAAACTATAATCACTGGCTTCTGATAATAGCCGTACACAAGTCTAGTTCTGGCGGGAGAGTGAACTCTGACCCGACGCATGACGTATTGACGAACGCGGAAGCGCAGAGGATAGAGCGAAACAAAACACTGGTCACGAATTAGAAGTCTAAAACGAGAATTTTTTGAGAGAAATGACGGAGGAGCTTGAGTTTGTTGGCCAATATATTGATTAGGCCTATAGTTTATAAAGTTGTACAAATTTATATTTTTCTTACAAAAACGCATCGCCTTCAGCGGCCTTATTCACCCCCTGGAGCTGTATGGATTACTTTAATCACGGATGGAAACCCTTTAACAGAAAGCCTATTGACTGGACGACTATGTGACATAATTTTTAATAAGACTGATTGAATTTGTCTGGGCTGATAGCCGTGTGGGTAACGATTTAGGAAAACACATTTAATTGCAATTTTTTTCCACAGGTTTGCTATGCTTTTGTGTAGGGCTGTATCAATTAACAAAAAATTTTTGTCATATTGTTTTGTTCAATAAATAAATATACCATAGTCATAATATTTGTACAACATACATAAAATTATATTGTATGACTGTATGATTATAACTGTATGAATATAGGTGGCATGGTGGCTCAATGGGTAGCAGCACCGTTGCCTCACAGCAAGTAGGTCCCCAGTTTGAGGCCTTTCTGTGTGTGTGCTACCCTGCCTATGGCCCGGATGAGCTACACAAGGTAAGTATAAATAAATGGATGTATAAAAAATAAAAATGAGCAGGTATATGTGCCACAGGCTGCTTGAAACACAAAAGTTCACCGACCAAATACTGGTAAACAGATTTTCAAGGAATAATAAAAATCATGAGCCCCAATCACATCAGCCTCAAGCTCCCTATTAAATGTGATTAACTAACGAATACTTCAAAGCAGCATTAGCTGTAAATTGGTCTAGGCACCAAACAGAGAGGCGAAACCCAAAAGCCTTTGTGTGCCCCTAATGTACAAAAGGGGGTCTGTATTGGGTAGGACAGTAGAAACTGGGCCCCTCAAGCAAGAACACATGCACACACTGTTGGATTAATGTCGGGCATTGCAGTTCTCGTTCTTAATAGACTAGGATCATGAGACAGGTTCCTCCCTGAAATCCCTTATGGCAAGAGCATGGTCTGGCTCAAGGGGCGTCTCACATGGATACACACTTACGTAGCATAGTTTAATGCCACGAACCAATCCCGAAGGCCCTTTTTCAATCATAACCTCAAAACACATGAGAAATTGGGTCAGGGGAACAATGGCCAGCTGCTACGCCAACAGACACAAATACTGTCTATGAGGTACCCGACCATAAAACTGGGCACTTGAGCTTAACATTCAGTGTTTATATCAAATGTGTAAATCCCATAACTTGTCGTATGGTCATAGTCGTCTTTACCTCCCTTTCTGTCTTGTCATGTGGGTTCTTATAGGAGGATTAGACTAGCAGGGCGAGATTACAGCGGATAGTGGGTGCTGTGTTAATTCACTCCCTCACAATCACAAAGAATACACATTCCTGTACCCCAATCAAGCATTCATCTGGCCTAAATGAGAAAGGAGGAGGAGAGTGAGAAAGAAAAATACAGGGAAAGAAAGAGAGAAATATGGGTTTTAATTTGTTGGCCAATTGGTAATTAGGGCTTGAGCTAATTCTGCTAATCCTGACTGGTTTAAACCTGCGGGACGGCTTCATTGCTCGCATTGCTGCAATGGTGTATCACACCCTCAACATATTGCCATGAGCATGAATGTCAAAGATCTGTGAATGTGTGATTGTAGCACTGCAGGGCTACATTCATTAACTCTTATTGGTCTTTACTCACACTGCAGGAAACACCCACAATTTATGGCACACTATCCCTAATAGCACACATACTTCTCTGGGACGTCTATTTGATGTGCGTGTTTTTATCTGGAAGACGTATTTCTTTTACAGTGTTTGCTCATCTGCAAAGCATCTATGAGAAGTTTCCTGTCAGATGTTAAATAGACATTTAGAAAACGTCTTTAAGATGTTTATGATAAAGAATGTATGTAAAACTGACTTTTTAAAGAGGTTTATAAGATGTTTGCACACAGCAGATGCTTTCCAGATGAACCGCTCTTTAACAGACATCTTGGAGACGTACGTGTGCTATCTATATGGGAATACAATTAGTAGTGAGATCATTTACAATTAATAATCTTAGTTTAGACAGGTTATGTTATTGCATACAGGCCAACGGGTATATTTAAGTGGAGTTTCTGAAACATAAAAAAGCAGAGTAATTATTAAGTTATTAATGTAAGATGTTTTACATTATTAGCATCGGTTAATAACTTAAAACATCAAATAAACTACATTACTCTGCATTTTTTTAAGTTCCTTGCTAAAAGAAATCTGATGTGCATTTTCTCAAAATATAATATACATTCGAAATCAAAATATAATTAATATTAAAGCGTCGCTAAATTGGTATAATTAATACTAACAATGCAATTAATTTGCATAAAGCCCGCCAAGGTGATGTAGCAGCGCGTGTCACTTCCACCACTAGATGATGAAATTTCGCTGTACCTTTTCAACACACTATTCATTTCCTCATTTAAGCTACACACGCCGTATCAGTGTCAAAACATGGCGTTCTGTCTCGAATTACACATTTTGAATAAAAAAGACACGTAGTAAAAAAAAAACAAATTATGTAACTTGGCCGAACTGAGATAAATATTTTGACGGCGAGTAACGTTAAATGAGGAGACTTGAACGCTCAGAAGATGGAGCGCGTTAATGGCACGTGGAATGACAGTGGAGGTAAATTCTAACGTCAGAAACATTAAACGGTGGATATTCACAATAAAGGCTGAATTAAGCCCTCTGTGGTTTTGTTTATATAGGAAATAAAGGGGTAACACATCTTTATGTGACCTAACGAGGTAGGTAACAGGTTACTTACGGATACATAGGCAGGCGACCAGCTTTGCCCCTGACTCAGGGACAGGGCAGAAGGGAAAGATGGGCTTCAGGAGGTATGTGGCGAAAACATAGGCGACAATATACTGCGAGGACGGCCTTATGATGAGAAGCTCGATCCAGAGTTTCAGAAACGCAGGTAGGGAGCCGTAAACTTCAAGGATGTATGCGTAGTCACCCCCTGATTTGGAGATGGTGGTCCCCAGTTCGGCATAGCACAGCGCGCCTATAGTGGAGAAGACGCCACACACAGACCACACGACCAGTGACAACCCGACTGAACCGGCTTCTTTCACCACTCCGGTTGGAGTCACGAAGATACCAGAGCCAATAATGGTGCCTACAATAATGGCCACGCCGTTGACGAGAGTAATAGTTCTTTTTAGCTCGACTGTCTCTTCTCCCTCCGCAGCGCTGATATCTGCGGTCGGGCTTTCAGGCGTGCCGTCTCCTGGTCGGCTCATGTTGCCGTTCCCTCCTCTGCTGGAGAGCATCTTCTCCGTCACCTGCTCTTCATCCCGGTCCGCGGATGTATTTGAACTCCGTTTCTTCAACGCTGACATTGCTTCCTTTTGTCAAACAAAGCCAGACGCTTTGTTTTGCTTTTTTTTAAGTGTGAAAACGACCCTTTCAGCTCCTTCAGACTGGGCTCTCTGATGCACGGCGGTACCGTGGAGTCAGGTCTGACTCAGAGAAACGTGGTTTCTGAAGTGTGTCAAGTCAACGTTGTAGTGAGGCTCACAAAAGCATCTCCTGATCGGCCTGCCTCTTTCCTCCTATTAACCGCGTCATTCAGTGTAGTATTAATGGCATGCGCCCTCTAGTGTCCCAATTCCTTGATGGACTGAGCGGTCCAGCAAGTTGAACAAGTCAAACCAGGGCCTTTCATAATTTTGGAATGCATTTGAACTCCTTAAGTAGTACCCACTTGAGTTTGAAGTCACGTCAGGACATTTAAATAAATATAATCATTTAATTAGGGCTGCATGTTTATGACAATCAATATGGTCAATTATTTCTCTTGATATTACACATATAATTCATTTTGAACAGTTTTTATTATTAATTGTGCTATCATTTTTTCTATAGTCTTTTCTTAACTTACACAGTTGGAATATTTTAATTGATGTTTTTAAATTTACACATTTTGAATAAACTTGTTTTTATTATTCAAATTGCCTTATTAGCACAATCTTACAACCCCCCTGCAGTTTCTCTTTGAAAATGTGTGAACAACTTGTTGGAAAACCAGTTTTCCCAGTAGCATAATTAGTTTGCTTGTTTGTTTTTTTCTTCAGTCAAGTATTTTCTGTTTTATATATTCAGATAATCCTTGGCTAGACGTGAATTGCCATTACTTGCCGTTTCAGGTTCAGCCCTTAAAAATTCTTTAGACTCAAACTTGATCATAATGTCTGAAGAAGCATATGAAAAAATAACAAAAGTTGTCCCTGCTAATTTCCTGTTTTCAGGTAAAGGCCCTTGAAACATCATGTCACATTCCCTGTGGGCTTTAAAGATATTAGTTCTCAAATTAAACAAAACAACTTACAATTTCATGCACAAGCTTGTGTGTTTCAAAGAGAATGACTTGCATGTCACATGCCTTCAAGGTACTTCATGACCTAGGTTTGCATTTAAATGAAAGGTTATTCGTCAAGCATTAGACAAATATGTTGCTGCCACCTGCCTTCTCTTTGCACATGTGCTCTGATAGGCTACACATTTTTTAAGTTAACCTCCCCATCATGAGAATTACATTTTATTTATGTTTTCTCAGCTTAAAGATAAATGAGACAGCAGGTGACTTTTTATTTGATAAGTTATGTGGTTTCTGCTGTGTTGCGGCCTGATATTTAAGAGTTCAGTTTTCTTTCTCTACAGGAGAGATGGGCGTGGGTGTCTCAGTTCCCTGGCATTACAAGAGCTGGATGTCATTAGAAGTAGAAAACAATCAGCTCTGAAGCCTTCGAGGGCCTATCAGGTTTGTGCCAAGATTTAATGTACGTTTTAGACAAATTTGTAACTTTGGGGATATTCAGTGCTGACATTCTCTCTGTGAATATCTGAAATTAACACTCAATTGATTGGTTTGAAACGTTAACTTTTTTCAATTCAACCAACGGTCAAAACACTTTGATCTAAAGAGGAAAACAGCTTGATTGGAGTTCTGAGAAACATCTTTAAGCCGTAGGTTCCTGTTTATAGAAAGCTGAATGGAGTTTTCTTTTTGTCTTAAAATAACCTGCAAAAACACAGGAACTAAACCATAGTAAGAAGCCTCATATTAGAAGCTTTCATCTGTGACTTCTATTCAATAATGGATGCCTGAAATCTCAGAAGACACCAGCATCCACCATCCCTTGAGCTAGTCCACAGTTGCAGAACATCTTTCTTCATCTAAACCGCGACCATCTCCAGGGTTTTCCAAAGTCGTCGTCTTGATCTCCTGCTCTTCAATCAGTTCACCTCTGTAGTTTGTTTTTCCTGTTGAGCTCAAAGAGCATGTTGCTAAATTCTCTCACACAATGATGGGAAACCATGGTGTGTTTGGGATACGCGAAAACCCAGTGTCTCGTCCCATTTTTATAACTCATGCAGCCAAGAACAACAAACATGGAACGGAATCTTTTTGAACCAAGTTTGAGACAAAACTCAATCCAGATTCCCCAGCCTCTACAAACACCCACACCCCGGGCCTTATTCTCGGTCTCTTGATTTTTAAGGTGCCGTCTAGCCCCAAACTCATCTGAAAAT
This sequence comes from Rutilus rutilus, assembly GCF_951802725.1. Taxonomy (NCBI): domain Eukaryota; kingdom Metazoa; phylum Chordata; class Actinopteri; order Cypriniformes; family Leuciscidae; genus Rutilus; species Rutilus rutilus. The sequence goes on from NC_140233.1 coordinate 10,983,977, forward strand.
TGTTCTCCACTGGTTCAGATTTATTGCCTGAAATCTTCATAACTTTTAAGGAAGGTCAATAGATAGCGGACCATGGTTATGAAATGAGTACAAGGGTGTTTACCTTTGAGAACACTCCTAAAAAAGGTTCATATTGGTTGACGGAGAACTTAGCAGAGGGAACAGTTCTGTGATAACATAGAATTATCCTACAACAAGCTTTATTTATTCTCTTTTTGTAAATACAGCTTTAAAAAATTCTAAAAATGCACTTTCTTGAGTGGCACTCCGTAACCAGCCATTAAAATGTAAACGTAACAATTGAGAAGTTCAGGTAAATTTGGTCATGAAAGCTTTAATAATATGTAGTTACTTATGCACCACTGTGAATTCATTTTTGATTAAAGGTTTAAATATAAAACAGTTATTTCATACAAGAGTACACTCTAAAAAATGCTGGGTTGTGTTAACTCAATGTTGGGTCAAATATGGACCAACCCAACATTGGGTTGAAAATTCAATTTAAAAATGGACAAAACCAGCCGTTGGTTTACATTTTTAATGTAACCAATGCAATTTGTCCATTTTTAAATTGCATTTTTGATTTTGTTCAAAATGCAATTTGTCCATTTTTAAAGTGCATTTTTTAACCCAACGTTGGGTTAGTCCATATTTGACCCAACATTGGGTTAACACAACCCAGCAGTTTTTAGAGTGTACTGAATGCATTTTAAAATAGTTTAAAGGAATTATGCGTAACACAGTCCACCCCTGAAGATTTGGCTCAAGATTGTTTTATATAATTTTTCAGACAAAAAAAAGGTCTATATAGGCTAAATCTGCCAAAACACGTACTTTTTAGCGCAGCTGATCCGGGACCTAACCAGCACCTGGTGCAACAACACTTGCTGGGACGGGGCCCCCATAAACCTCCGGCACCACCCTCTTCCTGCTTAAATCCCCAGGGCACAAGCTTGCATACACCCAAAAGTAAAACAAATTGAAAATCAACCAAATATGGGCCAAATACAAAAAAAGACATTTCCATTTCCTACAAAATCTCATACAACTTACAACAAATAATACAGTGTTTGCACACAATACAAGAATGAAATCATAAGGTTTTGCATACATTTGCATCATACAATGTATAATAGGCAGCATAAGTGACAGTTACGTAAATGATTCCAGGTTATAAGTCTATAAAACAAAACTAGATTTAGTGTTAAATCACGTTTATTAAGTTCCCTTAAAAGTAACAAGCCTCAAGCTACTTAAAAAGACAAAACAGAGGCAAATCCTATCAATGGGTGTGAAGGAAAAAAACAAAAACAGTTGTGTTTCATGGCCAACATGGCCCTCAATGCCAACAGCAAAAAGTATCCAAGAAACCTCAAACCGTAATTCGTTCACTGCATAATTCAAATTCAACAACAAAAGGTGTCTTCACACACTATTCATTGCTGCTTCAATGAGAAAACATTGTTCCAGGACCTCCTAATGTGAAAGAATGTTCACAACTCCGAGAGTGTACTAAAGAATTGGGCAGGTGGAGGGGAGGGATCCCAGTCTCCCTGTAACCTAAAGTTTGTACAGTGTAAATCCAGCTTTCCAGTCTAGTTAGTATTTCTTTGAATTTCAACCATGAACCCAATAGGGAAAATACCAGGTGGCCCATTCAAATGAGAGGCCACTTTAGGGACAGCTTACACAAGAGCATTGATATTCAGCCATCACAAAGAGACCGTCAGCGTGTTGAACTTCTGCAGCTCCCGTGTTACTTTTCAACCATCCTCTAAATATTATCATCATCAATTTAAAAACATTGATGTAAATGCAAAATTCATTTGCACGTTTTTAACATATGAGGTCCTGGATGTTTCTAACAATTTTAGTGTCTCATTTTTAACTGTTTCAGTCTTATTGCATTTGCAGCATATTTTAGACAAGGAAAACGGAATGCACCAATATTGAAGTATAACAATCAGTTGGTCTTACTGTAGATCTCATTTCTACATTGTGTCTGGTTTCATGTCCACCTCTAGTGGAGGAATTTAAAAGAGCATACATGCTCGAAAAACAGGTTCCTCTCTGAAAGGTGTTTCATGAAATAGTGGAAAGACACATCCAGGTGCTCCCAAATACATTTTACAAGACGTTCTCACATAAAGACTAGTTTCTCTGTTATTGTTTTTTTTAAATAAATACACTTTCAAGATCCACAGATGAACAAATACGACTGTGATATCATGAGAACAACAAAAACTGTAAGAGATTTGGAGGCACATTTGACCTAAAGGCAAATATGGCCAACCCCTTGTGCAGTTGATCAGATTTCATGAGAGATTACATTGATTAAATGAGAGCAATGGAGAACTAATCAGAGATTATGTCCAATGCAAAAGGCACTAGGGATGATAACCTATTTTGCAGAAATCTGAAGCACATAGCAACTACAGTAATGCATATTCACTAAACAACTGTGCGCATTAATCTACTCCTTTTCTTTTTACATTTCTAAATGTCTTGTGCACCTTTTATAAAGGCTATAGTTCTTATTTATAGTCTTATATTAAAGTCTCATTACACTGCAATGCTCAAATGTAGAGCCTTTAAATATTTCAGATTTTCTCTTTAGATGTGTATTAGATTTACTGAAAATACTTTAGATTATTTATTAGCATCTAAAAACAAATCAAAAGTGAAAGGCATTGTGCAGTATCATGCATAAAATAAAACTCCCTCGCAGCAAACGAGGTAAGTGTACCACTAAACTAAAACTACTGTATACATAAATTAAAACCTTTACAAGGTCTAATGCCTCAAAACAAGACATGTGCATTCTGTCAGCGATCCACAAGAGGGGGCAGTTTGTCAAACGTGGACACCCCTTGCCACTAAAGTTAGAGGAAATGTGCGTGTTTCATTCTGAAATTAGAATTTCTTGAATTCTAGTATTTTTTTCAATACTTGTACAAATACAGCAAAATGACGATGAATTGGATGAACCTTTTGACAGAGGAATAAACTCTTTCAATAACTATATATATCTTTGCTAATCCCTTTCAACGGAATCTCTCCAATCTATACCTATATGCCTGGTTGGAAATGGTGAAAACGTTTACAAACTCCAGTTAAGACCATACGGATATCAGAACCCCATAATAAAGTGACTGATGAGTCTTTTTGTGATTTGGATGTGAATAAGGTCACTGAGTTGTGTTGCTACTCCATTGGGGGATCATCTCGGAGGAAGGGGGAAAACGAAGAACGCACAGTCCGCCCCTTCAAAGCCTGCTGAACGCGGAAGTTGTTGACCATACTTCTTTGCACCTGCTCTTCGGCCGACGTGAACAGCAAGCTTCGAAACACTGCCAACTGAGAGAAAGAGAAACAAAAAGAATAGGAGAGAAAGTTTTAAAAAAAGAAAACATCCAAATATTGGTATTTAGAATGAGAGAAAAAAGGGAGATTATATGTAAAAGACAAACAGGGTGAACAGAGAAAACAGATGTCTGCGGTCAGCTTTTCCGTTCCACTTCCCAGGTTACCATGGAGCGGTGGAACATGAAGTCGGAATAACAAACAAGACTCCCAGCAGAGTCCAAACCTCCAGTGTGAGGTGACTCGAAGCTTAAATTCATAGCTTTCATAAGCTGTTGGTAGTTTGATGTAGCCCACTGCGCAGACTTTCAGAACACAAACATCTTACATTTATTGAAATCAAAATTGCTCTGATCTTTCACAGCTTTCTGACGTCAAAAGGAAGCAGAATATATACCATACTATTATTCCTAAACACCAGAAGAACTAATGACTAGCGTTAACCCTTAATCGCTGTTTGGGGTCAAAATGACCCCAATGGACTTTTCCTTCATTTTTTAAAAGTGTTACCTTCATCTCAGGGGAAACTCTGAAACTCTGTGACTTTTCCTAAATAATCTATCTAAACATGCACAAAAAAACTGGGCTTGATTTGGTTGTTCTAAAGGTGTGTAAAAAAAAAAAGGTACCTTTTAAGCTGTTTGGGGTCAAAATGACCCCACATTGAAAATGAATGGGAAAATGAAAAAAATGACTTTTTAAAATTTTGTTTGTCAAAAATTTGTTTGTCAAAAAAATAAAAGTAAATCCATTATAAATCTGAAAATTTTTACAAATAAACCAAGGTCTGGTCCTAGAGCATAAATAAAAAGTAGAACGAACTTTCTATCTCATACACACACACTCACACTCACACACACACACACACACACATTTATGTGACTGCAACAGAAAGCATTTTTACAGAAATTGGCAAATAAAATAAACAAAACTGGCATAAATCTAAAAAAAATTACATTTAAATAAAGGTCTGGTCCTAGAGCATAAACCCAAAGTGGAACGAACTTTCTATCTCATACACACACACACAAACACACACAAATACACACGTATGTCACTGCAACAGAGAGCATTTTTATAGAAATTGGCAAATAAAATCAACTAAACTGGCATAAATCTGAAAAATGTCACATATGCAACATGGAACAAGCAAAAAACTATTTAGATTTAATTAAGATCATCATTTAAGTGATTTTTTCTTTAAAAAATCTTTTTTCATGAGCCAATTTATGGCCTAGTTATGTAATTGTGCAGTAAATAGGTAAAAAACTTCAAAATTTCCACAAAAACACAGCATAAATGTATAGTTGAGAAGTAAATAAAAAAAATGATATAGAGTTTTCCATTTAAAAAATGTATATTTCCTTATGCAATCGCTCTTTAAAAGTTTGGGGTCAAAATGACCCCAAACATCTTAAGTGTTATCCTTTTTTAACAGCGATTAAGGGTTAAATGCAAACGTTTCTCAAACCCTCCTCTGTTCCTACACATCTTTTACAATTTAATGGACCATTTTGCCAGAGTGTGATGACGAGATTCCACAATTATCAACATCTCGTCTCCCGTTCACCACTATAGAAGTTTACCCAACTACGACGACTTCTGAAAACCCTGGAAATGTGAAAAGGGTCTTGTGGAAGAAATTTAATATGTTCTATATGTTTGCATTTTCTTATATTCATAGAATCTTAGAAATATGATTGATAATCAGATGAATGTAATGTTGATACATACCCTTATGAATATACGTATGTGTATGTCCTTGTATATGACCGGACAAAAGTTAATGTGACTGAATGTATGACCGAGACAGAGAGTCTCCATTCAAGGGTGTAATATGATTAAGTATAATAGACAAATCTAAACAATATAATTGTTATGGCTAAGATGTATCTTGATGGTAGCCTCTGGAAAACAACCTTGGGGGAGGAACAACTATAAAGAATAAAGAATACCCCCCACTCGTTGTCACACTCTGCAGGCACTTATGACTGTATGACTGCTGACCTTTCCTTGCAAGGGAATAAATAATTGTTAAAGACAATTGATACCTGTTTGTCTCTTATTCAGTATTAGAAAATTGTTTGCCACTACAGTCTATAGAGATTTTTTTTTTTTTAGATCCTTTCACAATCTAATAGAGGCTTTGCAAAGAGGTAGCATTAAAAAAACAATACTGGACAGGCACAACAGCAAAGCTAAAGCAGAGATGGAGAACATATTCACTTAATGCTAATTTTACATTAGAAGAAGGTGTTTCTTAAAGTTGCAGCAGCAAAAACTGACCATTTAATTCTAAAGGTTAGACAGAAGGTGGAAAATAGTCATATAAACTATATCATGACTGTTTTGGATGTAACACTATGACATTTTACTGCACAATCACACTTGAATTTAGCTGCAGTAATTTACATTGACAATCGCATAAGACCACGTTTATTTGTTTTTGCTATAAAGGGTATTCATTCAAATCGGCATAAAAAAAATTCTAAATGCATCTTAATGCTCTTGTGAACAATTCATCCATGCGTTTGACTGACTGACTGAGGCTGGATTTGGCTGATTTATCATTTAGTCTGCTTAAACCCCACCCCTTTTTTACAATCAACTGTAAGCTCGCATTCAGATATGCCTCCATCCAATCAACAACAACCGATGGATTGAACAGTCCACGTGATACATTGTTTTCTTTCGATAATTCGTTTCACTCACAATACGTCACAATACGGAAGAACTGATCTGTCGCTAATTACTTTACAGTAAGACTTTAAGATCAACTGACTGCCTTGTCGGTGTGCGTAATGTCCACGAACATTTTTCATTTTTTATTTCTTTAAATATGCCATTGAGGAAAATATTCCTTCAATTTCCTGTCTCATATCAGCCTCCTACCTGATCGTGACTGACTTCAATATGCTGTTTCATCACAAGCCATGTCACCGCCTCAGTAAGAGGAGGAGTGGTCAGAGAACCTGCGTATGTCCAATAGTCATCGATGTTCTCCGGAAGGAGACATGCAGGGTCGAACTTGGTAAACTCTACCAAGCTATCCTGGGTGACAAAGGATGAGAATATTACGTACTGCAAGACTGTAAAATAAAATGTATGCAACAAGATTAACTACCCTCGGTTTCCAAAATATCATGCTCTGAGGTTCTTAATCTCAGTTTATGACTCACAACAATGCCAATGTGTACAAAACACAATATCTGATGCCTTACCTTGTGTCTGACTGCTGGCAAGGCATCCACCAGTTTCTGTAGACCCTCGTGCCTCTTTCCAATCTGTGAAAATACCAAATCAAATTTACTTTTTAATTACAAGGCCTACTAAGCTTAAAGATCCAAGAAGTTTGAGAACAATCACACACATCAGTACCTTAAGAAAGACTCCAATAACAGCTAGTCCATTATCCTCCATAACAGCCTCTTCAAACAAACTGTACTTGTCAGAGTTCCAGTGAACAATATGGAGCTGTGAAAAAACAAACCAGATACACACTCATGCTAATATGAACTATAATTAAGGGCTCTTTTTCCATTGTGCTTTTTCAGGTTACGATTACACAATCCTGCAGTTGAACATAGCAGGGTTTTGTGTTTTTGAAGTGCCGTGATAGCTTAAACCAACATCCGTACAATCTGACAGTCCTCCATTCATTCTGGCACGATTAGATTGAACCGAGGAGGAGGGAATAAAAGCACTTTACGCAATAGAGGATCCATTTACAGGGCTGAAATCTGAGCTTTCTTTGTTACACGCACTCACACAGACATATCAGTAAAGCTAAAGGAGTGTAGAGAGCCGTAACAAGGTCACATTCTTCTCACCGGCGCAAACTGGGCTTTTTCACTCACACATGCCTCCTTATGTAACTGGCTACGATGAGTTGAAAAGTACAGAACTTTTCAAGGGTTAGTGCCATGTATTCATGGAGGTGACAATCTTTCAGATTTTACGGTAAAGTCTCCGCCTCTATTATAGAGAAGCTCTGTCTATTTCGCAATAGAGAAATGCTTCCTCATTGTAAAAAAATGACATCCAGATGGCTAAGTCAGACACTAAGTAATTTTTCATTCTTCGTTGCTATATAAATCCTTAAAATATACTGAAATCTTACGTAAGGGTACCTCAGCAGGGTAAAGGCGGCGGTCTATGGAGTGTTCAGAGCCCCAGGTGTTGTTCTCTCCCCAGTGGAAATGAAACTGACACAGTCTGAACTGATCCTCCAGTGGTCCTCCCTTCAGAGCTGAAAGAGATTCATTTCAGTTCACAAAACTTGTAAAACAAAATGTTTTGTTTTGTTCTTGGTACCAACATTTTCACCAAGCTCACATAGGAAATTCCTACTTGAAATAAGGGAAGCAAAGCCTCCACCAAAGTAATATATAAAGTTACTATTGTAAAACCATAATTAATTATTATAACTAAAGTCAATTTAATTTATTTTATAGATGACAGTACTTCCGTAGTACCGAACATACTATGGATACCATAGCAAATTTTAACATTAAGACAGTGAAGATGACTTACTGGATTTGTCAGTGGTGTCGTCATACTCGACCAGAAAAGAGTAGCCATTGTTCCAGATCTGCTGGCAGGTTCTCGGGTCATACTGCACTTTCAGCGGTCTCAGCTGCGGATCAAAGACGCTCCTACGCTCCGCGATGTCAATAGGTGACTGGCGATCTCCACCGGGAATGGCAAGCGGCCCCTGCCACATCGGATGTACTGGGGAGAGAATGACCGGTCAGGATAAGGAAACCTAGCAATCTAAGCAGCATTTTGGCAATAAAAAAAGTTTTAAAAATGTGCAAAAACAAGCATGATGCTCCAAAATGCTGTCTAGACAGGCAGCACACTAGGCTTTTAGACAGTCTAACAACAGCACAAGACATTTCAGAAAATGTATGCAGCTTTTTACAACAAATATGACAAAAACAGCTGAATAAAAATGCTTTATAAAACATATAGTACACTAGATAGATAGATAGATAGATAGATAGATAGATAGATAGATAGATAGATAGATAGATCACATAAACCTACATTTTATGGCACACAGTGCAGCCTCACATGTTGCGTTATACATTTTTTCTGATTCTAAAATTAAATGCTTAAAATCCCAACAGGAAAAAAGCAGCAAAAATAAATCCAGCGCAAAGCGGCACCAAGAGCCGACGAGCCGTCCTTCTGGAATGTGTTAGAGAAGTAAAAGTCAAAAAGAAAATAATGCTTCCTCCTGTGACTCGATAACTCAAAAGAAGAAGAAAAAAAAACCCTGACGTTTGGAATGTCAGGGAAAAACTGACTGTAACGCTTAACAGGAAGACAGTCAGCAGAGTTGTATGCCACTTTTATGAATAGACATTGCGTTGGGAATGTTATAGCCAATCCTTGAGCAAACCTGAACACAAGTTCCTACATACAGCAAGGTTTGCCATCGGAGCTCTTCTTACACAATAACTGCTTATATTGTGGTCACATGCTCTAGATTCAACAAAAGGAATTAAATCTGCCAGAGAATGTGACCAACGGGCCTTTCATGAGATTAAAATGGCCTTTACTTTCATTCCTGTCCACTATTTAAGTGGTCTAGTAAAAGGGGGATTATAACTGTCCTGACACATTTTGTGGTAAGCAAACACAGCATAGGTTCTAACTATAACTCTTATAAAATCTCAAAAGACATACTTATTTAAGCTTAGTCTTTGATTAAATGTAAATTAAAATAAACTTTTGTAATAAACTTGATTTGGGATGTTTACTCTGTAATTTTCATTACCAAAACCATGTAGATGTCAGACCACAATAACTAAAAACACTTTACAATAAGATTTCATTTGTTAACATTAGTTGATGCATTAACTAACATGATCAAACAATGAGCAATACATTTGTTACAGTATTTATTCATAATGTTAGTTAATAAAAATACAGTTGTTCATTGTTCATGTTAGTTTACAGTGCATTAACTAATGTTAAGAAATATTTTTGATTTAAACAATTAGTAAATTATGAAATTAACATTAACTAAGATTAATGAATGCTGTAGACGTATTGTTCATTCTTAGTTTCAAGTTTGTTCATTTTCATTTGTTTCATTGTATTTAATCTTTATTTATTTAACTTCAACTTCAGGCTTTCAATGTGGTGGCTTAAACAATTAATATCGGAAAAGACTGGCTTTATGCGTTGATAAACTAATCGGGTTCAGATAAGATAAGGTCTACACAATAGAAATGAAAGCTATAAGCAACTACTAATTGCATGGTAAAGATATGAGTACAAACATATACAACAGTTATAATAATATTCAAGAATAGGACATTTTTATACATTATATACTTCTTGCGTGCAAACCAATTACAAAAATGATGAACTCTAGGTTTATAAATAACAACTCCCACTGAGAGACAGCTTTGTTTAGCCTAAAATTATAACCTTGTGTCCAACTCATTCTTGCAAAAATTACATTAAAAAAAACACTTTTATGAGTTTCAGGCCCCCGTTTAATGTTCTTTATTTGCCTGGTTTGCCTACAACCTGATAAAACTATATTTTTAAAAGCTCTTACAGACAAAAACTTGTGACTTATATTGCATCTTCAGGGCTGTTTTCAAAGAAATGTTCTGCAGACATCATAAACATGGCCCATATACCTTGTGGGCGTGGCCTGTGGAAAAAACAGTGACATGTAAAACATGTAAAAGCACGATGTAAAAGGATGGGGTTATTTCATAATACATCCAAAATGATACCACGCAAGGTGTAGGCTATTTGCCCCACAAAAACGATGCACAACGCATTACTGCAGCTGTCCTGACATAATCAATGCAGTGATCATTCACCATCGTGTTTCATGTAAACATTCTGTCATTCAAAACCCGGAAGTCATTCAGGAGGGCGCTGTCACTGATAATAAACATACACACTGTGACTCCATAATCATCATCCCAGTCATAAATTGCATTATAACATCTGTAATAAAACCTAGTGGTGAGAGAATCGAAAATAGTGCACAAGGTTCATCAAAAGACCAAACAATAAGGGGAGGGGGGACTATTTACATAACGCAAAACTTCGTAAAACCTTATAGCAAAAAATGCACTAACCTTGACTCAGGGCTAGTTTGCTGGAGCATGCACTCAGGTTGCATGCCCGAGCAGGTATCCAGCGCTGACTTCTGACATGATTCACCAGATGTCTGTGTATCTGCCGACCGAGAGGCGCTACGATCGCTGTCAGCGTCACCATGATGTGTTCAGTTCACTTTACCGATCTAAAGATGAATTATGTAGGACCAAACTGCCTTAAGACTCGGATTTAAAACTTAAAAGCTTGATTAAAAGCGTGCGCGCTCGCGCAGAGCTCGTGCCAACAACACTGAACTAACTTAGTCTCGCGCCCTCCCGATTGGCGGATGAAGGTAAAAAAAAGAAAAGAGCAGGTTAACACCCACCAAACTACGAATGGGGATCTAGATGTTTCCAATTGTCTCGGTCTTACGAAACTCAAAAGGCTTTTGTTTGTAGTCGAGACAGACAGCAGGGTGAAATGTGGACGAACAGGTTTAAACATCCCAGTAGATGGTGGATAAAATGGAGGACTAGGTCCAGTTGGGGGTCGGGTGTCCCGCCTCAATCCAATCAGCTTCATCCTCTGAGGGGCGTTGGGTCTTAATTATATGCGGAGGCTGGACCAACATTCAAGGTTTATTTAGGGTATTTATTTAATGAAATATGCACATTAAAACTGGGTTATTGTGGTGACCATATTATAAATATTTAGAACAAATTGCTGTTTGTTACTTTTTTCATGTAAGTTTTAATTATGTTTATTGTCATATCATGCATCCCGGTTCAGTTTTTTATGGCCTAATAAAACTAATTTAGAGCCAACATAATTTGCATTTACAATAATAAATGATGCTAAAAATCATACTTAGATAAAAGCAAATACGTCTTAAAATGCAACTTGTTTTGAGTTTGATTGTCCAAAACTTATATGGTTATGTTAATGAAAAAAAAAGTTGTAAAATAAAAATCGCTCTCTAATGATTAAAAAGAACATTAGTCGAAATCGAGTGCACTCATTCAATCCCATAATGCACCTCAAAAACTACGGCCAGGCCGATGTGAGCGTCCAGCAGAATAAATTCCCTCGTCTCTTTTCTTCCCCCCTTTACGAAACTAACATTTCTAAATTATTGCTCCAAATGTATTCGAGATGGTATTACATATTTGTCGTGTAAAATATATTTTTTCTGCAAAGACTATTTTCTTAGATCACGCAGACGGAGGAAATAAATATCTAGGCCAAAAAACAAAACAAAAAACATTGACCACCGCCCACAAAACATGCCACTGAAAACGTAAACCTTGTATTTTACTTGGGCTGCCAACTAGGGGAAGGGTAAACGGGTCACCTAGCATCTTATGAACCCTACTGACGACATCTATCACGTGAACTGTGGACTCTTGACATCTACGTGAGTAATAAGTGAAAACAGAATGTTCTTACGTCAAACATTCTAAATGTAAACAACGTGCAATTAGGACATTGTACCCTTTCAAGCTTTTATGGTGAATAAAGGTTAAATGAGATGATGTCCTTTATTCAGCTCCTCAGTTTGGTCAGTAAATGAGGCATGACTCATTTACACTGCTAAAGACTAAAAATATAAGAATGAAACACAATGGTATAAATAGTTGTCTGAGTGTATTTTCTTTCTTTTTTTTGTCACAATATTTTTCATTGTGGTGCTAAAGCAATGCAACAGAAGATAGACAAGCCATCATACAGTAATAGTGTTACTGTACAATGATTTGGTTCTTTTGAAATATTACTGAGGTTGGCAACAAAAACAACCTGTAATAAATATGGAATATGGTTTTTAAGATGAAAAAATGCATTCAAATATCGTGTCAGCTTTTCTAAAACACTGCAAAATACCAGGACACACATTTTGTAAAAAATACAAAGTTGAAAAGCATTTTATCCATCTGAGGAAAACCTAACCGAGTGCAGTTCATAACTCAGCCGTTTTCTGTTCCCAAAAAACAAAGGACAGAAGGAAAAGACGACATCCATTGAGCTTGAACCATATTGTACAGATATATTTACATGTTTGGTAAGAGAAACAGTACAAAAAAATCAACTTGAGGAAAGTCCTCTATTGTTGGGCAGGTGATATCTTGTCAAAGATGCTAGTCTAGAGCGATGATGTCTTCATCATCATCGGCCGGCTGCTGGTCGAGGCGTTTGCGCTTAGACGTAGCATCGTCTGTTTCAGCATCATGATGCTTCCTCTTGCGGTTACTAGACTCCGGGGAAGTTTCCATGGTGCTCGAGGACGGTTCTTCGTCTGAGTCTACGATGAGGATGTCATCATCCTCTGCAGCTGCTGCAAACACACAAATAGTGTATTCATAAACAGCAATGATGAAATTAAAATTCTGTCATTGCAATGCTGGATTATTTTCTTTCGCCCATGAAACACAGATGATGTTCAGCAGAACTGAAAACTATAAAACTGGATTTTTTTTAATGCAAAACTCCAAAATGACAGAAAGCAAGTATGAGTACTATGTGCTATTTTTGCATGAGGAACCATTGAAAATGCAGGTTTGGAATGATATTTTTCATTTTCAAGTGAACTATTCCTTTAAAAAGCTGATGTTTTGCCAAAGGTTTGCAGGCAATCAATGCTGTTCTTACCTTTAGATGAGGTAGAAGGCTGGGCAGAATCTTTGTTACCGTTGGCAATGTTTTTCCCTTCTTCCGGGGCACTGGGAGTTGGCGCCTTATCCGGGGCGTCACCCACTACTTCAAACTCAACATCCTTTTCCAATTCCTCGCTACAATACATGTAAGAATAATTTTAATGTTCAAGAAAGAGCAAAGTAGTATCCTCTTAGCTAAATGAACACACCAACCTGTGAATGACATTGACCAGAAGTGTGTAATCCTGTAGGAAGTCGTCTGCTTGAAGACGGCTCCCGTTTCGAATCCCAAAGTCGGACAAAAACTTGTTATTGTTTGCTATAGAGAAACAGAGACACCAAAACATTAAAGCAAAGCTCAGAGTTTTGTTATGGTAGAGAAAGATGCCCTCTAGAGGCAGACTTAATTCACACCTTCTGTCTCTCCTTCCTCCGAGGAGATGAGGATTGTTCCCTTTCCATCCTCAATTTGCACATCTGGTGCCACCATGCCAAACTTCTCCTTCAGTATCTGAAAAAAGCACCACCGTGAATATAAATAAGCAAACTTTAACCTCTCATGGAGGTCACACAAAGATCAGCATCTAAAACAAAGCTTGAGCATTGAAAAACTTGTCAGTACCTTGTCCTGAAGAGCTTGCACAAAGGTTTTGTGCACATTAAGTTTGACTGTGACCTCAGGTTTGCTAGTACACACGTAACAGTTGGGATTGGGAGGATCCAGCGCACACGGTACGAGAAGCTTTTTCCTGGGGTTCGGCTGCTTGTTCAGAAAGATCTACAGAGAAACATAATAATTAAAACCATAACTCCCAGCTAAATCACTTGACAAAACTTTCAAAACAGGAAAAGGTCAAAATGTAGAGATGTAATCAAATTAAACCAAGTGAGAAAAAGAAATACAAAGATCTGTTAGATAACACAGGATATGATGCAATTCAGCCGTCAAATTTCTGATCATAATCTTTGAAATGAACAACCGCAAGCTCACCGTGCGACACTGTTCGAAGTCTGAGTTGAGAATTTTGAGTCCCTCCAGAACAATGAGACCAGCGATGATGGCATTAGTGGTGGCTATTGCTGGAATGATGTTTCCTGCCATGGCTAAAAGAGAAGACGACATGGTTTAAAGTCACATTGAATTCAGAACCAACTTTTTATTGAAACATCATCCTGAAGCATGTTGTTTATTTGTTACATAGCCAAAGAGTCTGGGTCTCTTGAGTGGGTCTCTTGAGTTATTTAAGGCCATAATGCATCTATTTAAAGTTGAGTTCTTGGTAAAGAAAGCATTACAACAACTTTATAAAGCCAATAATAAATAAAAAATATCAGTTTTGTCTCACTCTAAAAGCAACAAATGGCGCTTTTCCACTGCGTGGTACGACTCGGCTTGCTTTGCTTTTCCACTGCAGTTTAGTACCGGTTCAAAGTGAGTGGGATTATAGGGTGGGCCGCCACCTCGTCTACTGACCAAGATACAGCCATTTCTTTTTTTCCAAGTTGCATTTGACGGTCTGTCTAACCAATCAGTGAACTGCAGTGTCACATTTTAGTATTGGTACGGCTTGTTTGAAAACCTCAACCGAGGTGCTACTAAAAAAAAGTACCAGGTACTAGGTACTGTACACAGTGGAAAACCCCCTAAAAGTGTGCCGTACCATGCAGTGGAAAAGTGCCAAAATATTGTTTTTAAACCACAACTAAAAAGAATTTCAAATAATGTAAGACAATCACAGTGCCCACATCACTTACATTTGACATCAAAGCGGCTTTTCATGTTCATGCTGAAGACGTTCATTCGCAAGTTTGAAGCTGCTGTTACGAAGTCCATGGCTGGAGGATCATCCTGAAAATAGCACCACAAATGTAAATTCATGCTGAACAATCTTTAATAATTAGAAATTAAAACTGCATTTCTTTCATTTCGAATAAATATATAGAAATTGACAGATAGCGATGATATTTTTTAATATAATTCAACACTTTTGCTTGTTAAAAAAAAATATCTGCATCATTACTTCAGTCTTCAGTGTCACATGATCCTTCAGAAATTTAAATTTAAACAAGCTTATTTTTGCTGCACTAGAAACATTTCTTATGATCAATGTTAAAATCAGTTGTGCAGCTTAATATTTCTGTAGAAACCATAACCATTTTGAATTAATTCTGCTGGACGCTCACATTGAGAGACCACTGAGTGTATTGGTTGCTCTCTAGTTTGAACCCGTTCCCATAACCATAACTTTTGGACAATTCAAGCCATTTTGTGGAAACTCACCTTGTCCCAGACTAGCTCCGCACCCTCACCCTTCTCTCTCAGCTGAGATCGGAGAGTTTCTACACTGCGTTGGAAGAGCTGAGCGTAACCCAGAACACCCAACACCTGCTGGTCCTTCAGACCTGTGCCACAGGCCTCCTCCTGAGAACATGCTTTGACACACACCATACAGCCTCATTAAACACAATTTTAAATTTCATATATTTGTTTACATAACTAGATTTAACTCGTCAACAGACTCACCATGCTGCTGGATTTCCACCCAGTCTAGAGGTAATGGGGCTTTCCTCTTTTTCCACAACTTATCCATGGTCAACAGATACATAATGTCATCTTTAAAAAGCTGAAAGGAAGAACAAGGTCACTTTTAGGCCGCATCTAAAAGAACGGACAGGATAATGATGTAATGTCAGTAGGGGTGTGACGATACATCGTAATAGAGATATTAAAAAATCAGATGACATGCATCTTTGATGTAAACAATATGATTTGCGATACTAGTTAGTTTTATCCAAGACTTAGTTTACTGTATTTCTAAATTGTAATTCACCCAAAAAATGTAAATTCTGTCATGTACTCACCCTCATGTTGTTTCTAACTTATAAGAATTTCGTTCATCTTCTAAACACAAGTTAAGATTTCTGTCCCTCAATTTAAAGTCAATTCCCCTAAAAAAAATGCATACATTATTTATATCTGTGAAAGTATTAGGGATGGGCATTTCAAGCAAAAATAATATTCGATGATTCGATTTTGACCACGTTATTCAATTTCATTTTGTAGAAAGCCTTTCTTTAAAGTCAAGTCAAGTATATTTGTATAGCGCTTTTCACAATACAGATTGTATCAAAGTAGCTTCACCGTATTAAATTAAAATAATACAAGGTTTGTTTCTAGTGGAATTTATTGATTGATAAAATTAAATATCCCCAAAATATCCCCAAGTGAATTTCATTTTGTTATAAATTTTAATCAATGTTTCATCAATCAAATGTCTGGATTTACTAAATAAGAAGCAAATATAGCAGACAATATAAAATAATTAAAATGTCTCCATGCTATATCTGACACATTCATAATCATTACTCTTACTGGTTCTTTGTGGCAAGCTTTATGCATGTGGTTGAGTGCGGAATAGGCTATATATATATATATATATATCACTTAACCGCTCATTATTTAGTATTCTCTCCAAAATATATTTAAGTAATTCAATTAATATAAATATGGGATAAGTTGAATGGCGCAAATGAACAACTACAAGTCGACTAGAAAAAACTTTAGTCGGGGGCAGCCTCTTATTTCACATATTTTCGAACTAGCATGTCACAGAGTTGATTGACATTTTAGGTGTGTTACAGGCAGCGTCAACCTCTGGTTATGAACGCGTCACCACCGAAAACAGTGCGATTTTTGTCTTAAAAAAAAAAATCCCCATATCTATTCGATGTTCTATAATTAAACAACTTATCGAATATTCAAAAATCATGACTCATCCCTAGCAAGTGTGTGTGTCTAACATAATTCATTTAATTCATAAGGCTTTTCAGGTTCAGGTTTTTTATTCTGGTGTCACCACTGCCCTGTGCAAGTATAAAATATGTCTTAGAAGTAATAACCCTCTTCTATATTTTGGCTTAAAATATCGCAAAAGTATTGTATCATGACACAAGTGTATTGTTACACCCCTAAACACCAAGCTTGCAAAAGAGCTTGCACCTTGTTGAAGAGTTTGACGGGATCGTAGCCTGTTGAGCGAGCCCACTCTTTGGTAGACACCCGCTTGATATCTCCGTCCTGATCTGAGGCTGTAGCTCGGGCTGCTGCATCTGCGAGGTTCCCTGTGGTTGATAATGCACAAGCATATTTTCATCAAACGGTCGCAATAAAAACGACAGCATGTTGAGAATTAGTTAACTTGCTGTACATACTCGACATAAGTTTCCATAAATAAATATAAAGGTAGTTTCTGGATTCGATACACCAAATTGTACATTATTTTTTGTTCAAGTACATATAAAAGCACCCTACCACACAAATAATCACCACTGTAGTAGTAAAGAAGTAGTTGTAAATGTGCGTCTACTCACAAGCAGCCTCGGGGTCAGCCGTGTCGGGCGATACCTCCTGATCCGCATCCTCTTCGCCAAAAAGCTGACTATGGGGGCAATTCAATATGACATGTAAGCTTAGGGCAATTTAATTAGCTCTCAAAACCAAGATAATCCACCCACAACAGGCCTGTAATTATACAGCATTTCATTTGACAAAAATATCACCCGCTACACAGAAACTCAAAGGTTTTCCACCACAACCAGCCAAAAAAAGGTTTGGTTTGAAAGAAAAACTATAGCAGAAATATATTACCATTGTACAGTACAATGTACTTCTCAAAGTAATAATAATACTAATAAAAAAAATTAAGAATATCACAGAATATTTCATCCATATTTTAATTTAAACTGTAAACAACTGTTGTGCAGCACTGTTTACCAAACAATTAAAGGAATTGTTCAAAGTATTACACATTAATTTGATTTTCATCATTTTTGATAATAAATTTGTATTAAATTATAAAACAAAGAATATAGAAAAATAACTTTGGGGAAAAAACTAAACATTTCACACTATTATTATTATAATAAAAATGTTAAGACATTATAAAATTGTTTTAAATTAATTAGATTAGGATTAGAAATCCTTTTTAATTATTAAAACGTAACACTAAAAACAGAATAGAAAAAAACATGGAATTTTGGGAAACATTAAAAAGTAATAAAAAAATAAATAAAAAACTGATTTCATAGGGCCCTCGATTAGGAACTACACCAGTTTAGTCACTGAGATGAGATGGGACAGATGTTATCGTAGAGAACTTACTTGAAGAGATATTTGGCCCACACAATGCAGTGAATGGGTTCAGAGGGCGTGTTGCGAATGGTGCAACCTGGGAAGGTTTTCTGTGTAGGTTTAGGCTGGCACTCGTAGCATTCCGTCTGACCCTGCAGTTTGGAAATTTACATAACATGAATGCCAAGAGCACATTGAAATAAATATTCAAAAAAGCTGATTTAACAGAAGAGCCTTGCCTTCTTGATAACTGTGACTTGTCCCAGATAGCCAGCCGTGCCACTCTCGATGAGGGGAATGTCAGCAGCCAAACACATTCTGTTGACGTGATTCCTGGCCGCTGCAAGGACGACAGAAAACACATATTTAAGATGGAATTAAGGTAGTGTTCCTTCAGATTTGCTGAATAAATCATACCTCTGTTGTCCAAAGCGTTCATGACAAGTTGGAAATTCCTGAAGAATTCCACATTGTAGTCTGGGCTGCAAGGAGCAAAGACAACAACAATGGAGATCAAACTTTTTGGACAAAGAATTAGAGTTTGATATAGTAACCAGAGACACTTGAAATGTTCATGAGATAAGTCTTTATCTTGGCAATAACGTAACTGGACTCACTTCATGATGCTGTCATGGTAGGCAGTGATGTTCGCAGATGGGCAAAACCGAAGCACGCTCTCCTTGGCAACCTGAAACACACCAAGTCGTCAATGTCTGGTGGATATTTCTAAATCACACACGAGTTGAAGTCAGTTTTTCCATTTTACCTGAGCTTTGGACTTCCCAACATGTTTCTTCTGAAACAGGAACTGTCTGTTGAGGTTGCTGACATCAATGGTGTCCAGGTCAATCTGCAAAGAAAAATGTTAGTGAAAACCCTGATATCAACATGAACCCACCAAGCATTTTAAAGACACCCTAACGGTTGTCAGGTTGTGTTCCATTGTAACACTGCCTAAATAAAATGATGTACAATTACATAAATAAATAAAACACTGATATAATCAATCCTTCTTTCAGAACATACTCAAGGTCGAATATGGGTCTGCTTTTTAGCCCTTTGTACTTAATCCTATTTGTCAGTAGGAAACTTTCTTTAATAATCAACCCTGTGATTTTGAACCGTAAACAACTAATTATTGATAACTGAAAATTAAAATAATTCCATCTAATAAACACCTTTACGTTTCATAAGCTTGTGTACAATATGAATAATGGCTGAATAAACTACAAAACATTCAATCCTGCTACCATCAACCCAGTTAAGTTACTTAGAAGAGACATAGAGGTTATATATCATAACATAAATTACCTTTAGAGATGGCAAGAAGCTGTTTATTAACACTAAAACATTATTTGCCGGATATCATGTATAAATGTTATATATCAGATTTCATGTTTAAAGAAAATTGCATTTAAAAAATGTTTTTAATAGAAAAAGCACCTTTTTGCGTGATGACCCGGGGAAACTGGTAATTTAGCGTAAAGTATGGCCACAATGGTCAATGTTTTCAAGGGATATTTACGTCACAGAGCATGGCGCCAAAGAAAAAAAAATCTGTTCTCTATGTTTACGATGAGACGACCAGCATTACTCTATTAAAACGCTTAATGCAACGTGTAATACACTGTTATATACAGTCCATGACTCTCATTTTCATTGTAGATTATTATAAATGAGGGTCGGTGATAATGGGGCCTGATTCATGCAGCACAAAGAGAGTCCGCCTTCCTCCAACTTACCACTTCAATATTCTTAAAGCCGGTGAGCACCAAGTTTTTCAGCAGCTCGCAACCGATACCTCCCGCCCCGACCACCAACACCCGGCATGAGGAGAGGGAGTCGGCGAGCTCTTTACGGAGAGGTCCCACCAGTTGTGCCATTGTCGGCTCGGCGTTTCGGTGGCGCGGACAAGCAGCAGTTTGATCCTGCGGGGAGGGAAGAGATGCGCGGTGAGTGCGCATGCGCAGAGGTTACAGCGAGCTGCAAAAAAGCGCAGGAGGTTTTACTGGCGACCTCTTCTGGTGCGGCTGAGCTACATTGATTGAATTTCTTGTTAAGTAGAGACTAAAATGCGTGTCACAGTACACTCAAAAGAGTTGTGCAACTACTAAGATATTCAGTGAGATATTCATTCTGCCTCAGCATCACGTCTTCGTTTTGAGTCCGACCTGAGGACACTTTCCACATCACAGGCGTGGAAAACCCATCTAATGTGCCAGATCCAGCTTTGACAACACTGTCCACACCTTGCTCTTTCTCGCCCTCGCCCTCTTCCTCCTCGTCAACCACCTCTTACACATACTCTTCCTCCTCTTCCTCTCAGATCGTTTCCATTCATATTAACATTCAATGCACATGTGTGCTCTGATCAGCCTTACTTTGGTACAGTTGGTTTGATCACATCATCAGAAATATTCCTAAGTGTGAACAATTTTGAGTCGTTGAGTGTAAATTATGACAATGGTGTTTTAGTTGTTTAACTTTTGCCTGCTTGCATGTGTTTAGCGTTTTGCAACACAAGTGCATCACAGTGCAAAATGTGTTTTAATGGGTGAGAATGTGTTTAGGGTTTTGCAAAAAAAAAGAAGAAGAAAGAGTGCATGAGATTTGCAAATGGTGTCTAACTGCCTGAACTTGTTTAAGGTTCTACAGAAAGAGTGATTTATTTGACAAATTGGTTTAGGCTATTGGGAATTTGGTTCAGAGAATGGGGTTTTAGCAATTCAGAAAAACTGTAAAAGTTTGAAGGGTTTGAAGGCAACAGTGCATCAGAAAAACAGATCGATAAATAGATAGAAAGATAAGGTTTTAGCATGTTGTTAAAGGGATAGTTCACCCAAAAATGAAAATTCTGTCATCATTTACTCACCCTCAAGTTGTTCCAAATCTGTATGAGTTTCTTTGTTCTGCTGAACACAAAAGAAGATATTTGGAAGAATGTTTGTGACCAAACAGATCTCGGTCCCCATTGACTACCATAGTATATTTTTTTCCTACTATGGAAGTCAATGGGGACCGAGATCTGTTGATTACAAACATTCTTCCAAATATCTTCCTTTGTGTTCAGCAGAACAAAGAAACTCATACAGGTTTGGAACAACTTGAGGGTGAGTAAATGATGACAGAATTTTCATTTTTGGGTGAACTATCCCTTTAACATGTTTTGACACATTGCTAGCATGATTCAGCACATTGCTTCCATGTTACTAGCATGTTTAGCACAATGTTAACATGTTTCTAGCATGAATTAACACATTTTTAACGTGTTTTAGCACATTGCTAGCATGAATTAGCATGTTTTAACCAAGCGGCAACCTTCCGGTCTCTCTCTTGAATCCTACACGGAAGTGACTTTAACTGCAATTCG
Source organism: Rutilus rutilus (assembly GCF_951802725.1). Lineage (NCBI taxonomy): Eukaryota > Metazoa > Chordata > Actinopteri > Cypriniformes > Leuciscidae > Rutilus > Rutilus rutilus. Next base: position 11,005,566 of record NC_140233.1, read on the forward strand.
TCGACTGGCCGCTAGAGACAGGCTCCAAAAGAGAGTCAATCTTATATACCCCCCATCCTAAGATGTCCTACTTTACAGCAGGAAAAAATATGTTTACAGCCTGGTACAAAAAGTGGGTTTGGTCTATATGTCTAATTTTGCCCTTCATGACAACTGTGAAAGGGGTGAATTTTTTTATAACTCATCCATTTAAATTATATTAAGCCTTAAAGTTCTGCATAATTAAGGGCCGTGCCCACTTGAGTTAAAGGTGGATTGCCACTGCTGTCACTACTAGCTGTTTTTCTGCTGTCTGTTAGCCGTCATGTCAACTCAGCTAATCTCGCCTTTTTGCCCATTTTCGTTTAGCCGGGAGTGACCCGTGGCGGCTGCCAAGATGGCAACGGTCGGCTCCGCCCACTTTGGGCTTCAGAAATGCTCTTCAGAAACCTACGGGTGACGTCACGGAATCTACGACCATATTTTTTTACAGTCTATGGTTTTAACACACATTTAACATAAATAAGCATTTTGCTAGCATGTATTAGCATGTTGCTAGCAAGTTTTAGGACATTGCTAACATGAATTAGCATGTATTAGCATGTCGCTAGCATTTTTTAGGACATTGCTAACATGAATTAGCCTGTTGCTAGCATGTTTAACACATTGCTGTCATGAATTACCATGTTGCAAGCATGCTTTAAGACGTTGCTAGCATAAATTAGGCTAGCATGTTGCTAGCATGTCCGAAGGAAGTTGCAAGGCTTTGCTAGTGATAGAAATTTGGTGGATGAAGCCTAAAAACTCTATGGCCCGGTTTCACAGCATTTAAGTAGCTTTCATAAACGTACTTTAGAAAAAAAAAAACATTTACTGGTGTGCATCTTGAGACAAAACAATGACACTGATATATTTTAAGATTATGTCAGTGCAAGTTGCTTTCAGTTAAAACAGCTCAAGCATGCATTTTGGTCTGGGACTATAGGTTTAAGAGTTGTCTGTAAAACCGGGGGTTTAAGTCTTATTGTCTTATTAAAAGTCTTGACCCCCTGAATGAAAGTCTATGGGACTTTTCGTCCATTTAACAAAATCATAAGTCAGATCAGTTAGAAAAGATCTGGCATATACCGAGCCAGAACAGTCTGAAGGTCTGACCCGAGTTTGATGGTTGATATAACTTAAGCTAGGACATTTTAGTCTCAGAAGAAGAAGAAGAATATTACGTTTAAAACGCATTTCAGTGTTTTGGCATTTTCAAGCAAACATAACTCTTGCATTTCCTTCAACATATAATACATAACATGACCTGTGTCATTTATTTATGGTTACACTTTATATTAAGGTGTCCCTGTAATAACACGTTACTGAGATAACGATCGGGTTTGGTTAATGGTTTGTTGCATCTATTTTAACAAAAACTTTAACAGCAAAATTGCTGTGCAATAAATAGCCACCGCAAAATGTTTGTGAAATGTAGGCGAGAGTTTCAGAAGGATATGTTTCTCAGAATAATGACGGTCTGTTCCAGTGAACTAAAAGTTCCGTTCTGCTCTTCTGGTGAAAACTATCAACTAATTCTTATATGAGGGGAATATGTCAAATATTTACAAGATTAATTTAGATTAAGTGGATTAGCCTTTATACTGTGACTGTATGTTGTAACTTTAAGAGAGCATTGCATTAAAGCTGAAAAACCTGGAAGAGAGAGTTAAGTCTCTAAAGTGTGACTAATAAGAGTTAAATCACATGCATTGTGCACGTACATTACTAAGCTGTTAAAAGACTAAATGAGTCATGCTTTATAACAAATCAATGTTTCTCATGTCACTTTGGAAATGAATTGTCACACACTGTAGGTAGTTCTGCTGAATCAGTCATGCTAAATTAGTATATTTAGCAGGTCTATATGATATTCTAATTAATTATCAAACATTTGTGAATACTGCTGAAAACAAATAAACATGCACAGTTTGTGAGCTATGGATGATTGTGTGACTGATACATATTCATACATTTACACATCCTAGTACAATATTTGCATGTATGCCATTTGCCGCAAATGAAAATGAGGGTACATATCGTAAAACAAACCACAGGCCAAAAGTGCTGATCATTATCAGGCTGCGCAGATGCTTGCTGAGATGCATCACCTTTATCTTACAACTTAACATGACTTTGCAAGGTTTGCAAGAGAATGACCATGTATGTAAAGAGTATCACTACTATAAACAGATCAACATTTTCTTAAAAGAAAGTTGAAAATTCATCCGGACAGAGAGAAATACTAAACACTGAAGACTTCTAAGTGGAAAAAAACTCACATCAATGTCAGACAGAACGCAGATGTCACGGTTTGATAATAAGAGCAGAAAGGGGTTTTCTTTTTTGGTTTAGATTGTTTTTTTCCCACAAATAACGGCACTAAATTAAACCATAAAAAAAAACACGAGATAAAACTTGTGTGGGATCTTGATTGAAAAAAAAATAGATAAAAAGATTTAATAAAATATAGGCACTCTGATAATCATCTAGGCCTAAATTAATTCAATATTATGTATAGAAAGTAAATATTAGAATTTTATTTTATTTCAACGTATTGTTAGTATTAGTAGTAGCATAAGAATAATAATCATAATATTTAAGTTTAAAATGAATCACAATTTATTCTTTAATAAGTTATTATAAAATGTCAATGATTAAATAATACATATCATATTTATATAATAAATATAGTTATACATGACTATGTATGAATTCATATTTGCCCTAAACCTCCATAATGCCATGAAACATTGATGTATATTCACTGTAAAAAAAAATCCACCTATTTCAACTTAACAACTTAAATTCAGTTCTAACTTAATTTTTTTAAGTTGAATCAGTTTGTAAATCATTTCAACTTAAAATATATTAAACTCACTCGAGTTTAATCTCGTACTTATTCAAAAAAGTTGAAATTGCTTAAATGATTCTGATGAGTTAAAGTAATGTGAAAACACAGTTGCGTGACTTACTGATCATATCACATTTTGGTGTGAATTAACTATTGATCTGTCTTTTTGTTAATTAATTATACATGAAAGTTATCACAAATAATTATAATAATTTACTTCATCACGTTTCCATATTTAATATTTGCTTATTGAAAATAAATGCAGTGGGCATGAACTTTTTTTTTCCTATGTAAATGCTGACGGGTGGAAAAAGTCGCATTGTGAATTTACCGTATGGAATAGCCCGAGAGGAATTATAGTCTGTATGTGTTTTGGACATAAAGGAAGTTACAAGAGTAAAGCAGAAATTATTTTGCACTGAATGTTAAACAAGTAAAACATAAATAAATAGAATAAGTATGACTCTTTCTTTTAATGGGCATTAGCAAAAAAAAAAACTGTACAGTCTGAAGATGTGTATCATTGCTGTAAACTTGTGACACCAGCATTTTATCATCTCACAATCTCTTCTTGCAAAAAGCAGAAAGCCAATGTGATTATCCGTGTAGGCTTTGAAGAAGAGGTGGGGGGCTGCAATACATCTCCTTATCTAACCACAGATCTGAGTTTCTATCTTGCATCACTTTCGAAGGCATTTAAAAATGCAAAGCAGACACAGATCGTCTCAGACATCTACAACGATCAAGCTTCCAGATCAACTTTCAACTTCAGGTCAGAAACCATGAGGGCATCTTCTTTGTGTTTGGTGTTTGGGCTGGTCCTGCTGATGGCTTGGTCTTCTGAGGCTCAGCGTAAGTTCTCTTGAAATATAGTTTTGCTCTTGACTAAATTATCATGTATATGGACATATAGGCCATTATAATTAAATTGCACATGAATGTAAAGTGATATTTCACGCTTGAAATTGATCAAATTAGAAACAAAAGAATTTTACAGTCTTTGCAAGTTCCTCAATGAACTTTTATATTCTCAAGTTTTGAACAAAAAATTATAATAATATGACATATGGTGCGTGAAAGAAACCAAGAAACCAATATGCTGATTTAAAGATTTTGCAAATTAACATAAAGAACTACAAAGGACCTTTATTTTGAAGGACGTAGATCAACACATTAATATTTCATGTATTTTGAATAGGTTTAAATATGGTCAAGTTCTCTCCTAAAACACACACACACACACACACACACATATATATATATATATACAGTGCAATGCATAAGTGAATACACCCATGCTAAAGTTGACTAAAAAGAGGAATAAAAAATCATATTTTGGAAATTGAACTTAATGCCTTAATTAAAAAAATTTGGAAAAATCCAACCTTTAAGGACACCAATTTTCTTTGTGAATGAATAATGTATCGTAAATAAATAAATGTTCTTCCTTAAAATACATGGTGCATAAGTGAGTACACCCCTATGTTAAATTCCCATAGAGGCAGGCAGATTTTTTTTAATTATTATTTATTTATTTATTTTTTAGGATACTATGCATCCTGATAAAGTTCCCTTGGCCTTTGGAATTAAAATAGCCACACATTATCACATAGCCTTCACCATACCTAGAGATTGGCATGGGGTACTTTCCATAAGATCATCTCTCAATGCAAATCAAACTAGCTTTTAGGCTAACTGAAATAAAACCATGCCAATCTCTAGGTATCTAGGCATTAAGTTCAATTTCCAAAATATGATTTTTTATTCCTCTTTTTAGTCAACTTTAGCATGGGTGTATTCACTTATGCATTGCACTATATATATATATATATACTTAAAGATATATGTTTTATCTCATCAACAGCTTATGCAGTACCCGAGAGGTGTTGCTTCGATTTTATCGACTTCCAAATACCGGCCCCAAAAATTGTGAGTGCTGTGAGGACAAGTTCACATTGTCCTGTTGCAGGCGTTGTGTAAGTAGGCCTATATTAAACTCTAAAATATACAAAAATTGTCATATGCTCATTTTAAATTGAAGACAAATGATAAAAATAATTTTGCGTAAGCTAGCAACTTTTAATATTAACTTTTTTCCCCTTAGGGTTAAGACACCTAAAACCGAATTCTGTGTGAAAGCAGACGAGGCTTGGATAAAGAAGTTTCTGTAATGGGGCAGCAGATTCAGAAATGGAAACGCAACACCTCTGCACAAAATAATACTGTTATACAACTGTCCTTTCTTATACATTTTTGCATCTCCTGATCAATACTGAAATATACTGAATGTTAAACCTGTTGTCATTTCACGCTCTATCTATGCAAATTAATATTAAAATGCACAGAGATTACCTGGTGTCAGACTCACTTTATGTGTTCATATCCATGTACAAAATATAGCAAAAATAGTGCAAAAGGCAGTACGACTCTCATCAGCATAACAGCTCATGTTTAATAAATGTAGTTAGGCAGAAAGAGTAACGGAAAAGATGAGATGATAAATAACAACAACCGGAAATTAACATAGGACTATAGGCACATACACACTCTAAAAAGAGATGTGTTAAAAAGCAACACACAGCATGTGTTGATGGTATTTTGACACATGTTGTGTATATTTTTAACACACAATGTGATAAAATGTAACTGTGGATAGAATAGCACTGGGTGGAGGAGAGTTTGTGTTTATGAAAAAAATATATAGGTAGGCCTATTTTATATGGTATCCCATAAATACTACTAATATATAGAACAATACATTCAAATTAAATCTTAATTCATGAAAACTTAAAGATTAACGGGTGTTTTTTGGCAGCCAATCACATCATGCCTCTTTTTCAAAGTCTTTTTCAAATGCTGCTTTCACTTGTTATTAATAACCAGATTTATTTCTGTCAGACGCTACAGGAGCTCTTATTGAGAATTAACAGGTTTTGGTGTTGACGATTCATTGAATGTTTCATGTAAAGTCACCAGAATCGTGATTAGTGTCAGCTTTATTTGGGCTCTTGACCCTTGACCCTTTGACATAAGTTTTCTCTGATTGCTGTAAATGTACATTTATTTTAACACATTTGAAACAGCAGAAATAATCATGAGAAAAATATGTTCAGATTCAGATGTTAATATTATCATCTTGCACATGTAGGATTGTTACGCTCAGCAAGAGTTCAATATTTGTAAGATTAATGTAATATTTAAAAGATGACTTTTAAAATGATTAGCATATTACAATTAGCTTAAAATTAGTTTTTAAATTCACAGTTCATACAGAATCTTACAAACTATGGAATCAAACAGACATCAAGAATCAGCACATGAATCTCAACAATGGTGACAAACAAAAAGCTTCATGCCGCAATGCATGCTGGGTGCCGTGCCACCATAGTACAAATCTCATCCATGACTCCCAGCACGCATTGCGGCATGAAGCTTTTCGTTCGTCACTATTGTTGAGATTCATGAGACTTTTGAGGTCTGTATTTGTCTAGTTTCTGCTGCAGCTTAAAATTTTTAGAAAACATTTTTTTATTATGATGGAGAGCATGATGCAGTGTCACAAGATTGTTATAACTAACAGCACATAAATAAATTAAATCCATATACTCAAAAACTTGATCAGATCAGCACTTGCTGATTATGACATCATCAAGAAACATCTGATCATATTTTCTCTCGCCATAACAAATGTATTTGATTAAAATACAGTTAAAGCAGCCAGAGAAAAACTAAAAGAAGAGTAAAGGGTCAAGAGCTCAAATAAAGGAGCCATTAATCACGATTCTGGTGACTTCAAATAAAACATTCAATGAAACATCAACATCTAAAACTCAGTTAATTCTCAATAAGAGCTTGTCTATGTAGATTCACGATGTCTAAACCATCCAAATGTTCAAACAAACTCTTTATTAAACGTCACTGGACTACATAAACACAAGTTAACAATACGTTTCAGTGTTCATCCAAACACTCAGTTGTAAAAACACAGGCACTCTGGCAAATACACACCAACTACAGTCACATGTGACACATATCTGACACAAGTTGTGTAACTATAACACATTAAAAGGTTTCAACACACTCCCTGTGTTAAGAACAATAACACACTGGTTGAGTTAAAAGTGACACAAAATGTGTTGTCCTAGACACACAGGCGTGTTAAGATATAACACAGGTTGTGTTGTTTTTAACACATCCGTTTTAAGAGTGTACAAATAAAGAAACACGTTTGCATAAATACAACGCTGCAAAAAGAGTGTGTGATCATATAAGGTAGGCTATATCCTGTATCTTTGTTGGCCTTTGTATAAAATAACATATTTTGAAATATAATGAACTTGAACCAGCCCCAACAACTGAAATTCCAAGTCTGAGCAATTGAAATGAACCAAACTCAAAGTTTAGTTTAGGAATAGATTTAGACATCTTTTAGACAGCTTTTCATATAATAACAACATGCACATTCAACTAGAATATTCGAGTGAGGTTGTAGGTCCAGGAAACTCAGTAGAGGTAGGGGTTGAAAACATATCAGTGTTTATCAAACCTCAGATCAGAGTTTTTATGTAACATCATACCAGACAGTATTTAAAACGTGAAGCAAATGTGACTCTCTCAGACATCTCCAAAAACTCATTATCAAAGACTGCGGATCAACTTAAGAAACCATGAGGACATCTTGTGTTTATCTGGGGGTCTGGATGGTCCTGCTAATGGCCTGGACTTCTGAGGCTCAAAGTAGGTTCTCTTGGAGTGTTGAATAGATTCATTAAGGTGTACACAACTTAACACAAGGACACAGATGTTCTGCAGAGAAATCAGTCATAGTTAGTGTAAAATCTGTTGTTTTCTGAAGATCAGTGTTGTTTTTATCTCACCAACAGCTCAAGCTTCTCCAATCTCTGAAAGGTGCTGTTTCAGTTTTATAGACTTCCAAAATTCCACACAACATCATTTTTTATGTTTCGTCACAGCAATTTAAACAAACTTTTTCCCTTCAGGGTTGAAAACTTTTGTGTGAAACCAGATGCGGCTTGGGAAAACAGAGAAATGTGAGCTTTGTCGTTGAAAATGCAACGTTTGTATCCAAAATAAGTTTATTTTTCAGAACCATCTCCTTTCTAACTAAATGCAGTTTTGTTCTGTCTCATTAACAGGGGTGGTGTGACAGAAAAGGCAACTCTTCCCTCAACTAGTGTCCAAAATTCATCCTGGCGACCCAAGACCCGAGGCCTTTGCCTTTGCAAATGCCCATGCCAGCAAACGACCCCCAACAACGACCCTGACGCAGAAAACAGTGGAGATGGAGAAAATTAACTCAAATATTTTTAAGTTCTCTTCTCCAAATAGGCTACAGTAGGTCAGAAAATGGTTCTTTATGGAATGCGAAGTGCTACAAAGAACCATTTAAAGAACCTTTAAATACTGTTCTGCTGTTTTCTGAAGAGCAGCGTTGTTGTCTTTTGGTATAATTGCTGTGAATACTACTAAAACTCAATAAAATATACAGTACATTTAAAAACTTTAAAGACCAGATTCTGAGAGGCGAACAAAAATTAAGGACTGTGAAGACTAATTCATTGTGTCTGCATTTAGTTCTAAAAAGAGTTAAAAGAATGAATGTGTTTATCTTAAAGTCCCCCTGTGGCGAAAATCAAGCTTTTAAATGTTGTTTATATGTCTATGTGGTGTTTTTAATATGCTTTAAGACAAACCATGTACAAATACACAAGTCAACACCACAAACTACCCTGTAACCAATCAGATCAACGTGTGATCATCAACGAGTGGATCTCTGAGCTGGCGCGAGTGAGCGGAGGCCGGGCTAATTTGCATATTTATAGAACCGCGTATACAAAACGAGGCAAGGGTGTAGTTACTATTTTAAGGCATGAAGATTTTTTTTTAAGGATTTTGGTCATCAAAGATGAGTTATAAAGGATAAAATTGACTACAGGGGAGCTTTAAATTATAGAAAAATTTACAAAAAAACAATACAAAAAATCCCCTCAGGGCTTATGATATTAAAAAACATTTTTATACCAGACGAGACTTGTGTTTTATTGGGCTTATATTTGACTTCTTCAATATTGCAAGATATTAGGCAAAACTAAAACTGAACCGTAAAATCAAAATACTAAAACTGTTCTCATTTCACAGAAATCATACTGAATCCATACTCAACAGTTAAAAATGTAAATGAATATCAAAATACACAGATTACCTGGTGTCTCGACATTGTGTCATAACATAAAAACTGATAAGAAAAGACAAGACAACCATCATCAGCATAACATCTCGAGTTTAATAATGTACAGTTAGGCAGAAAGAATAACAGACGAAGATAACAATTGGAGATTGAAAATCGTATACATGTACAAAAAATAATAAGAAAACAAACATGTCTAGAGCCATGTTCAGGTCTACTATTAAAAAAAGTGTAGAGTGGTTAAAGAAAAGAGTTTTTCCTTTTTTCCAAAATACTGTTCAACTAAAAAACAAACATGTACTTCAGAGCGTCTGTGTGGCTTAGCGGTCCACGACAGGAAGAACTGAGTGTTCGAACTTGCATAATGACAAACCTGCAAAATATATAGTAGTGTGTGAACACATGAGGCATACAGGGACTCTTTGCAATGGGTAGGTTGAGAGTTCTGTGCACGTTGCGGTCTATACGCTGTTTGGCATGTGATAGAGCCTGCGTGCCGTCAATCTAAACTATCCAACGGGAACAAAGAGCGCTTAGATTCTCATCAACATTTGGAATGTAAAGTGAGTTTATTATAAAGGGGTGTAAGTATGGCTAAAATAAGATATACAGAACTCACTTAGGTTAAAACTGACCACCAAGCCCTGATCCAGGACCAGCCCCAACAACTAAAAAGCCAAGTCCCAACTATTAAAATGAAACAAACTGGTCTCAGATCAGTTTAGGAATAGACTGAGGGACATGATCACAATAAAAACAAAACATGAGCAGACAAATGCCGAAACAGTCTGCAATTTTAAGGCAGAACGTTCGAGCAACGTCCTAAAATATTATTGTAATTATTTTATACTCATCCATATCAAAACTGACTATTGTTTGTTATTAATGTTGGCAACCGTGCCATTTTGTATAACACCAACTATGGTAGGGACACAATTATCTACGTACACAGCCAGCAAATGGTTTAAAAACATGGAAAACGGTTATTGTCGTCATTTAGCTGTGCAATAAAGTTTAAACAGGTTTGTCTATGACCCCAGAGAAACACACAACATCATGTGACGCACACCAGCAGGTCTCATCTATTCATAGCTTTGCTTTTCAACACATACATGCTTAATTCTGTATTATCCCTTTGCACACGCTTCCATCCGTCTGTCTCGTTCTCCATCACATCTTTACAAACCTACTGAGACCTTCTTAAGACTGAGGTGTGCGAATGATGTCAGCAGAGTTGAAAATGTCTGAAAAGTCTTGTTTGTAATAACCATCATTTAACGTTTCAAGGGAATGTTCGGTCAAGCAAGACATGCACTTGACAGACTGGGCATGTGGTGTGATGTAACAGTCCACCAGAAGATGGTGATAAACTCATTTCATTTGGTGCAATGGAGTGTGCAGTGAACGTGTACAGTAGCACTTGTGCACGTGTTTCTTATGGGGTCATAGAACATCAGAGCATCAAAAGAGATGCAAGGAGTTTCTGGTTTTAAGAGGAATGGAGCTTCGTGATTTCTTTAAAAGATTTTCCCTTTTTTCTTGTTCTTTTCCATCGTCCTGAAAACAAAGAAAGACAGAAGAAATTAACCAATAGGAACCATTTCAAATATAAATTTAACAAGACAAGAGTGAAATATTAGTTATAGCTATTGTAACTTTATTGTAATTACTATTAATCCTATTTTAGTTGTTATAATTAATCCTATTTTCCCTTTTTCCTAGTATCCCACTGCTTTTGTTTTGTGTATCGATGCTCTGGTAATAATATACACTACCCTTCAAAACTCTGGATTGTTTTTAAGAAATTGGAAACATTAAATTGATTAAAAAATTCTAAATCATCAAACATCCTGAATAAAATGTATTAAATCTAAGCAGCACAACTGTTTCCAACATTGATGTTCCTTGAGCAGCAAATTAGCATATTAGAATGATTTCTGAAGGATCACGTGACACTGCAGACTGGAGTAATGATGCTGAAAATTCAGCTTTGATCACAGGAATAAATTACATTTTAAAATATATTCAAATAGAAAAAAGTTATTTTAAATTAAAATAATATTTCAAAATATATCACTGTTTTTATTGAATTTTTGCAGCCTTGACATAAGCATTAAAAAATCTTAGCGACCCCAAATCTTAACAGTAATCAAGTATTTTGTATAAAGTATAACGTGAGTTAAGAAAAGATATAAACCACAATATGCAGAATATCTTAGATTTGTCTTATACATTTTAAATAATACCTTTTGTTTAAAATGTATCAAATATAAATTTATAAAAATTTTAAAATTCAAATAATGAAATTGTATAAACACTAAATTAATTTTGTATTACTTTCTAAACATTTTTGATTATAAGAGGCAAATGTGACAGGCAGCCTGCTTGAATCTACTTCTATGCATGAGTGCAGTTCCTTATTAAAAACAATAACTGCATTATTTAGTGACTGAATAATGCAGAGTTACAGAAAGACTTTCTTAAGAGAGAAAGCAGGGCACTGAGGAACTGAGATGAACAGAGAAAGTCTCACTTTGATGCATCAAGTTTCTGCTGCTCCAGTATGCGTTGCTGGGCCTCCCAGTTGACTTTTTCCTCCTCAAACTGGCGTCTCTTCTCATCAAGCTCTTTATACTGAGCTTCTAGATTCTTCTTCATCTGTTCGTGACGCCGTTCCAACTGCATCGAGGAAGCACAGGGATGAACTCAGTTAAGTATTTGTGATACTCCATGTTAAATGTGACTAGAAACCGAACACACACCTCTGCCTCAGAGTCCTTCAGTTTTTGCTTCTTTTCTTTGACCTTCATCTCAAAGACTTGCTCCATCTCGGTCTCCATCTTCTTCATCTTCGTCACATGCTCCCTCCTCTCCTCCTCCATCTGGGCCAAGGGACTCCTACAAGAGTGACATTGCGACAAGGAACCTTTTTTATATGTTCAGACTAGACGTGTTAACTTCGAGATGAAACGGAAGTTGTGATAGTCTTTAAATAAATAAAGCAATCGAGCTCAGAGCAGGCACGGCGCCAGGATTTCAGTTTTGGATGGGCCAGACCAATTGTGGGTGGGCCTTAAATTACCGGTAAAAACGTTATCCAATCACTGTTTAACCTAATAAAAATTACTGACTAATATACTGTTAAATTATCTGTTCGTATAATATAGATTTTAATAGCTTGATGCTCTTTAAATATTTTGTTGCATTGTAAAAAGTATCGGTGCATAGGACGGACCTATCCGCGATCGCTCTCCATGGTTCTGACCAAAGAAGAGCGCTTTGTAATCTCCATTACGCATCAAACCTGGCGTTGTCTCGTAGTGCACTACGAAGACTCTTGAGTCTTGAGGTATAACTTAACTAAAGGTATACTACCACTAAAGGTACCATTGTCTTCAGGGCTATCATCCACTCGCGAGGCAGAGGCGCTGGCGCCATCCTAGCAACGGCGCTGGTCGCCGAGAAAGATATGATACATCATGAGATGCGCAAATATGTCTGGAGACATGACATGTAAGACATGATTTTGACCACTTCATTGAGTTTTGTTTAGTAGAAAGACTCTTTTTAAAAGATTTTCGTTTTGTATAAATTGTATCTTAATTTTGATCAATGTTTTACCAATCAATTGCCTGTATTTAATTAATAAGAAGAAAAATATATAGCAGACAATGTAATAAGGCGCCGGCATGATCACTTGCATTGCACGTGAACCGAAGGGCGCCGAAACTCAGCTTGTGCCTCACAGATTTCAGAAATATAGGCTATCTATTATAGAAAGCTTGAAATGTCTACTTTTAAACGAAAATATTAAAAACCAAAAGAAATAGGCTCTCTGATTATGAAATCCATATGAAATGTGCATTTTTCTCGCGTTCATGGCGAGTCAGCGTCGACAACTTCATCTTTGCAGCGACACATAAAACACCAGTTTATTAATAAATAATTAAATGTCTCCTTGCTATTTTAGACACATTCATAATCATGACTTTTACCGGTTCTTTGTGGCTAGCAAGCGTGCGGTCGTGCGCTTGACGTAAACTATCATTATCCTGTGTAGGCTATATAGCCTATTTAAGTAGCATAATTAAAATAATATACAGGGGCGATTTGTCCACGAATGGCTTAAATGAACAACGACTAGTCCACTAAAAAATTTAAGTCGGAGGCAGCCCTATTCCACATATTTTCGAACCAGGCAACAGGACATCTGGGTTGAGCGAGCGGCCCTGCAGAATGAGCGAGCAGAGCTGAATATTCAGAAATGCGCTCTCCACTCACGAGTTCTGATCGGAACAAACCCGAACCACTGTCTGCTGAATTTGCGCAGAAACATCAAAATAGACATAACCAGCTTTTTAAAATTGTTTTTAAAACTAAACATTTAGACTATTTTAGCACAAATTATCTGTATAGTTCTTGACAAAATTAGAATATATTAAACCTTTTTTTTTAAGATGAAAAGTTTTGGGTGGGCCTGTTGAAAAGTGGGTGGGCCTAGGCCCGTCAGGGCCACCCATAACGCCGTGCCTGGCTCAGAGTGGCAGTGCTGAAGCTTTGAGGCCACAGTGACACCTTGTGGTGTGACCAAACAATACGCTAGAGGTTTGTGGACGTGACTTTACAGGTCAGCACTTCAGCACTGCCACTCTGAGGTAAAACACGCCCACCTCATTAGCATACAGAGCAATAAATGTGGAAATAAATAAATGCATAAATAAAAGAAAACATAAATGTGGAAAAAAAATATAATTATACATAAATAAGGAAATAAAAGTATAAATAGTCATTTTATTTTTGTTTTTTTACATTTCTTCCCATATTTATTTATCTATTTTTAAGTCAGGTTTGGCATTCCATAATTATTATCACATTTAATCACATCTATCTATCTATCTATCTATCTATCTATCTATCTATCTATCTATCTATCTATCTATCTATCTATCTATCTATCTATCTATCTATCTATCTATCTACTGTATCTATCTATCTATCAATTCATTAATTTTTTTATTTCTGCAGGTTTGGTCTTCCATATATATCTAAGTTAAATGTTGGGCGGGACTTGATTTTGTCCATGGGGAATTGATTGGATCGTTGGATCATTGTGGTTGGCTATTGTTGTGATCTTATGTGAGTGACACGCCATCAGAGAAGAGTTACTTTGATTAAAGATAACAAGGTCACATGAATAAAAAACCTTATGTGGACAAATAAATCATTTATAATAAATACTGCAATATTTTATAAATATTGTCCATTTTTGATTTCATGGTGACTAAGAATTTGTAACCACTAGGCTACAGGTCTGAGATCACCATCAATGTCTTGAATTGCAAGAAATCCAGGATCTCAGTCACATACTCAATAGATATGTTTCCATCCAAAGTTGAGAATGTAAATTACGCGCAAAATTGGGAATATCGCAAAAACCGACAAAAATATCGTAAAAACATTTCCATCCCATGTGTTCAAGAGATCAAAATCCTCACTTCCTGGAAAATTTATGCAAAATACCTGTAGTAAAATGAAAGTTGCTTAATCGGTGAAGCCACTGTAGCTCTTTTTCCGTGCATCATAAATTAGAGCATGCAGAAGAAACGCAATGAATGTTGTCATGCTATCTGTCATTCGGATGCCTGGTGTTCAGGAACGCAATCGAGAATTCTGTGAGGTTATTACACCCAACCATTTTGAAGACAAACATTGGCTCAGGTGTTTTAGAATGACCAAACCAACATTTGAGATTATGTGCAATGAAATTGTTCCACTGGTCAGTCCAGTTATGCAATCACATCAGCATCGAGGGATTTATTCTGTAAATGTGTTTCCATTGTAGCTTATGCACATCATCGTAGTTTATGCGCGTAGTATATTTGCATTATTAGAATTTACGCCTTTCCATCCAGCGATTTTTAATGCAATAACACAAAAAAATAGGTGGATGTTGTTTGGGACAAAAATTGAACTACAAATAAAACTGTTCTCGTACTTTGTTAGCTGGCCCTTGTTCTTGGTGGCATCGACCCCGTTGCAGGTGACGGCTGCTAGTTTCTTGCTGCGGTAGTTTTCATAGTGAACATTATTGGTCACGTCCTTCAGGTCCTGCATGTGAGTCCTGGAACGACAATGGACAGTTAGCTGATAGGTTAAACGCTGATTAAAACTAATTAACAAAGAAATTTAACATGCATTTTGTTAGAAACAGAAATGATCTGCATCCACAGTATTTTACTTAAAGGGATACTCCACTTTTTTTGGAAATAGGCTCATTTTACAACTCCCCCAGAGTTAAACAGTTGAGTTTTACCGTTTTCGAATCCATTCAGCCGATCTCCGGGGCTGGCGGCACCACTTTTAGCATAGCTTAGCATAGATAATTGAATCGGACAAGACCATTAGCATCTCTCTCAAAAAAATGACCAAAGAGTTTCGATATTTTTCCTATTTAAAACTTGACTCTTCTGTAGTTACAATGGCCCTCATTTATCATTCTTGCGTAGAAACGGGCGTATATGTTGGCGTAAGATTATGCTTACACTCCTCTCATCGCCTGATTTATGAAGCTGTGCGTACCTTTGAAATCCAGGTGTACGCAATACCTGCCCTTGATAAATGCCGCGGTTGAAAACGATCGTCATTAGAATAACACGCCCCTATATATTCAAGTCTCCGCTCCCCCCACGCCCTCATTTTACGCCATGGACACACGGAAGACGGCAAAGAAGAGAAACTTCTTTGAGAAAGAGAAAGCGAAACCAGGGAAGTGGAAAGAAACAAAATTGATTTCTAGATTTTTATTATTAATGACGCTTATTGTTATTTAGGAGAAGAATGTCGTTATTATTATTATTTGTATTATTGTTATTATTATTATTATTTAAAAGAAGAAGAGTGTCATTTTTATTATTTTGTCAGTCTGAATTATTTTTTTGGTCATTGAAAGCCTTTCATTACTAAACCCAGTCCGTGCACACCTGCCGGGCCTAACCCTGGCCTAACCATCGTTTCAAAGAATAGTACAACGGCGAGCGCGTCGAGTATAAACGCCTCGTCCGTTTGGGGAGGTGCGCGCGCAGTCTGCGGAGACTCGCGCTGCGGAGCCAGGCGAAAGTATAAACAAGGCTTGAAACGTCAGGTAAAGCGCACAGGCTCGCAACTTAAGGAATACATATGCCTACAAATCAAATGCTTTGGTAAAATCACACAAATTAAACATTGAAGTCCATGTTGCACAAAAATAAACACTTAAGTTTATAATTAGGCTACTATGTTGTTGTTTTTTTACAGTGGGTCATAATATATCATATCTTTTAGTTTGTCAGTGCGTTTTGTGGTGTTAGGAATTGTTTTTCTGCGCATTCCCGCACTCAAAACGTGCGTACACCACCTCCTGAGCTGGCGTAGGATTTGAGCGTGCCGTACGCCAACGTCCATATTGATAAATCTCAAAGTCACCGTGGTTTTGGGTGTACGCCAGGTGTACGCTGGAAATTTGGTGTACGCACTTTTGATAAATGAGGGCCATCGTGTACTAAGACCGACGGAAAATGTAAAGTTAAAATTTTCTAGGCTGATATGGCTAGGAACTATACTCTCATTCCTGCGTAATAATCAAGAAACTTTGCTGCCGTACCATGAGTGCAGCAGGCGTAATGATATGACGCAGCGCCCGAAAATAGGTCTAATAGGTTAGACAAACTTAGTCCCGGTCACGTTGGAAGTTACAGAGCTGGGGACTATCTTCAGGCGCTGTGTCATATCATTACGCCTGCTGGACTCATGGTACGGCAGCAAAGTTTCTTGATTATTACGCAGGAATGAGAGTATAGTTCCTAGCCATATCAGCCTAGAAAATCGCAACTTTTCATTTTCCGTCGGTCTTAGTACACGATGTAACTACAGAAGAGTCAAGTTTTAAATAGGAAAAATATTGAAACTCTTTGGTCATTTTTTTGAGAGAGATGCTAATGGTATTGACCGATTCAATGATCTATGCTAAGCTATGCTAAAAGTGGTACCGCCAGACCCGGAGATCGGCTGAATGGATTCGAAAACGGTAAAACTCAACTGTTTAACTCTGGGGGAGTTGTAAAATGAGCCTATTTCCAAAAAAAGTGGAGTATCCCTTTAATTAAGACTTGATGCTGGAAACCTGTCAGGACACAGTGTTAATTCACAACGATCTCATCTCACCTGATGAGCATATTCCTCAGGACCGTGAAGTCACAGTGCTCACCGTTCTCCACTGAAACAAGACGAAACAGATGTTTTAGCCCAATAACATCATGAGAATGACTTCCAAATCCTTCTAAACTTTAGAATCCCTAAGAGATCATTTTTTAGATTTGACTTAAAATTTGAAAATAAAAAAGTTAAGCACTTAATTTAAAAGAAATAAGTAAGTAGGCTCAAATTGCATATTCATGTGCAGGATTACAACATATAATGTAGTAAAATTGTTAAGTGTAACAATAAAAGTTGACATGAAATGTATTATTTTTGTGGATGTACGGTATGCAGTTATGATGACCACTATTTTGATTAAAAACCCCAGTCAAAAACACATTTTTATAGGGATGCATGATATATCAATACCATATCGATTATAGGCCCTTTTTTTTATCAGTATCAGTCAATATTGGATATTTGATTGTGGATGCTCATTTCCAATATTTTTACATTTAGACAGTGTCTGCAATCTTTTAATCTTTAAAAACAATAACAGTGTTAAATGTAATCTTTAATAAATCTCAAAACTCATACTGTAAAATATAATTTTGTGATGCCTACATTCACTTGTAGCATTTATTTTAGTATTTATTTAGGCAAAATAGTAGCCTATAGAATTATACTACTAGTCATTTATAATGAATGGACTACTCATATCAGCCATAATTTGAATATCAGTGCATCCCTAATTATTAAAACATTTAAAAACAGACATAATACAGTGACAAATTAAACAGGATCAGAAACTGAGGTTGTTGATGGAACATAAATTTAACAACATCTGACAAATGAAAAATCAAAAAACAAGTCAGGTGGTTGTCAATTAAACGAAAACACAATTTAGTATTTAGATACCAAACTGAAAATGCTAAAAGGTTAAACAGTCACAAAAATAAACAAAAGGTTAGCAGTTCAGACCGCTGTTATGTGATCATACACGGGTATGTATGATCAAAAATCGCTGTCATCACATGGGATTCTGGAAAAGGACCAGAGACACTGGTTTCTGACAGATGGTTAAAGGATGAAACGTCTTCTGCATGTCTACCCTGCACAGTTATAACAGTTATAGAGACCTAAGATGCTTTACCAAGCGAGAACCTTACCTATACGGAGAACTCATTCTGATTGACTGCCCCACGTGTCAATCATCTGCTACAACCACCTACCTGTGAGAGAGCAGTTGGAGGGGCGGGACTAAAGTCTCTCCTGTAGGAACCCCCACTCAACCTGTGATTTATGGGCTACTAAGACTAAAAATGGTGTGTTGTGGGAAGGGTTACATGGCATAGCGATGACAAGCAGAGATACCAGCCAAATGGAGCTAGGGGGAGGGGCAGGAGGTGGAGTCATATGTCTAAAGGGATCATGGGATTTGTAATTTCTTTTTTGATGGGACAGCAACAGCAAACTCCTGATGCTGACAGGTATGGACGGGTGCCTCAAAAACACATCCCATTTATTGAATCATGTGTTAGAATAATGTTCATCAGAGGTTAGGATGGAAACATTAGCACTCAGTCAACCCGCATCAGAGTTCAGAGGCAAAAATGCTTATAAATGATGATGTCAAAAGTACTATAATAAAAAAATTATATAACGGGAAAAGAAATTTACCCCAGACCCAAGGCGCATTTTGTACCCCTCAATGTATTTAAATCCAAAATGGAAGTTGGAAATAAGTAATGGGAGGCATGCATGTCTGAATAAGGTTTTGTTTAAAAATAAGAGTAGGGCTGGATGATATCTCAAATATTTATGATGTATTCGCAACGATTTGGTTGGCAATATCAAATTAAGCAACAACATACAGTTTTAATTTAGCCAAGCTTTGTGTTCCCTCCCATCTATGATTCACAAAATATCTGCAAGTAAACGTTGCTGCTTATCAACATTGTCACATTAGCAAATATAAAATAAACATGATAAAAGAATTCTGTAATTTTTTGGATTGTATATATATATATATATATATATATATATATATATATATATACACACACACAAGTTAAAAAAATGACATTTATAATATATAGGTTTTGATTAGTGCTGTCAAATCGATTAATCGCGATTAATCACATCTAACATAAAAGTGTATATATATATATATATATATATATATATATATATATATATATATATATATATATATATATATACACATATACACACACACACATATAAATATATATAGATATTATGTATGTTAGATGCGATTAAGCGTGATTAATCGATTTGACAGCAGTTATGTAACGTCAAATAAATGCTATTCTTTTGAATTCAAAGAATCCTTAAAAAATGTATCACAAAAATATTAAGCAGCACAACTGTTTTAAATATTGATAATAATAAGAAATGTTTCTTGAGCCGTAAATCATATTAGAATGATTTCTGAAGAATCATATTTTTTTTATATTTAACAATATTACAGAATTTCAAACTATATTATTCAACAATATAACTTTTTTACTTTCATTTTCAAATTATAGTTTACTTTGAATTTTTTTTTTATAAATCAGAAAAAGGCATCATCAAAAGGCTGTAAAATAGTGAGATATAATTGCTTTCTATATCGTCCAGCCCTACATAGAGGGTAATTAAGAACATATAAACATGTTAGAGAGCAGCGCTGCTCTATATTCTATGGGGGCTGTAGCTTATAGGTTTCTCCATGACTATTTATAGAGCAAACATCTGACAATCAGCAAAGTTTCAGAGCAGCAAAAAGGTGGAAGAGGAAGGAGGGGGAGGCCTTAACGAAGAGAATATAAATGAAAAATGGTTTTCTTTACCAATAATGCCCTCTGCCAGTCATGGAAAAGAGCAGACAGAAAGAAAAAAAAAAAAAAAAGAGAAAAGAAAGAATGACACGTAAACAACTGAGGAAAAAAGACACACTCACTCACCAACAACAACAATTCCAAATGAAAAAGTTTTGCAGGGAGGAGAGAGCTTTGTAAAGAAAGAAAGGCGGGGAAAGTAAAACCACAACAACAAGTCATTTGTGGGCCATGATGAAAAGAAGGGGTGACAGTCTTTCTCTCTGGAAAACCTTATACCTCGTCGTCATCCCTTTTCCAGAATCCCTCAGCTGGGAGGGAGATCATCCAGCAAGCTCATGCATTTGTTTTGTACGCACTGGAACACCCCTATTCCCTTAGAAATGGTGCAATCCTCATGAAGAACACATATGGGTCATGCTGATGCAGGACGTACCTTCTGCCACACCCCAGGGGTACTGGCGACCTCTGACCTTCCTGCCATTCACTTCGATCACCACGTTGCTTCCGACCACGGCCAGAGGCATCTTCTCCTGTCGGTACAATATAGCATAATTAGCTATCGACCACACACTGGGAAAGTGAACGGATGCAGGGGGTCTGACGTAGGTTCGCATCGATCTTTAGATCCAGATCAGGCCGGATCAGACAACTAAATTAGTTCTGTAGTTCATCTCGTCAATAATAACCTCAAGCTGACCTAGAGAAACAAACAACACTGTGGATGCTGTTTATAATAAAGACTTCAATGACGAAACCATTTAGCATTGCTTTTCCATTGTGAAATTCTAATTTCATAATTTAAGTAACATTGTGTATGTTAACATTAGTTAATGCTTCAAGATTCTCACTGAATGCGTTTCCATGACTTCTCCATAGTTAGACTTTTCCAGTTGTTCACGATTTTTATATAATTACATATCGTCACTGTCGGGCAGAAATCTCATATCTCCAAAACCACTAACATCAGGAAATGGAAAAAACACTTAATTAAACAACTGCGGCTGCATCCGAAATAGAATACTTCCCTTCCCATTTAGTAGGGGAAAAACAGTACGCCAAAAGAGCAGTATGTCCGAAATAATTGTATCCGAAACATACCCGGATGACCTAGTACTAGCACATTTAATGGACACTTTACTATCCCATGAGGCCACGGGAGAGGATTTGTGAATGGCAATGAAGCGACAACAACATGGCGGTTGCAGTACATCCGAATTTCATTCATACTACCCATATTCATACTACATAGGACATACTTTTTTAACGATCATGAAGTAAGTTCAAATTCAAATGTAGTACCTACTTTATATATGTCCGGATGCTTGTATGTCATTATTATTAACGTTTTACCAAAATCAAGCTCAAAGTTAGTTGGACTGACTCTTTACCTTTATCTTTCGGATCAGTTTGCTGTCCTCATCGTCCTCTGTGTCGGGAAACTCGTAGATCTTGATTTTGTGCTCTTGGATCTCCTTCATAATCTTATGATGAGAGAATAGTAGCATACTTGAGAAAAATGGTGAAATGTAAATCATTAGCAGTAAAATGTGAAATCACACTAACACACACCTGTTTCTTGAAAAGCTGGCACTCTTCTGGCGTGAGAGTATCGGCCTTAGCGATGAGGGGAATGACATTGACTTTGTCATGCAGACGCTTCATGAACTCGATATCAAGAGGCTTCAGTCTGAAAAAGATTCAGAATACAGTTCAATTGCATCTAACACTTTAGATTTGTTTTATGAAGCTGCTTTGTGGTGCGAATACATTATTTAGATACTAAATCAATTATTGTATGCCATTGCCATATAATATACAACATACAAATATTTAATTGTACATTTTTTTTTTTTACTTTTTAATGCTGATATCACTACAATACACTAAAATGGTAAAATAAAATGAAATAAAATATATATGAATAAATAAATAAATAATTATTTGAATGAAATAAATAAATTGTGCCCATTACATTTAGTCTTCTAGGGGTATTGAATATAGAATAGAATTGAAAAGCATAGTATAGAGCATTAATAAAGCATTAATATAGCATAGCATAGGATATTGTATAGTGCATTGTGGAAATCATTTTACAACCAAGTGTATGAATAATCCTGCAAAAGTCTTACAAGTAGAGAAACCACTACAACTACATGAAACAATGGGAGGGAAAATAAAAAAATTAAAAGGTGCAGCTTTTCCACACAGGTTATATGACTATAATGAACAGTAACAGTAAGGTAAAGCAAAACATTAGATAAGTCTGCAAAGCTTCCACATAAACCAAATACAAAAATGTCATTTTTGAAGTGATGCAATACAACTAAAATCAAGTCAGGGTCCAGAAACAGGCATGAATAAACAGATCAGAGCAGAAGGCCCACTGTCAGCACAGAGCCACCACACAGCACTGACCCTTTTCTCATCGTTTCCTTCCAAACCAGAAACATTATGTCATGGAGGGAATGAGGGCCTTGCTCTGTCTCTCTTAGCATCACTTTCACTTGGGATTCCAGACAAAGAGGCTGTTCTTTACATGGAGCTGGGTTTGTGTGTGTTTGTGTGGTTTGGGGGCCAGCTGAGGGGCTGTTTATACATTTCAGGAATGTCGAGACTGAAGATGCAACACAAAGGTCACAGAGATATGAATGTTGCTTCATAGTGGCGTCTCAAAAAGGGCAC
Source organism: Rutilus rutilus (assembly GCF_951802725.1). Lineage (NCBI taxonomy): Eukaryota > Metazoa > Chordata > Actinopteri > Cypriniformes > Leuciscidae > Rutilus > Rutilus rutilus. Next base: position 11,028,346 of record NC_140233.1, read on the forward strand.
GCAAGAAAATGTGTGGGGCTGTTTGAACACATAGGGCCGCGGGGTCACTGAATGTAAATAGAAAAGTAAACAGGGCTTTGTTTTTTCTATTCAGAGAGTGTAGATGATGAACTATGCACTAAAGAATTATAGAGGATTTTCCCACATCAATGCCATTAAATCACACAACAATGGACGGATGAATTATACAGATGAAAATTAAATGTATGTTTCAAGGATCCTGCGATAAATATTCCCCAAAGCATTCTTGCATCACAAAAAATGTCATATTTTATCACAAATCTTATTTCAAACGTTCCTTTCCTTAGCCAAATAAGCTATTCATTTTCAAAAATAAACAAGGCAACGCCTATCATACGCCAGGCCGAGTTTAGTGGGCATTATGTAATGCTTTTGGATATGGGTGTGGGAAGTATGCATCTCCATCTGTGCTCTGTATGTCCTCTGTCTCTCCATTTCACTCGTTAATGCATTTAAATCAGTGCGCAGTCACATGTTCTGATGCCTGCATTGTACCACAGTCGTATAGTATTCATGTACAAAATTCCAACATCATCCCACTCCTGAACAAAGTGCAAAATGTGTAAATCAGGACGTGTGTGTGTGTGGTGCTTCTATTTTAAGCTGGTTGATTCATGCCAGGCTTCATTTGTAGAGGGTGCAGTACCTACCCGTGACCAGAGGGGGCGATGAAGTACAAGCAGCAGTGCACCCTGTTGTCAGGCATCTGCCTCCTGTTGACACGGGATTCAGCATTCAGGAAGTCTTCAAACTTACTGTCGATGTAGTTGATGACTGGCTGCCAGCTGAAAAAAAGGGGAGGAGGAGAGATGAAAGGCAAAGTCAGACGCAAAGCTTGAGAAGTCAGTGCATCATAATCTGTAATAAATAGATTTAAAACCATCACATATAGCATTCTGCATATAAAATGATTTTGTCTTTTGACTATAATGGAGTTTATGTCTCTGACAGGGTCTATCCAAGAGTCTGAAAGGCACTTGAAATTAATCTCACCAGTTGCTGTTGTCCACCGCATCTCCAAAGCCTGGTGTGTCGACGATGGTGAGCGTGAGCTGAACGCCCCCCTCCTTTATCAGCACTTTGGACTGTTCCACCTGAAAGAAGGCCCAGAATTGTTACAACAGGATATGTGACAGCCTGAGACAGCAGCCTTGCCTTTTTGCTCCAGATTCACGTTGTTGACCAAACATAAATGCTTACTAACCCTAAACTACAAACATTCATGTGATTGGAGAGTACAGTTTTTGCATAAGAGTTTGTACTTTTGCATATGCATCAAACCAAAAGTGAGCCTACAAAGGTCATAGACTCTAAAACATAAACATTGATGAACAATATACCCTTATAGCTCATACAAAAGCTAATGACTAACATAGGCATTAACAAGGGATAAGCCATGATAGTCAACTAGTTGTCCAACAAATGGCTACATTGACTAGTTCATGAATCTTTAAATTCAGTGCTGCTACAGACATACACATCCAAGTTTTAAAATAGGTCAAGCTAAAAATAGTCCAACTTTAAAAACGAAAGGAGTGAGTATCTTCCGATTAGTCAACTAATAATTCAGGAAACCATGTGCATTAGTTGTGTTCAAGGGCAGGCCATGCGTGAGACACCGTGTTGAGATGAGACACTGAAATAGTCATCTCCGATGTCAGCTTCTATGATTCAGCTTCATCTCCTGAAGTTATTTCAGCTGCTTTCAGTACAAACGCTTATTCTCACAGGCCTGGTTATTTTTGGCTGACCCTGTTTTTCTAAAACTGCACCCTCATTCACACATGCGCAACTTTCTCGCTAACAAAAACAACCATAACCTCTCTTAGTTCTTCAAAAAGAGGAGACGGAGGGAGAAAAAGGAGAGACTTAAGGAGAAGAAAGTGTGAGAAAGAGAAAACGAGCGAAATGGAGGAGAGAAGTGGAGTAAACCTTAATAAAACTCTTCCATTCTCGCTCACGCTAGGATGTTTATGAGGCACGTCGGACCACTTCAGTTTGCAACAACATAGAAAAAGAAATAAATGAAAATGTAGAAACACAAAGCCACAAAAATGTCAAGACTTTCATTCGATGCAACCAGAGTGGCCCTTGTGTGGCTGCTATCACAAACACTGCAGATTGTTTTGGAATAAAAATACTCTCACCGCTGTCTCCATGTCCTGCCTGAACTGACCACAGAGGACTAGACAGCCACACATCACAACATGGCCTTTGGCCAGGCTGACAAATTTATACCACGGGCATTCATGGTGGAACAGCTCAAGTGCATCACGCAAAGGCATCTCGCCACCCAGGAGAGTGCCAGAGCAGGTTAAATATCAAGAGGAAAGCATGGACATGAGAAATGTTAATATGTCAGAGAGATTTCATCTGTGAAAGCAGTGATGTAGAGAATGTGAAGTCCAAGTAAGCCTATACTGCAAGTGACATGATGAAATCTAAAAATCTCTCAAACTTAAGTTGTTTTGAGGTAAAAACAGAGAGGTGGTGCCTTGGGATGAACCTTCTATTGAATTCCAATGGCAGCAAGCAAAGCCATTTTGGTTTTAGATCATCTATCCAAACGAGAATGGATTTGTTTAGATGTTGGGTGACAGATGCCACAGTTTCATTCAAACTGTAAGATGATGGGAAGGTTGTGTTTGGTCGGTTTCTGCACAGCGCTGAGAAAAGCAAATAACCCACATGGACACATACAGCACAAAGAGAACACAGGCTACTATGAGTGGAATGAAATCGACGTAGTTAATTCCCAAACTGCACACTTAATGTGTACTTGCGGTCTTGCAATAGTAACGGTGCATGTGAAGTCTATGAGGCTATAGGGTGTCCCATTTGTCATTTGAGGTTTCAGAAGGGTGCTCATGAGCCTTCACTGATGCTGTCTCCACAGCAGACTTCTACCCAACAGTCTATGTGGCATTACGTCACTGAAGTGTGGACTTGGAGAAGGACTTGAGGGATTTAGGAAGTCATTGGAGACAGGGTTTGACATAACGGCTGCAGGACACACGTGAATTTGACCACCCTAATTTGAGCAAAAAAAGAAAAACGTCAGATTTTATGTTTTTTTGTTATTGCAGGGGTGCCCAATCCTGCTCCTGGAGGGCCAATGTCATGCAGAGTTTAGCTCTAACACACTTGCTGTGAAGTTTCTAGTAATCCTGAAGACCTTGATTAACTGGTTCAGGTGTGTTAATTAGGATTAGAAGTAAACTCTGCCATATAGTGGCCCTCGGGAAGCAGAATTTGACATCCCTGTTTTAATCGCAAAATAAACATGGCAGGCAAGTTCAAGTAGACTGGAGCTGTACGCGCATGATTGAGTAGCTTTTTTCAAGATTGCCACCAAGTAAATAGACTTGCTTTAGAAAGGATTTGTCACGTCATCCAAACTCAACCAAGTTTCAAAACTACTTTGATCTGAATCGAAACCGTGAACTTAGTCTTGAGTGCAGCAAAGACAGAGAGATTGTTTGTTCATCATAATAAAAGAGAAACGAGAGTGGCTCCATTTAAATACCAGAAAGGGCTGGGACACCTCAGAACACGTCCCATTTCTAGGGTGGTGGGAAAGTCAATGCCGAGTGTTGGGTTTCGTGGGAAAATTCTTGACCTCCTACTGAACCCTACTAGCCTCCAGAGGAATCTAGACCCTTTCGTATTGCCCCTCCTATACTCTTTAAAAAACACTCCAATTGAGTCACTCCATCATATCGCAAGCAGTGTATCCTCCCCCATTTCTGATGTTCCAGCCTCAGCATCTGTTCTCATCCTGTTTATCAAATCCATATAAGGTCAAAACTCTGCTGTCTCTTTCCTCTGGTGAGTCTGGGAGCATTTGCTCTGGCCTGGAACTCTCAGAAGGCAGCATCTGTTTGTGATTGCTTGAGCCTGATTGGTGCCCTGCACTCCAGCTGTCTGAACGCATTCAGGTGTTGGTTGACTAGGACTTGAAGAGGCAAAAAACAACATTGAGTGCATGAGTGTGATTAATGTGACAAGGCCCAAGGATCCATAGTCATGCAGGTAATCTAATGAACTGCATAAGAAGCTGAACTGGTCAGGTAGGTAGCACAGTTCCACTCGAATGGCGCACTTTGATCATTAAAAAAAGGTTTCCAATTCCTGGTCCAAGGTAAGGACAAGAAATCAGACCCCAGAAGCCTCCTTCATGGCTTCTATACATCACATTTGGCCGCAAGGCAGTGGAGGATAATGATGGCTGGAGATAAAGGGTCGAAGGTAAGGGAAGTAAGAGAGAGCAAGACTAATAGCATACGCTTTCAGTTTATAATTGTAGCGCCTGTTGTCCAACTGAACTATACGGCATTTATTTCTATAAAAAAGCGAAACGACAATGAGGGCAGTGCCATGGTGGGCAAGGAATGTAATCGGTGTATGGCCGAACACCGTGTAACACCGACTACTGCAGCAAGCCTAATATATAGATAATGGTAGATTAAGCAAAGACCAGAGGATCAGTATCAGAAGTTAAAGGTCAGCTAAAGAGGCCATACCTGAACAGTCTTCTTGATCCTCTGAGATGGGCCAGGGTAGTCTTTGGAGTACAGGTCTGTCAGAAAGAGGGAATTGATGAGCGTGGATTTGCCCAGTCCAGACTCACCTAGAAAAGAGGCAAACAAAAATTTTAAGTTGCCATGCTCAACTGGTGCCATGAAATGCGCTAATATAAGCAAAAAGTGGGAGAGGGATGAAATGCCACATGCAAGAGACATCCATACTTAAAAACAGGAGGTGATGATTATGAGATTCTCCACAGATCCTCACAAGCTTTCTCACATTCATCCACCCACACAGAAACACACAATTAGTTTGTTGTTTTTGAGCCAACCAATGGCACATGTGGGACCCTGGCCAGAAATTCAATAGTTTCTTCTTGAGGACAGAAATCGAAAGACAGCGGATTTCATGGGTATATTGGGAAAATGTTGTGGACAAAAAGGAAGAGTGAGAGAGAGAGAAAGCTCTTTTATTCTGAAGGAATAAAACATTGCTTGCTCCATTCTTTCTAGACAATTCCACACTTCTCTTTACAACTGATGAGCAAGAGGCGGTGTCATTTTTGAACATCTCTTGAGTTGGGGGAAGGGAACACTCGGGCTCCTCTGGCAGAGCAGACCACCAATGCATAACTGAAGTGTACACCATCTTCACCCACTCAAATACACATTCTCACTCAACATTTTTGACACAAGCTTGATCCTAGGCTTCAAGGGGGTGTTGAAATCTCCTTCTCTCAATAAACAACCTTCCCACAGACAGTCCTCAGCGCCTGAGCTTCCAATTCTAATCTTATTCATTTACCATATGGGAGAGCAAACAGGCCTGAAAACGCCAGTCTCATTGCTGATAATGTCACAAACATGGACTACACATTGCATTCACCTTCTGTAAGATGATTAATCTTTGACACAAAAATTTGACAATTCATACACTTTTTTTATGCTTCTAAATAAATAACACTTTTGACAATTAGCTAAATCACAGGAGCTTGATTGTATGCATTAAGAAATACTATTAATCATAGTTTTGTTGTAAATGAATCGTATATTTGTTGTGTTTAAGCTTATGACGTAATGCAATTCAGAAAGTAACAAAATGCAGTTCAATTGGAAAATGAGACCCAGATGACCCAATGCCCTCATGATATCAGTGCCTAACCTTCAACCCTGACCCCCTCATTTGGACCCTCTCCCTCTTTTTGCCAAAGCAGGAGCAGTTCCCAGTGCGTCCTATGGAGCCGAAACATCTGCACAGACACACTTAAAGATTCTCTGTGCTATGCCAGAGATAACACACAGACACCAAACCCACCCTCTGTCTGTTAAGTAAATGTACTCCTCCATGCCCCAGGCTACGTGGACTTACCTAAACAAGACAAGAGTGACTGGACTGTGAGAGCATCTATGTGTATGTGTTTGTGGGGGTGGGAGGACATCAGAGACCAGTGGAAGAGAAGTAAAGGGGGAGGAGGAAAGACAGATAAAGAGAGACAGAGTGTTGTTTTATCGGTCTGCACTTACACTGGCATTTTAATGGAAGCCATGTACCAACACACAAGAAAGACCAATGGGAAAAAGCCTCCTCTCTTCTCTTCTGCTAATATATGCAGTTAGATAAAGACAAAAACAAAGACAAAAATATATTTTGTGACCATTTAGATCATAAAACAACTTTTCATAATAATAATGTTTTTTTTTACTATTATTATTTTAATTATTGTAGTTTACTTTTGATTACATAACCACATAAAATGTTTGTGAAAACATACCAAAAATTCATTACAAATTGAATTGCTCTAACCATTTCCATGCTTTAACGGGTGAGAATGAGTAGATTAGCCAGCGTCTCCAGCTCCAGCTAGCTCTAAAGCCCTGTTTCTCCCTCTCTTTCCCTTTCACCCCCTCAGGGTAAAGCCAGAACCAATTAGCCTCATCCCCTCTTTTAATTAAATATCGGTCCACATGATCTCTGAAAATGAGACACTTCAGTCACACAGCAAGGATCCAGGTCTAGTTCACAGTTGGCTGACCTTTATCAGACCCATGGATGAATGGAGTGAACTCACCTCCCCTTCTCATTTTGGTCCCTCTATCATCTGACTTTTACTACTACAGCACATGTGCAGCAGGGACAAACAGAGACACTGGAAAAACCATTAAATAGAGGAAAAAGGTCTATAGTTGTGCTAATAGACTGGCACAACCACATGCGGATAAACAGACCCTATTTCCACTGGCTTTACATTGAACTAGACCCAGACAGGCTACCAGGGGAACAGACATTTCCGAATTAAAAGAGCATGCTAGCATCACTTCCTGACCCAGATTGACATGGTTAGCGCTCAGCTTAAAGTGGGGCGAATGGTGTTCCAAAAGCATTTGAATAACCAGTGTTTTGTGCAGTATGCTAATATAGCATGTCCAGCACCATCATAATGTTTCATTTTATTACAGATTTACATATCAAAAACATCATTAAACATCTTTTAGATAGTTTATCTTGCAGTGCTAGTGGTGTCAAATTAGCATTACATGACATAAACCTCAAACAGATTGCACTTTTTTAATGCAAAAAAACCCTCAAAAATAATAAGTTGTCATTTTCTACTCACCCTCATCTCATCTCATATCAAAAATGGCTTTCATAGATCGAAATAAATATAATTAGATGAGAAATAACTAATATAACTAAACCTTAAAAAAATAAACATTAAATAGAAACATTTCTAAAATAAAACTAATAATAAACAAAAGCAAATAAAATGACTCAAACTAAAATTAAAGTTAAATTAAAATTATAATTAAATAAATAAGAAACATGAAAAATAAAACAATTCCAATTATGAATAAATACTATAATAGTATATAAAAAAAATACTAATGAACACAGTCAAAACTGTATTACTTTCTTCTGCGGAACATGACATAAGGTATTTCGAGAAATGTGTTTTTTGTTCATGCAATGGAAGTCAATGGGCTGCAATGTTGTTTGGTTCCCAACGTTCTTCAAAATATCTTCTTTTGTGTAAGTCATACAGGTTTGGAGCAATATAAGCTAATGATGACAGATTATTTATTTTTTGGTAAACCTTTAAAAAGGACTTTTAAAGAATGTGTGATGACGATCCAATCAATCAATCATAAACGGCCCTATTTTTTAAATGTATTTTCTACTTATTACTACTACCCTGAATGGATGGGTGGTTTGGAGGACTGGGACAAATGGACAAACTTTCTAGGAGATTCCACACATTCTTCTTGACTTTCATCTATTTACCTCTTCCTGTCATCATGCTATGGGCCAGAAAGCACCCCAGGGCCCATTACTGGGCTCAGATATCCTGACAATCCCCCACCTCCACCCCTTTTCCACTGCCCTGCCCCCATCTAATCCCAGCTATCCCTTTTCTTCCTCACTCTTTTTCCCCTCATAAAAGGGGCTCTAGTACCACTGCCATACAGTTACTTAACTCTTTAACAAACAGATAGCTGACAGAGAGCGAAAGAGAGGCCCACTACCTCAACAGATAAACAGAGAACAATGGGCAAACTATGATAATTTAAACAAATTACAATAAACTTTGGAAAACGCTCTGATCAAGTATTTACTACAGTTACTGATTTTAAAGGATGTGAGAATGCAAGTATGATAGTAAGTGTGTGTTTAACTGGTTTGCAGAGAGGGGCTCCTGTAGTGATAAGATCCATTGTTCGGCAACAAAGGTCAGAGTTCATCTCCGAACAGCCTGAGATAACAATCAGCAATGCTCTGTAAAAAACTCCCATGGACACACACACACAAAAGTCACTTCAAATAGGAAAATCAATCTGTCCTACATAGAAAATAAGATCTATGAGGTGGCACGTGCGATGTTACACACTGCACGTGCGCAATCAACATACACACTCTATATCATGTGTCAAACTCCGCTCCTGGAGGGCCAGCTCCAAATTATCTGCCTTGAAGTTTCCAGAAGACCTTGATTAGCTTCTTCAAGTGTGTTTAATTAGGGTTGGAGCTAAACTCTGCAGGACAGTGGTCCTCTAGGAACTGAGTTTGAAACCTTTTTTTAATTATATGTCAGCAAAAACACACAACGCTGGACAGGTAGTGAACACAACACATCTAGTTAACATTTATAACTAATATTTGGCTGAAATGTAAGGATATGTAACAGAACAAAGCATTTAAACAGCATAAAAATAATAGGCATGCCTGTTGTTGATTAATACCAGCGTTAATGATGTACTGTACGTAGTCATGTCGCCGGATATTGAGTAATCACTGTCCCAATGTGTAGTGAACCAGGGTCCTTACCAGTGGATTTGTGTATAATGCTTTACGAACCTGTGATATAGGGAGCTGATTGAGACAACTCATGGTTCTCAACCCTGGTCCTGGTGCCCCTAATGTCTCCTTTATCAAAACTGATTCAGGTCATCAACTCATTAGTAGAAACTCCAAGACCTGAAATGGGACCAGGGTCGAGAACCACTGGTCTGCATCCGGATAAATTTGAAAATGCATCCTTTTCTCTACATTTTAGTTTTCCGTCTACACGGAGAAGGCATTCTTTTTACAGCGAAAATTGAGGTTTGAAGATGCTCTCCCAAGTGGATGAATTTTAAAACGCCATATTTGAAAAACTAAGTATTTGAAAATGAGGCATATTTAGTCATGTGACGTATATTGTGCCCATAGATATGTTTATACCGGCATGTGCCTGTGTTACATTCCTAGAATAGTGTGAAAATTGTATTATGTCTGGTCTCTTGGTATCATCTCAGTTATTATGTTTTATGCACAGTTTTTCTCAAGTTTCAGTGTAGACAAGAAACCTTTGGAAAAAGCTTAAACGCTATTGTAGATAAAGTGTTTTGAAACGAAAACAACATCAAATATATCCAGATTAATGAAGATGTAGCCTCATGCAGATATGGTGGAAGCGAGTTAGACGTTCCCCAACGGCAATGTGAGATCCCCACATACACAGCTGGGGTTGCTTGCATTGCATCTTCTGCCTTAAGCTATGGACTATGTTTCTGAAATGTGCAGAAACTGTTCTGAACCTTTAATATTACACACACAGTCTTAATAAAAGAGTAAAAACTGCGTCAACTGTTAGAATATAAGTTCTCCAAATGGCTTGTTCTCATTCATATTAGTCTTCACACAAATAAAAAAGTTAGGTACGATACACTTTCCACATGATATTAACAGGCTTGAGTCACAACTAAGCCTGTTTGATTCAACAACATTGTTTTGCAATGATTCAGAATGATTCATAAACATGCTGAAGAGAACAGCAACTAAAGGGACCACTGGACAGACTGGGATACAGATTTGGCAGATTTTATAAATGAAAACTAAAAATCTAAAGGAAAAAAATACAATTACAAATATATATATTGGCTAAGAAATGAACATGTAACTATTGCAGTTTTATATATCGTAAATTGTGAGTAAATATGGTTAAATTCAGTCAAATTAATTAATAATACTTTTTTTCGATGTATTAAAACTGGCATTAATAATATTACAAAAGATTTGGAATTCAAATAAATCCTGTCAAAGGATATATATAGATATATTTAATACTCATAATAATTAGCAAATAGGACTGCACTGGAAATAGAACAACAAAATCTTAACCACTTATATCTTTTATACTGCCAAACCCAATCCCTGATTGTTTGTTACTAAAACCCCATCTAAACAAAAATCTGTCCAGCACAATGAAACTCAATGGCTTCTGTAGAGTGAGGGAAGATCGGCATAATGGTGTTACTCTACTTCATAGCTTCATATCTTTTGAGGGTTAAGAACAAGTCTGATGAAAACAGAACAAACTCAAAATATTCCCATATTTGACTTGAATGAAACTTTAAAAGAAAGTTTGTTTGAAAACCCAAAGATATGCCAGTGTTTATTTGTGCATTTGCGGAAGCATTAGCATGTGTTGGCTAAGACTGTCTGACAGGCTTAGCTCCATGACCAGGTTGTTAGATGACCTGTTGGCAGAGAGTGGAAGCTTTGGCTTCATAATCCAGGGATTAAATATCCTCCATGTGTGTGTCCGTATTTGAGCCAGGGACCTTTTAAACGGACCTACAGCATAGTAATGTACGAGAAAAGCAGCAGCTCCTAGCGGTAGCTATGCTAACGCAGCCGCATTAGACAAATTGCTGCCGTGTTGTTGAAAATATCTGTGGATGACATGGAATTCAACATCATGTCATGCCTGAAGACTTCAGCTACCGAATGGAAAAATCATCACTTTAAAACATCTCAAGTTTTGTCCAAACACAGCTGTCGGAGTTGTTGTTGTAAAGGAATGCAAACTGTGCAATTAATAAAAACATGTGTGAAATTGTTACAATTTTTTTCTATTCGTTGCTTGTACAGGTGTGAATTCTCCTACACAGCTTGAAAACTGGAGAGACTTTGTACAAAGAAAACCATATTTTAAACAAGACTAGAAACTGCAAGGCCTGCTTTACCACCTCCAACACGCCTTAGATAACTCAATTTGAAAACCGAATCTCGACAACCCTTCACATTTTCCAACGCTTTCTCCCTGAAGAAACATTTTGCCAGCTGGTGTGAGAGGGAAAGCTCAAGAAAGGAAATGCTTGTGGAAAAAAAACACAAGGGAGAGAGCGAGAGAAAAGACAGGAAACAGATTTTTTCCTCCCTGAAATTTTGGAGGGAAAATTGGAGTCCACAGCCAAAGCCCTGTAGTGTCTGTCAGGATGAGTGACACGAGAACAAGACGGCAGTTTTGTTCTTTAAAAGGCCATTGGACGTCCCCAAGGACAGTTTTAAGAAAACCCAGCAAGCCCCTATTTCATGTCTTAGACACTGACTACATTACAGCAAATTTCAGCCCAGTCTGAGGAAGATGTGTGTTATGGAGAGAATTTGTGGAGGTGGAATCTTGCTTCTGAGATCAAATGTGACGGGAGTGCATTTTAATATTAGTGAATGCACAACACTGTTAAAAGAAAGACAAATATTGATACTTACTAGATTTGCAGTGCAAAATTTAGTGTAAAATACACTACCATTCAAATGTTGAGTCAGTAACCTTTTTATTTTAAAGAAATTAGGTAATACTTTTATTCAGCAAGGATGAATCAAATTAATCAAGTGACAGTAAAGACATTTACATGTTTCAAAAGATTTACATTTCAAATAACTGCTGTTTCTTTCCATAAATGCTGAACTTTCTATTTATCAAAGAATCCTGAAAAACAAAATGTATTACATTTTACATAGAAATATTGCACAACTGTTTTTAAACTGATAATAATAATAATAATAAATGTTTCTTGAGAAGCAAATCAGCATATTAGAATGATTTCTGAAGGACCATGTGATCATACTGAAAATTCAGCTTCGCCATTACAGGAATAAATTACATTTTTAAATATATTAAAATAGAAAAAAAGTTACTTTAATGTGTAATATTTTACATTACTTTTTTTTTTTTTTACAGTATTTTTGATAAAATAAATGCAGCCATGGTTAGATTAATTTTAAAAACTTTTAAAAATCTTACCGACCACAAACTTTTCAATGGTACTGTATACAGTGTGAGAAATATATGACCAATGAGTATCAGTGCTGCAAATATGTAAAAGATAAGACTAAACCCTATTCAGTGTGCAAATATATGTAAATATAAAGACCAACTGCAATTCCATATGCAAATATTGTTGGTCACAGAATTCTGAACATTCTACACATTTTCAAACTGTAATCTTAAATTAAATTTCTTAAAGCAAAAACACAATGCAAAGCCCAATGGACCCTGAAATTGTCTACAAAAGAGTTTGAATAAAAGTGTAATACTATAGGTGAGGTCACATTTACCGCGCTGCTCGGCAAGATTTCATGGACAATTTCGTTTCAACTGGAACCAACATGTTCGGGAGCTTCACGTAAGGCCGGAAAAGTTTTTTTTGCAGATTTTGCTTGTGTTCAAGTTGGTTATTTAAAGTTCCCCTGTAGTCAATCATTTTAAACTTAAATCTTTGATAACCAAAATTACATATTTAAGCGTTTTTTCCTTGGAAAAAATTTCTTCATGCCTTAAAATAGCTTGTGTAACTCTACACCCTTGCCTCATTTAGTATACGCGGTTCTATGAATATGCAAATTAGCCCCGCCTCCACTCACTTGCACCAGCTCAGAGATCCACTCGTTGATGATCACACGTTTGTGACGTCAGAAACACCAGCAATTTCAAACCGCGTTTTTTGAGACTCTCTTTGGTTCACTGCAGTTTTAAGGAGAAAATACTCAACAATGGTGTTGACTTATGAATTTGCACAAGGTTTGTCTTAAAGAATATAAAAAATACCACATAGACATATAAACAACATTAAATCCTTGATTTTCACCACAGGGGGACTTTAAACTTAGCCTGGTCCTACCAGACTCTCGTACATGTCATTTGTACAGAGAGTCTGGCCTCTCTCCATTGACAAGCGTTAACTTCCTTGAAGGCGGGTACTCTGTTGAAGTTTAAAACTATTGGATCTGCCCAGAGCCACTCTGGATCTGCCATAACCAATCGCTAACTTTTGGTCATGACGTAACCCTACAACTCAAACTAGCGCACGACCTCAACGTCATCGTTCTCAGCCACTCCCTCTGTTCGGACCGGTAAAAATTTGACCGGAGAAAACCCACGAATATACCGCAAACCCAGACGGAGTACTGAAGGAAAAGGAAAATTGAGCGGAAGTACGTAGGAGGGCGGAGCCAGGCTACTTTAAACTTGCCGTGCTAACCAACAGAAAGCTACTTGGTTTGAAAGTGACTGTAATTCGTAGTTTTGGCCAACCAATGAGAGGGCAACATTGAGGTAGCCCCGCCCACACTGAAATATTATTGGACTCCTAATACATATTATAAAAGGACAAATTATATGACAAACATCACAAAGACAATTGTAAAAATCTAAAGAAAAACTATGAAAATATATGATTTCACAAGTAAACAGACAGAAATTCATCAGAGTAAGGAATCTTTTGTTTTACAAATATACACAAAATATATTTAAAAATAAATATTCCTGATAGAGGCCACAGACGATAATGAAGGCAACACACCTAGTTCTCTACAAAGACTAGTGCGGCTTGTCTCCTGATACCAGTACAAGCATCTCAATTGGCCGGTTTACCAAACAGGAAACCCCAAACTAGACAACCAGCCTATAAACAGAGGTAGGGAATGTGTGAGAGACAAAGACACAGAATGAATAACAACTTGGAAGAGGAATAGAGGAAGAGAGAACTGAAGAGATTATTTTGCACCAGAACTGGGAAGCAAACACACTGCAAGCGCTAACAGACACACACACACACACACACCCGGTTACTATGGTGAGGCGCTCCACCACAGTTATGTCACCGAGATCCATATTTCCAATATAGCTTTAGTCACAGCATCCAAACCATAGAGAGAGCGTGTGATAATGACAATAGTATTGATCATCCAAACACTCGTCATCTGTCTACTCTTTATGTGGGAATAAAGTCATTCGTTCATCAGCAAATAAATCTCTTTCATCCAAAGACACAGATTATTCACTTAAAGTAAAAAACAAAAAACAGAAAGCTTATTTTATGTCATTCTACAAAACAAGTTCCATTTGTGGTCGTTCTCATGTATGCAAAATAAGAATATACATAATCATTTCAAGACATGAATGTGAAAGAACTTAAACATGAACTTAAACTTCATCTTTTTTTGGTTTCATCTTTTGATGTCAGTAGTTTTTTCAAATGACAAACTTGTTACCATGATTATATAGTAAATAATGGATAACTTCTATAAAACTTCAGCGGTCATTTTCTCAGTAATATACATTACAAGACTTGCAATGTCAAATTTCACTAAGCCTGTCAACCCTGTTAGTGTTTCCTGAACGACCATTTCCTGAACATTTCCTAAATGTTTCCTGAAGGCATAATTACAGTAAACTATATTAATATAGCCGGAAATGGCGCAATGTTATGGAGTCCCGCACATGACATGGACAATGGACATGGACATCGTGGTCATATTCGTTCTCTCATTTTAGTTAAATCGAGGCCATGTCCAGATTCATTCCCTTGCATTGATTTAACAGAAGCAAGGGAATTAGTAAGTATTAGTAAGTCGTGGGAACGAATTATTCATTTGTGGACATATTTTTGGAACACACTTTTTATCTATGTCTGAAATCGTACAAAAATATACTCAGCCAAACAAAACAAAAAAAAATCACTTTATCAAACTGGAACAGGCACCCATTTCACAGAATGCAATCTCAAAGGTGAGCAAAAGAATTTTGCGACTTACCGACAACCATGAGTGTGAACTCAAATCCCCTCTTCACGGACTTCCTGTACACCTGGTTGGGGAGGTTGGCGAAGCCGACATAACCCTCCAGATTCCTCTGCTGGAAGAAAACACAGCTTTACTCCACATTCCACTGATTAAAGAGCAGAACGGCTCCTCCATTACTGTTATCCCTCTCAAAACACAGCTCAAGAAGACTTCAGAGGAAAGATATTAAAGGCTATGCTAATATTAACATCAGTTACAGTGGATAATGCCTTAGCACAGTCAAACTCTTAAACTAACATGCAGGGATACCACAACAAAGGAGAACATGGAGTTTTGCTAATTTGAGGATGAGTAAACATATCTGCGTTAAGCTTGCCTAAACACAACTTTTGGAAACCAAGAGGCTGGGGAAAGGGAGGACGCATGGGATCTCGTGACAAACGTCTGCTTCACACGCTCATTTACGTTTCGTATCAAATCCATCATGAACTCAATGTCGTCATGGAGGCAGTGAATTTCGCTCCAGATCACAGCCAGCGCCTTGTCCAGATGCAAGTTCTCCTTCACAAGCTTCTCCATCCCTTTCTCTCCGTCGCTTTCCTTCTCTTGTAATCTCATGCTCTCGGAAGCACAGCGCTGAAGCACACGCTAGGCGAGGCAAACACAATTGATCGCTCTGCTTTGGCTCCGCTGAGCTTCTCATGCATGGTAGGCCAATGGAAAACTAACCTGTAGGGGCCATGCTGATCATTTAGAGAGAGGCAGATAGCTTGAACGGGGAGGGGTACGATCACCAGGGAGAGTTAACTCTTTTTGGCCTGAATGAATGACCATGGCCACAAATGTATTTATCAGAACTAAGCCAATAGACTCTTTGGGAAACAGTGCATGACATGGTTCATGTAAAAATGAAAATGAAACTTTTTTCATCATTCTTGAAAGAAAGAACATCATTAGGGATGCTTGTTACGTCAGTACCATATCGGTCGTTGGTCGGCCCGGGACTGTTGTTATTTCCCCTTTTTTTTTACATTTAGATTAACTGTGCACTTGATGCTCAATCATTAAAAACGCTAATAATTTAATAACACTGTTAAATACAATATTCAACAAAATATACATTTTTCAGTTTGTATATTATGATGTTGCAACGACAAAATTCACTTGTAGCATTTAAAAGGATTGATTTTAGATTTTCATTTAAACTAAATATATTATATAAAAGAGCAGGTTGGCCAATGGCCGATATAAGGCTGATAAATATGACACTATTTAATATTACACTGGTACACTATTTAATTTAAATAACATGCATTACAAAAAATACAATGAAGATTTAATCTACATATTTACATTTAGTAAATCTATAAAATAAACAGATTTATGTTTTAACAACATCTTGTATCTCTAACCCTATTATAGTATTTTTCACAAATTAAGAAATAGTTTAAAAACATGAATAAAATGGAAGTAAACACTGTAACCAATAGTGCACTCTGGGTATATTTTCTAATATAGGTAACAGTTATTTTAGGTAACAGTTATTTTATACTGTACACAGTGAATATGACATGGATATAGCACAGCATAGTTTGAAATCAAGGGCTGCGTCGGAAATCGCATATGCTCGAGTAAGTACAAAATAGGTAGCACTATTTTGAATAAGCATTTACTTCAAGACCGCTAAAAAAGTATGTGTGTAGTTTGAATGTAATCTGGACGTATTACATTCGCCATGCTGTCATTATCATGCATCGCTTCACTGCCATTCATAAATCCTCTCCCGTGGCCTCATGGGAGAGTAAAGTGTCCTTCATATGTACACTTCAGAATCTCGCCTGAAGTAGTAGGTCATCCGGGTACTTTTTGTTTACTCTTTTTTGAGTACTGTGCATTCGGACATACTTCTTTTTTGTCACATACTGTTTTATTCACCTACTATATAGTAGGGAAGTATGTGATTTCAGATGCAGCCTTAGATTTTAAAGATTACGCTCACATCGGCGTTGAGGTGATGGCGTTCTTAGTGCTGTCAAAATAAGAGTCCTGTCAATGTCAAAATAAAAGCTGCTTCTGATACTTTACAGCCAAACAGAATAACATATCAGTCGATAATTTAAAAAATGCAAAATAACCATTATATTTTTACATAATTAAATAATAGAAAAAATATAATAGCAATTTAGAGGTTATCAGCCATTACATAATTATCAGAAAATAATCAAACATGCATCAGTAAATAATCATTAGCCGTCATTTTAATATCAGTGAAAAATACAGCTTTGGAACAACATGCATAAATAAATGATGATGACAGAATTGTTTTGTGTGAACTATGATGAAAATGGATTTGATACGAAACCTCTGACAGTTTACGGACACTCGCATCCCAAAACGCGACTGCATCTTCTTCAAATCTATATAATTCATACACCAGTCTATAAATAGCCATGCGCTGTGATCAGCTCAGGGCATTTTCCATGCTTTCACTCTTGAAGCGAGCGCTCTTACGTAACTGTAAGATTGATGTCATGCCCCAACATGGCAAACAACACAACATCTGACCAGAAGAGAGAATCAAATCATTGATTATTGAACCCCTATCCATGTTAGTATCCACAGATTGAAGGATGCATATCATTATTGAACCTCTATCCATGTTAGTATCCACATTAGATTGAAGGATGCATATAGCGTAGGTGGGAAAAAAGTGTGGGTGTTCACAAGCTTAATATTCAGAATAGGTTCATTTGCGCAATTCATTCATCCTTTGAAGGATGCATAACATGATATGAGGACCCTAAATATAGTGCGCCCAAAAAGCACCTGGAGTATTAAAATGTATAAACGTCAAAGCACTAGATAACAAAATACCAAACATATCGCTGGCATCTGCAAACTAGGCCTTTTCTCGTAACTAACTTCACTTTCCTGAGCACTTATTTTTACACAAATGACCCCATGTTGATTTTAAATAGATTTATGAAGTCAGTTTCCTTCAAGTTCACACAGAAAGGATCAAGATATATGCTCAGTGACAGTTTTTGGCTGCTCTTCTCTCTCTCTAACCCTATTGAAATGCATCTCCACTCACTGCTCTCCACAAGGGAGCTGGGCATCACACTTAGAGCCTGTCATTCTCATTTGCTTCTCCAAACAGCTATTAACACACATCAGCCCAACTATTTACTCAACAAAAAAACCCCCCCACATTTGTATGCATTAGAATCATGATCGTTTGTCTTGAGGTCAATGAACAATGGTATTCAACATCAAAGTATTATTACATATGTATGGTCTGACATAACAGCAATTGGTCTGATTCACAACTTCACAAATGCCTACAGCATGGTATGGCAATATGGAAATTGTTTTTGACCTGATCATGTAATAAGATATTGTACCATGTACTTAAAATGTAGATTCTGATGAGTTTGTTTCTTAGTTCTTGCATGGTTTGGATGAAAGTACAATGTTTCACTGAATGAGCTAAAGCGCATGTGGCATAATTTACTTTAACAATAATACACAAGGACCAGTGAGCTTTTGATCAAGGAAACCCAGATTATGGTAAGCTATTTTAACATTTAATTCTATATATATATATATATATATATATATATATATATATATATATTTTTTTTTTTTTTTTTACATTAATAGTACTTACTTTTAATTAACTAAAAGTAATCTAATAGTGACTACAATTGTTTTCATAAACTAGAACTAGATATAATATTATTATTCCTTTACCTTATTAAATATTTGCCATTGAATTCTATGGGGATCTGTGGTAGACATCAACAATTCGCTGCCAACTAATAAGTATTCCAACTGTTGTTGTGAAAAATAGCATTTTTATAAGTACTACTAATTGTTGATACATTAACCAAAAATCACCACAGATATGTTACCTGTAACAAAGAAATTATTTGCCACTATTTGAATAGTGATAAACAGTAAGTGAATAAAATGTCGTATGTAATTGAATACTGGATAACATAACATTGGCAAATGTATGAGTGTCCATTGAATAGTTATTGGTGAAATTAATTGTATCAAAAATAGATGCTAGTTAGTTTTAAGTAGCCTAATAAATGTGAATGCGGCTTGCCATAACAGACAGATGATTAAGGGACAGTCACACTAGGAATCATTTGGCCCACCACCATGCAATTCCATGAATCAATGAAACAGATGTGGTTTAAATGTATTTTCTGGACAGATTTAGATAAATGTATGAATATTGTACTCACTGCAACGCTGGAAACAGCTGAGTCGGGTCTCTCGATCATCGTCCTGTGACAACACCCACTCTGAATCCCAATAGATCAGGCATAAAAAGATGAGTCGACTCAGAAATGGTCGAGTGCAGAAGCGATGATGAACCCTTACGGCTGCTTCTGAATTGGATTAAATAAATGGATTTTTATGGGAGGTAAACGTGCACAGGACAAAAACAAGCATGCGAGCATCGGCCGGGGGAAAATGTTACAATGCTGCGAGCATGAAAGGCGATTGTCCTCCTCCTAGAGAATTCAACCCCTATTGGTCAGCGACTGGCCGCTTGTAGTGATGTCATAGAATTCCGCCCACTCTCGCATTTCATTGGCTCACTGGATTGTACAATGAATTGTGGTATTTGTAGTGGCAGGCACGTGGACGCAGGAAAAAGATGCGACAGATGTAGTAGGCTATGCGCAATACTTCAAAACAAATTAAAATATTTTAAAAACAAATTATGTCAGCATCGAGATCTCAGACAGGAAAAGGAAAAAATGGGAAATACTTTTAATTTTCTACAGACACGGGAGAGCGTATTATTATGAGGCGTTTATGATCTGTAATGATGTAGGCTACATGTGCCCTCTAGTGAAATATTTTAATAGCCTAGTAGGCCTAGTTGTGATGTAACCCAATTAATAATATTATTGATTATAGGATATTCTATTTACTTTAGAAAATGAATGTTGAAATGTTTGATAACCTTTGTTCATAAAATAGACCTTATCAAATTAAAAGCTATTTGCAGGATGCTTTTTAGGAAGTTTGCTTGGAGACAACACTGGCATGGCATCAATGGAAAGAAAGAAATCCCAGACTTCTTTACTCAAAATATATATATATTTTTAAATACTGTTTGAAGCAAATATTAATTCTGCAACTTGATAAAACTGTGTTGTTTTACCTAAACTGTTAAGTAGGCCTAAATAATATAGTAAAAAAAACTGAAATAGACAAAAATAAAAAAAAACGAATTAAATCTTAAATGATAAACACTAGGCATATATGCAATAGCCTATTCTTTCATTTAATATTAGTAGTAATAATAATAACAACAATAATACAGCTCATATAAAGTTTACTTCGGAACAGTAGGTTTATTATTGACAAATAATGAGATCAACACATTTGAATAACATTCATTACAATAATGACACTCTGAAATGTTACAATATCATTTATTTTTTCTGTTTAGATGTAAAACATTTCTGTCACAGTTATGTTCAGTTTCAGTTTTCATGGACTTTTCTCCATCCTAAATAGTATGTGACATTAGTAATTGTCAATACTATTTAGGGCAGATAGGGTGGATAGTATGCACATTGGGACGCAGTGTTAGATAGTTTTCATTAGTCACACGTGTTCCTTTGTTTAGATTCCCGCCACTCTTTAGTTTCTATGGTTACTGTGATTATGTGACCGAATAAAAGGTATCAGCTCACTAATAAGACACCAAATTTTCAAGCCTCCTCAATAACAGGCTTTCAAATAAATGAAAAGGACAAGCAGAGACAATACCACAGTCTATAATTTTATTTATCAATTAAACACTAAAAGAGCTGAGCTCAACATTCATGATAAAAAGACACTTTAATAAGTCAGCCCAATGGGCTTCGTTCTAGTCAATTTGCAGGGGGGCCATACGCTGGTCAAGCACACAAAACAAAAACAAACAATAAAATTTCACAAAAAATAAAATACAAATTGAACAAGGTGGTTTCTTTCCTTGCTAAAAGATTTTGCTGCTCAAACTAAATCAAAATTAGATACAAATCACAAGCACTTCAAACCAACCAAACCAGAAATCAAATAATTTAAACCCACTCAACACCAATCAAATAAACCAAATTAACAGATCTGCATTCAAGCAGTATCAATGTAGAGCAAGAAAAAAACTAATACATACAAACAAATTAAATAAGTTTGATAATAATCAAAACCCAATAACAAAAATCATAACAATAATACAATAAAGAAATTAAGCACACCAAAAGGAACAACAATTTCAATTAAACATTACACACACACTTACACAAAATACACAATGCATTGATACAACTCACTGTACTTTCACCAGCGAAAACCAGGTGGCACCAGAAACAAGGCCATGGATGTACAGCGCGTTACAACGTGAGCGTTGTGCAGACGAGGATCTTCAATGCAATCGCGAGAGTTGTAATGGGAATAAAGACTGAAGACGTTCAATGAAACCACGCGGGCGTGGTATAAGTAATAGCGAACTGACGATGCTAGCTCATGTGTTCAATGTAACCGCGTAAGCGCGGCACGGGCACGAGCAACTGAAGACATTCCGTGCAATCACCTGCACAAATGCAAATCCCGCGTCCCAAACTGGACACGCTATTTAAGCAGCAGCAAAGAGGCAGCTGGCAACTTCTGCAAGACAAATAAATATTTTTGTTTGGTCTTTTCTCCCTCCCCACTCCTCACATTTAAGTCACACAAATAGGGTAAGGGAAAAATAAAATTACCTTTCCTGTGCACACTCACATGCTCACTAACAATGCCTGGACACACCCGACTAATCTAAAATTATACCAAACAAGCAAATTAATCTCAAAAATGAATTAAATGAAATCCCCACAAACACCCATATTCTAAATTTATAATTCCCTCCCTTCTTTGATCCTTCAATTTAACAGAACATACCTTTCTTGAGGAGTGAAGGAGATACAAGACCTACACCAGCAGGCCACATCAGCATATGGTCATGAAGAAACCAAATCTCACCTTTGTTTATATAGCTACATGATTACCTGACGTACCCACCCACTTTAGGCAATCTGGGCACTATTTTTAAAGGGGCCATGCAACTATCCTTAAAAGGGCAATCCCACTACAATTAGTTAGTTTGGTTAAGATGCGTTCACCTCATTATCTTTAGAAGCCTGTATAAGTTCATGTGTGTTCCCTTTGAGTTTGCCTGGTCACGTTAACAGTTCTGTGTGAGAATACTCCTGCCTGTTTGGAAATATTATTAGAAAACTTTGTGCTGGAAGTGGAACATTATTGATGTCTTCATCTGTCTAATTCCATACATGCCTCACAATTTCTTCCAAGTTTCATTTAGTAGGTTTGAAAGCAATTCTCTTGTATGTGGTTTATGTACTTGACCCACTCATTATCAGGTTTCACACAGTATTTCATTGTAACTGTTACAATCCTACAGCACGTGAGAGACAAAAACATTAAAACAACATGAATGTGAGTAAATACTAAATGTTAGCAATTTAGGCTACATCTAAACCTATTGAGAGGATAGGCCTACTCACAAAATGTGTCTGAGGGGGAAACTCTTACTTGTCCAATAATTAGACTTCAGCGCTCTCAGACTTAATCTGAAACGGGTTTCTTTAAAGCAGCAGGCTGTGGACTCAACTGTTGAGGACCTGAAAAACTGATCGGTTCACTATAGCAAAAATGTAATCCAACAAGTTTTTAGACATTATGTTTTTATTCTTCAGGTTTTGATATTGAGTAAAGACAGAGGTGGACACAGTAACAATGTACATTTTTCATTTTGGTGAATGTGGATTACGTACAACTTTGCCCAGCTGTTTTCAGGGTTTGTACAGAACTGTCTCTTCAGAACTGTTACGAACCAGCTAAAATAATCATGTCGGCAATTTGAATTTTGATACCAGTCTGACGACAACCTGTCGTCATTGGCATTTGTTTATTAGACATACATAATAACACAATTGGTTAATATACACTGCTCAAAAAAATTAAAGGAACACTTTGAAAACACATCAGATCTCAATGGGGAAAAATATCATGCTGGATATCTATACTAATATGGACTGGGTAATGTGTTATGAACGAAAGGATGCCACATCGTTTGATGGAAATGAAAATGATCAACCTACAGAGGATTGAATTCAAAGACACCCCGGAAATCTAAGTGAAAAAATGATGCAGCAGGCTTGTCAATTTTGCTGAAATTTCATTGCAGCAACTCAAAATGGTACTCAGTAGTTTGTATGGCCCCCACGTGCTTGTATGCATGCCTGACAACGTCGGGGCATGCTCCTAATGAGACGACGGATGGTGTCCTGGGGTATTTCCTCCCAGATCTGGACCAGCGCATCACTGAGCTCCTGGACAGTCTGAGGTGCAACCAGGTGATGTCAGATGGACCGAAACACAAATTCTATTGGGTGTAGGTCAGGTGAGCGTGGTGGCCCTTCAATGGTATCATTCCTTCATCCTCCAGGAACTGCCTGCATGCTCTCGCCACATGAGGCCGGGCATTGTTGTGCACCAGGAGGAACCCAGGACCCACTGCACCAGCATAGGGTCTGACAATGGATCCAAGGATTTCATCCCGATACCTAATGGCAGTCAGGGTGCCATTGTCTAGCCTGCAGAGGTCTGTGCGTCCCTCCATGGATATGCCTCCCCAGACCATCACTGACCCACCACCAAACCGGTCATGCTGAACGATGTTACAGGCAGCATAACATTCTCCACGGCTTCTCCAGACCCTTTCCTGTCTGTCACGTGCTCAGGGTGAACCTGCTCTCATTTGTGAAAACCACAGGGCACCAGTGGCGGACCTGCCAATTCTGGTGTTCAATGGGAAATGCCAATCGAGCTCCCTGGTGCTGGGCAGTGAGCACAGGGCCCACTAGAGGACGTCGGGCCCTCAGGCCACCCTCATGAAGTCTGTTTCTGATTGTTTGGTCAGAGACATTCACACCAGTGGCCTGCTGGAGGTCATTTTGTAGGGCTCTGGCAGTGCTCATCATGTTCCTCCTCGCACAAAGGAGCAGATACCGGTCCTGCTGATGGGTTAAGGACCTTCTACGGCCCTGTCCAGCACTCCTAGAGTAGCTGTCTGTCTTCCTGGAATCTCCTCCATGCTCTTGAGACTGTGCTGGGAGACACAGCAAACCTTCTGGCAATGGCACGTATTGATGAGCCATCCTGAAGGAGCTGGACTGCCTGCTCAACCTCTGTAGGGTCCAGGTATCGCCTCATGCTACCAGTAGTGACACTGACCCTAGCCAAATGCAAAACTGGTGAAAAACAGTCCAAAAAGATGAGTAGGGAAAAAAGGTCAGTGGCCTCCACCTGTAAAACCATTCCTGTTTTGGGGGTTGTCTCATTGTTGCCCATCTAGTGGACCTGCTGTTAATTTCATTAACACTAAAGCAGCTGAAACTGATTACCAACCCCCTCTGTTACTTAACTGACCAGATCAATATCCCAGGAGTTTAACTGACTTGATGCTATTCTCTGATTAAAAAGTGTTCCCTTTATTTTTTTGAGCAGTGTAGTTTAGCCTGTTTTTGTTTATTTACACAGTTCGCTCAAATGCCCTTTACTAGCCAATATACATGATATTTTTTTGTGCATGGATATAATCAGCTTTGTTATTTTGTTTCTCCAGAAAAAGCAGTGAATTTCTGAAAACTTTTGACGGTACACTGAATCACAGTACCTTCACCACATGTAAGTATCTTCTATCTGAAATTGTTTTGTTTGACTGTACTTGTGTGTTTTTTTATGTATCCTCTTTACCTACCTACTGTAAATCTAATTCCAATGACAGTTTGTGAGATATTCACTGATAATGTTAAACTAGGTGCTGTAATGTGGTCTTAGAAGTAAGGGTTAAGGATCTAAATTAAACTAAGCTGCTCTTGTCCATCAAAAGTGAATAGAAGCTATTAAACTTCAAAATTCACTTAAAACCATCCATACACTATATTCATCTTTAGAAGCCATACAAAACATAAAGGTGATGAACTGACAATTTATTCTGTTATACTATGAAAATCTTCCCTCATGCTCTCAAATCTCATTCACATTACTCAGATAAATACGACAAGTTTGCCGTAAAAAATGCTATGCCTTTTTATTATACCTTAATCATTTGCATTTGAATATAAGACATTTTAACTCTGAATTATAACTTGAAGTTTAGTCTTTTGTTATTACAAAAAAGCTATTACATGGCTTCAGAGATTTATGTAGTGGGATTAATTAGATAAGATTAATTATGTTACTAACCATGAAAATCTGAACTTAGATTTTCATCTTATGATAAACTTTTTATTACACTTCCTATTTTATATGTCTGAGGGTGACTAACTTTCCATTCCAGATCTAACAATTAAACAGGATAACTTTTACTTCCTTTTATTTAGGATGTAGCCACCAGACGAACTTTCGATATGATCTAACCTTCTAACAAACTTTTGACTCAATGTAACCTTGGTCGAATGGAACTTTGAAAAAGGACTCAATGTCCTGTTTATTTTGACTGTATTGTGAAATGATTGACTGGAATATTAACCCCTTACACTGTTTTTGATATTTTGCTGATGTAGCTAACAAAGGGTAATGGCAGGGGGGGCTTGCTTTAAACAATTTAACCAATCATATTGATAACGCATGACATGTTAGTCATGATAATTCTATTTTGATGTGTCTGGCTTTACCCTATAAAGCCTATTGTATTCTTATGTTGGGCCGAGAATCTCTGAGTATTGCTCGAGAACTCCCGGCCGTTTTGAATAAACCGTCTGAGGGACATTTACTGAAGGCTGTCTCATTTGTTTTTATGCTGCGCAGCAAAGAAGTTAGGTTAGTAGACTCGGCCAGTTGAAGAGCTGGAGTATAAAGGTTATTAAGTGTCGATTAGTAGACGCTCTGTGTCGATGAGTAGACGCAACAGTTTTATTCTAGATTCTAGATTTTATCTTATCAGATTCAGGAAAAATCCACCACACTTACAACAAAACTCATAACACTTTTTAGGATCTTTTCTTGGACATTTTTGGAGCTTAACAGAATATTTATCCATTTTTACATAAATTGTTGCATTTAATTGAATGAGACGAGTGAACATAAGGATGGATTCATGAATGATTTACACACACACACAAAAAAATTCTGCTTGTATTTCATGCAGTGAAAGTGAACAGTGACTGGGGCTGCATTATTCCTGATCTGCTTTTGGGTTCCCCAGACAGAAGTCTAAGACAAACAGGTTTGGAATGTCACAAGGCTGAGGAAAAGGAAGAAAGGTTGGGATCATAATTTTCAGGAGTATTACAGCACACTGTGAATGTTTATTAGCACCGTTTGTAGTTTGCTTTTGGCATCTGATAGAGCTTTTGGAACTGGAACGTCAGTGACGTCAGACTTAACAAGCAGATTGAGACACAAATGTTTTAAAGTGAAGATACACATTTTTAATTGGGGTAGTCAAGATATTAATGCAACAATGTTTTACATTGATTTATTACATGGAAAATATGTGTTCCCATGCATTTTGTAGAGAAGTCTTTTCTTGTACAACCTATTATATATAAATGGTTGATTTTTCATTTTGCTCGTATCTCGCTGTGATAGACTGTTGATTCTAGGAGACTTTAATATTCATATTTGCTGTCCATCTAAACCTTTGGTGAAAGAGTTTTTAATCTGTCACAATCAGTCTTTATCCTTACTCATAAATTGGGGCACACTTTGGATTTGGTGTTGTCACATGGTTTCCCCGTAACAGATCTTGAGAGTAGTTGATACTGCTATTTCAGACCATCTGCCAATTGTGTTTGAATCTGTGAGTTACTCTCGTTTCATCCAACCTTCCACAGCCAGCTTATTTTCCGAGTACTATCAAGCCAACCTTGCGGATGCTGTCCCCTTCAACGAATTAAACACTGAAGAGATGGAGGTTTTTACTAAAACCTGCTCCATTTCTTTAGACTCTGTTGCTCCCCTTAAGCCCAGGAAAGCTAAGGCCCTGTTTACACGAGAACGCTCGCGGGTGAAAACGTAAAAATATTTTATCAGATGTGCCTTTCGTTTAGACGGCGACGGCGTTTTTGGGGCTTAAAAACGCAAAAAAAGTGAAACCACCCTCCAGAGTGGAAATCTTAAAAACGCTCCACCGTCGCGTTTCCGTCTAAACGGTAAAAACGCAAAAGTCTGCTAGAGAGTGAAGGCACCGATCAGTGCTTCACATTGCCATCTAGCCGCCTGGAGTGCATACTACATTAAATTTCACACACTTTTGCGTCACCATATGCACGCAGATTTCCCCCCCATAACGCTCGTCTAAACGCAGAATAAAAAGTGACCACTTTTGCGTTTTCTCTTAAGATCGTTTCCGTGTAAACGTAGCCTAAGAGAAAAGGCCCCGCCCAGGCTTGTTTAAATGATTTTACTCGCTCTCTTAGACAAGAGTGTCGTAAGGCAGAGCGGAAGTGGAAAAGAGATAAACTCCAAGTTTCATATGAATGTTTAACTGCTTAATTAGTTACCAAAAGTCAGTGAAAGAGGCCAAATCTAAATTCCTCTCAAAACTCAACACAGAAAATGCAAATCGGCCGAGAATGCTGTTTAAGACAATTGATTCAGTGCTAAAACCCTTACCAGCTCCTTCTCTTGTTCCATCAACTGCTTTGTTGAAGGTTAGCAATGACCTTTTGCAAATCCTTGATACCGGTTCACACGCAGTGCTTGTCCTGTTGGATTTAAGCGCTGCTTTTGATATAATCACTAGTATCTTGTTGCATCGGTTGGAAAAGTTGTGGGTATTCAGGGTGTCGTCTTGCAGATTTTGGCCTCTTATCTCAAAGGCCTTGATTTTAGGCCCATCTAGGTCCTCATCTCTTTTTAATTTAGATTCTATCCCCGTCAGTGTTCAACCTCATGTAAGGAATCTTGGTGTTACATTGGATTCGGCACTAAATTTTGAAAAACAAATCAGTTCAGTGGCAAAGGGTAGTTTCTTTCATTTAAGATCGATTGCGAGAGTAAAACATTTTTTGTCTCCAAAAGACTTAGAGATTGTAATCCACGCCTTCATTACATCACGTCTGGACTACTGTAATTCACTCTACTGTGGCCTGCCTCAAACTACAATCTCCCGCCTGCAAATTGTCCAAAATGCTGCAGCGAGACTTCCTACCGGTACAAAAAAGAGAGATCACATTTCTCCTATTTTAGCGATTTTACATAGGCTTCCTGTTAAGTTCAGGATCGATTTTAAAATTGCTGTGTTTGTGTACAAGGCTCTATCTGGTGTTGCACCAAATTACATATGTGACCTTCTGATTCTGTACACTCCCCAAAGAACTCTTAGGTCTTGTAATCAGTTGCTTTTAACTGTCCCACCAAGGGCCTTCTCTGCTGCAGCACCTAAACTATGAACAGTCTGCCCTTCGCTGTGTGGTCTGCTCCTTCATTAGCCAGTTTTAAATCGTCTCTTACATTCATTTTGTACATGAATATGAACACATCAAGTGAGTCTGACACCAGGTAATCTCTGTGCATTTTAATATTAATTTGCATAGATAGAGCATGAAATGACAACAGGTTTAACATTCAGTATCTTGCAGTATTGATCAGGAGGTGCCAAAAAAAAAAATCATTTAATAAGAAAGGCCAGTTGAATAAAGCAATAACAGTATTATTTTGTGCAGAGGTGTTGCATTTCCATTTCTGAAGCTGCTGCCCCATTACAGAAACTTCTTTATCCAAGCCTCGTCTGGTTTCACACAGAATGCGGTTTTAGGTGTCGTAATCCTGAAAAAAGTACAGATTCACTTTATTTGTTTTGTTATTGCTTGCATATGCAAAATAATTTTTTATCATTTGTCTACAATTTAAAATGAGCATATGACATTTTTTTCTAAATTATAGCCTTTATTTTATAGTCTAATATACTTACACAATGCCCGCGACAGGACAATGTGAAGTTGTCCTCTCAACACTCACAATTTTTTGGCCCGGTATTTGGAAGTCGATAAAATCGAAGCAACACCTCTCAGTTACTGAATGAGCTGTTGATGAGATACAAATGTATATCTTTAAGTAGGCTATATTTGTTTTAGGAGAGAACTGGACAATATTCAAACCTCTTCAAAATACATTAAATATTAAAGTCCACATGAATTCAAAATTGACCATATTTACTTTGTTTGCCTAAATTGTTAGTTTTGTGGTGAACAATTCATCCATGCAAGTCAATCCACACAAAAAAATTTTTTGGCTTTGTAATCTTTAATCAAAATCTGAAAATGCTCCTCCCCTCTGCCTTGGAGGACCTTCTCTGATGACGTATGTTTGACGGCTTGGTTTGGGAAACGCTTAACCACTCCCCTCAAACCGTTAGTCTGTAATGAGCGAGAGATGGAGAGGAGGAGCGCTAGAGTAAAACCCTGCCCTCTGTTCAATATTCCTTTTCACTGGGAAATACGTCACAGCACTGGAGAAAAGTCGTTTGCAACTTCCGGTTCACGCGGACTTTAATGTGTTGATAAACGTCCTTCAAAATAAAGGTCCTTAGTATTTTTTTAGGTTAATTTGCAGAATCTTCAGATCAGCATATCCGTGTCTGCTTCTTCATTAGGGTGATTGGGTGACGCAAGTGTGAAAGGGACTTTTTCAATCACATTCGCATTCAACCACAGAGTTAAGGCCCTTTCACACCGGATGCGTAACGAAAAAACGAAACGAAAAAGCGAATAGTTCGTGTGCGAATAGTTCGCGTCAAAACCATTCACATCAGCCGCGACGCGAATTTGCGAAGTCTGTGACGTTCAGAGAGCTTCAACATTCCAAAACTTTCGCGCCGACAGCTGAGAAAACATGGACACTTCATCATCATCCAGTGAAGACGAGCTTTTCATTTTCTTTAAAAGACAGAAAGGAAGGTTTTGGATGCAACCCATCTTAAAGAACAGAGTCTGAAGGGGAGTTATGTGCAGTTTTTTGCGTCTTCACACAGTGCGTTTTGTAATGTCACTACACATTACATGTAACACACGAAGTGAGCGAGTGAGTGTGTGTGTGCGCGCGAGTGAGTGAGCAAGTGTGTGTGTGTGTGTGTGTGTGCGCGAGTGAGTGTATGTGTGTGTGTAACAAGTTAAAATCATTGGACTAGAAACTGTAGATATCACACAAAGAATGTATAGTATACTAAAAGCAGCATAGTCTCACTACATTTTGTTACATTTTCAAAGTAAACACGGTCTCTGTCTCTATCTTTGACGTAATAGTGTTAGCTTTCTATCCCAAATGTAGTTTAGCCTGCTAGTCTACACAGCACAGGACTATACAACGACTAAAACTATCACACAACACACTCACAGTCGTGATAACCGTGTTGGTTGGCAATGCTACGCCAGTAACGCCACACATTGTCTTTCAAATCGTTGCCCTTGTAGTATATGATTGGCTGAAGCCTATTCTGTCGCCGCAAAAGTAAAAAAAAATCGACATCGAAGCGAATAAAATAAAAGTCGTTTTTTCGCCGCAGCACATTCGCGTTCGGTGTGGAAGCACTCATTACACAAACAGCTGATCGAAAAATAAAACCATCGTGCGAATTATTCGTGCGTCAAAATCGCGTCCAGTGTGAAAGGGCCTTTACACTGACACTGTTGTTCTGCCTCTGGATATAGTCCAATCAGCGTCAAGTCACGGTCTGTGGAGTACCGCCACTTTTTGGGCGATTTCACTCTGTCCTAGAATCGCCCAGAGTGTTCCAACAAAGTTTTTTTTTTTTTCGAACTGCAGGCATTGCAATGCATTCTCTATAGGTTTTTTTTTTGTTTTTTTTTTTGTGAATTTTCAAAATTACAGAATTTGATATCAAGTTCTTGACACATTTCTTTTACACATTTTCACATTTGGTAAGTATAACTTAAACAACAATAATTTGAAAAAAAAAAAAAAAAAAAAGAAGGAGGAAGCTTCTTCAAGTGTCAAGTCAGTCGTGATCCGCTGTTGTTTTCCGGAGAGTTTGAATCACATGACACGAGCGCGCGCCGGATCAAACAGTTGTCAATCACAAGAGGCTGATCAATCAGCTGCATTAGAACATCACATGACGTCACGTCATAGTGTATTTGTTAGCAGTTAAATCTGAGCAGTATTAACTAGTGAAATAAATGGTGAATAAATGTCTGAAATATAAAACACCCTGCTGGAAAATCCAGTTTATGATGGCAGGCCTATCTGTGTTGCAATGTTCCAAAAAACCAGCTTGACCACATCAGAAAGCTTATTGCAGCTTTTTGTGAAGTAAAAATCAGTGGAGAAATTTTAGCAGTATTGGAGATGACGAAAGTACAACCCCATTATGATACAAAGTTCCACGCCATTGGCAACAAGGCAACATTTGAAGAGTTGTGCACAATTCAGAGCTATTTAAATATTACCTAAGTTTATATCTAAAGGCATTTCCTGAGGAGGGCTATCAGTGTCACTTTCCTGATGATTTTCCATCTAGACATGCTCATAAACAAATAAAACCTCTAGAGAATGAGAATCAGAAGAGATTAGAATAAATCTGGTGAACAATATTCATATTTTGTGAGTTTGTGTGTACAGTATGCCATTTACGTATGGTCTTTTTACGTATTTTACGTATCGGAGTTTGTAATAAAGTTTGATGATAATAGACGCACATATTTAAGAGTAAAGAGAAGTAACAGATTTCGACTGATCTTTGCAACAGATTCCCCCTCCAAGCTCACAATAATGTGCACTTTAATGCTGTCATGACGCTGTAAGTCGACTAGTAGCTGATTATTCATGGCCTATTAGAGGGCGCAACAGGATAAGACATTTTTGAAGTCCACTTTTTTCTTTTTAAACCGCTTATTGTACATGTAAGTTAATCGCTGTTCTAAATGGTCAGCTGCATTGTAACGCACACACATACAGACAGTAGCTCACACCTCACGTGCAGTTCACACACAGAGAAACATTCAGTAGCACAGAAATGTATTGTCAACACTGTTCTGTGATTTATCAATAAA
Source organism: Rutilus rutilus (assembly GCF_951802725.1). Lineage (NCBI taxonomy): Eukaryota > Metazoa > Chordata > Actinopteri > Cypriniformes > Leuciscidae > Rutilus > Rutilus rutilus. The sequence goes on from NC_140233.1 coordinate 11,060,331, forward strand.
ATAGTTTAGAATCAGTTGTGACTAAGTTAGTCCTTGTTTGCATGTTTTTAGTCTACAAGTCCTGAAGATGTTACAGCATTTTATTGATCCTGACAAAAATCAAATGATATATGGTTATAGCAGTTGGCTGTGAAGTCAACGACTCTTATGAAGAAAAGAATAATGAGAATGTATCACTCTATAAATCGGCACAATGTACAAAAACTCACTTGTCTTTGTTGCTCCACATCGATATATCAAATCATCTCTGACTAATGCACAGTGATTTGTAGATTATGTCGCTGTAGTTTATCAAGTATAAATGCAGTCCATCAAGTATGCAACCCAAGCAACACAACAACATTTAACATATTAACCGATAGGGGGCGCAAAATCAAATTTTAATGCAAGAGTATTTTACATTTACATGCATTCTCTATAGGTATGAAGCTTAAGAAGCTTATTCTTCTATAGTCTAGGGCTCTAGGCTATAAGAATGATCCGTTTTACAAATGTTCCTATGTGTAGGCCATGTTTTTATGTTACATGATAATTAAGCCTCAGATGTAAAAGTCAGATTAAAGTCTTTAAACGCCTCAGATGTAAAGTTATTCGCTGTCAAAGTGACGACAAAATGAATGGGAGTCAATGGATTGCTAACAGCAGGTGAGGGTCTGCTAATCAATGACAGCAAATGACATCTACGTCGTCAAGCTCAGTTTGAGTCTGCGCGGTACGCTCGACCATCAGGAAGTGAGTGCTTCTAATTGACTTCACTTTTCTCCGTTGAAGTCTATGGGTCGCTGTGTTCATTTCTTTTACTCAACATCTTCAACACTTGGAAAATTCACTGGAAAGAGTAGACCATCCGGGGACTTCTGGCATCCTCTTTTCAACATACTATGCTTTGGGAGACACTTATTCTAATCTCACATACTGTTTATGATGGATAGTATGGACATTGAGACGCAGGGTTCGTTTTTTGTTGATCACGTGTTTCATGGGACGGAGGTTCATGAGAAATTGGGCTGTGAACTCGATACAAGCTTTGAAGCTTCGGTGTCACATATCACTACTACATACAGTTACGTGACAGCATCACGTTTGAAAGCGTTTCAAAATGTGAAGCAGACAGTGGCGGCTGGTGCTAAAAAAAATTGTAACGTCCACTACGGTTTCGGACACCACTACAATTGGCTGTCCCCTCAAATAGTGCCAGATTTAGGGCCATTTCGGACACAGCCATTGACTATTGCATTGCACTATGAACTCCTGAATCCTCAGCTTCTGGTGATGTCCCCACCAATTTCAAAATCAAACCTACGCCCGTGGTGGTGGTGGTGGTCAATAGGTGGAGGGTTGGGTTGTGCATCTCTCTTTGGCAGGATGGGAGGAAGCGCTGCTGGGATGATCTTGGATATGGAGGGTTGAAATGTTGAGGTGGGCAGGAGATTGGAGTGAGATGTCGGGATGGTATTTGGGAGCTGGGTAGGGGACAGTGAAGGTGGGTCGGTGTGGAGGGGCAAGAGCATGATTGTGGTGAGCGTTGCTTCTGTTGTCACCCCACCTCTGTTAATGAGGAGATAGGAAAAAAAGAGTGGTTTAGAAGTATAAACAGCCTAATTGTGGCTAAATATGTCAAATTTTCAGTGGCGAAGCTCACATTTTTCTTGTTACCCCTTTATCTGGTATCACACAAAATTGGATTTTAGGGGTTGCGACCCTGAGGGAAATAAAATCACATTTGAAATGTTTGTTTAAAGTGCTGCCATAATATACAGATTAAAAAAGATACGGGTTATACTTTACTTTAAGGTGTCTTTGTTACAGTGACTATACATTTAAGTACTAAGTCTTCTTACAGTTTTTGCCCGTTGCTTGAACACATTTTGCAAAACTTCGCTCATTGTGCCAAAACTCTACACACAAGTAAACATGACACAACACTGGGAAATATACCATTCACATCTGTGTCAAATTGAAACTCTACTATCAAAACCTAACATTCCTTTGTCAAAATGTAACTCTGATGACAAAATGACACATACTTGCATCATATGCATACACTTTCAGATCAGGGGGAACACACTAGTCTACTTTATATAAAACACTGCAGTCTTTGATTTTCACTGTTTATTCAGAAGGCATATTTTCAGGAGGCACATTTTCAAACAACCAAAAAAGCAAATAGGCCTACTCAATATTGTACATTGCAGTAACATGAATTCAGATAAAGCAAAAAATAAATAAATAATAATAGAAAAAACACTATACTGTAAACACAGAAAATCATGGCAATTGTGCATGCGTGGGCTCATGGATCCCGCCGTCTGTTGGGGTCTGGCCACAGGACCTCATCGACATCGCAAGCAATGTCTTCTCCCGCTAGGCACCGGGGAAAATATCCCCTTGCATGTCGAAACCATCCATGGATTGCTGTCACCTGAATGTCGCCGCAGGCCCGTTGCCTGCAGAAGAGGCATGTGGGCATGTGGTTGGCGGTCATATACACGCCATCTCCAAGCCGAAAAGAATTCCTCTATAGGGTTTAAAAATGGTTATACTGTAAGTAATCATGGCAGGGGCGTAGCACAAGATCCCGGGCCCTATGTATAGGCAGTCCTGATGGGCCCCCATGTTCCAAATAAAATATGTTCCAGACTTTTCAAGGGCCCTCTCTCCCCTTGGGGCCCTGGTAATCAGTACTGGTTTTACCCCGAGTCCAACGCCCCTGAATCATGGTATGTTTCACAACAACTACCACTTTGGCTGCAAAAGGAGCATTAGCACCCTGCAATACCCTGTACACGTGATGTGGTAATGCAGTGATCTCAAACTCAATTCCTGGAGGGCCACAGCTCTGCACAGTTTTGCGCCAACCCTAATCAGACACACCTGATCCAGCTAATCAAGTCTTCAGGATTACTAGAAACTTCCTTGCAGGTGTGAGTTGGAGCTGGTTGGAGCTAAACTGTGCAGAGCTGTGGCCCTCCAGGAATTGAGTTTGAGACCACTGTGGTAATGTGATATACTGTAGTACAGTGCTGTAAATACCATCTGAGTAGTAGAAGGTAGAGAGGTGAAGACATACCTGTTTTCTAGTCGGAATGTTCTTTATTACAGATGCCACTGTGAAGCGGTGGACTCTCTGCCCAGCTTCCCTCATAGTCAGGCCATGGTTGATATATCATCAGAAATAGGGGTCCGTGCATGGCCTCTTTCGACCTTGACCACCTCCTCCTCCTCCTCCTCCTCCTCCTCCCTCCTCCTCCCTCCTCCTCCCTCCTCCTCCAGGTGTGTATTTGAGTGGTTGCAATTACCCGATGTGTTTTGTATTTTGGATACATGTGTTTTCCAAATGGCACCCTGAGATTTCATTTTTGAACAAAGTGTCTTATGTATGAAATAGAGTGTAGTATGCAGGACCAAGTGTGTTGCATAAAGGAGTAAGTGTGTTGCAGAATTGCAACTAGAGTGCAAAGCAGCACTTTTGTTTAAGGTATGGGTACATGTGTTTGAGGTATGGCAACAAAAGCTTCAAGTTGTGTTACTTTAGTCTAAGCATAGGTCTATAGTGTTCAAGCAACGGGCAAAAACTGTATTACAGTTTTTCTGAATTGCTAAAACACATTTCTTGAAAATATCACTCACTTTCTCACAACCTTGAACACAAAACCAAATTTTCAAACCACATTCAGGCAAAATCAAACAATTGCCTCAAAACCATTTTATCTGTGCTCAAATCAAACAATGCTTTCAGATCATAAACACAGCAAGTCAATATGACAACTTACAGTAGAAAGGTGAATAACTTGTTTACTGCACTGCAAGTATAGTATTGTACTGAATATTGTATAGTATTGAATATATTCAATCTGTAATTCAGCACCTGCATACTGTGAAAATATAGTAACCCCACTGCAAAAGCCAAAAACAGTAAAAATCTCCAAATGTGCACGTTACTGTACACTCAGAAGAGTTTTGCAACTGCAAAATCAAGGTCAGTGAAAGAGATTTTATTCTGCTTCAGCATTATGTACATCATTTATGTACAGGATTGGTCACATCATTAGAAATATATGTAAACAATTTTGAGTCGTTGTGTGTAAACAATGACAACTGTGTAGTTGTGTTTAACTTTTGCCTGCCTGTGTTTAGCGTTTTGAAACACTAGTGCATTTCAGTGTGAAATGTGTTTTAATGTGTGAAAATGTGTTTCGAGTTTTGAAACACTAGTGCATCACAGTGTGAAATGTGTTTTAATGTGTGAAAATGTGTTTCGAGTTTTGAAACACTAGTGCATCAGTGTCAAATGTGTGAAAATGTGTTTGGACAAAAAGAGTGCATGAGGTCTGCAAACAGTGTTTAACTACCTGAACATGTTTAATGTTTTACAGAAAGAGTGATTGATTTGACAAATTGGTTTAGGCTATTGAGAATTTGGTTCGGAGAATGGGGTTTAGTGTTTTAGCAATTCAGAAAAACTGTAATTAACAACATGTACGTACTATATAATTAGGGCTAGGGTTAAGGTTTGGTTTAAGGTTAGCTGCATGTAATTATGCATAATTTATTATTGCTACTACAGTAAGTATTATGTAACAAAGGCAAGGTAAAATAAAGTGTTACCAAATTATGTTATGTGGAATTAGAAATTAAACAACACCTTTCAGAAACTGGAAGAACTTGAGCTGTTGGTGAGATAACATGTTATATTAGTCTGAGCAGAATCCTTGACAGATTATTCAATATACAAATACTCAAATACAAGACTAAACGGTAACACTTTACAATACGGGTGCACTAATAAGCATTAATTCATGCTTAACTAATGCACAGATAATCATGTGTTAATGTATGACTCATGAAGAACTAAACCATTAATTAATGATTACTGCATCAGTAACTAATAAAGATTCTAAATTATTAATAGATTAAGTAATATATGAATTGTTATTAATTAAATGTGTCATAATGTATTAATTCCTTAACTTATTTTATTAACAAAGTGTAAATTAATGCGTTAATTACCACAGTTGGTCAAAGCAATGTACTTCAACTTCCAGTTGTCTGCTTTAATTAATCATTAACTAATGATTTGCAAATGTATCTGTTATGAATTGGAAGACTCAGTAGGATCCATTTGCAGCTTTTAATGAAGGAACGTCAAAACAGGCAAGGGTCAGGCAACAGCAAAACAGGGTGATCAGAGAACAGACACAGAGAGTAGTCAGGTCACAGGCAGAAGTTCAGGGCAGGCAGCAAGAGACAAAAATCCAAGATCAATCCAAGTTGAGACAGGCAGCAAACAGACAGAAACGAGATAACAATCCGAGGTCAATAAACAGATCAGTAGAATAGAGGAAAACGCTCCGTGATTACAGTCCGTGGCAATGCAATACTTCGCAGTGATCTTCTGTTTGAGTGTGGTTTATATGGAATGTCTGAATGAGATGCAGGTGAGTGCGCAATGAGTCCCAGGTATGAAGCATTATGGGAATTGTAGTTTTGTGAAGTAATCAGTCTGGTGTGGAGTGCCCTCTGGTGACTCTCAGAGGCACTCCAGCTGGTGATCGTTACATAGCCCCCCCCAAAGAGCGGCTTCCAGACGCTCCAAAAACAGTCCAGGAGGGAGGTGGAGCAGAGGCGGATCCGGGGGCGGGATGGAGGGCCAGGTCCGTGGAGCAGAAAAGGACCTGCAGACTGCGGCAGAACGGATGGCCAGGGCGGAGCGGGCGACCCCTCAGGCGACCGGGGCGGAGCAGTCAGTCGGGCAGGCGACCAGTGCGGAGACGACCGTCCATCGGGCGGCCAGTGCAGAGACGACCGTCCATCGGGCGGCCATGGCTGTGCTGGGAACTGTATCGGCGATGAGGGCTCTGGGCCGGACGGGACCAGCGGCGAAGAGGGCCTTGAGCTGGGCAGGACCAGCGGCGAAGAGGGCCTTGAGCTGGGCAGGACAAGCGGCGAAGAGGGCCTTGAGCTGGGCAGGACCAGCGGCGAAGAGGGCTCTGAGCTGGGCGGAACCAGCGGCGAAGAGGGCTTTGAGCTGGACGGGACCAGCGGCGAAGGCTCTGTGCTGGACGGGACCAGCGGTGAAGGGGGAGTTGATTCGACTGTGCAGACGATTGGCTCAGGTTCTGGCGGGCAGGCGACTGGCTCTGGCGGGCAGGCGACTGGCTTTGGCTCTGGCGAGCAGGCGACTGGCTCTGGCGGGCAGGCGACTGGCTCTGGCTCTGCTGGACTGGCGTGGAGCGCTGGATCAGGAGACGTGACGTGAAGCTCAGGCTCTGGATCGGCAGACGTGACAGCAACGGTCTCTGGATCGGCAGACGTGACAGCAACGGTCTCTGGATCGGCAGACATGACAGCCACGGTCTCTGGAAACGCCCCCTCAGCAGTAGAGGGCTCGGGGAATTCTGCTAAGATGTAACGAGAGTCCGGGGAATCAGTTGAGGTGTAGCAGAACTCTGGTTCAACGGGTGTGATTAGTTCATGGGAACCCTCATCCACAGGGCCCACAGAAAAGGATGAGCCGCTTATCCTCAGAGCGAATTCAATATATTGACATAAAGTCCATTGAGGGGTGTTGTCAGGCATGAGATAATTTAACATGTCCTCAAGCCCATATCGGAAACTATCCTTTAAGACTGCATCATCCAAGTCTACCCCATGGCAGAGCTCACAAAATTCTTCAACATATTCCTCTATAGATCGGTTACCTTGGCTGAGGCGGAAGAGACTGATTAGTGGGTCCATGGTGGGTCTCGGTTCTTTCTCGGCTGTTGGATCTGAAGTGGCGAAGTATTCTGTTATGAATTGGAAGACTCAGTAGGATCCATTTGCAGCTTTTAATGAAGGAACATCAAAACAGGCAAGGGTCAGGCAACAGCAAAACAGGGTGATCAGAGAACAGACACAGAGAGTAGTCAGGTCACAGGCAGAAGTTCAGGGCAGGCAGCAAGAGACAATAATCCAAGATCAATCCAAGTTGAGACAGGCAGCAAACAGACAGAAACGAGATAACAATCCAAGGTCAATAAACAGATCAGTAGAATAGAGGAAAACGCTCAGTGATTACAGTCCGTGGCAAGGCAATACTTCGCAGTGATCTTCTGTTTGAGTGTGGTTTATATGGAGTGTCTGAATGAGATGCAGGTGAGTGCGCAATCAGTCCCAGGTATGAAGCATTATGGGAATTGTAGTTTTGTGAAGTGATCAGTCTGGTGTGGAGTGCCCTCTGGTGACTCTCAGAGGCACTCCAGCTGGTGATCGTTACAGTATCATTATGTTATGACTTTACTTGTTGAGGCACATGACTATTAACTAATTGTTAAGTAATATGCCATTTTGGTTTTGACATCCACACTAAGCCATGGATTTAAATTTCCAACCATGTACAAACAAGATTTCACTGAGTCCGATGAACCTTGTTGTTCATGGCACTGGACTATGTCAGGTTAAGCTTGAGGTCGTGGAACACTGAAAACATGCGGTCGAGCTCTGCTATTTCATAACACTGAGTCTAGACTGGACAAAAACAATAGAACGTCCATTATAGTCAGTGATACTACACTGGATGCGGCGCGACACTGCACGACAAAACCCCGACGGTAAACCGATGCCACACTCTATTTCTGACGTACTCAGAGCTCTTGTGCTAGTTCTGTTACGAAGGACAAATGGACTTGCGATGGTCTGTCATTACCAGTGTAGACAGCTGGTCTCGTCCAGTTTAAACAGTGTAACAGCGGTCAGGAGTTCAGATTCTGGTGTGCTGATATTTGTGTGCAGCCCAACTCACCCATCCTTCAAACACATTCTTTGACATTACATTCACTGCATGTGCAAACTGTAAAAACCCATAAATGGCATATTACTTAACAATTAGTTAATAGTCATGTGCCTCAACAAGTAAAGTCATAGCATAATGATACATTTGCAAATCATTAGTTAATGATTAATTAAAGCAGACAACTGGAAGTTGAAGGACATTGCTTTGACCAACTGTGGTAATTAACGCATTAATTTACACTTTTAGTTAATAAAATAAGTTATTAAGGAATTAATACATTATGACACATTTAATTAATAACAATTAATATATTACTTAATCTATTAATCATTTAGAATTTTTATTAGCTGCTGATGCAGTAATCATTAATTAATGGTTTAGTTCTTCTTGAGTAAATGTGGATAGGCTTCACTCGATGTGTATACTAGTAAACTTTAAGAGTGCTGGCCTAGATAATTATAATACATAAAGTGGGAGAGAGGTCGCACTATGCTTAAATATATTTGTATTTTTTTTTGCACAGACGCGTTTCGGCGCGTGCCTTCTTCAGTGTGTGCAAATAAAAATAAAAATATATTTAAGCATAGTGCGGCCTCTCTCCCACTTTATGTATTAGTTCTTCATGAGTCATACATTAACACATGATTATCTGTGCATTAGTTAAGCATGAATAATGCAGATTAGTGCACCCTTATTGTAAAGTGTTACCAGATTCACCATATTTTGAAACATTATTCCTCAGGTTTTAAATACAGAGTAAGTGATTAACCAACCTTTTCACAAAGAGCCAGCTAAAATATGTCTGTGATAGATTTGATTATGGAGCCTGAAATGCTTTCCAGCCTAAAACGTAACAGAGACAGACACTCACCAGCTGAGGTAAGATGCAGAGCACAGCACGGTATCAGAAACATTAATAAAGTCTTCGTGAAGGTCTTCATTCTCCTGGTATGATACACCTCAACAGAAGAATATGTGGTGAATTGCCAGCAGAAATAGAGATGGTGAATTAGGTATTGAGTTGGAAGAACCTCCTTGTTGATTCTCTGGATCAATAACACAATCTTTTCTTTAACAACAAATTGTCTCTGAACCCTCTTCCTCCTAATTTGGTATTGTTACAAGGTACTAAAATTCTTAAGGGCCGCTCAGTGCATTTCACACAGGAAATACCCTATTTCTGTCTCCTTCATAGGTGCCTTAAAATTGGCCTAGTGCTCTGCTGGCGAACCAGACTACTGTTCATTCCTTAGCATCTGTTTGGATCATGCAAGTGAAAATACACGCTCTTGGAATTCCTTCTATCATAACTGAAACATTTGGCAACTCTATGAAGAAACACTTTGGCTTGTGTGATAACCTATAAAAGTTATTTTCAGAACTGTGCGGGTATTTCCATTAAAAACCAGAAGAAAGTCTTTTACCCTTGATATAATATTATTTATGTCATCTAAAGCTCAGGAGCTGCTGGAAAAGGGTAGGTGGTGGAGTAAACGTTTTTCAGTTAGTTGCAGCCAATGAGAATGTGTTTCTATATCAGTGTGTGTCCTTGCAGAACCTCAGACTAAGACATCAGCCAAGTTAACAGGTGAAATTCAAAATAGAGTAGTATACTAGTATGGAGCATGGTGAATGTGATTCCACCAAGTAGAACAATATTCCAAGCAACCAATCAGATTTGAGGGATAGGTTTAAAGTTAAGTTTAGGCTTACAACCAGGGTTAGGGTAGCCTGGGTGCCAGCCCGAACCCCGCCCACAACATTTTTTGGTCGGGAAGTTCGGTCTGGACTCGATCCGTTGAGGAGTAATTATGCTCGGCTCCCAGAAGGCCGGGCCAATCAAATTGCCAGGGCGGGCTTTAATCGATGATGGACAGATGATCTGCGGTTACGTAATCACCCACGTCACCAAAGATCGCTTGATTTGAATTAGTTTACAACAAAGAAGACTGCTGCTGGAGAATTGAGATTTCACGAGTTCACACTTACAAATAAGTCAGATAGAATAAATGCGTATATTAGATTTCACGAGTTCACACAAATAAGTCAGATGCGTATATGTCTTGCTGTCCGAGGAGAGGGCTGTGGGCTCGGTAGCCATACTCCCCCCGGTATTCCTGGTTGTGAGAGAACAAGACAAGAGTGAGGATTCGGGGTGGTGGAGGGATGCTGAAAAACTGTCAAGGAGTGTTAGGTAAGTTGACAGAGTGAATATGCTTCCTCGTGCTGATATAGGGTAACGTTAGACATGGTATTGTTTGATGACAAGTTGATATTGGATTGATTATTTGTACGTGTTCCTCCCGAACTTTGTTTATGAAACATCATGTATAGATTCCGCCATCGCGTCTGTTATAGAAGATATCCACAGCGCATTCATTTTAAAAGAGGAACAGAGAGCCGCGACATTTTGTTGGTTGAAAATATAAATGAAGAACATGCGTCATTTACTCCGTTGCTCTGATTGGTTGTAGGTCTATCCAATTAAGTGCAGAGGTTTTTTTTTTCCTGGTTCAGTTGAGACACGCCCCATAATTAAAGTCCTATGGAGCAGTATCAGACTCACATTCTGACTAGAATATGAGTATCACGAAGTCAGGCTAAGGGTTAGGGGCTTCTACACCATTCTTATTCACCTATATCTTTTCCCTCTTATTTTAGAGATAAGTGATGGGTAGGGTTAGATTTAGTCTCGCGTTGCCAGACCTTCAGACTGATGGCAGAAGGTCTGGACTCTTTTCGCAGCTTTTCTTGGCCAAGGACCGCCCAAGAGGACATTTGACTGACATGTAACGCAACCAATCACAGTTCGTTTTGTTCCGCGTCATGTTGAGGGGCGTGACAATATAATGTCGATGTCCCACAATGTAAACACAATGGCTTTCTTCTTCCACGAGGGGTTTTGGCGTCACCGTATTTGTTTCCAGGCGGACCATTAAAGAACGCGACACACACGTCTCCCGGACATCCTGTAGAATTCAACCAATCAGATTATGACTTTGAAACTCCTGAAGTGTTTCCAGAAAAGTGTGCCATATGCATCAGACGTTCAGCCAACGGTCCGTGGGCGTGACGTCTGAGGCTGAGACTAGGTTAGATTTAGGGGTGGGATAGAGATGGACTTTGTTTTTGGAGGAACTGAGTCTAGGGAGGGAATTTAAAGGGGGGATGGAGTTCTAGTTCAAAATGTCAATGATTTCCATGTTTTATCCATCTAATAGCCTCCAAACACTATGCAAATTTCATACATATATATTTTGGGATTTTCTTCTATGGTTTAAAAATCTTAAATATGTCCCCAACTAGAGTTTCCCCAGTTAATCTCGGCCATTTCCACCACTGTATATATATATAGAGGTCTGGTAATTGAAATGATCTGATGTAGGCATACGTGTTATTCAAATAGTAGTTGTAATGTGCCCTATTTATAATAATTATAGGACATTCCATTGCCTTTAGAACGTGAATGGTAAAATGTTTGATATCCTTTTGTTCATAAAATAGACTTCATACACAAAATTAAAAAATAATATTTGCAGGATACTTTTTATGAATTTTACTTGAAGACAACACTGGCATCAATGAATAGAACTCAATCCAAGAATATTAAAACATCGACATGTTTTTTATTGAAATATATGAAGTTAAATTGTCAAGATTTCTAAACTGTTGAGTACATAGTACATACGTAAGTAAATAGTAAATAAAAAAACAGACAATTTAATAATGGGTAATAAAATGAAGAAAATCTTAACATTTGACAACTTCTGCAATATTCTCTATTAATGTTAGTAATAATACAGCTCATTTAAAGTTCATATCAGTACATTTATTTTTGACTGATAATGAGGTTTAAATTACAATAATAACACTGATGTAAAAAAAAACTCTTTCAAGTTTCATTTAGGTGAGTTTGAAGCCCTTTTCTTTTTTATGTTGTTTAAGTTCAACGTGGCCCAGCGATTTTCAGGGTTCATACAGAATTGCCTCTTCCGAACTGTTACGAACCTACAGCAGATTACAGACAAAAGCATTAAAACTACATGAACGTGAGGGAATTCTAAAGGTTAGTAGATATTGAGAGGATACTCACACAATGTGTCTAAGGGGGCAACTGCTACTTGTCCAGATATAAGACTCCAGCTGTTTCTTAGGAATTCTGACATTGGTTACATTAAAGCAGCAGATACTATTTGCGGCATCCTCTGCAAGAGTACCTGAAAAAGTAAAGGGTTCAAAATGTGATTCAACAGATTTTTAAACAGAATGTTTTTACTCTCCAGACTTTACATTCTTTACAACTTTATCCCCCGTTTTCACTCTGAAAGAGAAAAAAGATGTCAGAAGCAGACACTCACCTGCTGAGGTAAGTTGCACAGCACAACACAGCAGCAGAAGCAGTAACGAAGTCTTCAGGACTGTCATCATTCTCCAGGTATGATAAACCGTATGAGAGAAAGCTAGAGTATCGTGAACTTTCAGCACTCCATTATATAGAGACGGTGAATTCGTTTTTGTGTTGAAAGAAATCCCCTATGCTGATTCTATGGACCAGTGACAAAGTCTTTTCTAAGTACAACACTGTCTCTGAACCCTCTTCCTCTTTATTTGAAGGTGTTGCTTTACAGTATGTGCTAAAAATACATATGTGCTGATGCAGCTTCACGTAAATACCCCACTTCAATTCAAATGACCTCCCATAGGCCATTATGGTTTACGCTGACTACATAACTAGCTTTCTGATTATCTTCAGCTACATCCTGTGGAAATTCACAATGTGGAAATTGATCAAGCCTCATCCTACAAGTATTTTAGTATAATGATCTGTTCTGTTATGATCTCCTCATGTAGAATTTATCAGTAAGAAGATAGAACAGCGTATTTATCTCCTTTGTTGGCTTAGATCTTTTGAAGCAAATAATCAGAGTGTTATTTTGTATTGTATACAACCTGGTGTAATAGCTTGTCTGTAACCCTAAATCTAATTGAATCAAATTTGCATTTGGTGTATGCGAAATTATTCATATTCAAAATTATTCAATTGATTTATTTATTTTATTAATTATTACTTTGTATGAATCTTATTAATCTCTTTTATTCCAGTCATTGATGGCTATGTATTAATTTAATCATCATTTATCGTTATATTCCTTGTTGCATTATTATTATTATTATTATTATGATTTCTTTAATCATTTATATATATATATTTATATATATATACACTCACCTAAATGATTATTAGGAACACCTGTTCAATTTCTCATTAATGCAATTATCTAATCAACCAATCACATGGCAGTTGCTTCAATGCATTTAGGGGTGTGGTCCTGGTCAAGACAATCTCCTGAACTCCAAACTGAATGTCAGAATGGGAAAGAAAGGTGATTTAAGCAATTTTGAGCGTGGCATGGTTGTTGGTGCCAGACGGGCCAGTCTGAGTATTTCACAATCTGCTCAGTTACTGGGATTTTCACGCACAACCATTTCTAGGGTTTACAAAGAATGGTGTGAAAAGGGAAAAACATCCAGTATGCGGCAGTCCTGTGGGCGAAAATGCCTTGTTGATGCTAGAGGTCAGAGGAGAATGGGCCGACTGATTCAAGCTGATAGAAGAGCAACTTTGACTGAAATAACCACTCGTTACAACCGAGATGTGCAGCAAAGCATTTGTGAAGCCACAACACGCACAACCTTGAGGTGGATGGGCTACAACAGCAGAAGACCCCACCGGGTACCACTCATCTCCACTACAAATAGGAAAAAGAGGCTACAATTTGCACGAGCTCACCAAAATTGGACAGTTGAAGACTGGAAAAATGTTGCCTGGTCTGATGAGTCTCGATTTCTGTTGAGACATTCAGATGGTAGAGTCAGAATTTGGCATAAACAGAATGAGAACATGGATCCATCATGCCTTGTTACCACTGTGCAGGCTGGTGGTGGTGGTGTAATGGTGTGGGGGATGTTTTCTTGGCACACTTTAGGCCCCTTAGTGCCAATTGGGCATCGTTTAAATGCCACGGCCTACCTGAGCATTGTTTCTGACCATGTCCATCCCTTTATGACCACCATGTACCCATCCTCTGATGGCTACTTCCAGCAGGATAATGCACCATGTCACAAAGCTCGAATCATTTCAAATTGGTTTCTTGAACATGACAATGAGTTCACTGTACTAAAATGGCCACCACAGTCACCAGATCTCAACCCAATAGAGCATCTTTGGGATGTGGTGGAACGGGAGCTTCGTGCCCTGGATGTGCATCCCACAAATCTCCATCAACTGCAAGATGCTATCCTATCAATATGGGCCAACATTTCTAAAGAATGCTTTCAGCACCTTGTTGAATCAATGCCACGTAGAATTAAGGCAGTTCTGAAGGCGAAAGGGGGTCAAACACAGTATTAGTATGGTGTTCCTAATAATCCTTTAGGTGAGTGTATATATTCAACTATATGATCTGATATGTTTGATTATTTCCAAATGAAAGATCTTTGGTGTCTCTTCTTTGCTGTAAGATCGAGTGGGTGGATTCTCCCTTGATTAGGTGATGTACGTTTGTATCAAAATATACTGTAGATCCATTTCAGACATGAAATCTGATATCTTCTCTTAAAGGTCCTAAAGGTGTCAAAACTTTATCTATTTTCGTCTCTTTGCAACTGTAGCATTTGACCAGTCACGCCAACCTAGCCATTACATCAACTATGACTACTGTTTGACCTTTTCTTATCAGATCAAATCACAAGTTTAGGAAGATGTAAGTTTCCTGCATATCTATTCTTTGCTCTTATTTTGTTCTTCACTTCTGCTTCTTCTCTTCTAACTCTCCTTTCATTCTGCAAATATCTATTCTATATCTAAACCTATTTGCTATAATAATTTTCATATATACTCTATACATTTGTTGTCTTTAGTTTTACAATTTTAATTAGTAAATTTGATATTCCTTATTCAAATTTGATCTCTGACATAATCATTATTTGTATCCCTGGATCTCATTGCATCACATTTGTACAAAGATCATTGGCGTGCCTATCTCTGGAACAATCCAGATAATTATTATATATATATAATTTTGTTGTGATATATATATATATACTGTATACATTGCCTGTCCTTTGGTTTGTATAATAGTAACTTATACAACTATATTTGGATTATTAAACAATGTCGAAATAAAGTGAATCTGCAGAGTTTTTCACACGTGCTCGCGCTCATAAGCGCTAATAAACATCTGAACACACAAACAACGATCAAATGCACATTGATGGATCTTCTTCTGTCTGTTCTCCAAAATGTAATCAAATGTATATTTCTGCAAGCGTGTTTAAACTGTCTAACTGTGTCTAAGGCAGGCAAAGGCATTCGTTTTCAAGAGTTTACACGCCACTGCTCAATACACACAAATTACCACAGGATGGCGGGTGTACATTTCATAAACTGTGAAAAATGGTAGCTTATTTAATATATAAATTTAGGTATATGTCCAAAAAACTGGTAGGCCTAATGTCATACTTTGTAGTAGTGTTATCGTGGCGTAATTATCTGTTTGGTTGTAAAATGTATTTATTACCTGAATGAAATTCAATCAAATGTAGCCTATCGTCCTGTGGAATCATTCATTCACACACATCATACGAAGATGTTCAGATAATAAATATCTTCATCGCTGGCAAACAAAATTATGCATTTGTAGATTTGCTTTCACTTGACTGTAGTAGGTCCACGGCCACTAGGGATACTCCACTTTAAAATGTAAATTCTGTCATCATATACTCACCCTCATGTTGTTTCAATCCTTTATGAATTTCTTTCTTCTGCTGAACAGAAAGGAAGATATTTAGAAGAATATCAGTAACCAGACAGTTTCTGGTCTCATTGACTTCCATAGTATATATTTTTTCCTATATAAAAATATATGTATACATTCTTCTAAATATCTTCCTTTCTGTTCAGCAGAAGAAAGAAATTCATACAGGTTTCAAACAACATGAGGGTGAGTATATGATGACAGAATTTTTATTTTAAAGTGGAGTATCCCTTTAAATCTTCCTGTTACGACTCCCGAGTCCAAGTGTGAAACTGCTTCAGACGATTCAGTGCGAACAGGAAACTGAACAAATCGTTCAAACTGATTCGCAAACCGATTTAGACAGTTCTGCCAACTTGTTTGATGAAGTCTTTGAACAGAATCGACACAAAATAGTGATTAAATTGTGAATTGAGGATTGCTCATGCCCCAAAAAAAAAAAAGAAGAAGAAGAAAAAAAAAAGATACAGCGCGCTTGGAATAAACTAAGCATTTAACAACATATTGCATTAAAATAAAGTAACGAGAGACCGTCGCCCAAAGTAACAAAATAAAAGTACTTTTTTCCATTAGAAATGTAGGCCTACTCAAGTTAAAGTAATGGTACCCACATTTAAATTTACTCTTAAAAGTACAAATTTCCCCCCAAAAATACTCAAGTAAATGTAACAAAGTAAATGTACTTCGTTACTACCATGGTAAGCCTACTACCCGCCTCTGCACATTTGTGATGAGTAGCCTAATACAATTAGCCTACTCCTTACATTTTGCATGGCACTTACCTATCTTTTTCAGCAGCACTTTATTTCTGCTACAAAAGAAGCAATATCGCCATCTACATGGCATTGAAGGTACTACATGTATGACTTGTGCGTTTTGCCCTTATTCGCCCAAACTTGTCCACAGGGCTACTTTACACGAATGCACTTGCATTAGCAGGTAGTTGCTGAATCGCAGGTGTTTCATTTTCATTTTTCAGAGCTCTCCAGAAGGGAAGATCAGAGAGCCTTTCACCATATACCATAATGAATCCGTTTCTGTGATATTTAGTATATTCAACCTTTTCCCAATGGTTATTGTCCCTTTTTATTGTGTTTCTGTGACTTTTACACCCTGTTTGCTCCATAACGCCCCCTTTCAACAAAATCCATATTTAAAATATGCACTGCATATTTAATGGCCTGCTTTTGTTTGTTGTTTTATATGGTGTGTAATTTGAAGAAACTTATGAAAGTATTATATTATTATGCCTTGTGTACATTTTTACCAGGACAGATCAAGTACTGTTTCTCTTGAAATTCTTGAAAAACCCAATACATTTAATAATTCTCAAAAAAAGATCTGACTTCAGAAATAAATAGCACTATTGTGTATTATAATGAAAGATCATGATCAGAAGACACCTTTAGAAATTCACTTTTATTAGTCATTTTAATGTCCACAAAACACTACAATGCAGCTTCATATTTGTATAAATATAGAGAAAACGTTTATCATGCAGAGGTGTACAATGTATAGAATAATTTAAAAGAAATATGAATAATACATTTATTATAATAGAACAATAAGTATGAAGATTTTTCTCCATTTAAATACTAAACAAGATTTAGACTGTAGTGCTCGGAGTCTTTGCTGTAGTTGTTCTGTGTCTGTCGTTCACTTTAGCAACATGGTCGCTCACCCAGGACGTGTTTGGATGTACACAGATCTCCCTTCCAATAACTGTCCGAAACCTGAGGACAAAAAAAACATCAAAACAACACTTAGGTAAAAGATTTGATCAGACTGAATCATTCCGTTTGGCTCTGTAAATCTTGAGAAGACACTTACACAACAGCTGGTGTGGGACAGCTGCTGCTGGTCCTGTAAAAAGACACCACTCGGCTCAGGGGGATTTTGTTATTGAAGAACTGGAAACAACATGATAGAGCTTCAAGTGCTATAGGACCTGAAAGAATACAATGTGTTTATAACCTATGTCACTGAAAAACATTTCAAAAGGTTTCACCTTTAAACTTAATAAACATACAGTAAATGCAAATGCTGACGAAATAAAATGAACGGCATTATAATCCCCCAAATAAACTGCATTATAATAGCACAAATAACATGAACTACATCATGTACTCACTACTTGAAGTCAGCTGAATAGAGATGAAGAGCAGCAGAAACATCAGATTTCTCATTTTTCACACGTTTCAGCCCTTACTGATCTATGAGTCTGGTCTGAGAGTGTGTACTGAATGACCAGTCGGTGTCGCATTACATTGAGGGACATTGACGTTCATTGACGACATTCACAGAAATCTGTTTCAAAGTATAGTGACTGAATGAGGATCCATATTTGTTCCCTTTTTGTCTGTTCCTTCTCTTGCACAAATTTCATTTTTTTTTTTATTATGTTTTGGCTCTGGGAAAATAATGTTTTTCCTGTAAATACAATCTTGCTAGACATAAAATAAGAGGTTTGGAACATACAGAAAGTATTGTTTACTTAAGAATTTCTGAGTTGAAATGATTATTTCTTAATAATTTTTAATTGATACAATTGTATTGTTTATGTTCTTTATGTGCAATTTCTAGATTCTGCAAGTGCCTTATATTTAGAATCAATATCTCTGCACTCTTAAAAACAAAGGTTCCAAATGTAGAAGTACCATTTTTGGTTCCCCAAAGAACCTTTCAATGATCTTTTCTTAAAGAAGCATAGTCTGAAGAACATTTTAATCTATAGAACCTTTTCCACTATAAATAACCTTTTGTGCAATGGAAATGTTCTTCATGGAACCACAAATGCCAATAAAGAACCTTTATTTTGGTCAACTGATATTGTTTTTCAATGACATGATATTTAGAGAATAAAAATTTAAATAATGCTGATCAAATCATTCCAATAATATTATGATTAAATGTAAATTAGTTAAAGGGATAGTTCACCCAAAAATGAAAATTCTGTCAGTAATTACTCACCCTCATGTTGTTCCAACCGCGTAAGACCTTCGTTCATCTTCGGAACACAAATTAAGATATTTTTGATGAAATCTGAGCCTTGTCTCACTCCTCCATAGGCTGCTAGGTGGCCCAAACTTGCTGGCCCAGAAAAGTTATTAAAGAGATCGTTAATATAGTCCAAGTGACTCCAGTGGCTCAATCTTAAGTATATCAAGCGACGAGAATACTTTTTGTGCGCAAAAACAAACAAAAATAACAACTTTATTCCACTATTCATTTCCTTCTCTCTCGACCTCTAGTTGGTTTGCGTAGTGTTTTTGCGCAGCGCGTCTGTGTTACACGTCACCACGTAGGCTCACTATTGGCCGACGCTGGTCATGTGTGTGATGCGTGATTACGTATAACACAGACGCGCTGCGCAAAAACACTACGAGGCCCAGAGAGAAGGAAATGAATAGTGGAATCAATAAAGTCGTTATTTTTGTTTGTTTTTGCGCACAAAAAGTATTCTCGTCGCTTGATATACTTAAGATTGAGCCACTGTAGTCACTTGAACTATATTAACGATCTCTTTAATAACTTTTCTGGGCCAGCAAGTTTGGGCCACCTAGCAGCCTATGGAGGAGTGAAACAAGGCTCAGATTTCATCAAAAATATCTTAATTTGTGTTCCGAAGATGAACGAAGGTCCGACGCGGTTGGAACAACATGAGGGTGAGTAATTACTGACAGAATTTTCATTTTTGGGTGAACTATCCCTTTAATCTGACATACAATGAAAAGGAATAATTCACCCCAAACTAAAAATGCTGCCATTATTCACTCACGTATGTCATTCCAAACCTGTAGGCCTAATCTTTCTAATTTGTGGTACACAAAAGATGATATTCTGAAGAATGTTTACATCTAATTTCCATAAAATGAAAGTGGATGGTGATCAGTGTCTGGTTGCTTAAACTGCTTAGACTAGTTTAATTAGTAGTCTGTTCTTTTTCTTCTTTAAGAAGGGTTATAACATTTTTAATTCAGTTACATAAAAACATAAATTGGTCTATAATTTGAAAAAGTAAGACTGATGACTGATTACTGAAGACTTGTTGGACAAACTGCACTCTTATTGGCATTTGGAAAGGTATCCATTGCACAAAAGGTTCTTTATAGTGGAAAAGGTTCTTTATTCAAATGTTTTTCACACTAAGAAAAAAAAAAAAAAGTAAAAGCAGCATAAATCATCCTAAAAATAGATCATACAACCTGTGTGCATATTTCACAAACTCTGAAGACATGGTAGCTTTGTGTGAGAAACAGAATGAAACTCCTTTTTCATTAGAAATCTTACCTTGACATTCTTACTTTATTATAGCCATGGTCACCATTGACCAACATTTTAAAAAATGCCATCTTGAACATTCTGCAATTGATTTAAATGTTTGTGTTCTTCACTAGAAAGAAATGAGATGCAAGACATTCAAGATTTTTAAAGGGCCACGTGAATATTTCACAGAAGCAAATGCTTTGAGAAAATATTTCAGTGTCATGCAGAGGGTAACTTTTTCTCATCTATACGCAATACGCCTACTGAGAATGAGAGAGGATCCTGTAAAAGATATTCAAGTAAATGCACTTCTGAGGATCAACCATGATGATATGATGGTTTGAGCTGTTTCCATTCCTCATCCTCATTCTACTTCTGTTTTATTTCTCCTCGGTGTTATAAGAAAGGACCCAATTCATGCTTTCTTCAAGTTGGCTTACTCAGTGTTCACTGTCTGAATATTTCACAGGGGCAAATATTCTGAGAAAGAGAGATGTACAGTATGTCCACCAGAGGTTCATGTGTATTCAAAAGTGTTTTTTTTTTTTTCATTATAGTTTTGTTTTAGACTTGACTTTCCCTTACTTTCGCTTTACTACAGAGTTATGCGAGCGAACGGAAAGTTTCTCGGGGGAAAGCAAAACCTTTGCAAGCGAATGCAAAACCATTGAAATATAGTTTTTTATCCTTTTCTTTAATTTTTTTATCACCATGTCCCTTTTAGGGGCCCTGTACTTTTCTAGTTTACTAACAAGACCACTTCTATACTGTCCTTGCAATGAGTTGCTTCTTCAAAGCTCGACAGTTAGCTAACAGTGTAAAATTCTCCAAAAAACACAAGGCATAACTTTTCTTGGGTTCCACGAAGAAACTTTACTTTTCTTATTATACTGTAAAACTGTAACAAAGAGCAAAAGACAAAACAGAAATAAGATCAAACCAATAGAGATACCTAAAGTACACAACTTATAGCAACAGAATTGCTGAGTCATAGCTAATAGCTAACTATCAATTTAGTCATTTGACATGAGAAAACTCCAATAACCCAAAGATATGCCAAGTACAATTACTTTTAACATTTTTTTGTAATATGTCCAGTACTTACGGACAAATAGTATCCAAGGCAACAATGTAAAAAGAAAGAAATGCAGCAAGAGAAAACAGCACTGGCACTCTGCTCTGCAACTAAATTTTTATGGAAATTTACTAAACTAAAGCTACTGCTGCTTGATAGCCAAAAGGGGGCACTGTTGCGCACACAATTATGATAAAAAAAACAAACTCTTAATTTACTTCAGAGAGGTCAGAACAACTTCTCTTCTTAACTGTGAAAATGTAAAAACAAAACATAAGTTTGACCCAGACAGACAGTTTTTACATGCTCCTCCACTAATAAGAAGAAAGAAGAAACTAGATTTCTTGTGAATGGAACCCGTGGTGTTGCATCATGTCTGTGTGATTTTGTAATCACCTCCTCAGCATTTACGTACATTCATGTATTTCACTGCTTTGTGTCACAATTGCAGCTCTGTATTATATTGCGCTGTAATGTCTTAAGACTGCAACAGACTGAATATTTTGCTCAAGATCGGCCTTGCTAGTCTCAAATTAAGGGTGAATTTTAAGCACTGAGCATTAAAGGCACACTATGCAAGATTTGTACCTTAATATAACAGCTTCGAAATCATTTCGATGGTAAACGAACTTAAAGGGCGAATCATCCCGATAGCAAAACCAGCAATGCAAGTTTGAGAGGTGGCACCCCGACAAATCTCGCGAGAATCACGACCGGCTTTACGGCATGACATCACATACATCAACAACATATGAAGCAGCCTCTATGGAAGACACTAGCACGCATTTCAGACGTGAATCGTGGCGGAGTCGTCGAAGAAAACGAAGAAAGCGCGGTCGGAAGAGTCGAGGAAAAGAAAACTACGGCTCTGCGTGAGTGGTATTTACGACAGTAACGTTAAATACAAGTACTCCACAGCGACTCTAGGGGTCGCTGTTTGAGAAAAACGGAAACTGCATAGTGTGCCTTTAAACAGCAATACGCTCTATGCACGAACGCTGCTGACGTATTTCCGGTAGAATCTCAGCCAGCGTCTTTACTTCCGCATAGTGCGTTCAGTGTACTAGCGGCAAAACTTTCATCAAATTCATTTTCTCAGAAACGGAGACAACGATTTTAGAAACCGATTCGCTAGTCGGATTTCGCATGATATGAGAGAATACTCACTCTCAAAGTTGTAGATGTAGCTTGAAATATATAATTTAAAGCCCTTATCTTTCTTACTCTTAGGTGTGACAGCTAACTGCCTCACAATATTGTTAACATCATTCACGTTAAAGGGATAGTTCGCCCAAAAATGATATTTAACCCATGATTTACTCAAGGACAAGTTGTCATGCCAAAGACACTGACAGGTTATGATGTATTGGTTTATGTCAAGTTGTCATAACAAAGACATCTCAAACAATGTCATATTTGCATTAAAAATGTCATAATTGAGCGAATGACACTTAATGACAGTTGTCATAAACATGCATAAAATGTGTCATGTCATGATTATGAAGGTGTCATGTCAGTCTTATGCACACCCCTTCAAGTAAAGTGTTACCAGCACATTTAAAAACAACCACGACGCTTCCTATGCTATGTCCTACGTCATACGCCAGCATCCATCTCCGTGAACGTGCGTCGACCGCTACCGGAAGCCAGTTATTTTCGTTTATAAAGTTTTAAATATGTATATTTTTACGACAAAACCGCACGGATTACCCTCAGAAGGCCTTCGTTTATCCCCCTGGAGCCGGATGGATTACTTTTGTGAAGGATGCATGCACATTTTGGGACTTGAACGAGGTGGACCCCATAGCTTCACATTATAACCACTGAAAGATCTAAGACATTTTCTAAAATAACTGAAAATGTGTTCGTCTGAAAAAAGATTGACATATGCATCTCGAACGGCTTGAGGGTGAGTAAATCATGGGTTAAATATAATTTTTGGGCGAACTATCCCTTTAACCACTGGAAGTTCTTGTAAACAGCGAGTGTAATTTGCCATTATCTCCCCCGAATGCAAAAACGGCTTCCGACGCAGCACCGGACGTAACTTGGCGGGCTGAGACAAAACGCGGAAGCGATCGTGCATAGAGCATTGCATGATGTTGCCTCAGGGGCGTTTACTTTACACAACACCATTTTCAACTAAAAACGGAAAACTTTGTATGTGGCCGTTTATTTTCACAACAATGGTGTCTTGGGGGCCTGAAAACGCAAACTTTTTAAAAATGGGGTTCAAAGTGCAAGTTTTGAAAACAATACTATTATCATCTCTGTGTCAAGTACAAAAATGTGAATTTGTGAAAACGGTGACATCATGCGCATGTGTATTAGGCTACGTGTTGTCTATAGGCACGTAGAGTTTCTTTACTAAAGCCCCTTTCACACAGCGCATTGAACCCGGGAAATTGCCGGCAAATTGCCGGAACGCCTTCTGTGTGAACGCAAACATGACCCGGGTTTAATGCCGGGATCGATGCCGGGTTGGGGACCTAGTAACATTGCCGTGTTCAGTCCCGGAACGCGCGCTGTGTGAACAAAAGCCGTAATAATGCCGTGTCGTAGTGATGACGCTGAAGCCGGGATCGTTCGCCAGCTGTGAAACGGTACGAAATGCGCAATTTTATGATCGAATCAGAGAAATAAATGCACAAGCGTGGTTTCGCAGCTCATAAGCAAACTGAAGACGCTGCTGAGACATTACAAGTCACATCGATGTCACGTGTCTTTCCGGGACATACACGGGTTGTGTGTGAACGCACTCTCTGATTCCGGAAAATCACTGGCAGTGTGAATGAACCAAAATCAAATGAACCCGGGTCAAATCCCGGGTCACTTTATCCGTGTATTTTCCGGAATCTCTGTGTGAAAGGGGCTTCTGTGACATCGCCAACTACTGGCCAGGCCGCATAATATAGCATTTTTAGTAGTTTTCATGGATCCGTGTGAACGGGATCATTTTGACAAAGTTGTCATCTGTATGCCGAAACTTTCAAAGATGCAAAAGAAAAAGGTTTCCGGTTTTAGTACATTGTTGTCGTCCTGTAAACATACCCTCAGAGTAACAAACCAATTTCCATCACATGGTGGATATTAGATTGAAATAAAATGATTAACGAAGAAGGGGTGACACACAGTAAACATTGTTTGCCCTGGTGTACAATTTCTGAGCGGTTTCCCTGTGTTTGCTGAACTGTTACTGACCTTGGATTGTTTATACCGACTTCTGATTCTTCTGCTGCCTGTCTTGACCCGGATTGTTCATTGGACTGTGATTCCTGCCGCCTGCCTCGACCCTTGCCTGTTTTCTGTTTCTGCTCTGAGATTATCTCCATTGTTCTGTCTGCCCCTGATTTACCCTGCCTGTTGATTATTCTAATAAAGCTGCAATTGGATCTTACTGTGTCCTCCACATCATTACACACACAGAGAGCATCTAGAGGTACCTTTTCAGTATAAAGATAGATGTGTCTTTCAGTGTACCAGTTACTAAAGCCAGTACTTTAATAGTTGGCTTACCTCTGGAACAGTCTTTTCCGATAGATCACAACAAAAGTATGATCATACTGGCCCGTATTTCTTCTTCTGATCCCTCACACGTCTTATATTGAATATCAACTTCTGCCATTTTAGAGTCCTCGGTTTAATTAGACTGAAAAACTATGTATATGAGTATGTTGTGTATGAACAGCATGTCTTGTGTTTTAATTGTTTTAAACTGAATATTTACGTAAATTGTGTTGGTAATTTCATTTGCGATGAAGCTGACCTCATGGATGCAAAATGAATTTCTGTGAAAACTAACAATAAAGTTGTGTTCATTGTATGAAATATTTATATTATTTTCTAGATTGTTTAATATTTATTTACTAGATTTGTTTTGTTTTACCAATCTCCTTTTACTACTGACTTTTAAATAAAAATAAGTTAAATACCATTTAGATAAAAAGATAGCATTAAAAACATCACAACATTATATTTATAATAATTTTTATTTTATTAAAAAGCTCCAATCACATAACTTATTTAAAAAATATTTTCATATACACATCAGAAATAGTGGTCAGATTTACAATATAAAATGCAGAGTTCAAGTAGAAACAGTTTAGCTTGTTTTAGACTGTTGGTCTCTGAGTCTTTGCTGTAGTAGCAGTTGATGCAGCAGAAGATGTTTTTGTTTTTGCAGTTATTGTTGATGTAGTTGTTGTAGTATTAGCAGATGCAGCAGATGTTGTTCTCTTGTCCACTTTATCAACATGGTGGTTCACCCAGGTGGTCTCTGGATCTACACAGAACTCTCTACCTGCTAATGTCTGAAACCTGAGGGGGAAAAGGACAAAACAAGATTTAGATCAAAGTTTTTTAATGGAGTGTCTCATTCAGATTGACTTTACAGTTTGAAAATGAAATAATGTCTAAGATGACACTCACACAATGGCTCGTTTGGCACAGCTGCTGCTGGTCCAGAAGTAAGACTTCACCAGTTTCACAGGAATCTTCACATTAATGAACTCTCCACAGCACTTTGATTGTGCCGCTTCAATTGCACTGGTCGCTGAAATATGAAGACAAATAGGCCTATCACAAATCTATACATTCCCATCACCTAATCACCTAATGCAACAAATGAAACTAAACCTTCCATAAAAAATCTGAAAACAATTAATTTTATCTTAATTATCATTCAAAGAGTCCTCACCGCTTGAAGTCATCGGCACAGAGCAGAAGAGAACCAGGACCAGCAGAAACATCAGGCTTCTCATTCTTCAAGATTTTTGTTCACAATGTCAGAAAGAGTCTGTAGAGCTGGAAGATCTCAGAGCAGATGTGTCCTGAATAACGTCTGAGCTCCTTCTTATATACATAGTAGGAGAGGAATTCTTCATAAAGACATTCATGTAAATCCATTTCTGAGTAACAATATTGTAAGATGCGAGTTGTTTTTAGCTCTTCCTTTCCTTCATCCTTTTTCTGCTCTGTCGCACGTGTAAGACAGTGGAAGGTACTTTTCTTTCAGATTCGCTGAAAACGTGCTTCAGGAACGCAACACACGACTTCCTCTTTTCAAGTCTGCTGTGCTCAGCATTATCCTTTATGCTGTCCTTCTATTTTTGACTGCACTAATTTGTTAATCAATGTCCTCTCAGAAGCTTGTCAGACAAAAAAATTCCCTCAATTCTTAGAGCTCAGATTTCTTTACCTGCTTGTGTAAGCTTTTAGAGTAACACATTTAATGATATAATATGGGAAGATGTTGAAGTCTATTAAAATTGTTCACAATTGCTAC
This sequence comes from Rutilus rutilus, assembly GCF_951802725.1. Taxonomy (NCBI): domain Eukaryota; kingdom Metazoa; phylum Chordata; class Actinopteri; order Cypriniformes; family Leuciscidae; genus Rutilus; species Rutilus rutilus. The sequence continues at coordinate 11,086,547 of NC_140233.1, forward strand.
CCAGTTAATTATAAACTTGCTCAAATTAATAATAGTATTTCCCTCATGTTCTCCATTTGTCATCAGTTTGAAGAGACAATGAAATCATTTGTTTTGGACTGTGTGTATTGCAAAGTATTTTAGGTTGACTTTTCAAACTTTGGTAAAGATTTTTTGTGACTCTGAAATTAGACCCTTCTCATTTTTAATTGGTAATTAATTTACTACTTTTTCTTGCCAAATGTTATATTCACAAATGTACATTTCCAAAGAAAAATCCTTCTTTTTTATTTTTAAGAAAGAGTTTGATATGTATCTAAACTCCTTGAGGTACTCTAAAAACTCAACTGCATGTAAGTGTTACGAAAGCAGACTCATTATTGTCTATTATTCTTCATTACTGTCTTGTTTTTGTATTTGTTATTGTTGGATAATAAAAATGGGGGAAAAGGAGAAAGAAAAAGGATGGGAGCTCCGCGTAAAAGCAAATAGAACCCATTATAATCACTGAGGCTCTCAACACTGGATACAGTATACAGATGCACGTTCAGTTTCTGACATGCTCCACGAACTTGAGTCTGTCGACAACAGGACAAATGGAAGAGAGAAAGAACATTCGCTTTGAAGCGTCCAGTTTAAACAGCTCTTTTGCGTCCCAGACTTCAGAAGGATCCCAGTGTCGGAAACAACTGGATGTGTTGTTTCATTCCGGATCACGTTGAAGGATTATATGTTTGTTCGGAGCATTTTGTTTTGTGAACGAGGCACAGTGTACTAGAGAGTTTGCAAAGAAACTTTTGTTGAGAGATGAAGCAGTCAACTGTATTGGATCTGTAACAAACCAATTTCCATCAAAAGCATATGGTGCATTAGCCTGACGCCATCATACTCAGATTCTAGTCAGAATATGAGTCTGATACTGCTCCATTGGGCTGTGATTATGGGGTGTGTTTCAACCGAACCAGGAAAGAAAATGCCTCTGCACTTAATAGGTTGGTTTCACGTGACGTCACGTTGCTGCTTCACGAGAGCGCGGAATTCAGATGAAGGGGAGGAAGTGAAATAGCTGAGGATCTTCCATCTGAAAAAATGCCCATGTTTTGTGTAGTTTACGGCTGCTCCAATCGTTCTAACCGAGAAAAGGGAAAGGGGTTTTATAGAGTACCAAAGACTGTCATTCATAAAGGTGAGAAATGTAAAAAGCTCACAGAACAACACCGTAAAAAGTGGATTTTAAACCTACGTCTGTTTCTGCAGCGACCACTTTGTCGGAGGTATATTAGCTAGCTAACTTGGTTTTTGTGTCTGTGTTTATATAGCATTAAGTTGTCGTTAAATGCTCATTTACTTAGTAGTGATTATAAAGTTACCGATAGTCTAATATGGACTTCATTGGGACTTTTTAGGCTGCCCTACCATGACGTTGAGTCGGTAGACTGGGCTCCGACGGTCAACCTTGGTTACCAAAAAACTAAGCCTAAATCAGAGGCATCTCTTCGACAAAAAGGTTGTACGCTTCCAGACTTTTATAGGCCGTCATTTGCTGTCTGGTGTAGTACAATGTCTGAAGGACCAGATAGTTGGTGATGTCAACAGCCTCGACTGTCGGCAAATCTCTAAGTTCTACCGAAAACTCACTCATCTTCATGAGGAACGGGTCACGTCCAACATATCTGTTAATTAACTCCTTGTATCTATGTCTTGAATCGGTACAATACGGGCTCTCCGCAACGGATTTCTCCATAGACATATTCTCCATGTTTACTTCCTGCCCTCCGTCTAAAATCGCGCCGCCTTCGTGCGCCATCATAATCACGTGACTGAAACCCAGCTATTGGATAGACCTACAACCAATCAGAGCAACGGAGTAAGTGACGTATGTTCTTCATTCATCTTTCCGATCGACAAATGCCTTGATCGCGGTTGTCTGTCCCTTTTTTAAAATGAATGCGCTGTCGATATCTTCTATAACAGACGCGATGGCGGAATCTACACATATCAATTCTCCAGCGGCAGCCATCTTTGTTGTAAACAAATTCAACTTAAGAGCTCTTTGGTGACGTGGATGATTACGTTACTGTTGATCATCTGTCCATCATCGTATAAAGCCCGCCCTGACAATTTGATTGGTCCGAACAGCAACAGCTCTGGTTCGAGCATAGTTGCTCCACAACGGATCAAGTCCAGACCGAACTTCCCGACTTCAAATGTTGTGGGCGGGGCTAAGTTCAGCTGGCATCCAGGCCAATGGTGCATATAAGATTGCATTAAAATGATTAATAATGAAGGGGTGACTTGTTTACTATTTTCAATGTCTTTTTAAAAAACATTTACAGTCATAAATTATTTGTATGTTGTGAGATATTGCTTTGTCACTGTTGTATAGAAACTTCTTGCTGATATGAATGCAGTATAGGTACAGTATACAGTTATTTTTATATACAGTATTTACGAGGCCAAGTAGACACACAGTCTACTATGTGTGTCTAAAGTCTTGTATCTTTTCAGTCTAAAATTACTTGAGACCTACTAGTGCAGACAGTAGATTGTGGATGAAGACGGACGAATCTTTCAGTGTACCAATTCAAAGAAAGACAGTAGTTTTATAGTTTGTCTGTAAACCTAAATCTAAATAATTTAACCAAATTTGCATTTGTGCAAAGATCACTGGCTTACCTCTGGAACAGTCTTTTCAGATAGATCACAGCAAAAGTATGATCAGACTGGCCCGTAGTGCTTCTTCTGATCCCTCACACGTCTTAAAGAGTAAATGTAATGTAATGTAATGTAAATCGTGTTGGTAATATGGATATGATGAAGCTGACCTTATAGATGCAAAATTAATTTCCGTGAAAACTAACAATAAAGTTGTATTCATTGTATCAAATATTTATATTATTTGCTAGATTTTTTTATATTTATTTACTAGACTTTTTTTGTATTACCCATCTACTTTTGCTACTGACTTTTAAATAAAAATAAAATAAGTTGAAATACCATGATTGCATTAAAAACATCACAACATTATAATCCTTTTATATTTTATTAAAAAATCTCCAATCACATAAGTTATTTTATTAAAAAAACATTTTCATATACACATCAGAAATAGTGTTCAGATATACAATATTAAAATACAGAGTTCAAGTAGAAACAGTTTAGCTTGTTTTAGACTGTTGGTCTCTGAGTCTTTGCTGGAGTAGCAGTTGATGCAGCAGAAGATGTTTTTGTTTTTGCAGCAGCAGCAGTTATTGTTGATGTAGTTGTTGATGTAGTTGTTGATGTAGTTGTTGATGTATTAGCAGATGCAGCAGATGTTGTTCTCTTGTCCACTTTATCAACATGGTGGTTCACCCAGGTGGTGGTCTCTGGATCTACACAGATCTCTCTACCTGCTAATGTCTGAAACCTGAGGGGGAAAAGGACAAAATAAGCTTTAGATCAAAGTTTTTCAATGGAGTGTCTCATTCAGATTGACTTTACAGTTTGAAAATGAAATACATGTAATGTTAAGATGACACTCACACAATGGCTCGTCTGGGACACTCGCTGCTGGTCCAGTAGTAAGACTTCACCAGTTTCACAGGAATCTTCACATTACTGAACTCCATACAGCACTTCTCAGCCACATTAATCATGGCTAGGGGAGCTGAAATATGGAGACAAATCGGGCTATCACAAATATGTACCATGCTCATGCAAAAAAAAATAACAAAGAATAAGACAAAAGTATTCAATTACTTTTGTTACTAAATTATCACAAAGTTGCTATATTTTTAAATCCCCTAATGCAACAAATCAAACTAACCTGACATAAATCATCTGAAACAATACATTTTATCTTAATTAAAAATCAAAGAGTCCTCACCGCTTGACAGTCATCGGCACAGAGCAGAAGAGAACCAGGACCAGCAGAAACATCAGGCTTCTCATTCTTCAAGATTTTTGTTCACAATGTCAGAAAGAGTCTGTAGAGCTGGAAGATCTCAGAGCAGATGTGTCCTGAATAACGTCTGAGCTCCTTCTTATATACATAGTAGGAGAGGAATTCTTCATAAAGACATTCATGTAAATCCATTTCTGAGTAACAATATTGTAAGATGCGAGTTGTTTTTAGCTCTTCCTTTCCTTCATCCTTTTTCTGCTCTGTCGCACGTGTAAGACAGTGGAAGGTACTTTTCTTTCAGATTCGCTGAAAACGTGCTTCAGGAACGCAACACACGACTTCCTCTTTTCAAGTCTGCTGTGCTCAGCATTATCCTTTATGCTGTCCTTCTATTTTTGACTGCACTAATTTGTTAATCAATGTCCTCTCAGAAGCTTGTCAGACAAAAAAATTCCCTCAATTCTTAGAGCTCAGATTTCTTTACCTGCTTGTGTAAGCTTTTAGAGTAACACATTTAATGATATAATATGGGAAGATGTTGAAGTCTATTAAAATTGTTCACAATTGCTACCCAGTTAATTATAAACTTGCTCAAATTAATAATAGTATTTCCCTCATGTTCTCCATTTGTCATCAGTTTGAAGAGACAATGAAATCATTTGTTTTGGACTGTGTGTATTGCAAAGTATTTTAGGTTGACTTTTCAAACTTTGGTAAAGATTTTTTGTGACTCTGAAATTAGACCCTTCTCATTTTTAATTGGTAATTAATTTACTACTTTTTCTTGCCAAATGTTATATTCACAAATGTACATTTCCAAAGAAAAATCCTTCTTTTTTATTTTTAAGAAAGAGTTTGATATGTATCTAAACTCCTTGAGGTACTCTAAAAACTCAACTGCATGTAAGTGTTACGAAAGCAGACTCATTATTGTCTATTATTCTTCATTACTGTCTTGTTTTTGTATTTGTTATTGTTGGATAATAAAAATGGGGGAAAAGGAGAAAGAAAAAGGATGGGAGCTCCGCGTAAAAGCAAATAGAACCCATTATAATCACTGAGGCTCTCAACACTGGATACAGTATACAGATGCACGTTCAGTTTCTGACATGCTCCACGAACTTGAGTCTGTCGACAACAGGACAAATGGAAGAGAGAAAGAACATTCGCTTTGAAGCGTCCAGTTTAAACAGCTCTTTTGCGTCCCAGACTTCAGAAGGATCCCAGTGTCGGAAACAACTGGATGTGTTGTTTCATTCCGGATCACGTTGAAGGATTATATGTTTGTTCGGAGCATTTTGTTTTGTGAACGAGGCACAGTGTACTAGAGAGTTTGCAAAGAAACTTTTGTTGAGAGATGAAGCAGTCAACTGTATTGGATCTGTAACAAACCAATTTCCATCAAAAGCATATGGTGCATTAGCCTGACGCCATCATACTCAGATTCTAGTCAGAATATGAGTCTGATACTGCTCCATTGGGCTGTGATTATGGGGTGTGTTTCAACCGAACCAGGAAAGAAAATGCCTCTGCACTTAATAGGTTGGTTTCACGTGACGTCACGTTGCTGCTTCACGAGAGCGCGGAATTCAGATGAAGGGGAGGAAGTGAAATAGCTGAGGATCTTCCATCTGAAAAAATGCCCATGTTTTGTGTAGTTTACGGCTGCTCCAATCGTTCTAACCGAGAAAAGGGAAAGGGGTTTTATAGAGTACCAAAGACTGTCATTCATAAAGGTGAGAAATGTAAAAAGCTCACAGAACAACACCGTAAAAAGTGGATTTTAAACCTACGTCTGTTTCTGCAGCGACCACTTTGTCGGAGGTATATTAGCTAGCTAACTTGGTTTTTGTGTCTGTGTTTATATAGCATTAAGTTGTCGTTAAATGCTCATTTACTTAGTAGTGATTATAAAGTTACCGATAGTCTAATATGGACTTCATTGGGACTTTTTAGGCTGCCCTACCATGACGTTGAGTCGGTAGACTGGGCTCCGACGGTCAACCTTGGTTACCAAAAAACTAAGCCTAAATCAGAGGCATCTCTTCGACAAAAAGGTTGTACGCTTCCAGACTTTTATAGGCCGTCATTTGCTGTCTGGTGTAGTACAATGTCTGAAGGACCAGATAGTTGGTGATGTCAACAGCCTCGACTGTCGGCAAATCTCTAAGTTCTACCGAAAACTCACTCATCTTCATGAGGAACGGGTCACGTCCAACATATCTGTTAATTAACTCCTTGTATCTATGTCTTGAATCGGTACAATACGGGCTCTCCGCAACGGATTTCTCCATAGACATATTCTCCATGTTTACTTCCTGCCCTCCGTCTAAAATCGCGCCGCCTTCGTGCGCCATCATAATCACGTGACTGAAACCCAGCTATTGGATAGACCTACAACCAATCAGAGCAACGGAGTAAGTGACGTATGTTCTTCATTCATCTTTCCGATCGACAAATGCCTTGATCGCGGTTGTCTGTCCCTTTTTTAAAATGAATGCGCTGTCGATATCTTCTATAACAGACGCGATGGCGGAATCTACACATATCAATTCTCCAGCGGCAGCCATCTTTGTTGTAAACAAATTCAACTTAAGAGCTCTTTGGTGACGTGGATGATTACGTTACTGTTGATCATCTGTCCATCATCGTATAAAGCCCGCCCTGACAATTTGATTGGTCCGAACAGCAACAGCTCTGGTTCGAGCATAGTTGCTCCACAACGGATCAAGTCCAGACCGAACTTCCCGACTTCAAATGTTGTGGGCGGGGCTAAGTTCAGCTGGCATCCAGGCCAATGGTGCATATAAGATTGCATTAAAATGATTAATAATGAAGGGGTGACTTGTTTACTATTTTCAATGTCTTTTTAAAAAACATTTACAGTCATAAATTATTTGTATGTTGTGAGATATTGCTTTGTCACTGTTGTATAGAAACTTCTTGCTGATATGAATGCAGTATAGGTACAGTATACAGTTATTTTTATATACAGTATTTACGAGGCCAAGTAGACACACAGTCTACTATGTGTGTCTAAAGTCTTGTATCTTTTCAGTCTAAAATTACTTGAGACCTACTAGTGCAGACAGTAGATTGTGGATGAAGACGGACGAATCTTTCAGTGTACCAATTCAAAGAAAGACAGTAGTTTTATAGTTTGTCTGTAAACCTAAATCTAAATAATTTAACCAAATTTGCATTTGTGCAAAGATCACTGGCTTACCTCTGGAACAGTCTTTTCAGATAGATCACAGCAAAAGTATGATCAGACTGGCCCGTAGTGCTTCTTCTGATCCCTCACACGTCTTAAAGAGTAAATGTAATGTAATGTAATGTAAATCGTGTTGGTAATATGGATATGATGAAGCTGACCTTATAGATGCAAAATTAATTTCCGTGAAAACTAACAATAAAGTTGTATTCATTGTATCAAATATTTATATTATTTGCTAGATTTTTTTATATTTATTTACTAGACTTTTTTTGTATTACCCATCTACTTTTGCTACTGACTTTTAAATAAAAATAAAATAAGTTGAAATACCATGATTGCATTAAAAACATCACAACATTATAATCCTTTTATATTTTATTAAAAAATCTCCAATCACATAAGTTATTTTATTAAAAAAACATTTTCATATACACATCAGAAATAGTGTTCAGATATACAATATTAAAATACAGAGTTCAAGTAGAAACAGTTTAGCTTGTTTTAGACTGTTGGTCTCTGAGTCTTTGCTGGAGTAGCAGTTGATGCAGCAGAAGATGTTTTTGTTTTTGCAGCAGCAGCAGTTATTGTTGATGTAGTTGTTGATGTAGTTGTTGATGTAGTTGTTGATGTATTAGCAGATGCAGCAGATGTTGTTCTCTTGTCCACTTTATCAACATGGTGGTTCACCCAGGTGGTGGTCTCTGGATCTACACAGATCTCTCTACCTGCTAATGTCTGAAACCTGAGGGGGAAAAGGACAAAATAAGCTTTAGATCAAAGTTTTTCAATGGAGTGTCTCATTCAGATTGACTTTACAGTTTGAAAATGAAATACATGTAATGTTAAGATGACACTCACACAATGGCTCGTCTGGGACACTCGCTGCTGGTCCAGTAGTAAGACTTCACCAGTTTCACAGGAATCTTCACATTACTGAACTCCATACAGCACTTCTCAGCCACATTAATCATGGCTAGGGGAGCTGAAATATGGAGACAAATCGGGCTATCACAAATATGTACCATGCTCATGCAAAAAAAAATAACAAAGAATAAGACAAAAGTATTCAATTACTTTTGTTACTAAATTATCACAAAGTTGCTATATTTTTAAATCCCCTAATGCAACAAATCAAACTAACCTGACATAAATCATCTGAAACAATACATTTTATCTTAATTAAAAATCAAAGAGTCCTCACCGCTTGACAGTCATCGGCACAGAGCAGAAGAGAACCAGGACCAGCAGAAACATCAGGCTTCTCATTCTTCAAGATGTTTGTTCACAATGTCAGAAAGAGTCTGTAGAGCTTGAAGATCTCAGAGCAGATGTGTCCAGAATAACGTCTGAGCTCCTTCTTATACACATAGTAGGAGAGGAATTCTTCATAAAGACATTCATGTAAATCCATTTCTGAGTAACAACATTGTAAGATGCGAGTTGTTTTTAGCTCTTCCTTTCCTTCGTCCTTTTTCTGCTCTGTCGCTCGTGTGAGACAGTGGAAGGTACTTTTCTTTCAGATTCGTTGAAAACGTGCTTCAGGAACGCAACACACGGCTTCCTCTTTTCAAGTCTGCTGTGCTCAGCATTATCCTTTATGCTGTCCTTCTATTTTTGACTGCACTAATCTATTTGTTAATCAATGTCCTCTCAGAAGCTTGTCAGACAAAAAAATTCCCTCAATTCTTAGAGCTCAGATTTCTTTACCTGCTTGTGTAAGCTTTTCAACCCTGTATCACATGAAATACGTTCTGAGGAAACTATTTTGCAAATCGCAATTACGTTACATGCCAACATATAAGCAGTGCTATTACGTTGGTCCTTAACCTAATATAGCCAATCTATTGCAGTGCTATTACGTTTGTCCTGAACATAATACATCCAAAGCAGGTTTCTTTTCACACGTAGCAGCTCATTTTGTTTTAATTATTTACTCCCTTTTTTCTCATTGGGCTACAAAATATTATCTATGCCAGGGCGAGTCAAATGGCGGCACCCAGATAATTTTTATCTGGCCCTCCAACTGGTTTTTGATGTTTAAAACCCCTCGCAATCTGATATCAAAGTCCCCGCAAAGGTTTAGCGCGTTCAGCGGTGAGTTTAACAACGCACGTGATCATTCAGCGGTGAGTTTAACAACGCACGGCAGTTCGTGATATGGTCACGTAATTTAATCTATTGATTCGTGCCACGGACACGTTTATTTCGTTATTTTCGTAATACCAGCACGTTTTTTAAACTATTGTATTTTCAATGGGAAGCGTCTTTCGTGATAACAGCACGATTCTTTCTGCCTGTCGGCTGCAGCAGAGAAGCTGTTTAATCAACATTTTTTTCACGAGATCTTATGTATTTTTATGTATTTTTTTTAATGTTATTATTTCGGTCTTATTGCCAGGGAAGCTGGATTGCTTTGCTGTTTATTGATATTTTTAAAATTATATTTTATCAGTAGGAAATCGCGCTGAAGAAGTCTCGTTCCGAACACATCGCGATATTTGGCATCAGTTCACGTGTGTCAGATGTTGGTAAGTAAATACCTAAATACGCTGTCCTAATAATGTGTGATATCATGTCTTTTCTGTTTGTCGATATTAATCTGCCATTATATCTGCCATCTCCACGGAGACTTTGCTTCATTGCTTTCTAATTCAAAACAGGGTGATTAACACTGCCTGTCACGTGACGTGCTATAGGCTTAGATATTCATATCAGATTAAAAATAGTACAATTAGTTCCAAAGTTGTATTTGTAGTAGAAGCACAGTAAAAACAACACTTACCATGCTTTTACCACAGTAACATTAGTTTTACTGTGATAAGTGTAGTAAAAAGACAGTAATCACAAAACTTACCATGCTTTTACCACACTATTTGTAGTTTTAATGTGGTACTTATTGTAAATGCACAGTAACCACAAAACTTACCATGCTTTTACCACAGTAACCATAGTTTTACTGTGATAGGTGTGGTAAAAGGACAGTAACCACAAAACTTACCATGCTTTAAACCTCAGTAACCTTAGTTTTACTGTGATTGGTTTAGTAAGGACAGTAATCACAAAACTTACCATGCTTTTACCTCAGTATTGATAGTTTTAAAGTGATATTTGTTGTAAATGCATATTAACCACAACACTTGCCCTGCTTGTAAGGCTTTATAATGTAACATCCAATATTTGTAAGGTAAATCAGTACTTTTCCCTTTAAAGTCCAACTGAAATCAAAATGGACCCTATTTACTTTGTTAGCGCATATTACTAGTCTTGTGGTGAACAATTAATCCGTGCAAGTTAAAACACGGAAAAAAATGTTTTGGCTTCGTAATCTTTAATCAAAATCTGAAAATGCCCCTCCCCTCTGCATTGGAGGACCTTCCCTGATGACGTATGCTTGACGGCTTGGGTTGAGAAACGCTTAACCACTCCCCTCAAATCGTTAGTCTGTAATGAGCTAGAGATGGAGAGGAGGAGCACTAGAGTAAAACCCTGCCCTCTGTTCAATATTCCTTTTCACTGGGAAATACGTCACAGCACTGGAGAAAAGTCGTTTGCAACTTCCGGTTCACGCGGACTTTAAATAATCCTATATATTATACATAATGATATTTTCTTTTCTCTTTTTTCAGCTGAAAAGACCAAAAGGGCCTTTCGGACTCAGTCGTTCCATTATTGTTGGAGGAGAAGTAAACGGAGGAGACGGACAGCTGCAAAGGCAAATATTCGCAATGGTATGTATGTGTTGGTTTTAACCCTAAATCAAACATTTTATCAAGCATTTGTTGTTTCTTAAAACTCTTCTCACAAAACCCATAGCCCAATCAGTACAAACATAGTCTGAAAGTCTTAATAATTCACAAGATTTAACAAGTTGTCAAATTCGTACGATACTCGTACATATTTGTATACTCGTACACAATCCTGCAGCTTTTACTCCTAGTGCTGTCATTGGCTACTGCCTCAATTCCTGTACATATTTATCGCGATATTTGTAAATCAGTTGCGCCACTTCTTGGAAAGTTGTCGGATGTCACACACACTGTCAGAAAGTTTATATTAATTGCAAATTGGACCCTGTCTGTTTATGTTCCAGTAATACATGATGTCTCTCCACACCTCATAACCTACCTCTGTTTGCAAGAGTGGAAAAGCTTATCTGACTTGTCACATGACATAAGATACTCGATTATTATGTCATAATCAGAGCAGTTACACTGCTGATAACTGTCCCGTTTGTATGTAAATCTTTTTCATGATTATTGCTTGCTATTAAAGACATACTTTTATTCATAGAAATGCCCACATATCAGTGAACTTGTTACATAAAAATGCTTTTAACATTTAATTATGCAACACTCTTTACAGAAAACATATCCTACAGTTATAAACTGACTATTTGCAAGTAATGTATTAAAATTACCTTCCTTTCTGTTTTGCAGGATTACTTAGTCCTTTTTTTTAAAGCTCTACCAATATCAAACTCAACAGCTCTTTTAAGAGCCAACCATTACAAGAGCTACTAGTGAGTCGCAGCGAATCTTGCCGTGATCAGCCCTTCACAGGTGAAGTTTCTAGAATATTGCAATCAGTTTTTACTCATCAAATGTTCTCTCCTGAATCATATGGTAAATTAACTTATTTATAACTGTCTTAATTTGTGTATCAAGAACAATAGTAATTGCACATAGAGTAAGTCGAGACTATCTTGTTTTACAGCAGAGAAGGAAGACCAGTCCTTATATCAACGCAAGCTAATCGAATAAGTCCTTTGTTTCGGGTGAGGAAGGAACATCTGGTGCCCAAAGAAGACAGAAAAGTGCGCGAGTCCATTGGTATGTCTTGTATTGAAACAATGCTGTAATATGTAGTACATAATTTGATGTTGACAATTTTACATTGTACAGGTTATCACTTGGTTTTTGACCAAGTGAAGCTCTTGAAACAATTGACAGAAGAGTATGTTGTCTGGAAAGAAATCAAGCATCACTGGCAAAGGCTCAAAAGAGACCATGCCTTTCTTAAAAATCTTTTAAAATATGTTGCTGTTGATATGGGTAAAACTGTTTTTGTTCAGTACTTAGCTTATTTTGTGCTGCAATATTATTTATATATATATATATATATATATATATATATATAATACTTCAATGTGTGTATATTATATAACGTACTGACTGCTGCTTTGTAAATTTATGTAAGGAACAGGCAACTCTGGCCCTTTGCATTCTACTTTTTGAGGTTAGTTAAGAGTTAACCTCCAACCTTAATCGAGCACATCTGAAAATTTTAACCAAAGTCTTCAGGTTTACTTCTAGACAATAGGCAGGAGGGTTTGAGGTCGGAGCTAAATGTGCAGGACAGTGGACGCTGAGGGCCAGAGTAAACCATCACTGCTTTAAATAACGCAGAACATAAGCTGACCCGACTGTCCATTAAACAACTTTATTTGAATGGTTTCTGTCTTTTGTTTTCCTTTCAGACCAGGACTGGAGAACGCCTGACAATGGGATGTTGAGACTTCTTCCTCTGGTTGAGAAAAAGCTACTCCACATCAGTGATCACATCTTCTGTTCTTCAACTGAACAAACTGTTTAGACGAGGAAGAAGAACACTAACACGATCGAGACGTACAGGGAAGAGCAAGAAACCAGTTTAGCTGTGATAATGAATCATTATTTTCCAACACAATATCAAATCTGTTTTCTGTATCATATGTGACTGAATATGATTATCTGGCACTCGTTTTGTGGCTTCAGCAGCTGTGAATGGATTCATATGATGTTAACGTGTTTTTGAAGACACATTTTTATTTATCTTGAATCTCATTTGTCTTTATGCTACTTTATCAACTTTATGCTTTCTTCTCCAATAAAGTGTTGTTTAATAAAGTATGGTGACTATTGTGTTTTGAAAGTGGTGTTTGGTACAGTAAATAGAAATTTTCTTTTGAGAATTTTTAATTTCTTGTTTCTTTAAAAATAACTACATATAATTAATAACTTATAAATAACTAAATATAATTAATTACCATGATTCTTTTACTTGGGACATAAAAATTTAGATCTGGTTAATGATATTTGGGACAACAATGCAACAAAAGTTGCACATACTTGCATGTATGCCAGTTTCCAGTGAAATAAAAGGAAGCTATGTGAATAGCAAGAGGCTGCAGTGGGCTATCTTGCTATAAATACTTAAAGCTTAATTGAAGATGATCCATGTTGATCATTCTAGTATACTCTATATAGTATACTCTATATATCACTGATGTCAGGAATATAAGCAGCAATCAGAGGGGGTGAAAAGGAAATGTTGGCACTGTTTTTTGTTGTTTTACTGAATGGTGCATTATCCTTGTGTAATAGTAATAGTATGTGTAGATCTGTGTAGATTATACTGTCCTTCCACCCCCAGGGCCCAGCAATGGCCCCCAGAAGAGCAAACAAATGCACATTTCAAATGGCTGTAACTCAAAGTCTGGTTAGTGTATCAAAGAGAAAATTGTCTGGACAACTGCTTATACTATGTTTAATAAATAATGTTGGCCACAGTTTTCAGACATATATGGAAAGCTGGCATAAAGGTTATTTTTAAAGTGCTCACAGTAAAAATATCAAATTTCAGCCTGTCCCTCATATATGTCATAAAGGTTTGCACAATGAACAAATTTAGATATCCAGTTGTCCATTAAATATATTATTTATTTAACATTTATTGTTTTATTACTAAACGTTTTAAACTACATTACCCACATATCTCTGTCATTCTATCAGTGGAGCAGGAAGCATTGTGCTGTAGTTCATTGAAATGTGCAGACATGCTTAGGGTTAGGGTTAGGATCTCGGTAAAGGAGTAATTTCTCACAACATAGAGACACTTTATAGTTAGCTTAATGTATAACTAACGTAATAATAACACCAAAACATACTTTGTAACATGAAGCGCCGTTTTATATGGGTTAAACGATTGTCCAATCACAGCGAGTTCTGCGATAAAGTCACAGCCAATAACAACCCAGCTGAACAGATGCGTTACACTTACATGCCCATTTATGGTAAACGATGACAGATCTCTTCTGGTTCTGGCTGTGGGGATAGATACCTTAAATATTTTATATTTAGGCTGTTAAACATGCATTCCTTCTAATTAAATTATAAAACTCATATTTAAAAACAAAAGACTCCTTTGTGTGGTTACCATCCAAAAACGAGGTCACATGATCAATGACACAAATTTGCTTATTTGATTAGACTGATGAATAAATACATTTGAAAGAGAAACTTTTTTCTAAGCAATGGCCTACAGCAGGGGTAGGTTTGCAGTATTTTAATTAAAGATAATTACATGTACTAAAGTGCTTCTAACATTTACAGTGTATGTATAGTATATTAAAGGTATATCAATAATATTCAAATAAATGTAACAAAAGCACAATGAACGGACACCATTTTGAAAGCTTATTCCAATATTTAATGTCAAACTGTTTAAAGACAAATGTACTGCACAACAGTATAAAAATCAGTTTATTAAAAATATCCAGATACAGGAGCAATCTATTATAGTGACACATACTACATTAACGTAAAAAAATTGCTATGATGAAGTTGAATATATTTACAAACCAAGAGATGAGATTCAAGTTTGTTATGTGAACATACATTTGTTTCTTCGCTTTAAAGAACAAATAGGCAAAAACATAAGCACAACATTTTACATTCTCAACTTTCATTCTATATCCTTGTGATTATTGGTCACTTTTATTGTAACTATGCAATGAATATGTCCTTTAGCAAAACACCTGATGAACACTGACACTTTTTTGATAAAGGCATTAGGCAGAAATCAAGTACAGTTTATGAAGCTGAAAAGAGAAAACAAAATGCTTTAACAATATGGAAAAAGATAAATCACTATTTTCAATATTGGTTCTGCATATATCAAAGAGATCCTGAGGAGGAATGGGACTTCACATGAAGACTTTCAGAAACTGTGACAGAGCAAAGGGTGCACCTCGCTGGACACATCCTACGCATGCCCAAACAACAACACCCAAACACAGTGATGAAGTGGACACCACCAGGAGGATGCAGGAGACAGGGAAGACCAAGGAAGACATGGAGACAGATGTTTCACGAAGACCTGAAGAATGTCAGTGTCCCATGGGAAGATGTGAAGAACCTGGCCACGGATCGAATACGTTGGAGGACAGTTGTTGCCCAATGTGCCCAGCACAGGACTTGATGATGACGTTGTGAGTTTATAACTGTAGGATATGTTTTCTGTAAAGAGTGTTGCATAATTAAATGTTAAAAGCATTTTTATGTAACAAGTTCACTGATATGTGGGCATTTCTATGAATAAAAGTATGTCTTTAATAGCAAGCAATAATCATGAAAAAGATTTACATACAAACGGGACAGTTATCAGCAGTGTAACTGCTCTGATTATGACATAATAATCGAGTATCTTATGTCATGTGACAAGTCAGATAAGCTTTTCCACTCTTGCAAACAGAGGTAGGTTATGAGGTGTGGAGAGACATCATGTATTACTGGAACATAAACAGACAGGGTCCAATTTGCAATTAATATAAACTTTCTGACAGTGTGTGTGACATCCGACAACTTTCCAAGAAGTGGCGCAACTGATTTACAAATATCGCGATAAATATGTACAGGAATTGAGGCAGTAGCCAATGACAGCACTAGGAGTAAAAGCTGCAGGATTGTGTACGAGTATACAAATATGTACGAGTATCGTACGAATTTGACAACTTGTTAAATCTTGTGAATTATTAAGACTTTCAGACTATGTTTGTACTGATTGGGCTATGGGTTTTGTGAGAAAAGTTTTAAGAAACAACAAATGCTTGATAAAATGTTTGATTTAGGGTTAAAACCAACACATACACACCATTGCGAATATTTGCCTTTGCAGCTGTCCGTCTCCTCCGTTTACTTCTCCTCCAACAATAATGGGCTGACTGAGTCCGAAAGGCCCTTTTGGTCTTTTCAGCTGAAAAAAGAGAAAAGAAAATATCATTATGTATAATATATAGGATTATTTAAAGGGAAAAGTACTGATTTACCTTACAAATATTGGATGTTACATTATAAAGCCTTACAAGCAGGGCAAGTGTTGTGGTTAATATGCATTTACAACAAATATCACTTTAAAACTATCAATACTGAGGTAAAAAGCATGGTAAGTTTTGTGATTACTGTCCTTACTAAACCAATCACAGTAAAACTAAGGTTACTGAGGTTTAAAGCATGGTAAGTTTTGTGGTTACTGTCCTTTTACCACACCTATCACAGTAAAACTATGGTTACTGTGGTAAAAGCATGGTAAGTGTTGTGGTTACTGTGCATTTACAATAAGTACCACATTAAAACTACAAATAGTGTGGTAAAAGCATGGTAAGTTTTGTGATTACTGTCCTTTTACCACACCTATCACAGTAAAACTATGGTTACTGTGGTAAAAGCATGGTAAGTGTTGTGGTTACTGTGCATTTACAATAAGTACCACATTAAAACTACAAATAGTGTGGTAAAAGCATGGTAAGTTTTGTGATTACTGTCTTTTTACTACACTTATCACAGTAAAACTAATGTTACTGTGGTAAAAGCATGGTAAGTGTTGTTTTTACTGTGCTTCTACTACAAATACAACTTTGGAACTAATTGTACTATTTTTAATCTGATATGAATATCTAAGCCTATAGCACGTCACGTGACAGGCAGTGTTAATCACCCTGTTTTGAATTAGAAAGCAATGAAACGCAAAGTCTGAGATGGCAGATATAATGGCAGATTAATATCGACAAACAGAAAAGACATGATATCACACATTATTAGGACAGCGTATTTAGGTATTTACTTACCAACATCTGACACACGTGAACTGATGCCAAATATCGCGATGTGTTCGGAACGAGATTTCTTCAGCGCGATTTCCTACTGATAAAATATAATTTTAAAAATATCAATAAACAGCAAAGCAAACCAGCTTCCCTGGCAATAAGACCGAAATAATAACATTAAAAAAATACATAAAAATACATAAGATCTCGTGAAAAAAATGTTGATTAAACAGCTTCTCTGCTGCAGCCGACAGGCAGAAAGAATCGTGCTGTTATCACGAAAGACGCTTCCCATTGAAAATACAATAGTTTAAAAAACGTGCTGGTATTACGAAAATAACGAAATAAACGTGTCCGTGGCACGAATCAATAGATTAAATTACGTGACCATATCACGAACTGCCGTGCGTTGTTAAACTCACCGCTGAATGATCACGTGCGTTGTTAAACTCACCGCTGAACGCGCTAAACCTTTGCGGGGACTTTGATATCAGATTGCGAGGGGTTTTAAACATCAAAAACCAGTTGGAGGGCCAGATAAAAATTATCTGGGTGCCGCCATTTGACTCGCCCTGGCATAGATAATATTTTGTAGCCCAATGAGAAAAAAGGGAGTAAATAATTAAAACAAAATGAGCTGCTACGTGTGAAAAGAAACCTGCTTTGGATGTATTATGTTCAGGACAAACGTAATAGCACTGCAATAGATTGGCTATATTAGGTTAAGGACCAACGTAATAGCACTGCTTATATGTTGGCATGTAACGTAATTGCGATTTGCAAAATAGTTTCCTCAGAACGTATTTCATGTGATACAGGGTTGAAGCTTTTAGAGTAACACATTTAATGATATAATATGGGAAGATGTTGAAGTCTATTAAAATTGTTCACAAATGCTACCCAGTTAATTATAAACTTGCTAAAATTAATAATAGTATTTCCCTCATGTTCTCCATTTGTCATCAGTTTGAAGAGACAATGAAATAATTTGTTTTGGACTGTGTGTATTGCATTTTAGGTTGACTTTTCAAACTTTGTTAAAGATTTTTTGTGACTCTGAAATTAGACCCTTCTCATTTTTAATTGGTAATTAATTTACTACTTTTTCTTGCCAAATGTTATATTCACAAATGTACATTTCCAAAGAAAAATCCTTCTTTTTTATTTTTAAGAAAGAGTTTGATATGTATCTAAACTCCTTGAGGTACTCTAAAAACTCAACTGCATGTAAGTGTTACGAAAGCAGACTCATTATTGTCTATTATTCTTCATTACTGTCTTGTTTTTGTATTTGTTATTGTTGGATAATAAAAATGGGGGAAAAGGAGAAAGAAAAAGGATGGGAGCTCCGCGTAAAAGCAAATAGAACCCATTATAATCACTGAGGCTCTCAACACTGGATACAGTATACAGATGCATGTTCAGTTTCTGACATGCTCCACGAACTTGAGTCTGTCGACAACAGGACAAATGGAAGAGAGAAAGAACATTCGCTTTGAAGCGTCCAGTTTAAACAGCTCTTTTGCGTCCCAGACTTCAGAAGGATCCCAGTGTCGGAAACAACTGGATGTGTTATTTCATTCCGGATCACGTTGAAGGATTATATGTTTGTTCGGAGCATTTTGTTTTGTGAACGAGGCACAGTGTACTAGAGAGTTTGCAAAGAAACTTTTGTTGAGAGATGAAGCAGCCAACTGTATTGGATCTGTAACAAACCAATTTCCATCAAAAGCATATGGTGCATTAGCCTGACGCCATCATACTCAGATTCTAGTCAGAATATGAGTCTGATACTGCTCCATTGGGCTGTGATTATGGGGTGTGTTTCAACCGAACCAGGAAAGAAAATGCCTCTGCACTCAATTGGATAGACCTACAACCAATCAGAGCAATGGCGTAAGTGATGTATGCTCTTCATCATAGACAGTAAAAGAAATGGACACAGCGGCCCCATTGGATTCAACGGAGAAAAGCGAAGTAAATTAGAAGCACTCACTTCCTGATGGCTGAGCGTACTGCGCAGACTCAAACTGAGCTTGACGACGTAGATGTGACGTGAGCAACCTGTCTGACAGTTGTAAGTCTTCTAGTAGCTGTGCAAAGGGAAATCTGGATCATTCCCTTCCGAATCTTCAAGAGACGGAGAGCCTGAGTAGGAGCTGTCCATGAGCTAGGAGCAGGAGCAACTTTATGACTCTCTATGGGCTTCTCCCTTGCAGGGCTCCAGACTGCGACCAAATGGTCGCATTTTGCGACCAAAATTTGAGAGTGTGCGACTAAATTTTACATCCAGTCGCACATGTGCGACCAGTAAATTTCATCTCGTTCATAGTGGGCGACAACCGACGTCGCGTCTGCGATGCTTTGTTTACGACATCACGACAAGAAGACTAGCATGTTACATTTTTTAACGGTCCTCCATGAAGGGTTCCGAGTGAATGAGTGTGTGTGTGCGCGCGAGTGAATGAGTGTGTGTGTGTGTGTGTGTGTGTGCGCCCGCGCGCGAGTGAGTGAGTGAGCGAGCGAGCGAGCGAGCGAGAGAGAGAGAGAGAGTGAGAGAGTGTGTGCGCGAGTGAGTGAGTGAGTGTGTGCGTGCGTTAGTCTATGTGCGTGTATGTGAGTGAGTGCGTGTGTACATGTGCGAGTGAATATGTGTGTGAGACGGCTCGAGATGACTGGTTGTAAAGCAATGTGTAGTCTGACAATGTTTCTTGTCCAGGACATGACAAGATTTTTAGGAGTCGAAATCGTGTAATCTGATACATTGACTATAGTAACAGACAAAAAAATTGCGTATTCTGAACCAGCTAGGCATAACTATAACTATGGTATACTGTGGTTATGAAAGTAGCCTACACATCTTTTTACAGCACTTCAAAACTATATCCTATTAAAATGTTTTTTTTTTTAATGTGTCGACCAAAACATTTTTGTTCATCCTTTAAAGATTGTCTCTATTTATAAAACTGAAAGTTTCAAGAAGTAGGAAAACTCACACTTATTTTTTTTTTTAAAGACTAAATTACCTTTGTAAACAGCTGCTGAGGGTGCTTATTGGCTATTTTCACTCCCTAATATCTATTTTGTCACTCATTTTGCTTTTGAAATAATATTAAGACATTATGAAGGATAATAATTAAATTTAACTTTATCTATACACCTCAAATTTATCTCAGTGCTTTGTCATCCCACAGTGCTACCAAATACTTTCTGTAGAACTTAGAGCCGCGGCCCTCAGATGTTAGTCTGGAGCCCTGTGATCTTAAAATAAAATTGCACCATAATTTCTGTACGCTTAATCTATTTATTATCAAAGCATTTGTCTGTAATAGTTATTTAGGGGGAAAATGTGAAGGTGTGCCCCTAAATTTTCTGCTTGCGCTCCTAAAATTTTAAGTCAGGGGCTACAGCGCTCCTAATAAAAAAAGTTAGTCTGGAGCCCTGCCTTGACTTTATCGTACTTTATGCCTCCACGTCCCCCCGATTGACTGCAAGCTTCTCCTCCTGTCTCTACGGTAATTTCCAGAGAGTCGCGTGGTTATGATGCAATCGTTATCCTATTTTTACAAAAACTGCTTCTACGGGGCCATAACGTAAGATACAAGGTAATGGAGCCTTTTATACATTGCCGTGTTTCTTTAGAAATAAACAATGGACAAACAGAGTCTTTAAACGCCTCAGATGTAAAGTTATTCGCTGTTAAAGTGACGTCAAAATGAATGGGGGTCAATTGGATGCTAACAGCAGGTGATGGCTTGTTAGCCAATGGTGGCCCCCGGGGATGGTCGGCTTTCCAGATGCTGGATTACCCCCCCTGTTCTTCATTCATCTTTCCGATCGACAAATGCCTTGATGGTTCTCTGTTCCTCTTTTAAAATGAATGCGCTGTCGATATCTTCTATAACAGATGCGATGGCGGGATCTACAAATCTCAATTCTCCAGCGGCAGTCATCTTTGTTGTAAATGAAATTCAACCCAAGCGCTCTTTGGTGACGTGGATGATTACGTTACTGTTGATCATCTGTCCATCATCGTATAAAGCCCGCCCTGACAATCTGATTGGTCCGAACAGCAACAGCTCTGGTTCGAGCATAGTTGCTCCACAACGGATCAAGTCCAGACCGAACTTCCCGACTTCTAATGTTGTGGGCGGGGCTAAGTTCAGCTGGCATCCAGGCCAATGGTGCATATAAGATTGCATTAAAATGATTAATAATGAAGGGGTGACTTGTTTACTATTTTCAATGTCTTTTTAAAAAAACATTTACAGTCATAAATTATTTGTATGTTGTGAGGTATTGCTTTATCACTGTTGTATAGAAACTTCTTGCTGATATGAATGCAGTATAGGTACAGTATACAGTTATTTTTATATGTATTTACGAGGCCAAGTAGACACACAGTCTACTATGTGTGTCTAAAGTCTTGTATCTTTTCAGTCTAAAATTACTTGAGACCTACTAGTGCAGACAGTAGACTGTGGATGAAGACAGACGAATCTTTCAGTGTACCAATTCAAAGAAAGACAGTAGTTTTATAGTTTGTCTGTAAACCTAAATCTAAATAATTTAACCAAATTTGCATTTGTGCAAAGATCACTGGCTTAACTCTGGAACAGTCTTTTCAGATAGATCACAACAAAAGTATGATCAGACTGGCCCGTAGTGCTGCTTCTGATCCCTCACACGTCTTAAAGAGAATCAACTTCTAACATCCAATCTTTATTTATATATGTTATAAATGTTATAAACTGAATTGTATATATATATATATATATAGGCTATACAACTTTATTGTTAGTTTTCACGGAAACTAATTTTGCATCCATAAGGTCAGCTTCATCACACGATTTACATTATATATACACACATATATATATATATATATATATATATATATATATATATATATATATATATATATATATATATATATATATATATATACATATATTTAGGGCCATATATATATATATATATATATATATATATATGGCCCTAAATCGTGCGATGAAGCGCTGACTTTATGGATGCAAAATTAATTTCCGTGAAAACTAACAATAAAGTTGTATTCATTGTATCAAATATTTATATTATTTGCTAAATTTTTAATATTTATTTATTAGACTTTTTTTGTATTACCCATCTACTTTTGCTACTGACTTTTAAATAAAAATAAAATAAGTTGAAATACCATGATTGCATTAAAAACATCACAACATTATAATCCTTTTATATTTTATTAAAAAATCTCCAATTACATAAGTTATTTTATAAAAAAAAAAAAACATTTTCATATACACATCAGAAATAGTGTTCAGATATACAATATTAAAATACAGAGTTCAAGTAGAAACAGTTTAGCTTGTTTTAGACTGTTGGTCTCTGAGTCTTTGCTGGAGTAGCAGTTGATGCAGCAGAAGATGTTTTTGTTTTTGCAGCAGCAGCAGTTATTGTTGATGTAGTTGTAGATGTAGTTGTTGATGTAGTTGTTGATGTAGTTGTTGATGTAGTTGTTGATGTATTAGCAGATGCAGCAGATGTTGTTCTCTTGTCCACTTTATCAACATGGTGGTTCACCCAGGTGGTCTTTGGATCTACACAGAACTCTCTACCTGCTAATGTCTGAAACCTGAGGGGGAAAAGGACAAAACAAGATTTAGATAAAAGTTTTTTAATGGAGTGTGTCATTCAGATTGACTTTGCAGTTTGAAAATGAAATAATGTTTAAGATGACACTCACACAATGGCTCGTCTGGGACACTCGCTGCTGGTCCAGTAGTAAGACGTCACCAGTTTCACAGGAATCTTCACATTATTGAACTCCATACAGCAGTTTGCCACATTAACTGCTAGGGGAGCTGAAAAATGGAGACAAATTGTTACTAACTTATTACAAATTTGCTATATTTTTAAATCCCCTAATGCAACAAATCAAACTAACCTGACATAAATCATCTGAAACAATACATTTTATCTTAATTAAAAATCAAAGAGTCCTCACCGCTTGAAGTCATCGGCACAGAGCAGAAGAGAACCAGGACCAGCAGAAACATCAGGCTTCTCATTCTTCAAGATGTTTGTTCACAATGTCAGAAAGAGTCTGTAGAGCTTGAAGATCTCAGAGCAGATGTGTCCTGAATAACGTCTGAGCTCCTTCTTATATACATAGTAGGAGAGGAATTCTTCATAAAGACATTCATGTAAATCCATTTCTGAGTAACAACATTGTAAGATGCGAGTTGTTTTTAGCTCTTCCTTTCCTTCATCCTTTTTCTGCTTTGTTGTTCATGTAAAAAAGTGGAAGGAACTTTTCTTTCAGATTCACTGAAAACGTGTTTCAGAAAAACAACACGACTTCCTCTTTTCAAGTCTGCATGTGCTCAGCATTAAAGGGGTGATGACATGAGAAATTCAGTTTGCCTTGATCTTTTGACATATAAGAGGTCTTTACTATAAAAAAAAAAAAATCATGCAAGTTTCAGAGCTTAAAACGTCCTCCTCAGTATAAAAAAAGCTTTTATTTAATCAAGCTCCATAAAAAGCTCGTTTATATATTGCGGGATCTGTGACATCACACGGGCAAAAAAATGTGCATATGACTGCCTCCAGAGCAAGACATTGACGAATACATCATCAAACAATAAGCCCCGCCCACTGTCTGACGTTCAGTCGCATAACGGCTGACATTTGCCTACACTGGATGTGAGCTTCGCATCAAAAGCAAATAAAACTCATTATTATAACTGAGGCTCTACACTTTCTGATGTACTTGTATGTACGAAATGAAGAAGCCAACTGTATTGGATCTGACAACAACATCAAATTAGTTCACAATGCTTTGTCTGTAAATGACGGTCTATTTGTTTTGTGCAAAAAACTTTACTGACATTATAAGTGAACCTAATGGAACATAAAAAAAATAAAAAAAAATCGATGTCATTACCCCTTTACACATACTAAATCTGAAGATTTTATGATTAAATATGAAGATTTTATGATCAAATCTGAATTTTGCTATCACCAAATATTAGATGCTAAACCTTGACCCCCACTGTAAAAAATATATGTAGAATTTACAGTATTACTGGCAGCTGCTTGCCAGTAACTTACTGTAGATTTAAATTTATGTTATTTACTGGCAACAGTTTGTTTAAAGTTAAATGAACATTAAACATTAACAAGTCTTTATCTTTAGAGAATAAAACTAAAATAACAGCCTCATGCAAAGCATTCTGGGAACCAAAATCTGAAGGAAAAAAACAGAAAAAGGTTGATGAAGGTTTCTGGTTCCCAGAATGCTTTGCATTAGGTTGTTATTTTATAGTTTTATTCTGTAAAGACAAAGACTTGTTAATGTTTAATGTTCATTTAACTTTGAACAAACTGTTGCCAGTAAATAACATAAATTTAAATCTACAGTAAGTTACATGGCAAACAGCTGCATAACTACAGCACATTTTTTACAGTGCGCCCTTACTCACAAAGTAACCCCAAAGACCCTGAATAACTGGTTCAAGTGTTTGATTAAAGCTACTAAATCCACTATTGTTAAACATCATAGTCTAGAAGCAACAGTTAAACTGCTTCACAGAACTAAAATATGCAAACGAAGGGTAGTTTTTCTTTTATTCACATTTAGAAAAGTAGGTGTGGTTTACCACTGAGTTAAACATTCACTTTAAAATGTTATTTTTATTCAGACTAAAGCATTCATTAATCCTTTTCCAACTAAAAGAAGAAAGGAGGAGAGTCTCTGGAAATTTCTGAAGATCCACCCTGAGATCTACTGGATCAGATGTCTATTTGATGTGCGTGTTTACATCTGGAAGACGTATTTTTTAGAGTGTTTGCTTTTCTGAAATACATCTCAAGGACGATTCCTGTCAGACGTTAAACAGACATTTAGAAAATGTCCTTAAGATGTTTATGATTTAGAATGTAAAACTGACATCTTAAAGACGTTTCTCAGATGTTTGTACACAGCAGAGGTTTTCCAGATGAAGCGCTCTTTAACAAGACATCTTGCAGAAGTGTGTGTGCTATCTAGAAGCTTCCTGTGCAATTTCTTTCTTTCCTGATTTTTGTTTTAGGATGCAATTATATAGCAAACAGTTCATTACAAATTGTAATCTTACAGTTGTAGCCCTTGTAATCTTACACGTACTGATTTTGGTTTCAGCAACAGTTGACAAGATTATGGTTTTATTATTATTTGTAATATAATAATTGCCTTGCCTTATTTATAATATTTTAAGAAATCTCTCTCACTGAAAGCCTATCAGACTAAAAACTTCCACCACAAATTGGAAGCAAAAGACTGCAAAACAGTACCAGGAAGGACACAGTATATAATGTAGATATTTAATTTATTAATTCTATTCATATCAAGTAGCCTATATTGTATTTTAGTACTTACAAGGGAAATGTGTCGTTTGAACATTTGTTTTTTGTGAACAATTTTTGTGAACAATTGTCAGTTGATAATTCATGTTAGCCTGAATAAGATACTTAATTCATATACTTTGTTTCTTAACATCTATATAGATCCACCAGATATATAATTAAAATTTCCAAATGTGTGCAATAGTGGATAAAAACAATACTGCATGACGATTGAAATTATAATTTATATTTTATTAAAATGATCCAATCACATCAATAATTCAGTAAATAAAATAGTTTTATATATACATCAGCAATATACAATATGAAAGCCACAATGCACAGTTCAAATAGAAACAGTGTAACTTGTTTTAGGCTTTGTTTGTTCTCTTGTCCACTTTATCAACATGGTGGTTCACCCAGGTGGTCTCTGGATCTACACAGATCTCTCTACCTGCTAATGTCTGAAACCTGAGGGGGAAAAGACAAAAACAAGATTTAGAACAAAGTTTTTTTAATGGAGTGTCTCATTCAGATTGACTTTACAGTTTGAAAATGAAATAATGTCTAAGATGACACTCACACAATGGCTTGTTTGGCACAGCTGCTGCTGGTCCAGTAGTAAGACTTCACCAGTTTCACAGGAATCTTCACATTACTCAACTTCATACAGCAGTTTGATTGTCCTGCTTCAATTGCACTGGTCGCTGAAATATGAAGACAAATGCCTATCACAAATCTATACATTCCCATCACCTAATCACCTAATGCAACAAATGAAGCTAAACCTTCCATAAAAAATCTGAAAACAATAAATTTTATCTTAATTATCATTCAAAGAGTCCTCACCGCTTGAAGTCATCTGCACAGAGCAGAAGAGAACCAGAACCAGCAGAAACATCAGGCTTCTCATTCTTCAAGATGTTTGTTCACAATGTCAGAAAGAGTCTGTAGAGCTGGAAGATCTCAGAGCAGATGTGTCCAGAATAACGTCTGAGCTCCTTCTTATATACATAGTAGGAGAGGAATTCTTCATAAAGACATTCATGTAAATCCATTTCTGAGTAACAATATTGTAAGATGCGAGTTGTTTTTAGCTCTTCCTTTCATTCATCCTTTTTCTGCTCTGTCGCTCGTGTAAGAAGGTACTTTTCTTTCAGATTCGTTGAAAACGTGCTTCAGGAACGCAACACACGGCTTCCTCTTTTCAGGCCTTGCTCAGCATTAAAGGTAGGCTAATAAATCTAAAGATTTCATGATCAAATCTGAATCTGAATCTGAATGAAGGTGTTTGATTAAAGCTACTAAATCCACTATTGTTAAACTCACAGTCAGCACTACACTATTGTTTAGTGACTTTTCATTGTCTAACAGAGAAGCAACAGTTGAACTGCTTCACTGAACTGAAATATGGCTAAGTAATGACATGAAAAGAGGAAGCTTTTTCTGTATTGACAGTAAAAGGTTTACTTCTAAAACAATCATTCACATTTTCTGACTAAAAGAAGACATTTCTGAAGATCCATCCAGAGATCTACAGGATGCTTTTAAGAATTCATTAGACAAATTGTGTTCCACAGAAACTTCGGTGACACTTTATGCTAAGTATACAGTAATAAAGTACAAATCATTAACAAACTATTAGTTTATAGTTAATTCATAGTTAATATATTGTAGTCTCTACATTGTTAATGTATAAAAAGGCAAAATACAAAAAGTGAGTTCTTTATTCATTGTCACTTTAACACAATTGTCATTCTTTAATTAGCTCGTAATAAAGGAATTGTTAATTGATTATTAGGACTAAATAGGTCACGGAAAATGTCATTAATTAAGTGCTTTAAACCAAGCTTCATTAGATATTATTACTATTTTTTAAGGAACACTTACTGTAATACTTAACACTTAATGCAATTAGTTTAATAAAGGTTTGTCTAAAGCACTTAATTATTGACACTTTCCCATTTTCAGTGACCTAAACTGCAAACTATTTATAGTTAATAAGTTAAAGCATAAAAAACATGATCTAACTCTTTACATATGAGCTAATTAAACAATAATAATTGTGTTAATTACAGTGACAATAAATGAATAACTGATTATTTGTATATAGCCTATTAATATATTAACAATGTAGAGACTACAGTATATTAACTATGAATTAAACTATAAACATGTAATTACCCATACTTTCTTAGTTAAGTACACTGTAAGTGCACATACTGCAAAATAAAGTGCAACCATTTTAGTATGGTTTTATTCTCTATAATATTTTGAGAAAACTTTACATAATAATGTAGCCTAGTTCTATAATCTTTCTCACTGAAAGCCTATCAGACTAAAAACTTACACCACATAATAGCAGGACAAGACTGCAGAACAGGAAGGTCTACTGAAGATATTTAATTTAGGTAATTCTATTAATATCAAGTATATTTTAAAACTTACAAGAAGGGAAATGTGTTGTTTAAACAGATTTGTTAGTCAGTTTTAGACAATTAATGTTAGCCTGACTGAGATACTTAATACAAATACTTTGTTTCTTAACATCCACCAGATATATAGACTTAAATTTAAATAAAAAGTTTATTTTCAAAATGTGTGCAATAGGGGATAAAACAATTCAGCATGAGGATTACAATTATCATTTATATTTTATTAAAACAACTGAATCCAATCACAAAAATGATCCTGTAAATAAAATATTTGATATCAGCACAATATACAATATGAAATGCATAGTTCAAATAGAAAGAGTGTAGTTTGTTTTAGACTCTTGTTCTCTTGTCCACTTTATCAACATGGTGGTTCACCCAGGTGGCCTCTGGATCTACACAGAACTCTCTACCTGCTAATGTCTGAAACCTGAGGGGGAAAGGGACAAAACAAGATTTAGATCAAAGTTTTTTAACGGAGTGTCTCATTCAGATTGACTTTACAGTTTGAAAATGAAATAATGTTTAAGATGACACTCACACAATGGCTCGTCTGGGACACTCTCTGCTGGTCCAGAAGTAAGACTTCACCAGTTTCACAGGAATCTTCACATTAATGAACTCTCCACAGCACTTTGATTGTGCCGCTTCAATTACACTGGTCGCTGAAATATGAAGACAAATAGGCCTATCACAAATCTACACATTCCCATGCAAAAAAAATAAGACAAAAGTTTTCAATTAGTTGCTATATCAATATTTTTTAAATCACCTAATGCAACAAATGAAACTTCAAAAGTCCTCACCGCTTGAAGTCATCAGCACAGAGCAGAAGAGGACCAGGACCAGCAGAAACATCAGGCTTCTCATTCTTCAAGATGTTTGTTCACAATGATGCAATGAATGAAAGAGAAGTTCTCTTGAGCTTGAAGATTTCAGAGCTGATATTGCAGGTCCTGTTCAGAAGGCCGAGGAAACAGATGAGAATTTACCTCGAAAGAAGAGGGAAAAATGAAGAAGCAGGACACATCTGCACTGTCACACCTCCTCAGATGGTGTTTATTTACAACATTCAGTTGGTTTCTGTTACTTCTCAAAAGCACAAATAAAATATTTAACAATCTTAATTTATCTCAGTGTCCCTTTTTCCATAAGTCCAATTTAGAATCATTAATAGGCTATAAATACAATAATCAAATTGTATCGCTTGTATACCTCTGTTATAAATAATTCACAAATTTCCCCTATAAGAGTGGATTTACAAAAGATTCATATTCTATGCATCTTGTTCTGGTTTAGCATGTGACAAGCAAGTGTGCCAAATGGAGTAATGATGTGTTAAAGGCTAAATGGTCCCAACAAAAAAAGTGTCACACTTATATTGTTCGAGATAAAAAAAATGACCACCATTGAAAATGAAAGGGAAACAATAGGACAAATATGAAAATACAAAACAATGCAGCTTGTTTTTAATCATTAAATTTAATTAAATATGTTGGATAATTTCCATGTTTCCCTCATGGGACTATGAGGGCACAGGAATAAAAAATTAAATACAAAATAATACAAAATAATAATGATCGGCAAGGATAAATTATTGACTGATTGAGTAACGAACGCACTTTGAACACTAAAGTTCACTAAATCACGGTCACAGTTTCCGTTTTAATAATCATGTAACATTTACATAATTTTAGCATGAACAAATACAGGCAACATTAGGCTATATCACCAGAATTAGCTACATAATACTATTCAATGTCGCTGGAGCAAGAATCACTGTTGTCATTTTAGAAAACTCGAACATTAGCCTAGGCCTACCTCAGAAAACTTAACAGATGGAGCCTCTAATCTCACCAACGCCACGGTTTATATTCACAATCCATTGCAATAGCCTAGTCTAAGTATCATTCAATTTAAAACATGTTTTTATTCTAAAATACCCATATTTCACCTTTAAGAGGAGGAGAAATGAAGCAGGAATCGTGTCTGCTCCGTCACCGCTAGTCTGATGGTATGAGGAAGTAAGCGCAGATCTCCCAGCTTTCATATATGAACATGCCAAAATAAACTACTCTTTGTATTGTCCACTCAAAAGTCACTACAGAATTTCACAACTCCACACTGTATTGAGAAAATAATCCCGTTACTTCTGTTAAATGAGCCATGAACAATTTACACAATTGTGTAGCCTACATATTTGTTTGCATAGGCCTATGACTGATGAGTAATAGGCTAATGTGTTATAAAAATAGATAGGCCTAGGGTACGATAGGCCTGTACTTTTCTCCAAAATTCATTCTTGTAAATCCCTTTCCAAGTAGCGTATTCGTTTGTATATTTTTTTCTCTCTTTTGTTTTCTGTTTCTTTTAGTCTTTACTGTTCCTTTACCACATCCCTTTTCTGCTTTGTCGCTCATGTGAGAAGGCGAAAATGACTTTTCTTTTAGATTAATAGAAAATGCGCTTCAGGAAATCAACACACGACTTCTTCATTTTCAGTCCTGTCATGCTGCCACCGGTTTCAAAGACCAGGCTTAAAACTAAAATGCACGTTTGAGCCGTTTTAACTGAAAGCAATTACACTGACAGATCTTAAAATATATCAGTGCCATTGTTTTATCTCAAGATGCTCACCACTAATGTATTTTTTTTTCTAAGGCACATTTAAAAAAGCCACTTAAATTCTCTAATTGAACTAAAAAGCATAATCCTGGCTTAATTTACATTACATCTATTCATTTTGCAGATGCATTCAACCAAATCGACTTAATCTAAGTCCTGTCTGTGTGAAACCAGGTCTACATGTCATAAATAGAAGATCTTCATGATCATATCTGAATTTTTACCAAAACTCATGCTCTAAAGAACACAACCACTTGCTTTTCTTACTCTAATGGAGAAGCTAGAATTATTCAGCCAGTTAAACTGCTGAAATAAAATCTACAAACGTAAAGTCAGGAAAAGTGCAGCATTTCTTTCACTTGTTAGCTTTCACTACATTCACTATACTAATTTATTTTATATCAAACTAAAATGATAAGTGTCTGGACCTTTCTGAAGATCAGACATCTGCAGGGTCCTTCAGGGTTCACAAGACCATATGTGTTCCTCTACTTGTACAGTCATTACAAACTGGAATTTTGTAATCTTACAATGACCGAACAGAAGCATTGCACACAAACGTTTGGTATGGCATTATCTATCTGTAACCTAGCACCCTTCTACCATCTCACCCCAATGAAAGCCCATCAGACTGAAAACTTCTATCAATAGGTGGCAGTAGATGACTGCAGAACACTACCAGGTGCTGTAGGCTACTATCAAAAGCTTACCATGCTCATTTTGTTCTTCATTTGTATTAATGATTTACAGAATTTACAGCATTTTCATATTTATATTTGCCTTCAGTGGTTTTAGTCATATTTCGATAATTCCCATAAATCTCAATGAGAGATTTAAAAATCAAAATCATGATTGTAACAACGCCAAAAAAATAAAAATAAATCAAAATCCACCACCAGATGTCAGCCGAGAACTCCTCTTATTTAGGATCTGCCAGTATGAAAGCAACTGTTTCTCTCACCCATTGTACTTCCCAAAACCATGCGTGTCTCTCCAGACACATTTATCTTACTTCCATTTTTTAAAGAGGCTGAAATCCACTCCATTGTGAAGGTATTTTATTTGCATACAAACTTTCAGCATTTCATGAAGCTCAACTCATAGTCTGTCAAAAGAGTTTACAACGGCTAACTGTTAGCCAACTATAGTTTGACTCTGAACTACATTTTTAGTTCATAAATCAAAATGAAATGTACAAGTACAGTAGCCTTTATGACTCTGTACCTCTGTATTGTTTTTTTAATGACTTTGCAATGTAAACGATATAAAGTAGGTATCATGTAAAGTACACACATTACACATATGATACTACTATATTAGTGACCAGACTTGAAATCTCAAGGGTCCATGGCCAGAAAAAGTTTGAAGGCCAAATGATGTGCCTATATTGTTGAGAGGGGAACACACAGTATGATTATGACTAAGCCATCAAAATCAGCCAGTCAGTGACCTCTGTTGTTTCTCAGAGGCTTAATCCTACATAGTTTTAGTCTTAATATTAAAGTTCTGGTGTCTGCCTCTACATGGTCAAATCATACAGCTACACACACACAGTATCGGGATCCAAAATAGACAGTGCCACTTCCTAGTACCAATATGACGTTTGTTTGCAGGGAGAAAAGAGAACCAAGACTGGTTATATTTAAAGGTAAACCTTGTCAAGTTCAACAGTGAAATACATGACCACAAACCAGTGTGGTTGAAAATGATCACTCACTGTACGTCAGACTCAAACTTTCCATCGGGTGTAGACATGTACAAAGCAATGGTATTAGTGGTAGCCTACTGTACAATGTGTTCATCTCGTGCTAGAATGACGAGTTGTTTAGCAGTAGTGAAATCAATTATGATGTAAACAGTGCTTGCCTCATATTCATGCTCTTCACCTGCTGTTTATTTTCAGCGTCTGAGGAAAGCATTGAAAAACATCAAACAGTGACAAGTCTATTTTTGTCTTTTGTTTTATGTTTCCTGTATGTTTCATAATGTGTTAAAGGGATAGTTCACCCAAAATGAAAATTAGCCCATGATTTACTCACCCTGAAGCCATCCTAGGTGTATATGACGTTCTTCTGTCAGACGAATACAATCGGAGTTATATTTAAAAATGTCCTGGCTCTTACAAGCTTTATAATGGGAGTGAATGGCCGTTTGACTTTGGAAGTCCATTAAAGCGCATCTATTCATGATTAAAGTGCTCGACACGGATTAATAAAGGTCTTCTGAAGTGAAGCGATGCGTTTGTGTAAGAATAATATCCATATTTAAAACTTTATCAGAGCCCGTCTACAGAGAGCCTCCCCACTCCCTATTAAGTCCTATTGTACTGAATTTTGGTTGTAGTTCCACCAGAGTTCCACTGGGGGCGATCGCCATGAGTGCAAAATGAATGGGAGTCTATGGGGCTAGACGGCTAAATGTGTCTCTTTCACCCGATTGCCGTTGAGAAATCTCAGATTTGAGTGTAGGTTTTGGAAGTTCAACATGGGTTATAGGTCGAAAGTTGAATGAACGAGTACTTATGTCCTTTCGATTTCTTACAGGCTGAGTTGTTGTTGCCCATAACACGCTAGCATTCTGCTAATGAACGCTGATTGGTCAGTGAAGGACTGATTACGACCAGAGATACCGCTTGATGGCATCGTGGCATCCGAGGCAGGACCAGAAACAAACAAAACAAAAACTCGTCTAGCACGTGTATTTACCTGTGTCAGCTGTGTTGTCGATGCCTCGAGAGAAAAGAAAGTACAGAGCGCGAAAGCACCAGAGTGACTGAAGGATTGCCGTAAAGCAATATCTCTGGTCGTACGATGTGCATGACGTCATTGACACTTTAAAACATTTTTATAAGCAAATAAGTGACTCTAAAAAATCGAACACCCAGCAATGTGTAATTTCTTTGCATCTCCTTTCGAATACAACATTCAAATTACTAGACAAAAAATTAGATCCTGAGAAAAGTGGATTTTGATGGGTATACTGCCATAGACCTCCATTCATTCTGCACTCGTCCTGTGAGCGCCCTCATATGGAATCAGAGTGGAACTGCAACCAGTTCAGAAGCCGGAAGTTTACTGAGAGTGAAACTTCTCGCCTTATTAGACATTCTCTGACTTTATCGACTAAAATATCTAGCTTCCGGCAGACGGCCGTACGCATCTATTTACGCCACAAGAGTAACACTTGAACTTGACACACAACGTAATGATCCGCGTCTAGCACTTTAATCATGAATAGATGCGCTTTAATGGACTTCCAAAGTCATACAGCCATTCACTCCCATTATAAAGCTTGGAAGAGCCAGGACATTTTTTTATATAACTCCGATTGTTCGTCTTTCGTCTGAAAGAAGAATGTCATATACACCTAGGATGGCTTCAGGGTGAGTAAATCATGGGCTAATTTTCATTTTTGGGTAAACTATCCTTTTAATAGCAATGTTTAGGTCCTGTCAAACCAGTGTTGATAACTATAATGATAATGATAGGCTATATTACGTTTTAATAATCGTTCCAACTCTTTGAGATTAGCAGAGTCCACATCAAAACTATAACGATAATGACACAGAGGAACGATATCCATATCCAACATGAATCCATACTGCTTTAAAGACGCCCAAGCTTTTAAAGCGACAGACAACAAAACTGCAGTGAGTGCTTGTAAACAGGTTATCATACGTTGTGTGGACATACGCTAATAGTTATTGTTATAGTTACATTTATAGTTATCATAATTGGTGTGAACGGGCCATATGCCAAATACACTGCACGATTTTAGCCCTGATTTTCACTCGCCGAATTTTTTGTGGAAATCGCCGACAAATTCCTCAAATCGGAGGCGAATCGGTGCTCGTTCACGTGAGTGACAGCCACACAGTGTATGATCAAAGACGCGATCTGAGACAAGCGCACGCGTTACAGATGACCGGGAGATATTTACATGCTTAATATCTGGACCTGTCTGCGACTCATTGGCTGCATCGTGCATCCGAAATCACATATTTCCCTACTATATAGGTGAAAAACAGTGTGACTAAAGAAGTATGTCCGAATTCACAGTACTCATAAAAGAGTAGGCTAAAGTACCCGGATGATCTACAACTTCCGGCGAGATTCTGAAGTGTGCATATTGGACACTTTACTATCCCATGAGGCCACTGGAGAGGATTCATGAATGGCAGTGAAGCCACATAAATGACGCTGGTAGGTCAACTGTTAATGACAACATAGCGAATACATCCAGATTACATTAACACTACACACATTTATACTTTTTTAGTGGTTGTGAAGTAAGGAAAATAATTTTTATAACTTTTCCATATAAAATTGCTTACTGGACCTGTAAGGCAACAAAGTAGATTTATGTTGCCAAATTTCCATAGATCGAATAAAATACAGTAGGTTGCTCAAATATGCAAATATGAATGTTAATTAGTTTGTACAGAATGTACAGTAATCTCGAAACTTGACAACCTATGTAAGTGTGAACTGTGTGAATCATAGCAGTAAAAAAGTGTGAAAAAGTCAAATCGAGATCCAGAAATTCTTTATTATGAGGAGGTTAGGTTAGCAAAACCGTACATAAAGAGAGATAATTATTACTTTTTTTTTCTAATGACACAATAAAAAATATTCAAACTCATTTAATTTTATTCTATAAATGTCTATCCTTTGAGCTATAGACTAATCATCTGCAATACTTTAGTTTCAGCACAAAACACTCTCATTAGAAATAAAATAAATGACAGACGAGTACATTCTGGATTGTTTAACCCCATAGCTTCAATTTGCTGATAAGTTAGTGACAATACATTTGTCGGTGAGTACAATAATAGCATTTTTTTATAATTTTTTCCTCAGTTTTGCTCAGACTTCACACTTGTCCAGTGCTTCCAAAACAGAAGTCCAGAAGTCGAAAGACGCGGGTCAACATGATTACAAGGTCCCCTGGCTCCCGATGCGCATGCGGTCAATGGTCTCCATCTGCTTCTGTACCCATGGGTCACTGGGTTTGGCACACACCTGACGGCCCTTTACAGTCTTGAACCTGTAAAAAGAATTTCAATACAATCAAACACACAGGAACTTGCTCTGCTGGTCAAACTAGTTCAACTCTACTTAAACATAATAACAAATATAATAAAATATAACATATAAACACAGATATACTGTTGTTACACTTACAGTACGGCTTCTTTAGGGCACTGCTGGCTTGTCATGGTGTAATCGACCACTGCTTTGGTTGGCAGAGGACGGTCCGTGAAGGAGAAACAGCATCTTTGTGGTGAAACACGCATTCCTAGATTGCAGAAAATTTGTACAAATCTTTAATATAAAACTGTACATTTTGTTCACATTTTTTATAAAAAGTTCAATATACAACTAGAATGTAATACAATATACAACTAGGTCTCCATACCTTCACTGAGGCTAACTGCGCACAGAAGCACCACCACTGCGGAGAAGATGACGAAGCGAGAAGTAGACATACTGGCCGTTCTGTTTAACTAGATCGCTGGATGAACTGTGAGTGTCTGTTGAAGCTCTTCAAGCTGGATTTGATGCTGTATGGCTCATGCCGTCAGCATTTATACACTTGTTCTGTGATGGGGAGATCCCTTCATGGGTGGATTTTGAGGAGGGGGATTTTGATTTTGAAATTCCACCTACACAGTATGAAAGTACAGCAGAATCTGTTGTCGTCCTTTTCCCACACGTGATTATGTCCGTCACAAGTCATATTTAGACATTTGGCTAAACAATGCTGTCTCGCTTTGAGGGACAGCCCTAACACATAACCTTTCACTTCCTCTTTCGTCTTAGTGGCTTGACAAAAAAAAAAAAAAAAAAAAAAAAATTGGAGTACTGAACACAATGTGCCATTATTCTAGAAGGAGAATAGATGCAACATGAATTTTGAAGAATGCACATGGAATTACAGAGGAGGACACATTTGTCATCTTTGCCAAATAGTGTGGATTTTAAACAGAAAAACACATAAGAAAGATAATAGTTTGGTTAAATATAACATTTTGGCTGGAAGGCCAATGAGACGTGCCCCGTATAGACGGGTTTTTTCACTTTTGGGTGAACCAGGGTTCGAATTATGATTTCATCTTTGTGGGGGTCTCTTTAAAAAAAAAAAAAAAAAAAAAGAAGTAACCTATGAGCAGGCGCGGTGTAGCTTACTAATGTAAATAAAAATGTTTAATAAAAAAGCATTACTAACACAATTCAGATTAAATAGTATATATATATTATTATTTTATTTTTTTTTTTTTTTTATCAAAACCGATTATGTTTATCAGTGGTTGTATATCAGGCAAGGACACGTTTGTGTGCATTTTGTTTTGTAATTTCACCGGAACGAATAGAGAGTCTCCACAACGGATTGAATCGCGCGTCCAGTGAAGACTGTGCGCGAGCCACAAGAGAACACAGTATCCGCGCCACTGATCGCAGCTGCAACGAGCACTTTGATCACTTGATTTAACAACACATTTCAGCGCTAGATCGCCTCTTATTTAACAAACTTACTAAATGACTGCTCTGCTAGTTAACTGAAGATGTTTTATTTATTTGTATTGGTATATTAGTGCCGCGAGATGTTTCCAAAGTGATGGGGACAATATTGACCTTAGCAAAAAGTGTTGGCGACATGTCCCACCCGCAAATTACGCCTATGTTAAAATAACACTTGCCTGATGGGATATGCTAATGCTAGATCGGACGTTGACGTCACTTCTGTGAGTTGAGAAAAGTCAGTAAAAGTCCTGGCAGAAAGTGAAGCATAAGGATGGAGTGTCATGGCGAATCCCGTGAGATGTTTGGCAATTTGTCCTATCTGTTAAGTCACGCTACAGTAGTCTGAAGGAAAAATTGCTTTATTTGTAATTTAAAATAATGGTCCTGATGATTTATAGAGACCCCCACAGGTGTATGATTTTACTGCTTTCATGGGAGCTCAACCTCTGGGAGCTCAGCTCCCACTGGCTCCCACGTAATTCGAACCATGGGGTGAACTATATCTCCCAAGTCAAATTTTAAAATATTATTGTTATTTATAGGCCCTAAAGGAACATGGTGTTGAAAAAAAATATAGATTGGAGGAGAAATTATGTCAGTGCTTTTGCGTTCTCTTGAAAAATAGGGTTTTTTTTGTGAGCAAAGCAAAGTTTCTTGGGGGAACGCAAAAATATTGGGATTTATTTTTTTTATCCGATCTCATATTTTTTCCATCATCATGATTCCGTATAATTATTATTATTATTATTATTATTATTATGTAAATATCTTAAACTACACTGTAAACCCCAATGTTGTCATTACAGTTTTTCTCAATTGCTAAAACACTAAAACCCACTGACTGAACAAAGTTCTCAGTTGCCTGAACTCATTTAGCTAATTGTGCATTCTGTTGTCAATACCTTAAACCCTTTCACATGGCAAAACACAATTTGCAGATCTCACTTAGACTTTTCAGAAAAACTCTAAACACATTCTCATTCTCAAAACACATTCTGCACTCTAATGCACATGTCATCCATACTGGTAAACACAAGTGGCAACAATCAAATACAAATAGAGAACACGTGTCATTGATTGAACACAACCACTCAAAACTGATTTAACCTGTTTCAAAAGATGTGACACAACCAATATACAGTAAGTCAGTTCAGAGAGCAAACAGGTTGTTGAAGGTGGGAAGGAGAAAGTCTGAGAATGGATAGAGGAAACAATGTGAGAGGACGTGGATGAGTGCGTATGCGAGGTGGGCGAAGAGGAGGAAGAGGGGGAGGAGGGCAAGAAAGGAGGAGGGATAATATTGCTTGTGATGTCGACGAAGTGCTCTGGCCTGGCCTGACTCAGCCCAAAGACAAGAAGAAACACATTGATCACATGTTTACTCCTTTGATTTTTGTCCCTTTTAGTATTGTATGCTGTAGTACAGTGCGTTGTAGTCTGTATACTGTACAATGAACAAATTGTATGGCCCTGAACATTGGTAACAGTACCATTTGTTAACAGTACTGACTGCTCAATAGATTTTGACTGGTTGCAGGTTCATATCAACAAAGAACAAGAATTACAGTATCACAGAGACAAAGGACAAGTTTGTGAGATGCAGGGTACAGTACTGTAAAAATAGGGGTACAAGAAAAATTGCAAAGATCAAAGCAGAGTAGTCATTTCTGATCAATTTTGAGCTACTATGATAGAACATGTTTTCGTTCATCAAAAGACAATGACGGAAAAATATGAAATTTGCTGAAATATGAAAAATGTACTTCTCCCTGAGAACTATATGTTTCGAACAATGCGTTTTTTATTTTTTGGTGTATTGTTTACTGACTGCTTGATCATTTTGATCACTTTGTTTATGATTTGAGAGCAGTGTTTGATTTTGAACACAGGTAAAACTGTTTTGAGGCGAAAGTTTCATTTCGAGAGGAGTCAGAGGTTTTGTAAATAGTGCTTGAAGATGAGGTTTTGTGTTTAATGTTTTCAGAAAATGGAGCAAGGTTTCAGAAATTGTGTTTTAGCAATTGAGAAAAACTGTAATAAAGAAATCAAGTTGTCATAACTTAACATTAGCAAGTTTTGACATCAAAAATTAAACAGATGTGTTTAATGTACTCATTTGGCAGCAAAAATCTTTCAGATTAAGATTTTAAGTGTTATGAACTCAAAATTTCAAGTTATTTAAATGATTCGCTATGTCTCTGATTGGTTGTGCCTGAAATTCTGCCTTGACAACACGCTGATTGGTCGATACACAAGGCAGACATTTTTTTTGTTAATCGTGAATTTGCTGATGCAGGCAGCAGGCCAGAGGCACTGACACTGCATAAAAACAGTCATTTCGGGGTTAAATCTGAGTTCTGTCAGGACCACTACCGTCAAATACGATTGACAGTTAGCATGCAGTTTGGATTGGTGGTATGGTTTCGTTCTGGGCGAGAGCAGGAAGAGCAGCAATAACCCCCCTTGGGGTAAACAGAACAGAACCTACATGAATGTTTGCAAATATATTTATCAAACATAATTTGAGAATTTATTCTGATTCAAGGGGAATCAGAATGCCAAATCCTGACTGGGGATGGAGGAGGGTATTAGCTCCTGAGAAACGCGATAGCTGCTTATAATACGAAGGAGCTTATACATGTATACGGTGATAGGCGTCGTATTCCTATAGGTAGATGTGGATCAGTTGAGAGTCAGCTGATGTGAGCTTGACTAACGTGACCTGCCAGAACTAACGCTACGCTTGATATTGGACATTTCAGTGAAACTTATGGTGTATCACCAGAGCCGGCCGGACATTTCAGGCCTCGCATTTGGAGCTGAATCACACGAGACTTTAAATTCCTGACGCCTGTAAATCGAATCTTTTTTTAATCGACTACTGTCTCGACTCTCGAGCCTGTTCTTCCCTCTCCCCCACAGCCTCGCTGACTCAGTTCTTGCGCGCGCAGAGAGCGTCCGGGATTTTCTGAGGCTGAGAAAACGTATATGTTTCTAGCCCGTATTAGAAACATATACTGTATTTTCAGTACATTATTTTCTATGTTCTGTTAGAAAATCAGTACATACATTATTGTAGTTTCTATGTAATCTATGTTCTGAGTATAGAACATGGATGTTCATGTGTCACTTGTTTTTCCTGAGCAGTTAAAGTGCCCACTGTTCTTAAGAAAAATCCAGGTCCTGTACATTTTTTGGTTTTCCAGCATATTTTGAATATTTGAACCCATTCCAAAAGTGACTGTATGATGTTGAGATCTATCTATTCATACTGAGGACAACTGAGGGACTCACACACAACTATTACAAAGGGTGAAAGATAAGTTAAGTTAAAGATAAGTTAAAGTAGATGACAAACATCTGTTGTTGTTCATTACAGTGTGCTTTTAATAATTGTTCTGATCAATTGTTCTGATCTGGTCAATTTCACTTTTAAATGACTTTTTAATCAATTGATTTAATTGACTGCAAGTATTGTAATTGTATTTTTTACTGATTAAATGTTAATATACGATGTTCAGACAGTACATAGAAGTTAAGATATGTAATGTAACCCTAATAAAGCTGTTGATGTGAAAACAAAACTTCGTTTAATGATTTATAATTTATTCAATAATATTTAAACAACAAACTATAAACTATAAACTGGCAAGTTTGAGTTTAGTCCATTTACCTTTTAAGTTATCTTTACTTAAAGATTTAAGTTAATTCAATGAGAAGAGAAGACAACCACTTTCCTCAAATAATTTGAGTAGTCTCAACTTATTAGGGTTTACATGTATCCTGTAGTTATAAGGGAAAGCTGGAGCCAAAATAATAATAGTAGTTATTATTATTATTATTATTATTATTAAACATATTTTTGTTGTTACTGGTAGCATAAATACTTTTTATTTATTTTAAATAACAGCATCTCGTTTCGATTCTAAATAAAAAATACTCTAGTTGGCTAAAACTTTGGCGCCACGTTTATAAGGCCATAAATGCCCCATCAAGTATCACTTCCTCTTTCAAAATGGGTGCTAATGACAAATGTCATTAGTCACATTAATAGTGTGACCCTCTGACATTTTCGCATGTAGACACACATGGACAGTTTTAACTAAGATTCAAACACCCCCTCATCTTTTAGAAAAGACAAGTAATCTTGAGAAATACAAAAATATTTCAATTAAAATAAATTGTTCAGCATCCACCAAATCTCTCATACACCTGTTGAAGAGTTGATTGACAGATGTTGATGAGTTATAATGTCCCTGACTCATTATATTTTCATACACATTTACATTGTCATAATGAAACGTTCAGATGCT
Source organism: Rutilus rutilus (assembly GCF_951802725.1). Classification (NCBI taxonomy): domain Eukaryota; kingdom Metazoa; phylum Chordata; class Actinopteri; order Cypriniformes; family Leuciscidae; genus Rutilus; species Rutilus rutilus. The sequence goes on from NC_140233.1 coordinate 11,127,773, forward strand.
TCAGTAAGTTTTTTGTTTAATTCTATCATGGGGATTGTTTTAAAGCCACTTATAGAGCTCAATACTCAAACGTATGTTAAGGTACATTCCTGATGATTCACAAATCAGTGCTTTATTCTGCAGAACTATCAGCTAACGTAATAGTCCATTTGATTTTAAAGAATTTTTTTTTACAAAGGGGAAGCTATTTAGCATCCATTACTCATTTTATCCCAACAATTCCCAGTGGACTTTTCTTTTCTTTTTTTTACTATTTAATGTAACAAAGGTATCCCATTGTTTATTTTAAGTTTGAAAGGAACCCTGTTAATAACTTAATGGTAAATTTGTGTTACAAAATGCAGGGGATCTTTTTAAAGGGGCTTTTTAAAAAAGGAATCTCTATTTTTATCATACTGGATTTGATATAGTACTGCATTACCAAACCTAGAAAAGGTTTATTTAGCTGAGACAGCAAGAAAATATACAGAAACCAAATAATTTAAGCAGAATGTTACAAAAACATTCCAACATTCCAATACGTTTATCATATTATGTTGCAACACATTATTATTCAACATTATATTTATGCTGATGTATACAAATATATGTTCTCATTAATACAAAAGGGGAACAGCTTCTCTGTCCACAAAATCCCACACGAAACCTGAGGTCTGGTGATCAGAGACTTTTGTCTGTCCCCAAATCAAGAATAGAGGAGACAGAACTTGTGCGATTGCTGGCCCTAGGCTGTGGAACAGCCTTCTGGTTTACATCAGAGTGGCTCAATCTCTAACTGTTTTTAAATCCTCTTTCCTTAATTCATTGTGAGCTTTTGTCATGAATGTGTGGCTATGTCCTTGTTCTGTATCTTGTGTATTGTTCAGCACTTTGGTCAGCCCTGTTTGCTGTTTTTAAATGTGTTATATAAATAAATACAAACTTGAAACTTGAACTTGGAACATAATAAGAGCTTTAATTTACAGTTTGAAGAATGACAGTAGCTTTCCTCATTATATGACACAAATTATGATTAAAGTAGATTTAGTTCAGGATTTTGGAAGTGAACCACTCACTCGTATATTTAGGAGATCTATGTATCTATGACATATTAGATAATTTACATTACATAATTTAACCTAAATATCTCTATTTTAGTTAAATGAGAAGTTACAGATGCTGTCAAATAGCCTACCTACTAATATTGGATTCACAAATACAAAATCATTAGCATTTAAAATAACTAACTCCACAACTGAGACTGCCCTGCTCTCGGTTATTGAAGCTCTAAAAAGTCGTGGAGGGGTTAGGTACCTAAGGGCTCGATCTTTAAATATATTAAAATTATATTAGCATCATGCCTTACCTATCTTACAATACAACCTTTAACATACTTTCAAATAATTGTACTTTAGTATATTTTAGAAAAATATATTTTAGAAAAATATACTTGAAGTGAAAATTTTAGAACTTTTAAAAGTGTATTTATTTGCACTTTATTATAAATATATTTTAGGTATATTTTAACTGTGTGCTGGAAATGATCATTGTAACAATGCATTGAAAGTATACTTAGTATACAATAGTATTTTGTCCAAAGTATAGCTAAGTATTATTTGTCTATTAATGTGCATTATTGAAGACAAAGTGTGCAATTTGTAATATGTGTGGTTGGCGCTGATCGCCTCGTGGGCAAGTGCGCCGCTGTGCTTCGGGAGACCCGAGTTCGAGTCCCAGCTCGTGGACCTTTCCTGATCCCATCCCCCAAACTCACTTCCTGTCTAGCTACTATCCTATCCTAATTAAATGCAAAACCCCCCAAAATAAATATATAAATACACTTATGGTATATTACTTGTATGTTTCGAAGACATTTGTAGTGTACTTGTAACAGAAATAAAGTACACTTTAATATCACTAATCAAGCATGTAATTAGTCTCTACACGGGCGTATACTTGAAGTTGTTCCAATTTAGTACACTAAATACACTTAAAAGTTATGCTTTACCACAATTTAATTACAACTAAAATATGCTTAGTACAAAATTAGTTGTTTCAAAATAGCACACTTCAAGTGAACTAATCATTAACACACTTGAAGAATACTAAATTAGCATTTTATTTCCCACCAGGGCAGTGCTTAGACCACTTCTCTTCTCCATCTAAATGTCATCACTAGGATGAAACACGGCTTTTCCTATCACTGCTATGCTGATGACACACAACTCTACCTATCATTCCAGCCTGATGATCCGACTGTTGCTGCTCGCATCTCAGCCTGCCTGACAGACATTTCCGCAAAGACAGAACTGCTTGTGGTCTCGGCCAACACAACATCTCCATTTAGCTTGGCTCATCAACCATAGCTGCTTCTAGGACAGCCAGGAACCTTGGAGTTGTGATTGATGATCAGTTAAACTTCACATTGCTAGAACTGCCTTAACAACATTAAGAGGATCAGGCCCTTCCTATCAGAGCATGCTACACAACTCCTTGTCCAAGCTCTTGTTCTATCCAGACTGGACAAATGTAATGCTCTCTTGGCAGGCCTTCAAGCATGTACTATCAAACCTCTGCAACTGATCCAGAATGCGGCAGTGGTCTTTACCGAGCCAAAGAGAGCACATGTCACACCTTTCTTCATTAATTTGCACTGGCAGCTGAGCTGAATAGCAAGCAGCCAGCAGCTGAGTCTCCATTTTCAAGAAACGACTAAAGACGCATCTTATTCATCAACACTTGACCCATTAATATAACACTTACTATTATATTTATTTAAAATAAAAACACTTGCTACGTATACTGTGCCTATCTGTGCCTGTAGACTAACTGGGACTTGTCACTGCACTTACATATTGTTGCCCTATAGTTGGTTATAGTTGATTGCTTCTTGTTCTCTTCATTTATAAGTCGCTTTGGATAAAAGCGTCTGCTAAATGATTCAATGTAAATTAAACTACAGTAGATACTTTGTGTGGCAACAAGCCAAGAATTTTGATTGTAAGACAATACTAAACAAGTACAGAAATTCTATTATGATTAGCTTACCAGGTTGTTGTAGGCCTTTGTAATGAGTCACAATACACGTTACTTTACTCATTCAGTATTGATTTCAGTTTCATCAGATTTGCAGACCAAGAGCATAATGTTAGTTTTTGTTCCTTTAAACGTGTGGAATTCTATTTTGATTTTTATTTCAGTGCGTGCCGTGCACTGTAAAGACCAGAAAGAGGAAAATATTACAACAGCGAAACAGGAAAACGTACAAAAAAAGATCACTGAGAGGAAATGCACTACTCTGACGCCTCAGCCAACACAAACATGCAGTGTTAAAATGAATATCGTGCGTGCTGCGATGTGTAAGTATATTTGTGATAAGCAGCTGTGCCAGTATATTCGGTCCTTGCATTTGGTCTTAAAGTGACAGCAGCCTATTTCTTTGACACACTTATATGTGTCATGTCAGAAATATGTAAACATAAGTTATGCTCAAGACAAACTTGTTAATTTAACTTATATTTTTCATATTTTTGACATGGCATGGATGTACCCTGACTTTGTGGGATTTTGTCTAATAAAACAAGTCTACCATTTGAAAACCACTAAATTAGATCATTTGGCATATAAGAAAGAAAAGGCCCTAGCTAGTATCACATCCTCTTTCGGTCTACCATACTGACCTACAAATGACGTTTTTTAAACGAGATCTAGCTCCGACCAAATACCAAGCACCTCTGCCCAAGGACTAAATGCCACTATGTTTAATCATGAAAGCCTGAACTGGATACAAAATAAAATGACTGAACATAATGAACATAACTAATTAAAATATATTAGGTTTGTCATTGTTGTTGTTTTTTTTAAGTAAGAAATAATAGCTGTTGGTTGAGGTGGGTGAGGTAAATTAACATTATGCTCATTGACATAATGACATTAAGTTCATTATGCCTACATTTGGATCCAAATGTGTGTATTTCATAAATGGCCATTGTTTTAATTGTATGAAAACCTGCATAAGTGCACATTCAACCATTCTAAAGCCAATTGTTAACCATCTGCTTTTGAAGAATTTGTTACAATGGGTTCTTCCTGAAGTGTTGGGTTCTTCCAGATGCTGCACTCAACATGCTTCCTGTGGAATTTCTTTTATATATACAGAAAGTGAAGACTGAAAGTTTTGTATAGTACACTATTGTGTGGGATCACAAATCTTTCATGGAAAACCATGTACTTTTAAGCATTAAAATCCAAACTTTCTCAAAGGGAGTCTTTGTCTCTATTCTTGATGTCCTTTCACAGGCACTTGGGTTTAATAAAAAAATACACACACACACAAAGAAAATTACGGATTCCTCAAAAATATTAAGCAACTTTTTTCAACATTGATAATAATATGCTTCTCGGGCAGCAAATTAGCATTTTAGAATGATTTCTGAAGGATCATGTGACACGGAAGACTGGAGTAATGATGCTGAAAAGCTTTGATTACAAGAATTAAATACATTTTAAAATATATTAATATAGAAAACATTTATTTTATTGTAATATTTCACATTGCTGTTTTACTGTATTTTTTTTTTTAATCAAATTAATGCAGCCCTGGTGAACAGAAGAGACTTTCAAAAACACTACAACTCCAATGACAGAGAGATGCATTCATGGAAATTCATGGAAATTTGCGTGACACAGAACTCCTCAAATCACATTTATAATGAATAATCAAACAAACACACACGCACACTGTGAATCAAAGAGGGATTTTTTAATAAAAAGCAGAACCGAAATGCAGTTATAAAGAGCTGACACTGAGAAAGCTTTTCCCTTTCCATTTTCCCCTTTGAGAGCCTGACCAGCCTAAAGCTTGTAGTAAGCCGCATTCCTCGAATAATAATAAAAAAAAAAATACAACAACAAAAAAGTATATAGTCTCAAAAACAATATATAGAGAACATTAAGATTTTAATGGACAGCGATGAGAGTGAGAAATTGTGAAGCTTCATTATTTCACTGCATGCATCTCTACAGCTCTCCCTGTCTGACCCTTGAACACTGACCTTGGAAAATGATGTCAGTTTAGATACGATATAGGAAGACTTTAACCTCAGATTAATGATCAGGGGTTCCACTATCATGAGTAAACCTATATTGCACCCTGCACTCCCTTATAAGCATTAGTACTGGTGGATCTGGAAAGGGTTAATTATTATGGCACACTGTCCTGATTAAAGAATGATACGCAAGATTAAAATTAGTGGCGGGTGGGTGCATTGGGACTAGATTAATGCTGCGTTCCATTCAAAGTTTGATGTGGGATGTTCCTATCGCTGGCTTCCAAAACCGCTTTTTTGATGGCCTAAAAAAGATGGCCTTTAAAATAAAAATTCTAAAGAAACCAAAAATTTGATAAAATCTTTAATTCACTATAAAAACTACTGTAAAAAACTCATAAACACGTATCTTTAACTACACGTTCTCATATAAACAACCGTCAGTAATGCTGATTTAAAACTCACAGTTAGTTGCAAGCTGTATAAGTTTGATTCACTAAAAAGAATAGACTTTAAAAGTGTTATTCATTGAGGAATTAGACTTAGTTTCCCTAAAGTAACTATGATCGCAGGTTCCGTCGTTCTCAACAGAGATCAATGGAACTTGCGACCAAAGTTGGCTAGTGATGCTTTTTGGGAAACGCACCACTGGTCGCTCTGTATGTTTTCGCAAATTGAACTTGAATGGTCGTGCTATATCCTAGCTAACAGGGAACATTCTCCTACCATTCTGGCAAGCGTTCTTCCAGTAATGTTAAAAAAACGTTCTTTCAAAGTTATCTGGTATTTCATAATGTTCTCAAAATTCTGTTCATGGAACATTTTTTCCTGAAACGTTTTAGTTGGACATTCATCTAATGTTTCGTTTAACTCGTGGTGTTCTCTTGCACTGTCAGAATTGAATGGAACGCAGCATTTGATTGGCCAATTAGTCTGTCAGTCAAAACAGGGTGGAGCTCTACACTAGGTTGCTGTAAACCTCTAACACAGCAAAAGCAGATACATGCATCATGGGGAATGTAGTCATTTGCAAATGAACAATGTCAAATCTACGAACCATAGTAATCATAAGAATAATGATAATAATAACAATAATAGCCATAATAACAACTTATAACAAGAGAATTTTAGAGAGTATAAAAGTAATTGTGTTAACACATGAAGAGCGAGCTTCGGTGGGTCTACCTGGGGTAGTTCTTGGGGTACCGTTGCCTGATAAGTGTGTAAACATTTGCAGGGGACGACAATCTTGGCTCAAATATGTAAACAGTGAACACTGTGATGCCTTTTACAGCACCATTCTCCTGTGATGGAGCCACAGCAATACTGCAAGAAGGAAAAATGTTAGGGGAGGGGCTTGTGTGTTTTTGTGAAAAATAGCCTGTGTTAATTGCGTCTGGGGTTCACGTCGAACATGCAGGCCACGACAAACATGGCAGTGCACTGAGAAACATGCATCTACCGAGAGTTCTGGGTCAAATCCCCAACAATTGCTCAGTTTTCCCATAGTTTGCAGTGATGGCACCACTGCATCACTTCAGGGCTTGGTCACTGTATCCCAGCGGTCAACGAAACATGTTCTTAATCATTTTACTTAGTGTTAGATGAGGCCATACAATGCAACCTTCATCAGTATTGTATATCAGTATATAAACTCCCTAAAAAGATGGCATGAGGCCATAGAAACCTTAGAAAGACATTAGAAAAGAAAGACACTTGCTGAGGTCTTTTGAAGAACGCTGAAGGACAGATCTTGCGGTGGAATAACTTTAAACGCACAGACGTACATGTCCTTGTCCATATTGTGTGAAAGGACGCCCGGAACAGTCAATGTACGCATTCACCCATGCAACAGCCTTCATTCGAATATCCGGGTCATGGCACCAGAAAATGGCCTCCTGATCAAGGGCCCCAGAGAAGCTTCAGAAGTTTATCTTTAATTTTGTTCTTCAGTTCAGATGTAAACATAGAGAGTCCAGGGGTGGATGGAAAACCATGGTCCAGAAACTCACACACCTGCACGCTGCTTTCAGCTGATTGGTGGTTCTCGCCTTTCTTTTACCCCCCTCTCTCTCGTCTATGCTCTCCATCTATGTCATCCATCGTGTTTTTTACGACTTATCAACCCTCTCAATCACCCTGCCCTCATCTGTCAGGAAGCTTGACGAATGCCTCCTCCTGCTGTTTTTTCCTTTCACTCACTTCTCTCGCTCTCTCTTTGCCTCTCCCCTCTCTCTCCTTGGCATTGATTTTCTTTTTTTGAATTATGGCCGGGTCCTAAGTCTCCTCTTCTCCAGTTGACACAACCAATCTTGCAGCCACTGAGAGGTGGTCAGTCAATCCAGCAAGCTGAGTGATGAAGCTCAACTCCTCTATATCCTGTAAAGGGTAATAGATCAAGTCATTAATAACAATTATACCATATGGCAATTTATACCTGTGAATATTTGAATTGGAACAGATGTGTCAGATACTATTTCTCTTTTTGAATGCTGTTCCAACACTGCTCCATGGGATGGCACCACAGAGTTAAGTAAGTATAACAAAACATATTAGTTGACTGCCTGACATGAATGCTGTAGAGTAGTTATGCACCAATGAAGTGAAGTAAAATACTACTCTTACTATTTCTGCATATACTGTGCACAGTAGGCAAAATTCTGCATGCATAATAATATCTGTTTGAGTAGATTTGCCAAAATGTGCAGTAGCTATACAAAGCACACTTAATAATAATGTAAATGTAAAATACAATATCAAACAATGCAAAGCTCTTAACTAGACGTTCCATTTCCAGTGTTATAAATAAAAAAATATTGCCTAACACTGCCTAAAAAATAGCTTTAGTCATTTCTATTTAGCTTCATTCTGATTTTCATTTCAGTGAAGTAGTGCATTTACTTCAACTTTAACTCAAACAGTTAGTTGCCAGGGCAACATTTTTTTTCTCTTCTTTATTTCAGTTAACGGAAATTATTTTGAATAAATGTAATTTTAGTTAACAATAACAACACTGAGAAGTATACAATTTGTAGAAGAGAGTCTGCCAATATTCCATTACGAATATAATCAGCTACACTGCTGTCGTATGACCTATTTATATGACACGTTTAACTCAGCATCCAGTGGCATGCAGTTAACGTTTTTGTCACAATCCGTCAGCTGGAGTGCCCATGATTGCCACTCCTTCCGTCTCCTTTGCTACCTCATCCTGAACTCCATTTCCCAGTATGCATTGCCTGACTCATTATGTGTGATATGTGTGTCAGTTATGTGTGATTACCTAGCTCTTTTGCTCTGCCTTTATAAGTTATAACGTATATGCTCTGTGTTTCCAGTCATTCGTTGCGAAGAACTGCAATTCTGCGTGTTCTATCCTGGTTTCCGGTTTCATGGATTTGATCTTTTGCCTGTTCTTTGGATTACCTTGTTTGCCTGTGTTTCTTGGACCTTGTTTTATGTTTGGATTGTTTGTCCGTGTTTTTGACCCTGGGCCTGTTTATGGATAACGATTGAATAAAAGCTGCTTTTGGATCTTCAACCTGTGCTTTTGTGACGATGCAGATTTGAGATTAGATTTTGTACAGAGAACTGTTACACCTCTAGTGTATTGCATTGTGGGATATGATACCCAATGCAGTGAGTTCTGTTGTTTAGTACACATTTTAGCAAATGTATTCTGGTTGTTTTATTCATAGAAGAAAGAAATTACGCAAAGTACATGTACAGTACGCCACCATGGACATGCTACTCAACAATTTGGTATTGCCATTTTGTTTATTGACTTCTCATGTGCAGTCCCATTTTTTTTGCATTCACTGCAACATTATTTGCATAATGCACGCGAAAAGGGAAGTAGGTTTATTAATCATATTCATAACTCACCACTTTCCAGTCCGGTTGCAAGCCTTCCTCTTTATAAAGGATGTAATCAATTCTCCTGCCATTGCCCTTCAGGGGGATTTTGCGCCCCTTCTGGCTGGGACAATGGTTCTTGCTTGCGGGGAACACCAAGTACTCTTTTCTCCCCTCTTCGTTCTCCATCACTCTGTCAGAGAAATGCTAAATGACTGAGTGTTTACCGTGAATGCATAATCTATATAAACACACATATTTGTGTTCAGCTTACTTTTGAAGGCTCTCTGGTGAGCTGACTTCCTCATCATATAGCCCAGCCGTGTCCAGCAATGTACCTGTACAACAAGCATATGTAAACACGCAACAAATACAGGTTATATATAAACTGGAGGTATAGATTTTTAATATATTTATATCCTGTGAGTATGACTACTGAAAAGACCCTTAGATCACAGATATTTGACATCTATGTGCACTCAAGGTCTCTTAAGAGTAGCACCAGAGAAACACCAGCATTAAAATGAGCTCAAGGGAAAACTGTATGAGTCACGACTGTGGTTCTGATATGCATATATACATGACTCTAATTGGCCTTCTCCACCCAACCGTTTTCTCTCTTCTGTTTTTTTACTCTCTTAATACTTCACTAATTCTAGCATAGCCAGATTGATAGGTCCAGTACTTTCCATGAAGGTGCTCTTTGTGACCACTGTTTTTTACTTTAGCAATATATGAGGAACTCTTTTCCAAAACGCTATAAATCCATTTAAATAGTTTTCAGGAAAATACAAAATTTTACCTAGACCCACACATTTTGTGAATATTCAATTTATCCTGTTACAATGTTTTTTTTTGGCTCAGTCTGAACATGTTGAACAATGATTATTAAATCAAACAACAAAACTGTTGATGATAAATTCAAAGGTATTATCATTTTTTTCCAAAACGCTATAAATCCATCAATTTTTTTCCAAAACGCTATAAATCCATCAACTTTGTCTTAAAAAAAAAAAAAAAGGCATAATAAATACATTGGCATTCAGTAAAGTGTCGAACCCATAAAAAGTAGAACCATTGTCCACTTTACATAGAACAAATCACGACATGACCTTGTGTATGTGAGTGAGTGGCGTTCACACCAAACGCGAATAGAGCGTCTGACGCAAGTGATTTTCATGTTAAATCAATGTAAAGACGCGTTTACAGTACACGCATCTATCGTTTACACGCATGTATGATTTGAGGGTGCGAGAGAGAGAGAGAATTCTGATTAGTCCAGAGGATATATCGCGTTTAGGCTAAAAATAGGTTCGGCGCTTATCGCGGTTTGGAAAGAAACTGCATCTTGCAGTACATTTTAAACAAGGAAATAGGTTCAGTACACAGCAAAATGACACGACAAACTCTTTTTTTTTTTAAAGTGGCGTTTTGGAAAAGAGCTCTTCATATATATATGCCTCATGTTGCCTTTGGCTTGCTCAGTTGGGGATATTCTGGGGATATTTAATTTGATTTTATCAATCAATAAATTCCACTAGAAACAAACCTTGTTGTATTATTTTAATGTAATACTGTGAAGCTGCTTTGATACAATCTGTATTGTGAAAAGCGCTATACAAATATACTTGACTTGACTCATGTCACGACTTGATAAATATCACAATACTGAACACACGATACAATATTATTGCGATACTCCAAGACATATGGTAAAAGGTTAACAAAAAATGTACTGTTGATTAAAATGCTAAATTTGGTGTTACATTGGGGGTGGAAATGAACAGGCTTTGCATTGGGGAAGTCCCAGGACAATGGTGACACCAGAAAAAAAATATTCATGAAGCTGAAAATGCAGAATTATTTTATAGAATATGCTTGAACTCTGTCACTGACTAGATATATTTAAAATAATGTGACCACTTTTTACTGGTAACATAAGACATTTGGCATTATCAGGACCCACAAATATTCCCCCATTGCATTATTATACTCAACATTATATATATAGTAGTTTAATGTAGTACTGACAAAACTCTGTAAACTTGAATTTTTTTCTCACACAATCTATCTATAAATTACAGAAACGTCTGTCTGTCTTTCGCATATCTCTAGTCCGATGGATTTCAAACTTGACAGGTGTCTCGATACGGGCACGAGTAAGTGCAGTGCCAAGTTTGACGTTGTTTGGATGAGAAATGCGAAATATATCGTTAAATATATTGGTAAAAGAAGCACTTAGAAGGTTGTGGTTTAAAAATAAACATTCTGACACAAACACTCTGTCAGCTAAACATTAAGTCAGCTACAGTGTACTTCTGAATATTATATTTTATTCATGGCCATCATTTGTAGAAGCCTATTCACAAACTGTTTGCTCAAGCGTAGCATTTTCTCGGAGTTCACTGTGTAACCCGCTCCCTCAATCGTGTAGTTCAAGTTTCCATGTTTATTATATGTCATTATGTCAGTATCAGTATTTGCTTTCTACCATGCACAAATAAAAATGTCACTGAACTTTTGCTGTGTAATTGTAACAATGAGCACTCAAACACACCGAATCAACAATTACTAAAAACACACACAAAAACAGATTTTGCATGGGTACTTTGCACTAGTAATTAAAATTTTGGGTGAACTATACACAATACAGATTGTCACTATCCACGATACATATTGGTGCGTTTTTGTATTGCGATATATTGTGACACGAGATATTGTTACACCCGATCTGTATATATATATATATATACACACACACACACACACACACACACACACATTTTGGTATAATATTTTCTATATTATATATACCGAATTGTGTGGGATGTGAGAATTCTGGAACCAAAATAAATGGGTTGTGGACAAATTAAGGTTGAGAACCCCTGTTCTTGAGGTTAGCAACAAAATTGTCGTCTTTCCATTACATTTTTACAGAGAGAGTGTCAATCTTCGTACTCTCACCAGGCCTTGAACCTCAGAGGAGAGAAAAAACAGGGTGTGCTATAAAGAAAAGTGGATCACGCCCACTAATGGCGCCCACTAAAATCAGAAGTGTCATTAAAAGGCCTGCACTCCGTTAGATCTATTTCAGAAGTGGGGCTGGGCAAGAACTTCTCTACTGTGGTCTCCTGCCAGCTCATCTAGTGCACCATCTGCGTACGGCGCGGTGAGCACAGGCGTGTGACATCTAATTTAGCTCTGACACGAAGGCAACTCTAAAATCTCACACAGATTGAGATATTTGTGGGGGGAAAAAGATGGTTACCATACTATTTTAGATAATTTTGGAAAAGGTTATCTATTAAATCTTTAATAAAAATTTCAAATATTAAAAAAATATAGAGATAAATAAGAACTATTTAATAAGAAGACAAAATATATAATTGTATTAATATATACCCTTACATACACTTTTTCCTTAAACATTAAAATCTTGATGTTGACATGAATGTTTTTGTATCAACTAATCTTCTGCAATACACTGTATATATGATAAATATATATATATATGGATTATATATCTATTATATCAGCACTCTACCTGTCTAGATGTGGCATTTTGCATGCAGTTCTTGAAAAACCCATATTGGTCAACCACAAGTGCAGATCTCTACCCGCTAACCCACAACTTCCAAGCTTTTATGGCATTGCCTGTAAAAATTTGTAAGCCTTTTTACTGAACTCACCTAAGGCCCACGGTTTGTCCTCTCCAGGACCAAGACGACAGGGGTCTTTATAATGATTGAAGAGAGAATGCTGTTGTTCCAGTTTATCCTCTGAATGACAGAAAAAAATCAATTGTGAGACAGAAAGAGTTTTAGAAAGGGTTACATTGCCTCCTTCTGGTCATACACAACAAGATAGTTCAATGTTGGTCACCTCCCTCCATTATTTTAAGTAAAAATATATATTTAATATTCAAAGCAATTTTACAAGATACATTAGAAAAATTAAACAGAATATTACTGTTATATTATTATTATAAATATTATATATTATTGTTATTTTATTATAATAATTATAATTATTATTAAGTGCATAGTTCTGCCTCTAAAATATGATGTAAAAACACAATACATGTGAAATATTAAAATCTCATTTTTTTATTAAAAGTTATAAAAAAAATAAATTGTGAAAACCTTGGGAGAACAGTTTTTTGCAATAATAATCCTGCCAAGTTTCTTTCACATTTTGCAAATTTGTATTTTTTTTTATATAATAACAACAATAATAAAAAATAAAAGCAATTCTAATTATTATTACTAATTATTATTATTATTAAAAGTAATAAAAAAAAAGGTAAAACACTTGGAAAAATGTTGCAATAATAATAATGATATTAAACAATTCTTCTGCTAAGTTTCTTTCGCATTTTGTAATTTCTTTAAATAATAACAATAGGGAGTATTATTATTATCACTATGAACTATTATTAATTCTACTACTATATATATATATATATATATATATATATATATACACATTATTATTAATAATTATTAATACAAATATAATTATAATGTAACTTTTTGGAATATTATTGTATTTTCTCATAATGAGTTTTACAAAATAAAATGGATCAATTGAGTCAAATTGGGATTGTTATAGCCATGCTATTATAAACCATATTATTATATATATTATATATTACCATATATGTATTATATTATTATAACCCAGCTGTTATATACATTTATTACTAGTAGTCAAAGGTATAATACATTTTGCCCAAAAATAAATAAATAAACACCTGAAGGGCATTTCTTTATATCCTAAATCTGCAGATTCCACGTGGCCTGCTTATTGCTTTGGTATTAAAACCCCAGATGTTTTTAACGAAGAAAATGCTGGTACCCGAAGAGCAGTTGTCAAAGTTGAGGTCTCCGAGGATGACGTCAAAGGCCACCTGATCTTCCAGAACCTTCTCCTCGTCCGTGGGAGCCAAGGTGTTCCTCCTAAACTCAGCGCCCCACTCCAGCAGCATGTCCAACTGCTCGCAGCGCACAGATGCATCACCTGAGAGAGGAAGACAGATTTACACAAACAATACCTACCAACAACTAAAATCTAATTTAGTTCACAAGATCACAAATTTAATTTTACAGAGGGTTTTATTCAATAAAAAGTGCACGGATCGCATTGTGCAAAACAACTCATTGGATTTGGGTGTAATACAATGAAATAGCGTCGCACTGAGGTGCCTTCAGTTTATCACATTTTCACGACTCGTTCTGGGGCAGTTATGGCAGATGTAGCGATTTAATGAGGCCGGGGTGGGAAAACAGAGCCAAGAAGAGTGCGAGAGAGCAGTGAAGCATAGAAAAAGAGATGTCTGCAACATCTCCCCTCTGCTTTGGTGGAGCTGGCAGTGGCAAGTGTAGAAGAGAGAAAGAACAGCAATTTAATTGCAAACCTCAAACAGTAGCTGAAGTGTGTGTGCTTTGGTGCAGAAAAATAACCTTTAAAGAAATCTCTTAAAGGTGTAGTGTGTAATTTCTGCACCTCTAGTGTTACCAAATGTTTACTTGATTCTGATTGGCCAATCAAAGCTTTCTGCAGTCATCTGTTTTTATATATAGTGTATTATTTTGTTCACTTGCAATGTACAATGTTGCAATGATCAAAAGTTTGCAGTCGGTACAGCCCACAAAGTACTGCGCGAGTAAAACGAATTTACAACGCAACATTTGGTAATTATAGTGTACATATAATATACATACATGTAAGTTTAAGGGAACAATTTGTAATGTTTGGGGAATAAAGGGGTCACAACCAGGAAATTCAACAAATTATTAATACTATAAGTATTTTAGAACTAAGGGGTACTTATTCTACTGTTATGATAGGCAATGTTACGTCTGGGAGCAATTTAGCAAGAACATACACTGCATACCTTTTTGTAATAATAGTGTACCAATACATACAGCCTAGGCTTTTTTTAAATTACGGGGTACATATCAGTGCATTTATAAATATTTTTTTATACATCAAAAGTGCAGCTGTTTTAGTTTGTTTCATTAGTTCCGTGTTTCATAGGGTTGCCAACTTCAGAAAAGGAAAATAGGGGACAATTGTGGTTCTTTAAAGGAAAATGAGGGACATTCAAAATATTTGTGCTGTTAGGCTACCACACAGTGTATGTCATTTCAGTGTCTACAGTTAAGTTTGTGTTTAAAAGGCTCTTAGACATAAAAACGTATATGAAGGCTGCATACGTCATCAAGGATGAAGAAAAGTAACCGTAATAAAATTCACTTATTCCTCGTGAAGTGTAAAATACTGCAATTTCTTTCTTACTTTGCAATCTAATGGTTACTTTTCTTAAATGAGACCGCCTCGATGACGTATGCAGCCTTCGAAATGAGACGCCGCAAGTGAAAGGGATTTGCCGTTAGCGTGGGGCTGTGATTGGATGATGACAGGTTTCGGTGTCGGTGATCATTCTCAAGTGTCGTGATCAGCAATGCTGCTGTTGCTGTTGCTGTTGTATCAGTCAGTCGTTAGATAAGTGTAGCAGTCAATAAACGGGACAAGGGAGGTCACATATGGGATCAATTCAAATCAATTAGGATCAAATCAATGAGGTCCAATATAAGGGACGTCCCGGCTAATACGGGACAGTTGGCAACCCTAGTGTTTCAAGGCAAGCAAAACAAAAACTATTGCAACTACTGGGGAAATATACTCTCGTTCCATGTTGTTACAGGGTAAGTGGTGCTTGTTTACCCCATTGTTCCATGTAGTTACAAGGCAAGTGTGACATCTTTTTTTTTTTTTTTTTTGGCAAGTGTGACATCTGCAGTCTGTAAATTAAAATGGTGCTTGTTCCCTGTTCCTTCCACCAGCTGGAGTGCCCATGATCTCCACCAGAGGGCACTCCTCCCGACTCCCTTGCGAAACCCTCATGAACTTCAATTTCAAGCCATAGTCTACACTGTAAACACTTTTACACTTTTTCTGTTTTAGTTGAAAGTTGAATTTTCAGCATTAGAACTCCAGCCTGCAGTGTCACAAATCATTCTAATATACTGATTTGCTGCTTTTTCTTCAGGATTCTTTGATAAATAGAAAGTTCAAAAGAACAACAGTTCTTTTTACACAATTTTTTAGTTCTGTCTGAAAATGTAAGATATTTGAGACATACGGAAAGTATTCAGACCCCCTTAAATTTTTCACTCTTGGTTATATTGCAGCCATTTGCTAAAATCATTTAAGTTCATTTTTTTTCCTCATTATTGTACACACAGCACCCCATATTGACAGAAAAACACAGAATTGTTGACATTTTTGAACATTATTTTAGCTGTGTGCTTAGGGTCATTGTCTTGTTGGAAGGTGAACCTTCGGCCCAGTCTGAGGTCCAGAGCACTCTGGAGAAGGTTTTCGTCCAGGATATCCCTGTACTTGGCCGCATTCATCTTTCCCTCGATTGCAACCAGTCGTCCTGTCCCTGCAGCTGAAAAACACCCCCACAGCATGATGCTGCCACCACCATGCTTCACTGTTGAGACTGTATTGGACAGGTGATGAGCAGTGCCTGGTTTTCTCCACACATACCGCTTAGAATTAAGGCCAAAAAGTTCTATCTTGGTCTCATCAGACCAGAGAATCTTATTTATCACCATCTTGGAGTCATTCAGGTGTGCTTTCATGTGTCTTGCACTGAGGAGAGGCTTCCGTCGGGCCACTCTGCCA
This sequence comes from Rutilus rutilus, assembly GCF_951802725.1. Taxonomy (NCBI): domain Eukaryota; kingdom Metazoa; phylum Chordata; class Actinopteri; order Cypriniformes; family Leuciscidae; genus Rutilus; species Rutilus rutilus. The sequence goes on from NC_140233.1 coordinate 11,144,353, forward strand.
TAAAGCCCCGACTGGTGGATGGCTGCAGTGATGGTTGACTTACTACAACTTTCTCCCATCTCCCGACTGCATCTCTGGAGCTCAGCCACAGTGATCTTTGGGTTCTTCTTTACCTCTCTCACCAAGGCTCTTTTCCCCCGATAGCTCAGTTTGGCCGGACGGCCAGCTCTAGGAAGGGTTCTGGTCGTCCCAAACGTCTTCCATTTAAGGATTATGGAGGCCACTGTGCTCTTAGGAACCTTAAGTGCAGCAGAAATGTTTTTGTAACCTTGGCCAGATCTGTGCCTTGCCACAATTCTGTCTCTGAGCTCTTCAGGCAGTTCCTTTGACCTCACGATTCTCATATGCTCTGACATGCACTTTGAGCTGTAAGGTCTTATATAGACAGGTGTGTGGCTTTCCTAATCAAGTCCAATCAGTATAATCAAACACAGCTGGACTCAAATGAAGGTGTAGAACCATCTCAAGGATGATCAGAAGAAATGGACAGCACCTGAGTTAAATATATGAGTGTCACAGCAAAGGGTCTGAATACTTAGGACCATGTGATATTTCAGTTTTTCTTTTTTAATAAATGTGCAAAAATGTCAACAATTCTGTGTTTTTCTGTCAATGTGGGGTGCTGTGTGTACAATAATGAGGAAAAATTTTCTTTCCGTACTTTCCGTACCCACTGTAGGTGATACTTAAGAGCAGCCACTGAGCCATAACATTTCCTTCTAGGCTGCTTGAAATCTCAAAACTGCAAAGAAACCACATTTCAGTATTTTCAAGGCAAGTAACCTCGTGTGTACATCAGGAGAATAACTTAAATCCGCCTCTGCACTGTCAAAGTCTATAACACACACACACACACACACACACAGTTTGACAGAGGAAAACAAGCGATTGAGAATAACCAGAGATGCTCTGCCTCCTCTAATAACTGAAGTCCCTGTCCAGCATCATCTCCAGTATAATCAGGTTTCTCTTGCTTTCTTCCCCGTTTCTTGCCTCATTCCCTCATGTTTCATTTTTCCTCCTGAAATAGCCCCTGTTCTATAAATAGAAAGGGTGGCAGACATACGGAGGCGTGGGTGGATCCCGGAATAGCAAGAGAATGTCTTCGTAAAAAATGAGCGCTAGAGACCGTGAGCTTTAAATAGGGCTGACGCCAAGAACGGCGAGAGCCCGTTGTCATGGGAACCGGGACCCTGTGGGCGAGCGGGACACGTTGATTAATCGGAGCGGAGAACAGGGGTCAACATGCAGTGATGTCATAGGCCCTGCATGTGAAGTGCCGATTCGGGTGTGTGTGCATGACACGAGCTACTGAGATAAAGCAGAGAAGACTCGTTCTTTTTTACGGTTCGCACAAAACCGCACACATACACACAACCGTTTCCCTGCTCTGTGTGGAAATCTACTCAGATGTGTGGCAAACGAGCAGTAGGATCGGGACAAACCTGTCAGGATCACTCAGCATCAGCGCTCTAGTCAGAGTACCACAACTCCACTGGGGTTTAGAGTGTGTCTAAAACCTGAAAAACCGACATTGTGGGAACCTTGTAGTCCTGACTACAAAAATGAGCTTCATAACGACACTAATTAACAACTATTTAAAATTATAATGAGCTTAATTTAAGAACTTGATTTGAGGTGAAATCATTTATTAAAATTAAATTAATAAAACAACATTAATAGTAGGCTAATAATAACAATTACAGATTTAACAATTCAATACTATAGATATCATTTTTGTAATATATTACTTATAAATATCAACCAACTCTTGCTTGTATAGACAGTCCTATTGTGTACATTGTTCATTTCTTGTTCTCCTTGTTGTACGTCTTCTTCGCATCAGCTATGATAAAGAATCATCCACTCTTCGCACATTTTGGGGGCGGAGCAATGAAGGGAGGGTTGTGCTTGTTTGGGTCGATTTCAAATATCAACAGTTTTTCTCAGAAATCACTTACTGCACCTTTAAGTCACTATGATGCGACTTGAATCCCTCTGTGTATGTGTGTGTGTGTGTGTGTGTAGACACCTACCTTCAATAGCATGCAGATGAGTACAAGTGATATATCCAACAACCCGTTGTTCCTGAGCAGAGCTTCCAACCTGCACCTGAGAGAATAGAGCAGGAGGACAAAAGAGATTGAAGAGTGAGAACTTTGCCACATCAAACGTGTTATTGAAATGCAAAATCAGTTATGAAGTGCTGTCAAACACCCCTGAGCGGTGTTACACTCTCTCTCTCTCGATCAGCTTCTTCTGTCATAACTCTCTCAGACGTCTGGGGTCCATGTTAAAAGGTAAAAGTCAGAGCATTATCATTTTATCCAGCTACACCAAATTCCACAATTTCATCTTGTTTTTCTTTTCTGGTTTGTGCATAATATCAGCACATTAGTGAGCTGACGGACTAAATATTGAATATTGAAATACTGACTGTTGAGAGCAAATGTAACACCTAAAATTCTGCAATGACAGCACTTACCATTTTGGATTGTGTTTTTTGCACACACATATAAGCTCTGTTCCTATGTACTGTGTGTGTGTATACGTGCTCAAAAGTTGATGTACCCCTTGCAGTATCTATAAGACTTAGAAGCTACAGAAAATACTTACATGTTTCGAAGAAGACAAAAAAGTACAATTTACCCTGATCATCCAATTCAAAACGTTTACACCCCCAGCTCTTAATGCATCGTACTTCCTTCTTGAGCATCAGTGAATGTTTTGTAAAAGTTATGTATGAGTCCTTCATTTGTCCTCAGTGTGAAAAGATGGATTACAAAATCATACTGCTGGAAAGAGTTCAACTATGCAAAAACGATGGAGAACCAAAGATTGTGCAGGACCTACAGGAATTAACTGCTCAGGACAAACAAGAGACTCGTGAACAACCAACATAATAACAGTCGGGGTCATTTTTATAAATTCAGCTATTATTTTGTCTTGTGGACTATGATTCTGCAAGGGGTATGTAAACTTTTGAGCACAACTGTATAAATAAATTGTAATAAGTAAATACAAAAATCAATTGCTTTAAATGCTATAAGTGAATTTAGGCATCACATCATTATAATGCGCAGTATGAAAAATGGACATTTTTTTATTTTTTAGTTTTTTTATGACTGTAGGTGAGCATTAAATGTCAGCAAAATAGGGAAATTAGCATGCATGTTTGTTTGTGTGAGTCTGTTTGTTCATTCTGCCATCTCTCTGTCCTCTTTTCATCCAGACAGCCCATTCAGTGTAAATCATTTAATGACTTAGATTGGCTTATTCCCAGCAAAGACTCCCAATTCAAAATGCTGAGAGCTACAGAACGGCTGGACTTTCCAAGTACTGAAGCCCTCCACAGAGTGCAAGTTCTACATTTCAGCAGTGGTTGATAATAAATGTCATTGTTCTTTAGAGGTGATTTGTAGATTTAATTTCAATAATGAGATTCTGACCATGTGGTCTCTATACCATGAGCTCATTGCATTGGATCAAACAGGGCTAGCACTCTTTCACTTCATTGCTTGCTTTTTCCTCACTCAGCTTCATTGCCTTCCACAGCTTCATGGCCTCTCTTTCTCTTTCTGTGTCTTTGCGTATGAATATTTCAAATGTTTATCCATGCTCGGCTAAGTGTGTGTGTTTGCAGTGACAGACTAGAGGAGGCAGAAAACCCAAAGGGCTGAACATGTTTTGTGTCTATAGGGAATAAAAAAAACAAAAAACATAAATAAATAAATAAATATTACAGTATCGTTAGCACCAACAATTAGATGAAATTTTTTTTTTTTTTACCTAATTTTAACTAAATTACAATTACAGTTTGGATTGCACAGTAATAAACTATATGTGTTGCATATTTGTCAGTCATACATAAATGAAACGGATAAGAAAAAGGTAAGACTTATGTAGACACATTCACTAATAAACTGAATGTGTTTTAAACTGAAAAAAACAAAACAAACAAAAAAACAGGTTTATATATTTATCATCAATAAATACAATTTGTTTCTTATTTGTTTCCACGGCTAGCCACATATCATTTTCAAATGAATAAATGTAATTGTTTTCACAATGCACATATTTATGTTGGTTCCGAACAATTTGAATAAATGCATTTTGAAAATATGAATATTTAAATAAAAAAAAAAAGATGCCAATACTTTAAAAACTATGCTGTTTTTTAAGTGCAGAAATTGTAAACATTTCTTTTAATTATGACTGACAAATATGTATCACATTAAGATGATCATTTTGTTTATGTTAACTGTGTCATCTAAATGGATGAAAATTTTATATGCAATTCAAATACATAAACCTTAAATTTATGTCAAAAATAGCATAGCTGTAAATTAGGATTAGACTTGCCATAGTTTATTATGTTAATAATAATCAGACAACATTTTGATTATTACCAATAATAATCCCCCCCCCCCCCCCAACACACACATTTAAAAAAATATATATATTTTCATGAATACACTGAATCCAATAATTAATACCATATAAAATAAATTGTATAAGTAAAATTAAGGAATATGTTTGATATTCAAATTTCACTGGTATTGGTGTTAGATACTGAAATGTTGCTATTGTGACAAATCTAGTGTCTTATGTGTGTGCAAGGGTATTGACCTTGCACAATGTTTTATCTGAGCTAAAGTCCATGTAAGGTTATGTGTTTTGATTGAGTGTGCATACATGCAAGTAAGTGTTAATGAGCAGTGTGCTAATTGGAATGTGTCTGCCACTTGCGGGATCTCTTATAAGGTTAAAGTTTATTTGCCCAAAGGAGAAACAGTCGGCTGGCTAAGTCCAGCACACACACGCACGCACGCATGCACACACACACACACACACACACACACACACACACACACACACACACACACACACACACACACACACACACACACACACACACACACACACACACAGAGGCTGGCTAATGAACTTCCTCCCGTTCTTCTAATCCACTCCTGCTGGCAGCTTGAATGCTGAGCTGATAACACACACAGCAATGACATGACTAAAGCTGAAGACGGCTAGTACTTTACACTAACAAAGCATTGCAAATAGAGCTGACCACAGCAGGAGCAGTGGGCCACGGTCTTTTACCGCTGAAAGGCGGCACTGATTGCTGTACAATCTTCAAGTTTTAATGGGACAATTTTGCAATCCTTCAGCATTTTAATTTTTCCTCCTGAACACAATGTATAATAGCAGTCAAATGTTCTTGCACTGAAAACAGTAATTAAGTATTATTCAAACATTTTACATCCTTTCTTGGCCTCATTCATGAAACACAAGCAGAACAAATTCATGAGTATATCACTCATAAATCCATTCATACATAATTATCCCATTGAACTAAACAACAACTTGTGTAAGAATGGTTTTATGTAGGCTATATTTAAACGACCTTTGTTATGATTTATGTTGCAACATAGTTTCCATAAATGTTCTGGGTGGACTGGATAGTTCTGCATTTTGAAGCTCTGTTCGAACAGAGCAGGATTGAGATTTCACAGATTTATTATTAAGATGCTCAACAAGGCTACATTTCTTTAATAAACAAAAATCAGTAAAAACAGTAATATTGTGACATATTATTACAATTTAAAATAACTGTTTTAGATTTTACTATATTTTAAAATGTAATTTATTCATGTGATGCACAGCTGAATTTTCAGGATCATTACTCCAGTCTGCAGTGTCAAATGATTCTTAAGAAATCATTCGGTAGCCCTTTATTTTAAAGTCCTCTTCGGCATGTACATACTATGTACTTCCTATAGCAATTACAATTACAAGGTTATAACTACTAGCCCTGAATCTACCCCTAAACCTTTACTTAACCCATGTAGTTACCTTATATTACCAGTACTTTCTTGGTAGGTACACTGTAAGTACACTGTACTGTAAAATAAAGTGTAACCAATCATTCTAATATGCAGATTTTGTGCTCAACATTTCTTATTATTATCAATGTTAAAAACAGTTGTTGTTTTTTTGGAAACAGTGATATTTTGGCATGGAATGTATGGAAACACACGTCACCAATTTGCAACGATCATGCAAACCATAAATGAGCGTTCTACCCATGACGTTAAGAGTGTGGAGAGCTCTTGAATAATAATAAGAGGGCTGAACATGCTGAAAGGCCCTAATTAAAGAGCTGCTCATTCCTACGGGAAGCATTTTTAATTAATATCTCCACTCCACACACATCCCTCCCTGTTCCCTCCCCCCTCTCCAAATTGTTTGACGGAGGTTCGTCTGTCTTTATTTATCAAAAGCTAAACTTTTATTACTCATAATGCCCAGGGGTGAAAAGCAGTGTTGGGGAGTAATGACCTAAAAGTATAGCAACATATACGAACTACAATTTTCAGTAGTGTGACAGTAGTTCTGCTGTTTTTGTGAAATTTTCAGTTTGCAGACCTTGGAGGAGTATCTAAAGTACATCAATAACTTCTAGAAGCCTTTGGTTAAACTTACGCCCCCGTGATTGAACGTCAATTCAAGTAATAATCTCTTTAGTGAGTGAGTACATGTACAGGTCAAAGGCATTGTCCTTCTGTTTCTCTGTGTACAGTACTCAATATTTAACAGGCTGGTCTCTCTCACACACACCTTCAGAGTTAGTATTTAGCAGCTCTGTCTGACATATAATGGCGGCTGGCCTCTTGCCCTTTTGGACAGAAAAAGAGATCAGGTCTGGAATGTGGCCAGAATCGGATACAGTGCCGAGGCAGTAATGATGTCTCTCGACCCTAAAAGCCAGTGCTCATGATCACCCTAAATGAGCGCTACGCAAACAAAAAATATAAGCTAATATCATGCGCAACTACAGACACAGGTTCACACATGCTAAGCATGCAACAACACAACATGCAAACGTCAGCAAATATCAACATTACACCGTGTCCTAACTACACGCGACACGACGTCGCGACGCGATAAAAGGGATCTTTTCCATCTCAATCAGAGTTTTTGTCCTAACCAGCCGCGACGGCGACACGCGACGATTCTATTTTAGAAACGGTTTCTATTTTTCTGCGACGTCACACTGGAACAACAAACACAAAGTGTGGCAATTATAATCTGAGAAAAACATTTATTACAAGTTTTCTGTAATTTAATGTTTAAATATGCAAATTAGGCAATATCTAATTAAATATGTGCTAATTTGCATATATATAAAAAAACGAAGTCTGAGTATTGGATAAAGCCAGGTTAAAAATAATTTGTTTCATTGTGTTCACATATTAGATGGGGAAAAAATTACAGAGGGATTTATGGATATCTACTTTTGTTATCCTGTAAATCATACTGTCAATAGCCTTAAAAAAAGATTTTCGCCATGTTTTTTGGAATAAAATGTTATATAAATCAGGCTAGGAATAATATATTTACAAATCCCTCTGTAAATGTCTTCATAATATAACTAGGTACAAGACTGGAAAGTTTGGTGTATATAGGTGCTACTGAAGTGGAGATTTCGAACTTGGACTTTGAGAGAAAAGTCATTTTGAGAAAACGGGCTTTAAAGATTTATCATCAGCCAATGAGATTGCGCATTCAGCCCTTTTACTTTCACGATTGGTTACTGATAAAAAGGAAATTACCATATTTGGATCTGACAGCATTGTACAGGGGAGAGAGAGATCTATCCAGCGGTGCATGTGATGACAGGCTGACGGCAGAGATCGCGGAGCAGCATGTTGATTAAGAACGCCAACTTTTGTTGAATTTATGAGAAATCTACAGACGCAAACAGACAAAGTGTAGTAAAATAAAGACCTAAATGTGTATTTCGGACTTTTTTTCACCACAAGTCTGAAAGAAGACATGCTATCCAAAAATCTCAAAATTGACCAGTAAAAAAAACCCGATGTTTTTGCCTGCCGTGTCTCGCCTTAAAAGCGTGTAATGTAACTTTGAATATAATTTAGTGCTCCCAGCTTTGTAGCTGTAAAAGCAACAATGGATAATTCACCTCAGATCTTGAAATTAAACAAATGGAAACAAGAACGTTCAAACTGTGAACAAACAAGTGTATTATTTGACAAAGATTGTTTTAGTAACTCAGTAGCCTATGTATTTGAATAATGTTTAAATGGTGTAATATTTGTGAATTTGATTATGTAGCCTACTTATCCATTTTCTTGCGATTGTCGTCAAGATTACTCTGGTCCGCCCACACACTGTTCTGATTGGCTGAGGGTTTTGATTGATTTTTACGCATCTCGCAGCCGCGTCGCGTCTAGTGTGGACAGACAAATTATTTGTCGCTGGAATCTTATCACATCGCGTCTGGTTAGGACAGGGTATTAGTGTAATCAACATTTCAAGTCATTATACACAAAAATCCAGAGCACTAAAATGTTCTAACAATAGTGCAAATCCCAACAAACTTTCTCTTTTACTCATAGACTGTCCATATGCTAGCATAAACAAATTGACTTCTTGTAATTGAAACTGAAAATTAGCATGGCACTACTTGTATTCAACTGTTTAATTCATTGCAGCATTCATAAAGAATTCAGAAAAAGGTGTTATTCAAAGTTCACTAAAACATTTCCATTATGTTTGTTACCTTCTATGATTTAAAATAGTTACAGGGCTAAAGTTCAAATTAAACCTATGTTGCTCATGCTAAGTATGCTGTTTACTTAAGTATGTTCTACAGTACAAAGATTGGCCTGGACTTTCATCATTGTAATTGAATACCAACTTAGTTATATAATCCATCATTTGCTAGAGCATACATTTACAGATTCTTATATAAACTTTATGTAGAATGCTAGCAACAGCAGCTGCAAGACTAATGACCCTGTCTTTACAATATCCAGACTAAAATGAGCATACAATATTATTTCAGAATTACCTTTCTTGAATTGTAATATCTACTCAGCATAAGTGCACAGCCCCATTAAGACATATATAATGCAACAGGGCTGTACGTCCAACCATGGTTCAACAAAGAGAGGAAGCCTGCGTTTCTAAAAGCATGACAGATGAGTGTTTCAAACAAGCCCTCTGGGCTACAAAGGGCTAGTTGTAAATTATTCAGGTTGTTTGTGTACGCTCAAACCACTAAGTCCAACTCCAGACACATGCCATGAAACGTTCAAGAACTGGAACAAGCCCTAATGTCTCATTTCAATATCCATCACATGCATCAAATGATTTAAAGCAGGTATAAAAATTGACAATCAGAATGAATTGTTTGAATATAAATTATAACTTTTAGAGATCCCTTTACATTGCAGGTCTTAGGATGCAGTTAATCAAGTTGAAAGCTCCACATGCAATTTACATCAAGGTAGGGTGTAGCATAAATCAACAGAAGTTAAAAAGAATAAATACATTATCCTGGATATAACAAATGCAAAGATTTCAATCAAGGCAAATGGCTTAACATTTGACATGCTAAGTCTAAATAAAGCCATAATAAAGAAGTATAAGAAGCTCACCTTGGCAAAAAGAACTCCTTTAGCAGCCAGAGCATCCTCGCTGCGCCCATTGGGGAAGCATTCATAATGGGCATCCAAAATAGGGTAGCGACTGGCCAACAGAAGCCCGCTGTTCAAGAACTTGAACCGTGAGCAACAGCCTTTCCAGCCATAGCGTCCCACATCGCTCAGCACAAAGGGAAAATATCGGTGCAACTGCCTCCTGAGCCTGTCTGCAGCCCGCCTGTCGAAGACTTCTTGTAGACAAAGGAAGTCCAGGTTGGCTGGGAAAAAGGCAGAGATCTCATGGTCAAAGCCGTCATCGCCGTGACGGCGCTTGCGCCCAATCGGTCTTTTGAAGACTGAGGTGCGGTGTTGTGAAAGGGTGTTGTTGGGGGATATGCCTCCATCAGCTGCGTGGAAGCGAACCAGGGATTCCCGAGAGGCTGTGCGGCTTTCAAGGCTACCCGTATCCCCGTCCCCGGTCTGATGGTTTCCTTTTTCATCCTCGGTTGGCTCAGAATCAGGTGAGGTGATGCTGATTTGCACTCCTGCCGGATGGAGAGGACAGTCTTCTGAGTTCTGGATGATGTTGCTATGTACTGGACACTCACCAGAGGACTCTGGGTCTGCAAACTGGTGGACAGCACAATCAGGAGCATGGTCTTCTGCATTGGAGTGGAGAGGACACTCTGAGGAATTCTGGGCTTCAGTGCTGTGGATTGGGCAATCCGAGCTTGTACCTCCTGATGGGTGAACGGGACACTCATTTAAGGCCTCAGTCTCAGTTTCAGTGGTGACAACAGGCTCTGGACGATGGTCCAAAGAAGAGGTGCGGCGGAAGCCCTGAGTGGCCAAGCTGCAGAAGGATATCGCACTAATTGAAGTATTGGTGGGCGAATCAATATATATCTTGATCTGGGGTCTGCTGGCACCATTACGGATCCGCTTGCCCACTTCCCGAGCTCGGCGTTGAGTGTCCGCGAGGTTGTTGAAGCGTGCAAGCGAGTCTGGCAGCAGGCAAACATTGGCACTGCCAAAGCAAAAGCTGCGACCCTGTGGACGCCACTCAGCAAGTGCCGCCCCGGTTCCAGCTGATGCTCCCTGCTCGGCACCATGCTTGTCTGGTTTCTGGTGAGAGTAGATGTAGGGGTTCCTGATGGTCTGCAGTGGGGCCCACAAGAGGAAGCCAATGAAGGCGAAGGGTAAGGATGCCAGTAACAGCACCAGGTAGAGCGGTGTAGAGATCAGGACCCCGAGTGCCAGAAAAGAGCAGGGATCCTGGGAGCGTCTACGTTTCTCCAGTGATGTTGCTACACAGGAGGCCAATAACCGGTCCAACAGCCAGTAGCAAGGGAAAACAAAGGCCCACGACAGACGGCTCAGAAAGCTGAGGAAGGCACTGGGGTAGGGAGAGGTGTGCAAGACCATTTCTGGCTCACCTTATAGACCAACTCCCGAAAAAAAAAAAAAAACAGTACAAAAAAGAACTACAAAGTTAACCCGCCCCCCTGTGGTGGGAAGAGGTACACTACATGGTTCTTGGGTCCTTCGCTATGTCCGACATTGAATATGGGATATACGGGGCCACGTGCCCAGCCTCTTCCCTCCTTGGTGGGGGTCTGCAATGCTAGAGTCTCCTAAAGAATCTGTTCATGGTGATGACAAAAAAAACCTCCTGAGATCCAGAATATTCCAGGCGCGGAAAGGGGAGGCCTCGTCAGTGCAGAGCCTGCAGACAACCAAAGGGAGGGGGGAACAGAATACACAGGCAATCAGGTGAAAGTAGGGGATAATGTGCAATCAACAAATTGGATCCCAGTAAAAATTCAAACGTTTCAGGAATCATGATGAAGAATAAATAAATAATTTCTCTTTCACAGAACGCAGAGTGTCAGGTCACCAAATGTAGCCTGCTATGTAAGAATGTTTTTTTATTTTTTATTTTTTTTGGCTGCTAATATGCTTCATTTGCATCTGTTTCGAATTGGTCTTGGAAAAATATGTAATTTAAATTATTGCTTATTGTTTGTACATAAAATAGAATTGAAAACTCATATGAAAATGACCTTATACATGTTGATTATTCAAACTGTGCAACCACATGAGATTTTTTTTAGAAAAGAGGTCTGCCAGATGTGGCTTATTATCTCGAATGACCTACCGATTTTAACAAAGAAGAAATTAGGATAATTACCATTTAAAAAGCTACCACTGCACAGGTGTCACTGTAAAATATGATAACTAAGTCCCTTTGTAGATTGATGTTGATTTTGTGGCTGTTGCTCATGAAATAAACAGGCACATACATACAAATGGAGTGGACGATGAGGAATATTAGACCGCAACCTCACAGAGAGACAATTACAGTGATAAAAAAATATTTTTTGTCACAATTAAATTTGCCTTGTTCCTAAACAATGAACTCAGTGAGCTGTTGCAGTTCTTTTGCTTTAAGCACTTTATTCAGTATGATTTAAAATTGTTAAATATAATTAATATAAATATAATTAAACACAGAGTGCAATGGAGCTAAAAACATAAGGAAAAATGTTTAATATGCTTTTTAACCCCTTCAACTAGGGGCATCTGTACACCTTATACTATCCCTCCACTTTGGTATTTATTCACCTTTAACAAAGCTGAAAATCATAAACAAGCATTTCATCTTAAAGTAAATGTCATAAATGTAAAAAATTCTCATTAAATACATAAATCTCAAAATATATTACATCTCAAAAACATCTCTTTTCTCATTATAGCATGCAGTGAAATCATGGATCAGGACCTTTTCGCAGTGCACAAACAGATGTTAAGGAAAGAATTTGAAACTGAAAAGTGTCTTTTACTCCAGTTACAGCTGGTTTGGAGCAGATATACAGTGATGATATCCAGAACTGTAAACCATAAACTAAATCAAAGACATGAAACAAAACATAAACCATGAGCTTGACTAGACAATGAACTATGCCAGGTGCATGTCTAACATTGAACAGCGTAGCATACTTTAATCCACGACAAGGAAACATGGAAAACATGGGGATTCCGAAAAAGTCTTCACGTCCTCGTAGATTACAACTTGTAAACTCAAAATTTTCTGAGAGCTCTGACTTGTACCACTTGACCGCTGCAGATTCATTAAGTCATTTATAAGTCATATACGTGACAACCACCTGCTGTACCTCAATTATTATAATTAATTATTTAAACAATTCTAAAATATACAAGTGGAGGGCATAAACTAATACAAAATGCATAAATTAATATTTGCTTTAAAAGCAGCCATTGTGATTTTAAAACTTAGCTGCCTTTTTATGTTGAGATGGTGGTTGCCTTTTTGTGGCAGATGCTCCTAGTCTGACCTAAATGATCAAAGATTTACCAGATCAAAGTATATGTCAATCTTTGACACGACCAGGAAATGCATGTTACTGGTGTGGGTTTATAATTACAATGACAGCCGCTGATGTCAAGAGACAAAATAATGAATATGGAAAGACACGATCACAAGTCTCTGACGTCCACTTGTTTACGAGTCGAGAATTAACATCATATTTGCCTGTCATATTGTTACTATATAATAAATTCACAATAGATCAAATCAAGTTCCACGCCACATTATGGAAATAATATGGGTTGTGAACACCGTTTCACCTTTCAAAGTTCTCTAAAAATACTACTAAAGCTAAGGCAGAGATAAAAGTCAATGTCCCACATGTATTTTACTCTATAAACATACAGACGTTATAACACAGAGCATCACGTACAAGTAATCCCTTTGCATCCACACTCACCTCATCTGCACACACACACAATCTGTGGAATAATAATTTCGAGGGTTTTATCCATCACTGCCGCCTAATCTGCACTGCTCCGTTGTGCCGGCTGCATAGTGGCCTAGACGGGTGGAAAAAGCTCTTTTTTTTTTCAGAAAGGGCTGATTTTGACAGTCCACAGCGAGTACAGGAAAGAATTTGAGCCGTCTGACACACGGCCGTCTGTGCTTGAGAACAGGAAAAGGAAGAGTGTAGCAAATGAACGTGTGGTACTTTGCAGCTGTGCATGCTGTATACATGCGCATTACCACACAAACACACACACATGTGTGAGGGGGGTTAAGCGATTGTGTCTTTAGGTTAAGCTTGACTACTGCTGAGCAGCTTTCAGGTCGCACCACAAAGCTTACAAAGGGAATCTGGTGCAAAAACAATGTCCTCAACTCTTCACAGATTCCCAGAGGAGGTCCTGCTGTTATTTTGCCCCTAAACAGTGCTGCCATAGAAGACACACATACTTAACCCACAAAATAATACACACTCAAATCTTCACTGTAACTGACAGATTAATATATAAACCTATCAGTCCCCAGCTCGATGATCTGAGCCAGCCCAGAGGAACATTTTATTGCTCAAAGATTGCTCTTTAATTGCTCAGAAGACATTAGATCCCTTTGATGCTTCATTTAAAGGTGCAGTAAGTGATATTATCCACTATGGGACTGTCATATATGAGATGCCCTGTGAATAGGGCTGAACGATTAATTGCATTTGCGATAATATCGCGATATGATGAAATGCGATTTTTTTAACCGCAAAGCTGCGATTATAGTCTGGTCACGTGACACGCGAGAGTAAACAAGTCTGTATTGCAGATGAAGCATCAACTTGGCACGCGACACATACAGACCTGGCTACAGGAAACAACAGTTTATGTTTAATTTATGTGATATTGTGTTATAGATTCTCTCCAACGATTCTGTATCGATTAAGATAATTTCAGATTTATGTCTGAGCTTAGTTTTAAACACAGATACGTGATGACGCGTGTGCATAACAACCGTATTCTGCTTGCTTCTAATTCCTCTGTCTCTCTCTCACACACACACACACACACACACACGACACCACTCGAACCTTACGAGAAATAAGTTAATAAAGTTCGGAAAAGTTTAAGCGAATTACAAGGACATTCGCGGGCTTCATTGCACAAAATATGAGAGATGCGCGGTCTGCGTGATGTTACTTTTGTAGTGCGCGGTCTCGCCCGCCGGTATTTTACTTACAAATGTTCTACGAAGGCATCATATGTCTTGGAATGCAGTTGGCTTATATATTAAAAATATGAAAATCACCGACAGAAGCTGCTTTCAATTTCAAATACTCACGTGCGCTTTGCGAAGAGCGTTTGAGCATGCGGCTGTGAGCGACTCTGTCTACGTGGTTAAATGTAGGCTACTTGCATCTCAAAATGCTTTTATGACGCGAAATTAATGTGACACAGTCAGTTATTAAACAGACAGGACAAACCACATCTTATAATTTCAAAAGAGATGAAAACGTTCAGACAGCCTACTCTTAAATACTGAAAGCACTCTTTGTTTATTGCTTGTAATATTTTTTTCCCTCTTTGTTATTTGTTTTGAAGCTATATTTGTTAAAATTATTAACATGTAATTGTATTAATTTAGTTTTTTAATGTGTAATTATTATAAGTAGGCCTACTTATAATTATGTAATTAAATATTTTAAGTTTTATTAATATGATCAATTTTTTTTAATTGATCGGCTCACGAGGTGCCTAAAGATTCCCTTCCCTATTTTACAATGATTTATTGCTTGTTTTTGTTGAATAATAGAAAAGATAAAGAGCTTAAAAAATAATCGCATATTAAATCGCAATCGCAATATTGGTAAAAAAAATCGCAATTAGATTATTTTCCAAAATCGTCCAGCCCTACCTGTGAACATGCAAGATTACTGACAGAAAGTTCCTAAACAAAGAATCTGACACCAATCTAATTTGCGTAATTCAGTAATATGTCAGATGTAACATAATATGAATATTTTCTGTCATTCCATAAAAAATACTTTCATCAATTTTAAGGATTAAATTAACGTGGATAGCGTAGCTCATATAATTTTGGTATTTTGTATAATTTTATGAAAAATGTTCATGACAGTGATATTTTAATATTATTTACATACTATTATTGTATTTAAAATATTTTTAATTAGCGGTTTTTTTTTTTTTTGCTTTGTCATTAGTTCCTGCTTTTAAAATATTTCTATTTAACTTTCATTTTAATATTATTTCATATTATCAGTTTGAATTTGAAATTTAGTTTAAGCTTCAGTCATTAGATTAGTTTCAGTTTTTTAGGTTTAAGTTTTTATCTAATATTTAGATGATGATACGTCTCTCTTGATGTAATTCTTTCTTTGCTCTTTATCTAATTAACTGATGTCTAGAAAAATAATCAAGATATTACAGAGATTCTCTTTTCTTTTTTCTTTGTGCAATGCTAAAACAATTCTCATTGTGTTCAGGAGACTATTGTGATTTTCATCAACCCAGCCACTGCTCCGTGTGTTTACATTAAGTGTATGCACTTAAATGTTTTGTGTGCCTTCAATATCTTGCTTTCGAGAGTCAATATTGCTCCAGGACAGACCAGAAGCCTGATAATCAAGGCAATAAACTAAATGAATGCAAACACCAATGGAAAGTCTGTTACCTAACACTTTGTTTAGAAAGCCTCAACTATAGATCTGTTTAAACACGAATCCTTCACCTTCTAATCAATACTGATCACAACTTTCCCCATGAGTAAAGAGATAGACACTGACAAATGTCACGTCGATGACTGTGACTGTTTACCAGTGAATATAAACATATATACATAGAGTTTGTTCTGTACAAGACGAGCATAGGCTTTCTGTTATTAAAGGATTAGTTCAATTATCACTTTCCAGATCATTTACTCACCCCTATGTCATCCAAGATGTTTATGTCTTTCTTTCTTAAGTCGAAAAGAAATTAAGGTTTTTCTCCATATAGTGGACTTCTATACACTATACAATATGTTACTTCAAGAACATGTAGGTTCACCCCAAAACCAAAAGGATTTTTTTTTAACTAAATAAAACTATTAAACAACCTCAAGGTTGATAAAAATTTAGAAAATTTAGAAAATAAATGTGATATGGTTACTGTCTCTTAAAGAGTAGGTTTTATGTGCATAAAAATAAAATAAAAAAATAATTAAAATAAAAAATACATTTATAAATAAAATAAAACAATAAAATAAATAGAAAATATAAAAATAAAATAAAAATAGACATGATCTATGAAATGATGTGTTGTTCCTCTAAGAATGCATATGAAAAAAACTGCTGTATGAATGTGCATGTTCAAATGTTGGCCTTCCTGTGAACTCAGATCACTGATTAATTTGTTTGTGTGCATGTGTGTTTGTGTGTGGACAGGTCTCTATGTTTTTTGTGTGCATGAAGTGCTGATTTTGTATCTGCTAACTTTAGAGATCAGTGTAAACTCATCAGCCACTTTGTGGCACTTTCCTATTGGTTCATTATTAATGGACCACAGGAAGAGAGATAGCCATAAAGGAAGAAAGAGACAGCATTAACCGTAAAGGCCTGAAACATGATCCATACAGATAATTTACTTCATACTTTCATAGAATCAACAAGGATAGCTTAATGAAACATATTGCGACATACGCAAAAGCCCTGAGATGCTCCTATCACTTTTATGTCATGGTTCATTTATCTCATCTTTTAATTTCCTGTGGAACTTGGCCATTGCTTATTCTTGACTAATGTGTGTGTGTGTGTGTGTGTGTGCACCAGAGCGAGCGACTGACACTGCACTGAGCACACTCAGGGGAGTTTGTTGCCATGGCGACACTGCACTCACTCATGAACAGTATTGCTGTTGTCTATCAGTCTGGTCAATGCCCCTTTAGTATGACACACACCCACATACAAACACAAACATATTATTTTAATCTACACTTATCTGTACTTCACATGTACCCTAGTGGTCTAAACAGAATAAAGGTAAAGTCTTCAAGCAAAATAAAAAATTGAAATTAAATGAAATAAATGAAAATGAAATGAAAATAAATAAATAAATAAATAAATAAATAAATAAATAAATAAATAAATAAATAAATAAATAAAGAATACAAAAATAAAAAGTTGGTTACCCTTCTATCAAAGAGATTTCTCCCATATGCAAAGCAAATTAAACATTAATTTGTCTAAAATTTTTCATTCTTCAAGTAGTCTTTTAAATCAAGTCAAGTCACCTTTAGTTTTATAGCGCTTTTTACAATACAGATAGTTTCAAAGCAGCTTCATAAACAGCCCTCGGCTGTGCACCAGAGTAAGCGAATATTCTGAAAAAAATTATTAAATCGTATAAAAAACTTCTTCTTTTTTTAATATGCTCTGTTAATTTATAAATAAATGTTGTAACTTTTATTAATAAGATTTATGTACAAGTGAAATATAAACAAATATTTTAAACCATAAAAACAGACTAATATTTATATATTTAACAGGTGTGTTCACTATAAAAACATATACAGCATATGAATGTCTCAAGGAACACATCAAGTTATATTTGAACCGCAATTTTTGTGTGCAAACATAATAAATATCTTTAAAAGAGCAGGTTAATGTATTGTCTAGTAATACACATTGTAAAAACATGTGAATGTTGTTCTAAAGTTTCGGTAATATATGTTTACTATCGTAGTAGATACTAAACTGTAATCGACGTATAGATTGCAAATGGCTTTCTGGCCTACACTCAAAATAATTTTTAAAACGGCATAGGACTGGCAAGGGACAGCAATCACCAGGCAAGTGTCTTCAAATCCCATGATGACAACACTTGCTGTATGCAGGGTGTTAATGAAGCTAGTGTTATTTTCACTCATTTAAGCCGTAGACATTACACAATTTAAATGAGACAAGGAAATTCCAGCCGAAGCATTGCCTCTCTTGAGTATTCTCATGCTCAAATATAAGCTAATTGCAGTTGAAGAATGTTTGTAATATAATTTAATCCATCAACAGATCAAATGGCATTCCCGCTGCGTGGTAGATAAAAGCTCATTTCAGATGCTAATCAATGTGACACTTTTATGGAGGGATTATGACCGTCAGATCCTCAATAATCCATCATTAATCAATTCATGTGTAATCCTTATCAATCTGACAATCGAGAGCTGTTTCAACAACAAACCTCCTACTGGAGGTTTAATTGTGATAATACATTTGAACTATTTAAGAAAAAAATTGAGGGCCACTTCATAGCTACGGTGTTTTGAGTGTTTTTAACACATTGTTATGTGGTTTCTATGATATTCTAGATGGTTGCTAATAATTTATTAGTATACATAAATGTATAAAAGTATACATTTATAATAAATGTGTGTTTTTAATACTAATAAAACCACGATTTTATACAAACAAATAGACACAATGCTAAAATGATATATTTTTAATATAACTTAAAATATGATTTAAAAAAAACATAACATATAACGTCTCTTGACGTCTCATTACTTAACTGTAATCCTGAAAAGCGGGTCCTCACAACATCTTTGTTTGACCGGTTGTGAAGCATGTGTGCAAACACAGCAAAAACCTGGCTTTAAATAACCTCTGACGATAACGTCATTGGAATGTGCGCTCTTGAGAGGCTATAAATAGACGTGATACGGGTACGCCTTCAGGTTATCACTTTTCTGAAGAGATGCCTGGACACACCCCCAGTGTGGCACTGAGGCATAGCATCTCATTCCCGCTTTAACAGGGAACAAGGTTACAATCAAGTAACCCAAGACGTTCCCTTTCAAAAGCTACTCTTGATGATGCGCACTCATAAGCATGGAAACTAGAATATCAACGCCACCGCACTGGGAGGTGTCTGGACTCATCAAGGTTGTGTAGTGTGTGCTCACAAACACTGGAGAGGTCTCAGACATGAGTTTGGGATGTTGACTCAAGGACATGTGAATAAAATCTCAAGGACAGATATAAAATCTTGATTGTTAGCATCTTGACCTTGTATGTTCTGAGAGAACGGTTCAAACAGCGAAGATCTAAAATCGGATGAAACCCCCATCTTTTTTGGGAACCAGATACCGACTGTAGTAGCCTGACTCTCTCTGAACATGTTCAATGGCCTCTTTGCCCAGAAGAGTTTGTAGCTCTTGTGACAGCAAATGCACCTGCTCCAGTCCCACAGTAGTGGAGACAACGCCGTTGAAACATGGAGGGCGGTGCACAAACTGTATAACCTTTTCTATTGTTTTTAGGACCAAAGTAGAGATTACCTGGCACACTCCAACAGTTCTGGGTGCAAATACTTTTTCTTTGCGGAGATGATTGTCCTCAAATCCGGCCTCTTTTTAGTTTTTAGTTTTTTTTAGTGTGGCGAGCCAGTCCCCAGTCTTTATTAGGGGGAGCGCAACTCGCCACACTCTGCTTCTGGGCCTCCCTCCGCTTAGAAGCCGGACCAAGTTTGGGCTGGGTGACCCGACAGAAATTTCACAAAGGTCTTCTCATGCCTCTTCCCCTACCGGAACCTGCTGAGTCGTCAAACAGTCCAGAAGGTGAGAGAGTGGCATCAAGCTGGAACACTCTGTCCCTGTCTTTGATGCCCGTGAGGTTCAGCCACAGACGCCTCTCCATGGAGACCAAACCCGACATAGACCGGTCAATTCCATGGGCCGTCTGCTTAGATGCCCGGAGAGACAGATCTGTGACCCTTTGGAGTTCTAAGAAGGCCTCCTCATCAATGGTCCCGCACATACTCAGATCTTTTAGCAGGTTTTTAGCAGCCCGCTGATTAAAACACTTTCCCCACCAGCGTAGATGTTGTTCTGCATGACTTGGTGGGAAGCGTAGGCTTTTTCAATGACGATAAGCTCCCAGGGGAGAGATAGCCCGTGAGCTTCTCTTCAACCTGAGCCATCATTGTATAACCACGTGCCCTTGCACCCACGATAGTCGGATAAATTAAGAAGGCACAAAGACTTGCTATGGTTTCCCCCATGAACAAGTTAACTCGTCATGGAGGTCTTTGAAGAAGCAGAGAGACCATCGCTCAGGTCACTCCGTTTTGTCACTGGACAGAAATCTATTGTCTAACTTTGAATGCTTGGGGGTCTCTTGTTCCTGTGGCCAGTCCAGTTGTAACCTTGGCCACTGCATGAGTCACCACCTTGAGTAACTCCTCTTGTGCTCGAAACACATCTCGCCAGAAACAAGAGATACAGTGTCCTCCATCCGGTCCAAAGAAGTGCCGGGCCACGCTTCAGAAGCGGGCGCGAGTACATCCTGATCTGGAGAGAGAACCAGTGAAAGGGAAGGACTCGTCTCTTGCTCCTCAGCCAGATCAACTCACGAGCCCCACGATTTTAGCGTGGGGCCTTGCCCATGAAAATAGGTGAGATGAGCATGAAGCACTTTAATAGAGAACAGCTCACAAGTGCTCGCAGTCGCCATGCGTGAACACAAGGGCAGCATGCTTTTCCCCCAAGCACTCAAAGCAGAAATCATGCGTATCGTAATCAGGGATGGACTGTGAACACGGAGGCATGCATCTCCTGATTGGGAAACACAGGAAAGTTTACATTTTCTGTTTTTCGCTCTCAGAAAATTCTGCACACTGACAGAGAGGAACCACACACACACACACAATGCGGTCCCTGAAGACAAAGAAATCAGAAGGCGTACCTGTTTCACGTCAATTTATAGTCTCTCATGAGCGCACATTCTAAGGTTATTTAAAGCCAAGTTCTTGGCGTGTTTGCACACATGCATAGTAGTAATTATAAAAATTAAAACAAGATAAAAAATAAAATGAATTCATGCAATTGTTATCTTAAAAGAGCAACTTCTGTTGAGGCAAGACTGGTCCTATTACCCCTTTCATTAGTTTAACCCTCAACTATCCCTGAATTTTAAAGCAGTTTAATGCAGGGAACTGGAAATGATCATTGCGATTAATGGTTCTCCAAAGAGCAGCAGTTAACTCAAGTCTGATTGTGCCACGATTTCCATTCTGCGGGAAGCGACCATTACTCACCCAGACTCCCTGACACCTGGTTACACAAGGTGATGAGTGCTTTTACTGTGTGGGCGCTTGTGAGATTGAGTGGCATCCAGGGGCAAGACAGACAGAGAGTGTTTGAGTGAAGAAGTGCGTAGGATGGCAGAGGAGAGCCAAGGTGCTATTAGATATGGCTGTGCTATATTTTTTCTCACTGTTCATTTCTTGTGATTTGTGTATGAATATACTGTACAGTGGGGTACAACACTCTGAAACCACATTGAAAATATGGTGTTTTTATTTACAAATCCTCAAAATAAACAAAATGAGAGAATTCTGACCAAAATGAAAGTTTATGATCTAAAATGAACAAGAAATATTTAAGATTATACACTATTTCTAGGTCACAAATCAAAATGTAAGCAGATTTGTGACTTTGACTATGTTAAGTCCTTTGTACAAAAGGTCAAAACCACAGAGCAGCTGCTCTTAAACATATTACAATCATGCTGGATAACATGGACCATCAGGTTTAGAAAAACTAATTAAAATTAATTTGCAAAACTAATTAAAATGCCTAATCATTTTAATATTTACATTTAAAATAAAATTTTTATTTAATAAAACAATAATAAAAAATAAAAAATCTACTTTCACTCAAATTGTTAATTAAAAAATACAAAAATATTTTAATATATTCAATTAATATAAATACACGACCAAATATCAAATAAAAAAAAAGAAAGTCAAGCATTTTTTTCTAGTGGTCTCATGCCGAGCCTAATGTACTTGTGTGTTTGTCTTTGAATGAATTAAAGCTCCTGTGCACAGATCCTTCGGTTTGTGGAATGACGGCAGAGGATTATGATGATGATTCAGTATTACCCATCATGCTCTTGGGCAGTGGCCCATATGCCCCCCCCACCCCCCACCCCCCCCATCTCTACAGGGTGTTTGCTCTAAATATACTCTCAAATCTAGATCATGCTGGATCAATACTCTGCTACACACACAAGCACACACTTTCCACTAAATGTATCATACTGTGTTTACTGGAGGAACAATTCCTCTATGATATTTTCTCTGTGGTCATTTAACCTGTTTCTCCTCCTCTACCCTCCCCCGTCCCCCATCTTACATCTCTCTCTCAGTCTCGTTCGCTTTTTCCATCTGTATGCGTGACCCTAAGTGATCCACACAAATACAAATTGCTTTTAGACTTGTGGCTGAATACAAAGACAACTTGCAAATCAATAAACCCTGACCTGCCTTCGAAAGCACACATGTAAGCAAATGAAACACTTGTGTACAAACACACACACACACACACATAGACACACACACACACAAATACAACATAACGCATCACAAGTTCAAGGCCATACTCTCTCTAGGAACAAATAGAGATCTGTGTTGTGAATTCAATTGATTGGCTTGACAACCACTGACATGTGTCTATGTTTTTCTCTCTGTTTTGCCAGTATATTTAATGTGGTCAAAGGCATTTTGAAGACAGATTGAAACTAGAGTACAGTCAACATATCATCCAGACATGCATAGTAAGGGAAAACAAGCCACAATCAAGCATGGCATCCAAATGTTCCTCATCTCTGATGCAAATGAGTCATTTGCTTACTTTATTCTTTCAATATTTTTTCCACAAAATGAGAAGCTATAACACAGAAATGGTATTCTGATTTCTCACTGATAACAATAGACAATTAATCTTATGACTGAAAACCTGTTTGATAACAATTATGTATCTCTTTTGTTTGGTCTGTTAAAAAAAAAAACCCTGTTAAATCTCAATTCTGAAATGTTATATGCTTAACATAATACATCAAAACAATAGACAAAGATAGAGAAAATACAGCACTTTTGTAACCTGGCATAAAAATGCCAATTTTTGGCTTATGCAATGCCAGCCAAATCAGACCAATAATTAAAATGAAAAAAAAGAAAGATTAAAAATAAATAAATAAATAAGTCTAATATTGGCACCAATATCAGAGCACCAATATGCATCATTACTTTTATATTCAGGTAAATGGTCAGGTTAAACATCCTGCACTACAGTGGTACAGTGGTAGTATCATAGTATAATGATGTTATCATATTTTACAATATTAATAATATTAATATTCACATTAATTAATGTACTGTGGTATTTATACAATGCTTCTGCCATATTACATATAAAAACATGATAGTATTGCCATGGTACATAAATAACAATAATGAAATAAAATATAAAACATGGAATACCAATAATGATATCTGAGGAGCAGAAATAATTTCGCTATATTTGATACAATTTAAACAGTGAATAGGATGTACACAAAATATCTGAATTTAATTTAACACCCTAAATAAATAACTATCCATAGACGAGACTGCTGGTAAATTTCACAACAGACACCAGGCTGTTAATCGGACAAGACAATAATCTAAGAATAGCCTGAGTCTAATCTGCCTGGGCTGAAATATTGTCCTATAACTACTTTGTGGTTCCTCAGTGTCTCAGTGAGTCCATCATGTGTTTGAGACAGTCAGAGTTGATGTGTCTACATGAGAGCACCTGATCCTTCATGTCTTATTACATCACAGCCAGAACAGATGAACAGAACGAGACAGGCACGGCCCAGAGCTCCAGCAGAGGACGGGAGGGGTGGGAAGGGGGACGGCATTGTCAGAGCGAGCTCAAGCATACGAGAACTGAGTTGCCAGGGAAACCGCCCTAAAAACCAAACACCACCTCTCAGGCAAAGGAAACAGATGTGAACGGTAGGTCATAAGTGGCAGAAAAAGAGAGAGAGAGGGTGTCTTGTGTTCTCTTGCTGATCATAACAAGTTCTGTCAAAGCCTATAAGCACCTACGACACCCTTTCCTGCTGCCTGGCACCGCAGCAGCCCACATTAACATCCATACGTCTCTGATGTGTAGAGTTGCTACTTGTTTATAATAGCAGGGGACCATCAAGCTTAATTACACAGAGACACACACACTTGCCTTTAACTTGCCTTTGCCATACACATACAGTGGCCAAAAAAGTGGCCACAAAAAACGCATTAATCATCACATTAGAGTACAAAATGTCAAACCAAAGTCTTTTATTTGAAAGAAAAACAGCCCTCCTATTTAAAATCAATGTGAATTTTTGTCTGCAACTT
Source organism: Rutilus rutilus (assembly GCF_951802725.1). NCBI lineage: Eukaryota > Metazoa > Chordata > Actinopteri > Cypriniformes > Leuciscidae > Rutilus > Rutilus rutilus. The sequence goes on from NC_140233.1 coordinate 11,168,850, forward strand.
ATTTTAATTATGTAATCTGATATATTTACAAACAAAAGTGTAGTGTTGTCAAAAAGTACCGACTTGGTGCCGAAGTTTAAAAAATGTGACGATACCTGCATTACCCTCTAGCATTTTGAGCGTTGTTGAACGGATTCTTAAACTCCTCTGATTGGCCATTGTGTTCACCCGCTCAACATATATGTAATGATCAACGCTTCAAAAACATGTTGTCTTCACCAAGCGCTTACTTGAAAGCAGGCGTATATCAGCGGATATATTAGGGATCCGCTGATATACGCCTGCTTTCAAACGCTCCCAAGCATGTCAATTTTTATTTAATGTATATATTTATACATATTTATATTTAAGCTCAAACATAACACCAAACAGTTGATGGGCCCCATTGACTTCCATACAACTTGAGGGTGAGTAAATGATGACAGAATTTAAATTTTTTGGTGAACTATCTAAATAAAACATTTGCTTCACAGTTAAGTGATGTTAAAATCCTACATTGTAAAATGTTTATAACATAATGTCGAAAAATAACTAAATAACCATAAAGGTGATATTACAAATCAGACACTTGTGAATGAAGTTTGAATGAATATGTATCACCATCAGCCATTAACAAAAGCCATTTACAAACAAAAGCTGACCCCCCAGAAATGATCAAATGACTTCGACACTAGCACACATTTCCAACCCCAACCTGCACACATGCACATCTCTTCACCAGAAAAGCCTCTCATCTGTTTCGAGGTCAGCTCATATCCTGCAGGTAATGACAGACCTCATATCCCTGTGCCGACAGGGCCCCGACGGAAAAAGCAGGGTGCATCAGGGTGGTTCCCAACTAAAGCGCCCTCTGTAATCTACCAACAGCCATGGCCTTAAGCGAATACACCCACAACCAGCGTCTCTCAGCCGGGCTGAGACTCTTAACTGGAGATTCTCCCATAACCACAGCCCTAAAATAGGGACGGAGCCAGAGTTAGAAAGAGCAAACGCAAAGCATGGGTCCTAATCACACACTCCAGCTCCAACCATGTCAAACACAGTTATCTCCATCTATACACGTGCTTCCCACAATTATTACGATTATCATTATCACACAGCTAAAGCGATCCTATATCAAAATAACATATCACTTCACCAAATGCCTGTCAATCCATTAATGGATGGATGGCTAGGTAGTGTTAAACCAGAGCTGAGCACACCGATGTTCTATAAATGACCTACAAGGACACACACACAATCGTATTGTGCTGCTCTGGCAGATTAACTGAACAAAACCCAAATCCTTCTCTCTCGTTGCATTCATATTTCCCTGTGTACCAGCGGAGGACATCTAATCTCTTCATGTTAATGCAGTCTGTTCACAGAGCACTGCCAACATCAGCCAGCACACACATACACACAGGAGAGAAGCCTGGCTCAGGAATGGTAAGGTAAATATTGTTCTTTAGACAGATTTAAAGGGATAGTTCACATAGGAATTAAATTCTTCCATCATTTACTCACTGTGTGACTTTCTACTGTACAACACAAAGGGAGAATTCATGCACTTTTACATGCAGTTACAGTGAATGGACACTGAGGATTCAAAAAGTTTGCAAAAGCACTGTAAAATATCATAGCAAATATTCAGTCTCCTCCAGTGACCATAAGATTTAAATAGATATATGCACATTTGTAAAATGTAAGCTGTATCACGGCACTGTGCATGTACACAAGGTATTTTTTTATTCCAGTTAAGGAAGTATTCAGATTGAAAGGTTTACATGGCTAAAATCTTCCCTTTAAAGTGATTATGTAAGATCTACACCACCCATTTCAATCAGATCAAAATAAGATTTGAACTGAGCTCAACAGGATTGATCGATGAAGGCTTTTCAGTCCGATTGAGCAATCGATCTGATTATTGTCAATGTACAGCATAGAGTGAGTTAATCTCAAGAACTGAATCAGTGAAATTTGTGAGTGAATCAGTTGAACTGGTTTTGTGAATCAAAAGAAAAAGAATTTGGTGTGTTACTTGCACAGCGATATAGTGTGGCTAAAGTCATACGAACCATGCTTATATACTTTTATGACGTTTATGAAACAGAAATGCATGAATAGGCATCAGCATCAGCCACTAGGGTCATCGTCCCCCAAAAATGCGATACTCGAAACTTGATAATTCGCATTTGATGATTTGTTAATGAATGAATCAAACTGGTTTTGTGAATCAAATCAACTGACTCAAATGACCAAATAGTTGAATAAGACATTGCAGATTGATTATCGGCTTGAATTTTGTGTGTGTTTACCGCATAGCACTATTATATGGCATCAGGATGTTTTGGATCATCAAAGATGAATTGTACAGACCATATATATAACTATATATAATTTAGGATGTTTATGAAACAACAACAAAAAATGATCTTAATTCTTATAATAAGAATTTAATAATTTTGTGAATGAATCAATTCACCTGGTTTTGTGATTGATTCAAATGAGTGATTCGGACACTGCTTCTTGATTATCGGTCTGTTTTCCTCACACGGAGCTATCGTATGGCTTCAGAATGTTTTGGAAAGTCGAGCAAGAGTCATACAGACTACGTTTATGGTACTTTTATGATGTGTTTGCATCCTATGTGAAGTTTGAAACCCACAATGGCATGTAAAAGGGAAACCAGCACAGTCTAAATATCTTCTTTTCTGGGAAAGAAAGTCATACAGATTTAGAGCAACATGAGGGTGAGTAAATGACAACAATTTAAATTTCTGGATGAACTATCCCTTTAAAATCTCAATGTAGGAGTTTAAGCATGTTTTTTTTTTATATATATATATTTGGCCACTAAATTTCCATGTGCAAACATTGCTTTAGTCCCTCACAGCATGAGAAAACACGAGCAAACCTCACACAGAATGGATTCACTGTGCCTGCCGTGTCATTCAGCACTCAAAAGCATCCTTGAAATTCAGCACAGAGTGTTTGAATGAGGCTGAACAAGCTATGCACAAAACTCACAGATTCACACACACATACACACATGCAACCTTGTGCTATACCTGCCCTATTTCTGGCCCAGCACTCCCCTAGTGTGACGTCTGTTGACCTGTAGCAAAACTAAAGACCTGTCCTAAAAATAGACTGCCACATCACTATCACAATCCACCCTGCTGCTACACGGGATTGTTGTTGATGTATTCCGTATTCCCATTTACAGCACAGGCCATTATGTTATTCGTATCTGAGCATGTTTTATGTTTAATAATAGTATATTTGTTCTATGTTTATTTTATAATTTTTGTTTTCAGTGTAATGTTTCTGGACAATGTGTTTGGTATTTAACATGGTGTCTCTTTAAGAGAACAGGATGGTGACGTTTGGAGGATGTAGTATTTAAGCCATTAGGGGGCATAACTTCCTTTGTGACCAGTGTGGAAGCACATGATTTTCCTACCATGTCTTTTTGCTTCTGTTGTCGAATAAATCAGTTTTTGGTTAAGAAACATGAAGATGCATGTAGATACTTTACTGACACCATGGAATTTACAGTTGAGACTGAGGAAAATAACTATTATTCTGCACTTAAAACCCTACTGTATTATATTAATAATACAGCCCAGTTTGCAAAAAACTAAACAAAACATTGCATAGGATGTGCAGTGCACTGACATGTAAAAAAGCCAATTACAGTATTCTTTTTTTAATTGATATTTAGAAATAAAACTAAAATTGACTATGCCACAACAGTAACAAACCTGGTTCTCCTTCATACAAAGTAGCACAAATGGTCTCAAACAAAACTCTTAAATGCAATTAAAAGATTATACAGCATGATCCATGCAAACTTTGGCAAATTCAGCGACTAGTTGTTCTCGAACACAAGCCATCTGACACGAGATCTGAGCAAATCCAGCCTGTATCGCTGAATCAAAACGACTCCAGAAATGCCAGAGCGACAGTAGTCACGCTTTACATTCATGATCATGATAAAACACAAAATAAGAAAGTAATAGAAAAACAGATGGAGATCATCTATACATGGAGGATTATTCAAATAGAGGAACTTCTCTGTTCCCTAAGATGTTTTTAGGAATTTAAGTCCTGTATTTGCTCTGCAGCAGCAGCAGTGTAGCAGATCTATTACGCCAAGACCAAACATATGAACATTGTCATATCCTTTACCATGCCAAACTCTCCGAGAGTTGTCATGACAGAAATGCTTTTGCTGAAGCTGTCAGCCTGCATTATTTCAACTTATTTTTAAAATCATATTGAACCATATAATTCCAGCTAAAAAACTACATTACCCATGATTCTGCAGTCTCCAAATGCTCTCAAACTCAAATATTTGAATATGTATGCATTTTTTGCAATAAACATGAAATATATTGTTTCTATAGGCCTATGTATATTATCAATATCTTGAAATCAATAGATTTATATTACTCCATCGTGTTTCATTCGATTACGTCATTCGCAATGCTTTTGGTTCTTTACCCCATTAAAGCCGGCAAGTTGTGATTTTTCTTTTTGTCGAATTTTTTTGGTGTGGTTTTTTTATAAAAAAAAAATTCCCTTGCCCCAATATTGCTGTCATTAGCATCACGTCAAGAATGGAAAACAATTCAGTTTTTTACACATTTTAATTAAAACCCATTCCATTTCTTTTCATTTTTAGGATAACATTCAAAGTTAACTGACTGCATTAGCAAATTGAAGGCATATCTATAACAATATTGTATCCAACTCGCTCCAAAAACGTAAAAAAGTTATTACCATTTAAATCGACAAATCACACTTGAAGCTTGACCGGGATGTGATAAATGTATCTTTTTTCCAAAGTATTCAGAAGCGTCACTAACTGAAGAATCATCCACATTTGGTTTACATGAGAATAAAAATGAATAGTTGCTAAACAGAATAATGAAAAAAGGAGAGTTTGCAATAATTTGTCCTGAGAGACACTGAAACAAAATCAAACAAGAAGAGAACTGAACTTACAAGAATTACATTATGTCATTCTTTGAGAGTATCTATTTATTGTGTGGCTTTCACTGAAGCACATCCTGCTCAGGCATTAAACGTATCATGCTTTTCAGCTCTTAAGAAACATATTAGGATGACACAAGCTCTCAGCTGTTCCTCTAACGGTTTCGGCGTAATTACTGAAGGTATGGCTATCTGCCCGAGAACCCCACGTGAACGCTTCCTGATGGCCGTTTTGGCACACTGACCGGAGTATTTGACATGAACCGGTGTTGTCTGATGTCCTGTGCTTGACTCACATTCAAATAATGTGCTTTAATGAAGAAACTTCAGCAAATCCAGTGAGCAAATGACCCACTGTGTCGGATTAGCACTGCGTCATCACTTACTTCAATACAGTGACCACATTTCCCTCGCCCACTGTCGTGACTTGGACTAATGCCTGTCTTGAGAGGCTCTCTAAAGACCAGAGGAAAGATGGACCTATAAATCTGGGAACAGGGGAGGTTTAATGGCTAAGCCAAAGCTATCTTCCAATAATGATGCTTAACATCACGCAGGTGGGGAAGTAATCAGTCTATTAGTGAGATGCGCAGCTTAAAGGGACAGTTCGCCCAAAAATGAACATTTTAAATATTTATTCACTCAAATGTTGTTCCTTTTTAATCTTACAAAAAGCTAAATGACTCAGAAGACTTGCAATATAGAGTCCAAGTCACATGGACCACTTTTAGGATGCTTTTGGGTGATTTTTGTAACATTTTTATTGCATTTGCATGGGAAAAATAACTGACTTTGGTAACATTATCATGTATTTTTGGTCATTACGGTGTGTGCAAGTAGAAGCTCGGTCAGAAGCTCAAAGGACCACAACAACTTTTTTTTAGAGAGCATGTTGTTTAATACTACAACTACCAGTCCCTTGTCACAGAGAATAATGTACCCTTTTTAGCCTGTATAGCATCCACCTGGTTGTATGGAGAACAACTAGACAAATAGGGTTAAATAAACACAAACGCTACAGTTGCCACACCTTGATCTGTGGCTTAAATTGCACACTAAATCACTCCATCACACTACAATTCTGAATTCTATGCAGTCAAATCTGAAAGTATGCATATGAGATGCAAAATAATTTCATAATGCTGTAACTGAAAATGCACCTTTCATTTTTTAATTAAGAAACAGTAAACACTGACATATTCCTACACATTTCGGTCAGAATAGATGCTGTAAGACATACCTGACTCAAAATGCATGCCTTGCCTCAAACTGATGGCTGACGGTGGGAACTGCATTTGTCAGAAGGAAGCTCTCTGGATAAGTGATCAACCATACAAGTCTAGCACAGCCTTGTGCACATGCAAATATTATTCAAATCTCTCGCCTCCAATAGTGCTACGTAATCAAAGCTTTAAAGCCAGAGGCAGTGCATTTCTGTGAAACAATTAATCAATAAACAGTCTAACATTTAAATAGAGCAAACCCCCTTCCAGGCGCACAAAGAAGCGTGTTAGGTGATGCTGCTGATACACTCGCAGGCAAACCCTTCTTCCCGTTTCAGCTCTCTCCGTAACTTTTCCTTTTAAACCAGTCGAATGGGATATTTTCAATACTCACAATTCAGTAGTCTAACAGGTGAGTGCCTCCTTTTGCGCTATTTCCTTGCGAGTTTCCAGATATCTGATTTCCCTCGCCGTGTTCCGCCTCTCCGCCCCGCGTTGCAACTGCTGACGACGACGCTGAGTTTCTTTCCAGCACCAGCGCGCTTTGAACAGCTCCACTGACGTCACTCCCCGCGAAACCAACCGACGCCACGCCTTTCAATCCGCTGAGCCGGAGACCCCACCCAACAGACACTAGCGGTTGGGATTTCGATTCATCCACGTGATTCGAATCTTTTGAATCAGTTCACTGTAAAGATTTGTTTAGAGACTGAATTTGGAATAGCATTAGGGGGCAACTACATGTTTTTGACATAATGATTTTCATTTTCAAATGCAAAAGTTTTTTCTACGTTATGGTCATTGTGTTTTTTACTAGAAATTCCACTTCCAAGGCCCGTTCACATCAAGAACGGAAGAATGGCAACTATAAAGATGACAGGCAGCAAAAGATGAAAGCTTGAATGCTCCGTATTTCATTTGTTTCATCATTTGTAATAAATTTGCTGATGTAATTCACCTGATTCTTAATCTTCATAGTTGTCAACTTGTCGTTCTTCGGTTCTTGATGTGAACGGGCCTTGAAAATAGAATTTCTAGTAGGCCTACAACCACAATCACCATAACTTTTGCGTTGCTGTTACCAGTAGAAAAAAAAATTATATTTGAAAATGAAAATCAATGTCAAAAACATGTAGCCTATTTTGGTGTAGCACGTAGCCTAGGCCAGTTTACCTATATGGCCTGACCCACCCAATGGGGTTAGGATTGACCGTTCTCGGAGTTGACCGAAGTTTATTAATACTCGTTATTAAAATTTAAGACGACTGTCTCATTTATTTAGTTCATTACTATGACGTAACTTAGCTATATCACAGTTCGCTTATTTCTTTCAAGAACAAGATGTGTTTGTTCATTTAGTTCAAGAACGAGGCTGCGTCCGAAATCGCATTGGCTTCTTGAGTAGGTAGCTAGGCTACTTATTTTGAATAATTAATTACTTCACAAATTTATTTTTTAAATTCACAAATCATCCTCAGTGGCCTAAATGTCCATCGAATGCATAATGCACACTTCTGAATCTTGCTGGAAGAAGTAGGTCATATACTTATTTTGTGACATAGCCAATTGTTTTTTGCCTACTAGCCTATTATATATAATAGGGAAGTATGCGATTTCAGATGCAGCCCGAGTTTCCTCAGTTCGTTCAGACTCAAACAGCCACTCAGCCTTCCATATGAAGGCAGGAAATCAGTCAAGCACTTCAAAAAGTAGAGTCTGATCTGAGTCGGTTGATATGATTCGTTCACTTAAAAGATTTGTTTTTTTAAGAACAAACGAAACGTAACGCCTCTACTTTCTCGGTGGAACACACAAAAAATAAGTGTCCACTGTTTTTTGTTTTAATACAGTGTAAGTGGTGTCTAAGGCTGTCGTTATGCCTAACACACACCCCTTTTGTGTTCAACGTAATAAAGAAAGTCATTCTGGCTTTGTTGCTGTGTAAATTATGCCACATTTTTCATTTTGTGTGAACTATCCATTTAAGAACCACCAAGTGGGAAAGAAACCGTCATACGTGGTCATCGTGTGTTCGTAATTTGGGGACCCCAAATCCCATGAGACACTGCGATTGATTTCCAGCTCCACCGTTGCTATAGTTACACTCGCTGTCCAGGCTCTTAACGGCACAAGCACAACGCAGCCAAGTTTGCGAAGGAAGGTGGCTACAATATCAACGTTTCTGAAGCAGACATTAGAGGTATTTAGCTTGATAATACATTTACAGATTTACATGTAAATAGGTTTTACACACGACCATTTGTGTTTAAACATGAATAAACAAATGGGTTTATGGGTTAACTTAGTTGTTACACACTCCAGTTAACGTTAACGGTTCCCATTGTTTTGTTTTCGACGTCTTGAATACAAAACGTTATCGAATATAATTTCAGTTCGTTTTGTGACAACATCATGCCTCAATATCTGGCCAAAATAGGGATAAGTTGTCACAAAAATGGGAACCTTCTGTTTACTGAAGATATAAGTACAAGTAGGCCTGTAGTTAATTTGTTTAAAATATGAAATAGTCTAAAAAAAAATAATTAAAAAAAGCATATCTTCCACAACACATCTGTTTTTAAAGGTTTTATAGTTTATTTTAAATTAAAAAGTAAACAGTCAACCATGAACAAAATTATTAACAAAACAAAAACTGTTCCTAAAAAAACACACACGTAAAGAGTAACATAGTAGGCCTAATATTTAAAGATATTGTTTTGGCTAAAAGTATGTAACAAAATTACTGTACAGAAGATGGACATTTATTAAATTCTGTTGTCCTCAGAATATGTTTCAACCTGTGACAACAAGCCCCAGTCTCCCTTATAGCAGGGCAAAGTGTTATAAAGTTTCATGAATGTTTATAAAGCTGTCTCCTCTCTTTTTAGCTGGTCAACGGTGAGTGATGGAGGGATGTGTGGTCCGTCTCCACAATGTTTGTTTCAATGATGATTTAAGCGCTCATCCCATCATAATCAACTTCTGCGGACTCTTCCAAACCAGAGATGCTCCTGCAATTCTGCCTATGGTTGGCATACCCTTCTCTCTTATTTTAGATTAACATTCTTACTAAAGAACTAGATAGATATCACACTAGAATTCCAAAATTGTTTTTCCCACAAAGGTTGTCATTTATAAATATATACTACTGGGTGGGTAGTAGTAGTTAAATACCCAACTGTAGAAGATGAATCAATAAACATAATGTTGACTGAGATGGGAAATATTGCTACAAGCATCCCACCAGACAATGCAAATATCATCATTTGCAGTGTTTTCTCTTGCTCTCATATCTTTTTGTTGGTGGGGTCTCGAGTGATATTGTGGATTTGGAAAGGTTTCTCTGTGCTTTGGTTCATCTCTAAAAATCATTAAAAGATACCACATCTTAAAAGGCTAAAGAGTGATCACAAAAAATGCTTACTACACCAGCATATTCAACTAAAAACAGAAAACTTTCTTTGCGTTTTATGCGTACAAACGAGTGTTGTCAAAATGATTGCTGCTCACACGGATCTGAAAAAACGACTAAAAACTATGTATTATGAATGCCAGGCCAGTAGTTTGTGATGTCATTTTGTAAAGAAACAATTCACGCCTATAGACTGAATACATAATACGCATGTAGTTTACACAGAGACGATAACAGTATAGTTTTCAAAAAACTTGCTCTTTGAATTCCGTTTTTCGCAAGTTTGCATTTTCAGGACCCCAAACCGGTTGCGTCATAAAAATGAATGGCCTAAATGCGCACAAAGTTTTTTGTACATGGTTGTTGTGTAAACGTAGTGTATCCTAAAGCTTTTTTCTAAAACCTAGTTAGCTGCCTTGCTGCGTACTTCCTAGATAGGCTGCTGCTTTCTAAGGGACTGTCCTGAAATAAAATGAAAAACATTACTTACTTTTACTTGCTTAAATTTTGTTAAAACTTTTTAAAAAATGTGTCAATTGTTGCAATACTCTCTGGGACTGCCTTCTCCATAAAGGATATGTAAAATAGAATTTGGCCAAAAGAAGGCATCTTAGTAGGCAACATAATTAAGTTGCATATATATATATATATATTTTTTTTTTTTTTTGGAAGAGTCTTTGCGTCAAGAGTGCCTTAAAATGTTTCCTATGTAGGCAGCTCACTTGGATTTGGTACAACATAAATATGAAAAATTGCCTCATACACACCCATACACTTACACCCACCCACCCACTAATTCATTTCAATCCCACTTAGCCTCTTTTATGATCTTGCTTGCTTTCCCTTTATTGATGTTTATTGATTATTGAGTGCTGTATTCCACTTCCTTTCACATATTAACTCCCTCCTTGTTTTTGAAATATTATCTGGGCTTTTATAGCTCTTACTCCACAAAATATGAAATTATAAAGCCAGCGCGATCAGGAATATAGGTCACGTTTCAGCCTCCCATCGTATTGTCCAGGAACTCCCAGTCTTAATTGAATGTATTTTTCCCCACTGCTGCACAGCTAGAGCTTTGCAAACACTGGTGTGGGGGGTGGGCGTCATGCTGCAGTCGTTCTTTTGCACTCAATTGCTGGCATCTTGAGTCCACTGCTCTTTTTAACATAACCTGAGGCAAATGTTTTGATGTTTTTGTGCTGTGTTGACATATACATGCATATGTTTGTGCGAGCATGTGTGCTCAGAGACTCTCTTGATGTTGCAGATAAGGAACGATGATGTTCTTCGGGCTGTGGTGGCTCTGTTGGACGCATCCTTGCCTGATGTCGGCTCCAGAGACGTCCTCGAAACAGTGCACTACCCAGGGATACGTACTATTATTTTATCACGGGACCATGTTGGTATGTAATTCACCTTGTTTGGGCAGTAGAGCGTAAATTATGTTAGTGAGCATAATTCTGTATAGGATGAGTGTTGGCCTTAAGCTAATTTATGCTGATTTCTCTTTGCAGATGTTTTAGAGGACTATAGGGGCAGGGCTTCCAGAAACAAGGGGACACATTTGAGCCCAGTACCCTGTAAAACAACAGACAGAGCTGAATCCAAACACAAGCTGTTCGCTGAGCTATACAGCGACTCTGAAGAGAGTTCAGAGGAAACCTCAGAGGAGACGTTAGAAGTGAAGACAAGTGACAGGTTGAACTTTCCTAAAAATTAATGCTAAAGGTGCGGTCACATTTGCCGATGTTCTGCAAATATTCAAGGGCGAAATCCAATCATTTGAATAGGAATCCACACGATTAGGTATTTCGTGTGAGGTTGATGGATTTCCCCAAACAGATTTCGCAACTGGTTTCCCAGCATTGACCAACAGAAAACGGCTTGATTTGAAAGTGACTTATGTGTGAGCAGTGCTTCATACATTGCTATACTATTGACAATGGACGATTGACCTTTTTTGGCCTGCACATTTTGTGAATTTTGAATCCGTTTTCAAAAATGAAAACTGTCAGCATTTACTCACCCTCATATTGCTTCAAACCCCTTTCTTTATTCTGTGAAACACACAATGTTCGAGCTGCTCTTTTACATAAATTCTTAAAAATGAAGGTTCCAAAAAGAGGTTTTAGCAGCAAAGCCATTGAAGACCAAAGAACCTTTCAGTAAACAGTTCTTAAAGGGGTCATCGGATGTAAAATTCACCATACAATGAAAAAAATCCAATTATTTTTTAACTCCTTTTTAATTTTAACCTTTGCTCATGGTCCGCCCACGACCACTGACGGACTGTCCCGTATTAACATATTTCCACCCTCAGCCATATGTATACTGTGAGCCAAGCAGGGGGGCAGCGTTTCATATTATGTTGAAGCTTCCCCGGGCGCCGCCATTGGCTATCAGACCATCACCTGCAGTTAGCATCCCATTGACTCCCATTCATTTTGGCGTCACTTTGACAGCGAATAACTTTACATCTGAGGCGTTTAAAGACTCCATTTGTCCATTATTTATTTCTAAAGAAACACGAAAATGTATAAAAGGCTCCATTACCTTGTAGCTTATGTTATGGCCCCGTAGAAGCAGTTTTTGTAAAAATAAGCTAACGATTGCGTCATAACCACGCGACTCTCTGTCGCACAGTAGAGAATTACCGTATGGACAGGAGGAGAAGCTCGCGGGCAATCGGGGGGACATGGAGGCAAAATGACAAAATAATGAATCAGAATACTTAGCAAAAGTTACTCCTGCTCCTAGCTCATGGACAGCTCCTACTCACACTCTCCGTCTCTGCAAGTTTCGGAAGGGAATGATTCAGATTGATCTTGGCACAGCTACTAGAAGACAGACGGGTTGCTCACGTCACATCTACGTCGTCAAGCTCAGTTTGAGTCTGCGCAGTACGCTCGACCATCAGGAAGTTAGTGCCTAAAGAGAAATGTGTTGAATCCAATGGGGTCGCTGTGTCCAGTTTATATACTGTCTATGGAGCCAAGGCAGCACTTTACGTGTCGACACACCCCACGGAAGAGAGGGGTGGGCAGTTGCTCATTATCATTTAAAGAGACATGCACCGAAACGGGTCGCTGTGAACAGAGCTGTTTTTAAGGAGGTAAAAAGGGTGTTGTTTTACACAACCATTGTAGCCTGGCTAACGTCAGACCTCGTCTCATTGAGACGTGGTCTGGGAACCACATGTTCATTTTCTCGTATTTGAGGCGTGGTTTACGAATGCCCAGAGCCGTTTATTGGGCGCTACGAATGTCTATCAAATGCGCCTGTACATAGCTCATAGCCAATCGTTTCAATTATACCAGATGACGTATGTAGAGCGACAGAAATTCGACGAGGAAGAAGACGATGGGTCAGAGATTTATGTGTACACGATGGCGTTCAGCGACTAAACTACTTAGAACACTATCTAAGGCTGCATCGAAAGGTAACTTCGCGTCTGCTGCCATGTTGGATCCATAGATATAAACAAACTGCTTCGGTGTGACGCATAGACGTCGTCATCGTCTTGCTGCTCCCTCCCCGTTCTGTGATTGGTCCCCTCGCTGAGGCGAAAATCTGGTCCATGGAATCCAGGCTGCCTAGCAGCGTGAATAAAATCGCACTGCGCGCAAGGCAGCATGGGGAAACCCAGGCTACAACCATTGAGGAATTTTAACCAAAGTATGTTACAAACTTTACATGAAGACCCTATCATGCCAACTTGTGGAAAATGGGCATTCGATGTAACTATTAGTAACTATTATTTTCTTAGTGTGAAGAACATTTTAATAATCTGAAGCACCTTTTTTTCACTATTAAGAACCTTTTGTGAAAATGAAAGAAAATGTTCCATGGCTGTTAAAGTTTCTTCATGGAACCACAAATGCCAATAATGAGTGTACAACAAAAGTTGATGGTGATTTGTGCTGTCAAACTCCAAAACAGACTAAAAAACACCAAGTCTTCTGAAGCCATATTATAGTGTTGTGTGAGAAATCATTCTGATTGAGAATTTAACGAGAGAGAATATGACATGATTCTGCTGAAGATAATGGAATTACAACGGCTTTTCCCCAGATCCTCTCTGGCAAACAGTTTGCCAAGTGTTCCTTATCAGCTCTATCCCTCCTCTTACAGGTGTAGATTTGGAAAGGAGTGAACTGGAGTGAATGTTATTTATTTATGACATTTCTCTACTTTTAACATCATGACATTATTATGGTCAATAACAATGACAAATGCCACCATGCATGTATGCCGGTTAGTTTCTATGCCAACGCAACTGTGTTATACAGTTTCAATGACAATTGTATCCTATTATGTTCTCTTACTGGGACAATGTTAGTGCATAGCGTGACAGAATATGGTTGATGGTGAAGAAAAGTTGGTTTTGTACAAAATTTCATCAGTCTCTTCTCATAGTTTCAAGTCTTCTATCTACTGTTGTGTTAAAAAAATCCAGAACATTTTTAGTTTGTATGAGCCTGTTCTCTGTTTCCCTGTAGATGGTCTTGGGAGCGATTCTGTGAAGGCCTACAGGAGTTTGTGGACGGAGCGAGGGAAAGGAAAGAAAGAAGAGCAGTGCAAGGAAAAGACGGAAAGATCCCACCATCCGCCGTAGGAGTTGAATCTCTGATCGTGGCTGCTGCCTGCTATGGAATCAAGCTACTGTAAGCAAAGTACAACCACAGTTCCTAATTCAATCAAACATCAGTGAAAGAGCATATAATACTATTTTGTGAAATAAAACACTAATGGTTTAAAGCAAGATGCTTTTCTTCTGTTATTATCTTATAACATCATCTGGCAATGCAGTTAAGCTTTGTCAATTGCATTTTCTAGTCATTTTTTGCAATAAAGGGGAAGTTTTGCAGACGAAATATGGATATTACACAAAGTTCAGCTAAAACTCTTGTTTCTTGCATTCTACAAGGGATGTTCACACTAAACCTTATACACATGCAAAAATTTGCTTCATAATGGAATATATATATATGTTCCCAATTTAACACTCAGGTGTGATGACATGCATAATTCTGCATGTTTAAAATGTATGACAACCCCTTAAACCCTACTCCCATTCACATACTTTTTATTACAGTTGATTGATTTACAAAACTTTCTATTTTGTCTGCATTAAAAGGTTATAAAACACCTTCTGTGCAAAATCCTCTTCCACCTAAAAACCACTAGTCTAAATCAAACACTGTTCAGCTGCAAGAACAAGCTCCTGACTGTCCTTCCGTATAGCCTCAGTCAGCATTTCAGCTCTTTATGAGTGGATACCATCCAGGATAAAAAAAAAAAAGACTTTATTTATATCATCAAAAACTGAAAATGAAGCCTTGTCATTATGAGATCCCACTGAATGGTGTGGCTCCACCCTGAGTCTATTTCCAGTCCAGAGGGGCTGAAGAGTGGAGAAACCTGCCCTGCCTTGCTGACTGTGGGGTGTTATTACCAGTCAATGAGAGACTATGGCTTCCTCTCTCGCTCCTTTCCCTCTTCTGCACTCTGTATTTGTGCCAATGGCTTCCACATGGCCCGTGGTTTAGTTTAACCTCAAGTGTCTGCAATACACACACCCTAACTAGAATGTTGAGGCACATTGTTACAGTTAAAATGGATGTTTCTCAGAAAATCAAGCAATATGCTAATCTAATGAATATTGATTTGGAGTCTTCTGTTTCTGTCTGTGAAATTGTAGTTCTACAGGAGACACTGTGCTTCAGCTTTCTCTTTTGGCTGTTAGCAAACACTACCGGCACCTTGGGATTGGCAGCTACATCATAGAGGTAAACACATGCACAAATTGCTTCTGTTTGGACCTAGTCAAACCTCTTGTACATGTTCTGCTTTGATAGTTGTGAATAACACTGTATATCAGTGCTGCTGTGTCTTAACAAATGACTATGGGTGCAAGTTAATAAACGCTAGAAGTTTGTAATTTGCTTAGACACTGCCCTCTGCTGTTTGCATGTAGTACTGCTATTTAGTTTTTTTGTAATTACTTGCTCTCTCTAAACTTCAATTTGACCGTTATAATTCTTTTGTTTGTTTTATGGACTTTGTTTCAGCTTCTGAAGACTCAGTCTATAGTAGGACAATATGATGCACTTGTTGCTCACGTTGGCAAGGGTGCAATTGATTTCTTCAAACGTCATGAGCTCACAGACGACCTTCTCCTTAATGACAAATTCAAGTAATGATAATGCCATCCCACACTGCATGTTGTGCTATCACACAGATTAATATACAGATTAATAAACACACAATAAATGTCTAGGTACAAAAATCATATTGCCTCAGACAGCACCCTCACAGACCACCCTTCTAATTCATTTTGCACACACACATGACTTTCTCAAAATGGCAATCATATTTACAAGCTCTAAATGCCATTTCAAAAAAAGGCATTTGAAGATGTTGAACAGGTGGTCCATCTAAGTGGGTCGTTCTTGGACAGAATAAGCTTAAAACTGGGCAATATGTCGCTATTGACATAGTGGCGGATATGAGGCAGAAGTTGCTGATTATTTTATTATTGTTTAACCCTTTAACTGTCACCCCCCCTTTTTTCGCATAGACAAAAAAATCACTATACAAACTTAAATGGTTGTAGTTCAAGAATGCTTTGGAATATAGACATATGGTTGGTCTTGTTTTTAAGAAGACATTTGTCAGATTATTGTAGAAGTGAAATAAATTATGAAAGTGAAACAGAAAAAAAGTTATATAAGTTTGAGTTTATGAAAATATAGAATGTAAAAATATAATTATTAATATTTTATATAAAATATATATATTACAAAATATATTTTACTCTAAAACTGCTAGAAAATTAAAGCCAAAAATCTAAACAAGTTGTGTTCCAAATTTTAGGTTGATATCTCAAAAAATGAGCTTTCAGTAAGATTTTATTTGGGCGCAGTACCAAACTTTTTCACTGGATGGACAGCCAGCTTCCTTACTGACCATATAAGGGCGTCTCCATTTTCATATATGTTTTGAGTGATCTGAACCATTTATTTCCATAATTTCATACAATTTATGAAGTATACATCCTATTCAGAAATAGTATGGGTGTTTTGGCAGTATTTTATTTCATTTCAACCTCTAATAAACATAAAAAGAGCACATATGTGCATTATAGCTCGCTGCCGCTACGTGCCGCATCACAAATCGAGAATCCATAATATTTTTCTTTATATTCTAAACATTTTCAGACCTTTTTTTCTCATAACATTTAATCTTTTGAACTCTTGGCATGAAAACAAATTGAGGTTTCTACCAATCTTTCATGATTTTTCATGTTTATTTCTATTTCAAAATAAAGGCCTAAACACGCCTAATGAATATGAAATATTCTTGTTGCAAATTGATAAATTACTACTCCTCTGTAATTTATTTTAAAAAACAGCCACCAAATATGAAAACTAGAGATTGTAAGCTTTCAAATGATATATAGTTTGTCAATATTACTTTAGGTTTTTACTAAGATATTATTGTTCTAAATATATATGGGCAAACGTCCCACCAGTGCCATCTTACGCCAGGTGGTGTATGACTTATAAATGTATTAATTAATTAATTAATTTTTATTAATAATTAGGGCTGTCAATCTAGTAAAATATTTAATTGCAATAAATCTCAAAATATTGCTGTAGTTAATGCATTTAGTTCCTTTTTATAAAAAACAATTAGGTATTCAAAATATTTATTAGGTATTTAAAAACATTTAATCATGCATTATACAACATTAACTTATTAAGTTGCACAACAATTCTTTTCTAACTTTTTTTTCTAAGTTTAAATACTAAAATTACAAAATGTTGAATCAAAATAAATTAAAGCTATATATATATATATATAAACTAATAAAAAATAACAAAATTCCTAAAACAAAAATTAAAACGATTCCTGAAAATATAAAAAATAAAGTCTCAATAAAAACCATAATAGTGTGTAAACAATACTGAAATAACACTGATACTACAATCAAACATAATTCAGCTGTGTTTATTAAGCAATCACATAAAAAAACTTTGATTTAATGACACTCCATAACTTCTGAAAGTTTTGTTTTGGTATACTACACAGTGAGCTGAACGATGACTGGACCAACAGTATTCTTATGAGCTACCTGCCACCCTTTACTACAGGTGAGGTGCACACATGAACACACACTTATAACTTCATGTTTTCATTCAACACATTTCTCTTTAGACCTAGAGATGAGAAATCCTGTTTTCTCCCTGAGTTTACAAGATTTGGAGATGGACATGAATGTGGCGTGAGTTAATCTTCACTAAATTTTGTTCTGAGTGGTTGCTATGCGCTTGCTAGGTTTGTTCTAACCCTAAATATGAGCAATAATCTTAGCAAGCACCACTAATAATAACCTAAAATTTGATCTGATTGCAACCATCTGATTGCAAGATTAGTGGTGTCTCTGTTTCTTAGAAGGTCACAGGCTCGTTGTGCATATCAGCAACAGATGGTGTGTGTCACCAGGCTACTCAAAGAGGTCAAGACCTTACGCGAACAGGTGATATTACATTTCATACGATATTTGGTGGTCCTCTTACTTACTGACAGATGTCAATTCATTATAATCACAGACAGACTCTGTGTTTCTATGTCAAGTTCCTCATGTATCTGTATCTGTGTGTGTGTGTGTGTGTGTGTGTACGTACACTTCCATGTTGAGTGGTTTTTCAGCTAGGTCTACAACGTGAGGAAGTGGAACGTCTCAACTGCAAGCTAGAGCACGAAAAACGAAAGAGGCATGATTTAGGTATGTTTGTAGTACAGTTGCAAATTCATTTTACCCCAGTATTTGCCTTCCCTTTACACTAAGCAAAATGATGAAGGTTAAAATATGCTTATTCTATTCTGTGTGTGGATGGAGCTTAAACAGCATCAATTTGATAAATATTAGCCTAGAACCTCAATGTGTCAGAAATATGGGGGGAACAGAATCCGTATAGTATCAAGAAAGTTTGATGAACCTAAACTCGGGTCGCCCAAAGCTATTAAAAAAAAGGTCAGGGCTCTGACCACTAGGTTATTGAGGCTAGTAATATGCTGCAATTTGCTAAATATTAGAACCTCAGAGTGTCACAAATATGGGGGGAACAGAATCCGACGGCAAAAAAAACAGCTGTCGGCATCCGTTCCCCCACTCCCATTATGAGAGGTGTTGATGTAATGGCTTAAAAAATGCTGATGTTATTTTTGTGTGTGGATGGAGCTTAACTTGCATCAGTTTAAAGAATATATTTTTTTGCCTTTTATTATGATAGGACGTGTATAGTATCAAGAATCTGATGTGGCTTATTTGATGTGGCAGTAGTCTATTTTACAGTAAAAACTATAATCTATCCAAAACTAGTCAACGAAATGTTGTCTTTCATATTTCGCCTGTAACATATTGTTTTTATGATATATTAGGCACAAGTCAAGTCTCAAGAGCATTTTGGTAATTTAATATTATTAAAAATTGGGCAGGAAATACTCTTAACTCTTTCTTAACCCTTATTTTTTAAACCCTTATTTTTCATCTATTTCCCTAACATTATCCATTCCATTTCCCTATTACGCTTTTCTAATATTAATCAGTTTTTCACCCTAATTGTATTAAAAAAAAAAATCTTTTCATATATCTTCTATAGATCTTTCTATACCTTTTTCTGATCTTAATGCTTATTTTGTTTCTTTTATAGTATTCTTTTTATTCTCTTTATTCTCTTATTATTTTATTTCTCTTTTCTACTCTTTATCTTTATTGTTGTATTGTATTTGTACTAAATTTTCTTTAGTTTTATTTGATTTGTATTTAGTTTAATTATTCATTATTATTAACTTATTATATATGTGTTCTTTCAGCTATTGATGAGATGATTTTAATAAATTAGCACTGGGTCTTATATTTATTTACATAATTGCTGTATAATAATATATCTTGTTGATAATTTAGTTTTTATTGTTTTTGTTTTATCTCCCAATTTAATATGAGGGTGTTAAGAATAGTTTACACTGTAAAAACAAGCTGCTGCCTTAAATTTAAGTACAAACAACTTAGCTCTACAAGTCATTTAAACTTAAATTACATTAAACTGACTTAAAAAAGATTAGTTGAATGTTGTGTAACTTGAAAAATGGCTTATTTTGATAAGGTAATGTAAAAACATAAGTTGTCATGATTTATTGATCATACAGTTGTTTACAGTGTAGGGACATTTATATTATAAAATTAATTTTGAGTGTTAGATGAGTGCAAATGTAATCTGAATTTGAAAAAGAGGATACACAATTGAAAATCCAATATCAGCCAATACTGATAAAGTGCAAAATATTGGATGATAAAAATTAAAAGATTAAACTGATATAAAGAAGAAGAAAACATTATCAAGATAAAAAAGTAACTTCTCAGGGATTTCCTGAAAAATATTTTTCTTAGATACTAGGCCTACCCATTCATTGCTTCATTCACCTGCCATGTCTTTATCGTCTAAGATACATGGTTCAAAATAATGAATTAATAAAATAAAAATTCTTGTGTACATTTTCAATAGAAAACAGGTTCTTGATGTACGAACTGAAGAGTGCACAAAAACTGTTGGACAGCAATGACTCAGACTCAGGTGTGTGTGTTTTTTTATCTAGCAGTGGTCATTCACAATTACTTAGCTGCAATCAACACATATGAACTATGATACCCTCAAATTTCAGCCGATTTGAACAGTTGCTTCTAAAATGCTCATGTGCTGATATAATGGTTAGCCACAAGATCCCTGCCTGTCATATTGACTAAGCAACCATGATATCCTTTTTAAGCACCTGACCAATAACAACTTCAGACTGACATTTGCTCGCACATCCAATTATAAGAGCCGTCTGACTTTTAGTCTGTGACTCATAGAAGAGTATGCTGAGTTATAATGAGTCATAAAGCTCTTCTGGTTCAACAGTGAGGCGTGAAGAAAAACCCATAAAATCGATGGTGTCTATAAAAAGGAAGCAAAGAGAGGCACGAGTAATGAGTCCTCAGCGAGTGTGAATTCGCTTCAGTCAAACCAAGTAGTAATTTAGTTAAGAAATAAGACATTTTAAGCATGACATGAAGTGGAGTATATGACAAGTGTCAGCCATTAGCTATTTTACAACTGATTCGAACTTGGCTCATCCAATAAAATGCTTTGTAAATGCTTTTCGTCTCTTAGCTAAAGTTGAGTTGTAAGGAATGACATACTGGATTGTCTAATTTCCAGATGGTCATAAACAGACTGAACAGGAGGATTCAAAACCAGGAACACAAGAGCAAGAAAGAGCACAGTCCGAAGAAGCTTTCATACAAACACCAGAGGGAGCTGGAGGCTTTCAGTGAAACTGCTACTTTCTACATTAAAAATATGTGAAGGACAATGTATAGCCTATTATTATTATAAACTTAAAATATGTTCATGTTTATTCATTATGCATTGATTTCATCAGATTTTTAGGCATGCCTGAAGGTGATATAAGTTGCATTGTATTCATTTTAAGTTTAGTACCTCTTTGTAACTATTGTTTTTGAATGTCATGTTTTTTAAGAGTTGCTCTCTTGGTTGCCAGAAGTAAAAGTCTTAAAAAAAAATAATAAAAAAAGACTCAGAAGTTTTGAATTTAAAACACAACACACTTTTTATTGGGTAAATGCATTTGAAATGCCTTCAGAAGAAGGTATCATATGCTAAAAGATAGGCATCATTGTACAAGTAGAGTTTCCCATCAACAGGATTGAAGTTCAGATTTGCTATTCCAGCAGAAACCTTCTCAAAAGCCAAAGATAGAGTGTTTATCTCTTTGCCAGTGGTTGTATCAAAGGCATAAAACACCTCTTCTTGGTAAGTATTAACATAGCGTGTAGCGTACAGGACCCCGCACACCATAAACGTGCTGGTGACGGACCTCTTAAAGAGATGTGTCTTCCAGGTGTGGGTGATATTGAGCTCCTGCGGGTCTAAGCGACTCACAACAATGTTGCCGTGGTTCTCCTCGGTGGCGTATATCACCCACACGGCGTCTTGGTCAGCCTCCAGGTCGATGTCTGTCCAGTCACGGCAGCTGTAGTAGCAGAAAGGGAACTTGTTGTTGATTCCGGCATCATCCAGTTTCATACGTTTGGTTGTTTTTGTCGTAATGTTGAAGCTGCAGATTTCAGCAGTGCTGTAGCATTGGTAATATACAGTATTGTCGTACAGTATAGTGCCAGAGCCCTGAACAGCATTTTTGTCACTGTAGGATGGTGCTATCTGTTCATCTTTGTAGTTCCTATTGGCCATGAAGTCTTCATGCGAGTTGTACACCCTGATTGTGTGCCCATGCTTGTGTCCACTCACCAGACAGTGTTCCCAATAACGTTCCTGATTGGTTAGTAGGGCATCACGGCCCCAAGCACCAGAAACATAAGATTTGCTGATGGAGTTGAGCTTGGTGACACTTGGAGAACTTATTCTGGTCATGATGCGCTGATGACAAGTGCCTGGAAGTAATTGTAGTAACACAGTTCAAGCTTTTTCTTAATTTGTTAGAACCTTTTTGGACCTTAGTAATTCAGAAAATGCCATTTGAAAGCAATTATGTTTCTGTATCCTATTCCTTCAGAAAAAAAATTTCACAAATAGCAATGTACTCACTTCTGAAATTGTTTGGTATGGTCTTGCAAGTCTGTGCTCGGTTGTTGAGGTCACGTAGCCTCTTCTTCATGGTCTCCAGGTTGAAGAAATCATCTTTGTACATCCTCTGAATATCATTTTTTGCCTCATTTAACTGAGAACAACACAGATGGTATCATTAAACTGTTGTCTCATTTACTATTATGTATTGTTTAAATAGTTATATCATCACCTTTAACTTGAGATTGATTTAAAACACTGATCACAAGAGAAAAGAGTTTAGAAATGTTTATGTGTTGCAATGTCTACCTCATTTAACAAGTTATGTGTCTCCTTGTTGGGGTTCTGCAAGTGTGATTCATTAACAGATTGATGGATTTCCTCAAGTTCTTGGATTAGCTGTCGCAGGGGGAGAGCGTTGTACAGTCCGCTTGTGTGAAGGTAATTAAATACTTTCAGACGGGCTGTGATGTTCTGAAGAGTGGCTCTCATTAACGGCAGTTCTGCATCTGTGTTATTCAACTGGAAGTCACCTCAGATAGTTAATTGATATTGCCTAAGTTCAAGATTCTTCTCACTTGTAATGAAAAACGTCTAAAAATCATTGCAGCGTCCATTTAGTTATAAAGAAGCTTAACTGATACCTTACCTTTTCCTCAAATTCATTCAGGTTCTCCTCACAGTTCTGGACCTGTTTTGTGACTTCCACAAACCGTACAGCGGGAAAAGTCCAGATGGAGCTGTTTATTTTACACAAACATGAATCGGTCTTCTGTTGACCTGGAACTCTCTGAGCCTCGACAGTCGCCTTATGTACAAATACAATCAGATGTCATACATACACAAGTGAAGAGTTCAGATGCAAAAACCTCTAAGTGCCATCTGAAATTTTCTTCTACAATGACCATTTTTATAAAGCTTGTATATTTAAGTTCAGTAATTTCACTTAAATGACAATTAATAGGTCATTTGCATTGCCATTTAAGTGGAATTGTTGAACCTAAATATACGAGCTTGATTAAAAAGATCATTCTAGAAGAAAATTTCAGATGGCACTTAGAGGCTTTTGCATCTGAATTCTTAAAGTTCTCTCATATTTTCTTATTTTTCAGAGATGTAAGAATTGTAGAAACCTGTGAGCTAATTCAAGACACAAAGAGAAAACTTACGATGACTGTGAGGAGCAGCAGGTAGATGAACATGTCGACTGAATGGGCTGAAAGACTAAAGATCTGCTTTAAACCACCACTAAAACACTATGACGCAATTTTAGTTATGCCAATTAGCAGTTTTGGTGGTCTGTTGAAGGGGATGTGAAAATTGCACATATGGCTCATTTAAGAAATTCAGGAAGAAATTTAGTTGAGAAATGTGGGGAAATTCTACCACAAGTTCCCCCCCAAAAAATTTTCAGCCCCAGTTCATCATAAATTTTATGCAAAGATCTGCACTTTTATTATATGATGAAGGCTGAAAGCTGGTTTCAGTACTGCATGATATTGAAATGACAAAAATTACAGAAACACAGTCTCTTAGTTTTTGTTTTAAACTTTTTTCTTATGTCAGTACAATATTACAAGAACTGTAAATACATGTATTTTAAATTATGAAGATTTCAAGAAAAACAGGAATTAATGAAGAGTTTTTAACTTTTTATTCTCATGCCAGCTAAATCTGGTATTCTGCTTACAGTCAGTATTGTTGATATTAGGATTAATTTTGTGTATATACTTAATTCTTATATTCCTAAATCAAGCAATTTAACACAAGAAAAAAGCTATTTCAAAGCTCAATTTGAATATTATATATACTGATAATAATAATAATTATATATATATACATACACTCACCTAAAGGATTATTAGGAACACCATACTAATACTGTGTTTGACCCCCTTTCGCCTTCAGAACTGCCTTAATTCTACGTGGCATTGATTCAACAAGGTGCTGAAAGCATTCTTTAGAAATGTTGGCCCATATTGATAGGATAGCATCTTGCAGTTGATGGAGATTTGTGGGATGCACATCCAGGGCACGAAGCTCCCGTTCCACCACATCCCAAAGATGCTCTATTGGGTTGAGATCTGGTGACTGTGGGGGCCATTTTAGTACAGTGAACTCATTGTCATGTTCAAGAAACCAATTTGAAACGATTCGAGCTTTGTGACATGGTGCATTATCCTGCTGGAAGTAGCCATCAGAGGATGGGTACATGGTGATCATAAAGGGATGGACATGGTCAGAAACAATGCTCAGGTAGGCCGTGGCATTTAAACGATGCCCAATTGGCACTAAGGGGCCTAAAGTGTGCCAAGAAAACATCCCCCACACCATTACACCACCACCACCAGCCTGCACAGTGGTAACAAGGCATGATGGATCCATGTTCTCATTCTGTTTACGCCAAATTCTGACTCTACCATCTGAATGTCTCAACAGAAATCGAGACTCATCAGACCAGGCAACATCTTCATCACAGTCTTCAACTGTCCAATTTTGGTGAGCTCGTGCAAATTGTAGCCTCTTTTTCCTATTTGTAGTGGAGATGAGTGGTACCCGGTGGGGTCTTCTGCTGTTGTAGCCCATCCGCCTCAAGGTTGTGCGTGTTGTGGCTTCACAAATGCTTTGCTGCATACCTCGGTTGTAACGAGTGGTTATTTCAGTCAAAGTTGCTCTTCTATCAGCTTGAATCAGTCGGCCCATTCTCCTCTGACCTCTAGCATCAACAAGGCATTTTCGCCCACAGGGCTGCCGCATACTGGATGTTTTTCCCTTTTCACACCATTCTTTGTAAACCCTAGAAATGGTTGTGCGTGAAAATCCCAGTAACTGAGCAGATTGTGAAATACTCAGACCGGCCCGTCTGGCACCAACAACCATGCCACGCTCAAAATTGCTTAAATCACCTTTCTTTCCCATTCTGACATTCAGTTTGGAGTTCAGGAGATTGTCTTGACCAGGACCACACCCCTAAATGCATTGAAGCAACTGCCATGTGATTGGTTGATTAGATAATTGCATTAATGAGAAATTGAACAGGTGTTCCAAATAATCCTTTAGGTGAGTGTATATATATATATATGAAGACCTCCGATGCAAAAGCCTCTAAAAGCCACCCATGTCAAAAATGAGATAATAATATTGAGTGAATGCTCTCAACACATAATATACATTCATCAAACACTTTCACTTCAAACTCACTAAATCCCAGCCTCAGCCCATTCAGAAATGTCGGTACTTAGATTGAAACCTACTGAAAAAAATGATTCATTGACTAGTTGAATTTACTAAAAGAAATTATGTTAATTGGATCCACATAATTGATTTTAGCTACATTTAAACAAATGCATTACGTTGAACTAAGTTCAACTTGATGCATTTGTTTAAATGTAGCTAAAATCAATTGCGTGGAACCACTTTTGATAATTTTTTTTAGTAAATTCAATGATTTCAGTAAATTCATTGAATTTTCTAAATGTTTTTATCGTAAGTGGTTCCACGCAATTGATTTTAGCTACATTTAAACAAATGCATCAAGTTGAACTTAGTTGAACTTTAGTGTGGAACCAATTAACATTTTTTTTTTTAGTAAATTCTACTAAGTCAATAAATCATTTTTTTTCAGTGTACAAGGTATACAGCAAACCTATATAGGAGCCTGATAAAAATGTTCATATTAAAGAAAAACGTTAGACGGACTTAGAGGCTTTTGCATCTGAAGTCTTCATAATGTGTATTATTATTATTATTATTATTAGCAGTATATATAATATTCAAACTGAGCTTTGAAATAGCTTTTTATATATACAGTATATAAAACCCTTTGCAAACCCTTTTGCAATCTCAAAGTATTTGCAGGATCAGGTGATGAACTTCCTTATTTCATAATTTTTCTCATGTCAGCACTGTTGACTTACTGACCAATCCTGGGTTTGTGGCTTTAAATCTCTGCTTCTGTCTTTTTATTCTCAAGGCTACTGGATCCCAGTCATTCCCAACTCAAACATGAGTCAGTCAAACATGTTCATTTTGATGGTCATCATTCCTCTAATTTTATCACAGGTAAAATGTAACTGTCCTTTTATTAACATTATTCTTTTTTACATTGTTTCTGACACTATTTTTCAAAAAAGTGTTTAGCAAATTTAGTTTAGGTGTAATTTTGCTTGTATGTTGGAGTTAATTATGTTATGTAATAACCCTGTTATTCCGTCTCCACAGTCAACGAGAGGGAAGGACTGTGTGTGTGAGCTGCAAAATTCTGATCCTGCTTTTCCTGAGAATAAACTCAAGAACGTTGAGTTCACGTCTTCAAAATGCATAGGGAACATCACTTCAGAAAAGGTATAAAAATATCAAAACATAGTATTGTGATTTTTATGATTGCAAATCAGTCATGTAAGTTAAAAACTAATTTTACAGTTTGCCATATAATTCTATACAATCTGTTATTAAAGCAAAATTGTGTTCTGTTCAAATGTGTGCAGATGACAGAGATTGACAGGCTTGTGTTGGGTCTACAACATCGTATCTGGCAGCTTCTGGACAATGTGTCCATGCTGGAAAAAGAAGACAATGGAAATCTGTATGCATCCGTGTCTCTACGCATTATTGAATTAGAGTTAGCGGAGATTCAAGAACTTCTGGATAAACTCAACAGGACCACCAACAATTACCAGCTGCTCAGTGGAGAGACTGCAGCAGAGGTGAGTTTATCTTTTACATTTCTATTACAATTCTAAGCAATGTGTTTATTTCTAAGAGTCAAATTAATTCCTAATCAAAGCTGATCATTTTCAGTACGTGTACAAAAAAGATCAAAATATCAAACATATTGTTTCGTAGTCATATTAGGTGTCGCAGAACATGATAATTTTCAAAATGTATAACATTAAATGAAATGTTTAAAATAATTAAATGTTTATTTAAAAAAAATGTAAACATTTGATTTAAATCAAGCATTTAAATACAGTGTATTTAAATTACTTTTAAATATTTAATTCATTTGTTTTTATTTTTTATTCTTTTCTGCAGTGTTTTGCATTATGCACAAATTTATGTCAGACCAATAGAAAAAATATTAATATTAATTAATCAAATAGATCTTAAATAGATTTTTAAGTAATCTATTTATTTATTTATTTTTTACTTTTCAGGTCCACAATTCCTCAATGCTATTTCACTGGGACATTTCGTGAATTATGTGCATTTTGCTTATTCTTATTTAAACCTTCATTCCTACAGCTTCAGGATATGGAGGAAACGATGGTGGAGCTGGAGAAGTTTGACCACACACAGGTGATGGTGAAAGAGCGAGAGAACCAGCGTGTTAAGAGGGACCTGGACTGGTGCAAAGATGTGCTCAATAGTACAACACCAGCTCCTACACTTTCCCCAGGCATGTATAAACTTACGTAGCCACAGCTACACCCCTGTGTTAAAGTATTAGACTTACATATTTGCTTTATTTTTAGGTCACTGTGGTCTGGGCCGCATGGTCAATGTTTCAGGACCTAGAACATATTCCCTCACTGTGTATGGAACATCCTACACTTTCGGTGCTTGGGGTCGAGATGCAAAGCCGGCTCCAGGAGACGAGAACAAGTACTGGCTCGTGGTTCTGTCAAGTAGTAATGTACATGGCAACTTTATCCGCCAGTATAGTAGTATGAGTACTATTACATTGGGTATAGGACCAACAGATACCTATATATCAAGCTCCAACCCCACAACAAACACAATTCAGGGGCCAAACATGGTCATGTACGGCAATGCGCTCTATTATAACTGTTACAACACATACTCCGTCTGTCAGTTCAACATGACGACTCGTTCTGTCAGTACTGTTGCTTTACCTAATGATGCAGGTTTCAACAACAAGTTTCCTTTCGCACACCTCGGCACAACATACAGCTATACAGATATGGATTTTGCCACAGATGAATCAGGCGTCTATGTTATATACGCAACCACAAGCAACTTTGGAAATGTGATGATCAGTAAAGTTGAGACTAGTAACCCTCCTGTTTTGAACCAAACATGGTCCACTTCTCTTCACAAAAGGACTGTCACAAACACCTTCATGGTGTGCGGTGTGCTTTATGCTACTCGTTACCTAGATAAAGAAATAGAAGAGATCTTTTACTCTTATGACACCAAAACCAACGAAGAGCGATACGATTTGAAAATTCACATTAAGAAGATGCAGACTAATATTAAGTATATGAATTATAACCCCAGAGATAATTTGTTGTATGTCTACAGTGATGCCTACATTTTGACATATGAAACCATGTTTCAGGAAGATCACTGAACTATACTGTTTCATGTCTTTTATTTCCCAATAAATGTAATGATTTTACACATTTCATGTGGTTCTGTAAAGGGAAAATCATTTAAATAGGCTATGTATCACATTTTGGTTGTTGAAATAAAATTTGAGTGAAAAATTTGTGTTGGTTTATTAATCTGTAATAACCCATTGCGTGCTGACACTGCCCTCTGTTGTGTGTATGCAGCGCTGTTATTTCAGTTCAACTTTTTGTTAAAAGTTGTCTTACCAGTGAAGGTGATCAAGTGACACTGATCTGCTTTCCAAGCTGATATTTCAAATTGAATCCTGAGGCAGGATAGTTCGAGGTGTCTACGATTACTTTATATAACAATAATAACAGCTGGATTTGGATTATACTATTGTGTATTTTGAACAGTGTTTGGGAAAGTAACAATGTTGCGTTACTCCCAAACAAGTAACATTACTTAGTTACTTTTTATGAAAAGGAATGCTTTACATTACTTTTGCGTTACTTTTTCCCACCTGGGCTGGGCTTTCTTTTTTGTTTTTTTAATAACAACAAAAACAGTTCTATTTTTGGCAAATGTTAAGGCCCTTTCACACCAAAAGTGAAATGAATAAGCCTCGGGCTGAAGGGTTGAAATGCATATTTACGCCTGTAGCAGCTCAAACAAACCTTTCAGCTGCTGCTGTTCTGGATTAAAGAACAATAGGATACAGTTCAACGTTCTTATTTCTAAATCTAATCTAAAGTCATTTTTGCTTATTAGTATGGTTGAATGAATTAGATCATTGAAGGTCAGCAGCAAAGACATTGCTTAATAAAGTGAGATTAAATACATAAAAGTATATTTGTGTAATTTAATACAGCTTTATAAACGTTTTGCAACACTTTATTTCTCTCAACATGGGGGCAGGAGAGCTGTCAGTTAGTGATGGGGACAAGACCGAGTCTTTGAAGGGTCGAGTCCGAGTCAAGACCGAGTCCGTTGGTTTTCAAATTCAGTCGAGTCCGAGTCAAGACCGAGTCTTTCAGGAAGCAAGTCCGAGTCAAGACCGAGTCTTTCAGGAAGCAAGTCAGAGTCAAGACCGAGTCTTTCAGGAAGCAAGTACGAGTCAAGACAGAGTCTTTCAGGAAGCAAGTCCGAGTCAAGACCGAGTCTTTCAGGAAGCAAGTCCGAGTCAAGACAGAGTCTTTCAGGAAGCAAGTCCGAGTCTTTCAGGAAGCAAGTCCGAGTCAAGACCGAGTCTTTCAGGAAGCAAGTCCGAGTCGAGACCGAGTCTTTAGGAGTCAAGACTAAGACCATAAAAACATGTCAGTTTTCATATTCATGATTTAATATCACCCCAGTTAATAATCAACAGTTAGGCCTACAGACTAAGCTAGATTGGGAATTGTTTAGAGGAGCAGTCTTAACGTCTTAATATGGACTATGCTTTTACTATCATTAAAAAAATCCCTACCACATGCATCATCTTCTGCCTATTTTTCCAAACTGCTTCAACAGTGCTGCTCTGTCATCAACATGTTAAGCCCACCCTGACTTTTTTAATCATAGTTAGGACATGCAGAGCAAATAAAAATGTTCTAGTGGTACTGTATGTGTTCTAGTGGACTAGTGATGGGGACGAGACCGCCTATGCCGAGTCCGAGTCAAGACAGAGTCTTTGAAGGGTCGAGACCGAGTCAAGACCGAGTCTTTGAAGGGTCGAGACCGAGTCAAGACCGAGTCTTTGAAGGGTCGAGTACGAGTCGAGACCGAGTCTTTGAAGGAACAAGTCCGAGTCGAGTCCGAGAAAGCAGAAATCGGTCTCGAGACCGGACTCGAGTACTACATCACTACTGTCAGTCAATAAATGTGGAAAAAGTAACTAGCGTTACTTATATGAAAAAGTAACTGAACTGTTGTAAATTGAAAAAATGTATGCGTTACTTTACTAGTTACTTGAAAAAGTTATGTGGTTACGTTACTCATGTTACTTTTAATGAGTTACACCCAACACTGATTTTGAATAGGCCTATTTATGTCATGTTTATTATTAATATTTAAATTTAGGGTTAGGTAGTTTAGTTATAAACATATAACTACCATCATACCCAATATGGCAGACCCTTTTTTGTCTATCTTCAAACTTGCACAAAAACACTTGATGTTGCAAACATTGTATAAAGCAACATTGTGGTGAGTTTGTGAGGCAAAACATTTGCCAATTCATGATTAAATAAAGATTATCGCAGTTTGCTCATGGACCTACCAAATGTGTCTACAGAGATAAGACAACACATCCTCTCTTACTTTTTCATTTGTAATTTTTCACATGATTTTTAAACGAACACATTTCATTATTCCTTTACACAAATAAAAGATCTAAGTGACAATAAAGTATGAAACTGAGAAATTCGCCATCAAATCTTCACCATTTCAGTAACATTTAGATGTTAAGAAAAGGTTGGAAATTAAAAGTAGGCTCTGTTGCAACAAATGACCTCCACCCACAGACATGAAGACGTCTCTGTCACTTTTAATATTTCACCATAATGATATGTCTTTAAAACTCTGCTGCTGCAACACAAAGTTGTTTATTCTGCGGTTTTAATGTTCATTTCCTTTAGAGATGAGTCAGTCAAATCTATTCATTTTGATGATTATTATTCATCTAAGTTTCTCTCAGGTAAGAAAAATAAAGTCACTTTACAATTACTATTGATACCTTATTTCTCAAAGTACTGTGTCTAATATATTGTAGAGTGCATTTATTGTTTGAAAGTGTTTTTATTCTTTTATTATGTATTTTTCTGTCATTTGGTCACCATAGTCTGTGAGAGGAAAAGAATGTGTGTGCGATCTAAAAAATGTAGATCCTCCTTTTCCTACGAACGAACTAACAAAAGTAGAGACCACTGCTTTACAATGCATTGAGACCATCACTTCAGAAAAGGTAGAAAAGATATTTAAATGACATCTTATTATATTTAATTAAATTGAGTTTTAAATCAAATTAAAATGTCATTAATAATGTAAATATCTGCAGATGACAGGCTTAGACATACTTGTGCTGGGTCTACAACAACGCATCAAGCAGCTGGAGGAAAACGTGATCGTGCTAGAAAAGGAGGATGACAGGAATCTATATGGAGCCGTTTCTCTACGCATCATTGAGTTAGAGATCGTCGAGATTCAGGACCTCCTCGACAAACTCAACAGGACCACCCAAAATTACCAGCGTCTCGGTGTACAGACTGCAGCTCAGGTAACTTGCTGTACAAAAAAAGTGCAACTCCATTGCAATGTAAAGCAGAGTGCGAATTACCCCACCATAATTGGGGGGTACTGCTCCTTCACTTCTTCTATGACCATCATGGTCCACTACCATATCAATCCCCACCGTGATCGCCAAGTGCAACATGTGTTGTGCAACACACATAGTCTAAACATGCGACAAACTGATAATCAGTAGGCTACAGAATATCTCATTGTTATTATATATCCAAAAGAGAACTGTTTTGATCAACTCCCAAAACTTAAGTTAAGTGCACTGAAATACCATTCTAATTACTAGTAAAAGTAATACCTTTACAAGAAGCCTATTGCCTATTTCAGGGTTTTTCCTGGCTCAAAATGAGGCAGAGGTGGTAAAATCATAATAATGTATTTTAATAATAAGCAAAGTAAATGTGTATTTTTTTGTAGATCATCATATAGCCTAATGTGTTTCCCACGTTTTTTTTGTTGGTGGAGCTTGGTATCTCTAGGGGGGTCCGGGGGCATGCAAAAAGAAAATTTTGTACATTTTAAAGATAAATTCATTAATCTGGTGCACTTTGAGTCACCCGAATCCACTATTCAAAATAAATAATCCACCCACAAACCGCCTATATTCTTTGATTTAGATATCTGCATCTGATCATCATATTACAATTATTCAAATTCTTAGTGTTAAGCATGATAATATGGTAACATATCACACTGAAGTAGGCTGATTTAAAATGAACATTTATTTTATGATACTTTATGAAACTAGCGTTTTGTCATTTAACGTTGACACTTGCTTGAGAAGTTGAAGTCGTTCTCTATCTCCGTTGCTTCTAGTCACGGTGGTTAAAAATGGTACGGCCCACAATAGGGGTGTCTGAAATCGCTTTACATTAAAATGTTCCTACAGTGAAAATAGGAGTTGACTTGTATTGTAACTGTAATTATATTTTTTCACAATATCAGAAAAATTATCTGACCCCCCCAAAACTGATATTTCTGTCCCTTTGGGGGGTTATTCGAACTATGATGTAAAGTATTTTCTTTCCAAGAAAAAGCACTAAAATAATAATCACAAATAGAAAACAAAAATCATGTAAGTAGTTTTAATTATAAATGTAAATAACAGAAATACAACTTAAGTCAATATACATAACATAAAACACAACAACCTCAAAGTAACAATCTCATAAATAAATAAAAACATCATAAATATTATATAATATAGGTAAAACGTCACAATAAATTCTGTTTTGTTAACATTAGTTAATGCATTATCTAACATTAACTAACAATGAGCAATATATTTTTAAAGCATTTATTAATCTTTGTTAATGTTATTAAGTAAAAAAAAAAATATATATATATATTCGTTGTTTATGTTAGTTCACAGTGCATTAACTAATATTAACAAATGCAGCTTTTGATTTTAATAATCTATTACTAAATATTAACATTTACAAAGAATTATAAATGCTGTAGAAGTATTGTTCATTGTTAGTTCATGTTAACTAATGTTAACAAACTAAACCTTAGTGTTACCATGATGTAGATCTTCAAATAGAGGTCAGATAGCAATGTAAAAGAAAATGACTTTTTAAATAAAAATATGTCAATATAAATTGCCTTAAACCTGGAAATGTTCCACTACGCACATCTGACACTAATGTTAATTAAATGTAGATGATAGATGATGGGGCATTTTTGCTGTAAAAAAATAAAAATAATAATAATTCCTAACTTGTTTTTTAACTGCCCAAATTTTTATTTTTCACCCTTTCGTAGCTTGAAGATATGAAAAACACAATGGTGGAGTTGGAGAAGTTTGACAAAATGCAAGTAATTAAGAAATATAGAGAGAGCCGCATCAAGAAGAACTTGGAACAGTGCAAAGAAGAGCTCAAGTCTACAGCAGCACCTCCTACAGTTTCCTCAGGTACGCTAAAGTCCCCAATAGTCCCAATTTTTCAGTGGTACATTACACAGTTTTTCTTCTGTTTGTAGCCCGCTGTGGTCTGGGCCGTGTGGTCAGTGTGGCGGGACCTAGAACGTATTCCCTCACGGTCTACAGCACCTCCTATACTTATGGTGCTTGGGGTCGAGATGCAAAGCCGGCTCCAGGAGGCGAGAACAAGTACTGGCTGGTGGTGCTGTCAAGTAGTAATGTATATGGCTACTTTGTCCGCCAGTATAGTACCTTGAGTACTCTTTTATTAGGTATAGGACCAACAGATACCTATATATCAAGCTCCAACCCCACAACAAACACAATTCAGGGGCCAAACATGGTCATGTACGGCAATGCGCTCTACTATAACTGTTACTACACATACTCCGTCTGTCAGTTTAACATGACGACTCGTTCTGTCAGTACTGTTGCTTTACCTAAAGATGCAGGTTTCAACAACAAGTTTCCTTTCGCACACCTCGGCACAACATACACTTATACAGATTTGGATTTTGCCACAGATGAATCAGGCGTCTATGTTATATACGCAACCACAAGCAACTTTGGAAATGTGGTGATCAGTAAAGTTGAGACTAGTAACCCTCCTGTTTTGAACCAAACATGGTCCACTTCTCTTTACAAAGGGACTGTCACAAACACCTTCATGGTGTGCGGTGTGCTTTATGCTACTCGTTACCTAGATAAAGAAATAGAAGAGATCTTTTACTCTTATGACACCAGGACAAAAGAAGAGCGCTTTGATTTGAAAATTAATATTAAGAAGATGCAGACTAATATTCAGTTTCTAAACTATGATCCCAGAGATCATCTGCTGTATGTCTACAGTGAAGCCTACATTCTAACTTACGAGCTCATCTTTCAGTAAGTCTCCAATGAACTTGAACAATGAACTTGTAATCAATCGCTATAGAAACAAATGGAGACAAACAAGGCAGCAAAGGAAACAAAGGCAAGTCAAGTCACCTTCATTTAAGTTAAGTTTAGTTTATTGTCCTTTCGGAAATTCAAAAATACGAAAGTACCTTACAAAATACAACAGACATCAACAACATCCCTCTCGCAAAAGCAAAATCACTGTCAAATATGTCATTTATATAGCACTTTTGACAATACAGATTGTTTAAAGCAGCTTTACAGTGATAATAGGAAATTAATGCAACAAAGATTGTTTTGGCTGTACAGCAGCTCTAGAAGAAAGTCTTAGTCTAGCTTAAGTAAGTTTTTAATTTATTACATTTTCATTGTTATTAACTTAGTTTTCAACTGAAACCGAAAACCTTTAATGCTGTTCATTTACACGACAATGGCGTTGTGGTGGCCTGAGAACGCAAACTTTGAAATAGATTTCAAAGTGCAAGTTAATTAAAGCGAAAAGCTTTAATTAAAGCGATACCATTATCATCTCTGTGTAAACTTCAAAAACGTGAATCTGTGAAAACAATGATGGCATGTACATGCGTATTATGTGTTTAGTCTATAGGCATGCGATGATTCCAAAAAGTCCACATAGTAAAAGATATGTCATTGCAGTCAAGAGCACAAAATATTGTTGATATAGTCACAATATACCATCATCTGTGATCATCACTTACCTGTTTGTGATTGCTGTTCAATAAACCACTGTGTTGTCACCGATCCACCTCTTTCTATGTCTGCTATCTTCTAACAGAATGGAATCCATATTGGATTTTTCAGCAGGTTACTCAAATGGTTTGGCCATGGGACTCACATTTCCCTATGATTATTAAGCCACAACTCAATTTTACATAATTTCTAAATGTATATATTATTAAATACATATATAATACTGTCTATTTAAATTGAAAATATTAAATAGCAGTCCCAAACAAGCTTTTGTTAATACAATAAAGTTAGTCAGTTGGTAGGAGCTAATGTACCACAGTCATTAAAAAAACTATGCAAAAATAACACAAAGTGAAAATGAAGTGGCATTGTTACCATGATAATAGATACACAATACTACAGTGAACTGAACTCCATAGAATGAACTCCATACCTGCAAGCAAATCCTTCCCACCTCCCACCAAACTCACAACATACCAGTTAAGTAATTCATACTTTTTTAGTAAGAACTTAATAATTGACAGCATAACTACGATGTTGCATGCTAGTAATTTCTGGATCCGACAGCATCAGTTTGATAAATGTTTGAAAATTCTTGAGTAAGAAACATGGGGGGAACAGAATCCGACCGCAAACAATTCAGCTGTCGGAATCCGTTCCCCCACCCTTATGATGAGAGATGTTGATGTAGTGGCTTAAAAGATGCTGATTTTATTCCATGTGTGGATGGAGTTTAACCAGCAACAACGCCAAAAAAATCATCTTTAAACTGTTGCTGGTTAAGCTCCATCTACACACAGAATAGAATCAGTATCTTTTAAACCACTACATCAACATCTCTCATCATAGGGGTGGGGGAATCTTTTAAAGGAGTAGTTCACTTTAAAATGAAAATTACCTCATGATTTACTTAACCTCAAGCCATAGGTGTATATGACTTACAGACGAATACATTCGGAGTTATATTAAAAAATATCCTGGCTCTTCCAAGCTTGATATTGGCAGTGAATTGCTACCAACAGTTTGAAGCTCAAAAAAGTGAACCCATCCATCTTAAACAAACTCCACATGGCTTCGGGGGGTTAATAAAGGCCTTCTGAAGCAAAGCGATGAGTTTGTGTAAGAATCATATTCCTATTTAACATGTTACAAAGTAAAATTGTTCCTATTTAACATGTTACAAAGTAAAATTCCCCTCCTTGAACTGCCACCTTACCGTGGTGGAGGGGTTTGAGTACCCGAATGACCCTAGGAGCTATATGCCCCTGGTAGGGTCTCCCAAGGCAAACAGGTGACGGGTCAGACTAAGAGCGGTTCAGAAACCCTTTATGATGTCAACAAATGCAAGGACCATGGCATGGCGCAGCCGGGGCCCCACCCTGGAGCCAGGCCTGGGGTTGGGGCTTGTATGCGAGCGCCTGGTGGCCAGGCCTCCCCATAGGGTCCGGCCGGGCTCAGCCCGAAGGAGCGACTTGGGGCCGCCCTCCCGCGGGCTCACCACCTAATAAAGGGACCATAAGGGGCTGGTGCATAGTGGATACAAGCTTATTGTGTAATATTATATCTCATCACTAACCCCAATGATGAGAGATGTTGATGTATCGGCTTAAAATATGCTTATTCTATTCTGTGTGTGGATGGAGCTTAAACAGCATCAATTTGATAAATATTAGAACCTCAGTGTGTCAGAAATATGGGGGGAACAGAATCTGACGGCAAAAAAAACAGCTGTCGGAATCCGTTCCCCCACTCCCATTATGAGAGGTGTTGATGTAATGGCTTAAAAAATGCTGATTTTATTTTTGTGTGTGAATGGAGCTTAACTTGCATCAGTTTAATGAATATATTTTTTTGCCTTTTATTATGCTAGGACAGTATAGTGTCAAGAAAGTTTGACGAACCGTTACTTGAACTAATATTAGTGTAGTTCGGTGAGGCCATGGAGAAGGACTACCGGTTGGCCTCGAAGAAATTCTGGCAAACCGTCCGGCGCCTCAGGAGAGGGAAGCAGTGCCCTACCAACGCTGTTTTCAGTGGAGGTGGGCAGCTGTTGACCTCGACTGGGGATGTCATCGGACGGTGGAAGGAATACTTTGAGGATCTCCTCAATCCCACCGACACGTCTTCCATTGAGGAAGCAGAGGCTGAGGGCTCGGAGGTGTACTCCGAGAGTACTTCTCAAACTCTTTGTACAAAAACAATGTTCTCAATGCTCGAGTTCATGTGTAGAGCCCCTGGTGATACTTCGAGCAAAGTTTCATGTTGTGTCGAACCTTCTTAGTGTTTTAAAAATAGCGATTTTTGATGCTATCATAAAAGTGCCCCATTCACTCCCATTCACAAGGCATTTAACCTAAAACGAAAATACGGTCAAACTTAAAAGTGGCGTTTCCATTCTAATTATGCTTTTAAACGAAAGTTTGCCTTGAGTAGGTTAACAAAAAGACCCTAGGTTGCATTTTGGCGAGAGTTACCCTTTAACCGATCAAGCATGTGATAAAAAAAAGGCCTTTCTTTTTGCAGCAATGGCAGATAGGAAAATGAATGTCGAGACTGATGAGATCACATTTTGTTTATTGCAGTATGTGTTGTGACATTATAGTACTGAAAGAAAGTGTGCAGTTCGCAACAATATTTAGTAAAAAAAAGTTTAAAAAAAAAAGACACTGACAGAGAAGTATACAGCACTTTTTTTTTACGAAATACTTAAAGCATATTTATTAAGCATTTATTAATCTGTATTAAGAACCTTTATTGCAATAACAAAATTAAACAAAAACAATTCAAAAGACTTACAGTCACATAACGATATAGCGTAAAAAAACTAGATTAACCACTGCATATTTTGAGATTTTCTGCATGCTGTGCAATTTGGACTCACATAAACTATATGGTATTGCTTTTTTTTTTTTTTTCTTAGCTGCATATGAAAGACTCTCAGCTGAAAGTGTTATATGCTAACAGATAGGCATCATTATACATGTAAAGTCTCCTGTCAACGGGATTGTAGTTCAGATTGGCTATTCCAGCAGAAACCTTCTCAAAAGCCAAAGATAGAGTGTTTATCTCTTGGCCAGTGGTTGTATCAAAGGCATAAAACACCTCTTCTTGGTAAGTATTAACATAGCGTGTAGCGTACAGGACCCCGCACACCATAAACGTGCTGGTGACGGACCTCTTAAAGAGACGTGTCTTCCAGGTGTGGGTGATATTGAGCACCAGCGGGTCTAAGCGACTCACAACAATGTTGCCGTGGTTCTTTTCGGTGGCGTATATCACCCACACGGCGTTTTGGTCAGCCTCCAGGTCGATGTCTGTCCAGTCACGGCAGCTGTAGTAGCAGAAAGGGAACTGGTTGTCTATTCCGGCACCATCCAGTTTTACACGCTTGGTTGCTTGTGTTGTAATGTTAAAGCTACAGATCTCAGCGGTGCCATAGCATTGGTAAAATACGGTATTGTCGTACAGTATAGTGCCAGAGCCCTGAACAGCATTTTTGTCACTGTAGGATGATGCGATGGATTCATCTTTGTAGTTCTTGTTGGCCATGAAGTCTTCGTACGAGTTGTACATCCTGACTGTGTTCCCATTCTTGTGTCCACTCACCAGACAGTGTTCCCAATAACGTTCCTTGCTGTTCTGTTTGGCATCCCTACCCCAAGCACCTGAGATATAGGACTTGCTGATGGAATTGAGCTTGGTGACAACTGGAGAACTTACGTTGGTCATAATACGCTGATGACAAGTGCCTGCAAATGCATCGTATGGATTGGTCATATGTTCAATACTCAGGTAAACATATTTTACAGTCTCTTTCATGAAACGAGCAAACCAATTTTCACAATGCTGTTGAAAACATCAATTGAGATCACAACGTAAATGTCAAAACATTTCTCATGTACTTACTTCTGAAGTCGTCAGGTATAGTTTTGCAGGTCTGTGCTCTGTTGTTGAGGTCACGTAGCCTTGTTTTCATTGTCTCTAGATTGAAGACATTGCTTTTGTACATGTTCTGGATGTCCTTCTTTGCCCTAGTCAACTGAGAGAAACAGAATATCTTTGAATCCATTGGGAAATCTGGTTTTCGTCTTCCATTTTTTGGCGAATCTTTTGTTCATTTGCAATTAATGAATTTTCAATTCATGGAACTTCAATGAGGAGCAACCCGTAATCAGAAAACATTTTCTGCCACTTCTGATTTTTGGATACAAATGCAGACTAAACATGAGCTTCATGGAACAGCAGTTATCATTAATAATGTCTTACACTGTAGATTAAAATGTTTCTCATTCAAAACTATCATATGACTTCAGAAGACTTGTAGCACCAATTGTTATTGTTGACTAAAACTATTAAAAATTGTTTTTGGTAATTGAAATAAACCTTCAATTACAAATTGAAAAGTATTTGAACGCTACAAATACTTCAATTAAGTATATATATATAGTATATATACACACACACACACACAAACAAATATAATATAACAAAATTACAAAAATTAAAGCTAATACAGAATTTTAATAAATACTTTAAAAGTATATAAAAAAACACTAAAATAACATGACAAATCATATGGACTACATTTATGGTGCTTTTTTATGTTGTTTGGGTCTTTTTTGGAGACCTAGTCACTATTTTAAGAAAGATCTACCTCCTTCAGAAGGTCATTGGTCTCTTTGCTGGGGCTTTTCTTGTGAGCATCACTGGCAGTATTATAGATTCCGTCAAGTTCCTCCATCAGCTGTCGGAGTTGAAGGGCGTTGTACAGCCCTTTTGTGTTCAGATACTCAAACTGTTTCAGGCGGGCTGTGATGTCCTTAAGAGTGAGTTCCATCTTTGGCAGTTGTACATTTCTGTCCTTTACCTGGAAGTTTACAACGCAAATGAGTTCACTGACATTATTTACTTCAAGAATGAATCTACAGTATGCAGGGGTGATAGTAGAAAAAAATCCTAAGCCTGAACTTTTTTCCCTGGGAGATAAGCGGGCCCCTAAGCCAAGATATATGCCCTGATCAACATAATTGTCAAGCGGGATCCAGGGGTGTGCTCCCCTAGGAGAACATTTTGATAAATAGTCCCTTAAATGATAGATTCTGGTGACTTTTTTGGATATAAATGGACATCATTCACCACATGAAATGAACAAACCCAATACAAGCCTATATTACAGTAGCAGGTTTCAGTAAGTCAAATTTGCGACCTTTTTAAGACATTTTAAGACCATAAAGATTGAAATTTAAGACCTACCAGTATTGCCAAAAAATATTCAAATCAAAGAATTCATTTTATTTCAATGAATTCAGTAATTGAAAAAGCATTAATTTAATTTACTGATAAAGTAATCACATTAGTAACCTTCCACACCCAACAACGCGTGTCAGAGAAAAGAACAGAATCAGATATAATTTTTTTATAGAAAATTTAACTTTGCGTATTATACTGTAAAAAAACACATAATTGATTTTAGTTGATCATAACAAGAGATGAAATGGCATGAACATTTCATTTCATGATTATAGTGACAAAAATGATCACGTTATCACAGAATCCTGTTAAAAAAGTAGGCTACTAATACTACACAATGAAATCAATTCACCAAGTTTTATGTCAAAAACCAGCAAATAACAAATAAAGCATCAATATGCACTTTTTGTTTACACAAACATTAAAATAATACCATTAAAAATGATAGCCAGATTTTAAAAGTGTCTTGCAACATGTTATATACTAACATGTACAAGTTCAAATAAAGTTTTGACAAAAAACTTTTTTATAAAAAGATAAACCTCACATATTTCAGACTTTTTATAAAAAGAATGAGTCAAAAAAAGATAAATTACTGACATTAACAATGCTCTTTAGCTTATCTTTTATTATTAATAGTAAAATCAGGTCCGATTTTCCCGTGGCGTCTGTCATTGCTATACAACCATGCACTGACTGCGCTCTCCACAATGACAAAAAAGTTTTAGTGGCTAATGGATTTCCACCACCGAAAAACGCCTGGAAAAAAACAAGCGCGTCGCTTCAATTATGAGCACGCTTACCTAAGCGCGCCTACATTTGAATGAACTGAGCGCGCAAAAGACGCGATATGTGAACGGCCTGTTGGCGAGCTAACTCAAATCAGGCAACGAGCTAAAGCTGCTTGATGACTAGGATCTAACTCGTGTTGTGGCAGCACTTTTTTCCCGCTAGTTCCAATATTTTCCTTGCGCACAAAGTGCAGAAACATGCTCCTGGTTGCCGGAGTTTTTGACACCAGCTTCCAAAGGGCTTTTCGTCTCTACCCACCTCCTCTATCCAATACCATTTATTCTTTATGCCTTTATCGACAAGTTTGGTGTCTTCCCCTGGCTTCATAAAGTTGCACTCCATGACTTCGGCTATGTTTCGCGCTGCCAGTGTGGGAAACGAGAGTTACGTATGTAACTGCGGTTCTATGAGTTCTGGATGACCGCCAGAGGCAGTGCTTCACACTGGATACTATCTCTCGTCGCAAATGCATAGGTCGAGTCTAATACAAACAATGTCCCTCGTGACCAGGATGACTCGGGGTGCTCCCCTATTTAACCCCGTGACTTCCTGCAGACTGTCCCTACGGAATCTTCTCGCCTGACTCCGAG
The DNA here is from genome assembly GCF_951802725.1 of Rutilus rutilus. Lineage (NCBI taxonomy): Eukaryota > Metazoa > Chordata > Actinopteri > Cypriniformes > Leuciscidae > Rutilus > Rutilus rutilus. The sequence goes on from NC_140233.1 coordinate 11,210,855, forward strand.
TGACAGAAAGCTCTGGCGGTCATCCAGAACTCATAGAACCGCAGTTACATACGTAACTCTCGTTCTATTTCGTTCTTCCTGACCGCCAGAGGCAGTGCTTCACACTGGATGACTTATACAACAAGGTCACGAGGAGGTCCAACTCACCCTTAAGAGGAAGTTGAGGGTCCTGACAGGACAGCTGTTCCAATATTACCGGAAGCAGCCACATTGACCCTGTAGTATCTGGCAAATGTATTTGTTGATGACCACGTAGCTGCTGCACAGATGTCACTTAGAAGGACCCCTTTTAATGCAGCCCAAGACGTTGATATGCCTCTTGTCGAATGGCATCTCACCCCCAAAGGCACTGGATATTTATTAGATGTGTAGGCGTGGGTGATAACCTCAACTACCCAGTGCGACAATCTCTGCTTTGAGAGGGGCTGACCTCTTTTTGGGCCCCCGTGACAGAGAAAAAGTTGGTCTGATTGTCGAAAAACTTCTGTGGCCCTCAGATAGGCCCGGAGAGCTCTTACTGGGCACAGCAGTGTGCTTCCACTTTCTTCCAGCGTGTTTGACATCGGAGGATTAAACACTGCCAGCTCAATAGCCTGGTTCCTAAAAAGGGCAGAAAGCCGCTTGGGGAGAAATGCTGGGTTGGGCCATAACGTCACAACTGAGCCATCTGCGTTCCAACGCATACAGGATGTGTTAACTGATAACGCGTGAAGTTCACTCACCCGCTTAGCTGAAGCAATGGCCAAGAGAAACGCTGCCTTCAATGAGATCCACTTCAGATCGCTCTGCTCTAGAGGTTCAAACGGGGGCAATGTAAGAGACTTTAAGACTAGGCCCAGGTCCCATAAAGAAACCCTAATGGCCTGAGGGGGGCGCAGTCGCTGAGCACCTCTAAGAAACTGAGTAACCAAGGCATGAGAACCCAATTGCTGACCATCTATTCTTACGTGATGTGCTGAAATTGCAGCCACATAAACTCTTAAAGTAGCAGCTGCTCTATTCTTTTCTAATAGTGACTGCAGAAAACGTAAAATCAGAGGAACAGGGCAGTGCTCTGGGACCACTGCCTGCTCCCTACACCAATCAGAGAAAAGCTTCCATCGATAGGCATAAGCACTCCTGGTGGAAGGTGCTCTAGAGTTCAATATGGTGTTCTGGACCCCTTGATCGCAGGCTCCAAAGAGTGGTTCCGGCCCCTCAGAGGCCACACACAAAGCTGCAGGCGGTCTGGATTCGGGTGCCAAATCTGACCCTCCAACTGCTGGAGGAGATCCTTTCTCCTGGGAAGAGTCCAAGGATCCCCGTCTAGGAGCCTGTACATCACTGGAAACCAAGGTCTCCCCGGCCAGTTTGGCGCCACTAGCAGGAGCCTGTGGTGCTCTTGAAGAACCCTGTGAACAGTCACCCCGATCATCGGTATCGGGGGAAAGGCATAGAGTAACCGATCTGGCCAGGCGTGGGCTAGAGCATCCTGCCCCAGCGGACTGGATTCCTCTGCTAGTGAGAACCAGAGACGGCAGTGGGTCGTTGTCGCCGAGGCAAATAGGTCCACTTCTGCCCTGCCAAACCGCTGCCATATCATCTCTACCACTTCTGGGTTGAGCCTCCACTCCGTTGATGGAATTCTGTGGCGCGACAACAAATCTGGAACCACGTTTAATACCCCTGGAATATGCATTGCTCTGATACTTGCCAAGCGAGGGAAGGCCCAAGTCAGCAGTTCCTGCGATACTTGAAGGGATTGGCTGGACCTTGTGCCCCCTTGATGGTTGATGTGATAAACCACCGATTTGTTGTCCGACCTGACGAGAATATGCCTGCCCTTCAAAAACGGAGCGAGGTGCTTCAGAGCTCGCAGAACTGCACGAAGTTCCAGGGTATTTATATTCTCGCCCTCTTCCCGAGGACCCCATTGTCCTGTGACTGCTCTGTGTTGCCAGACTGCCCCCCAGCCAGTAAGGGACGCATCGGTCTGGACTATCTCCCTTCGAGAAGGAATCATGCCCAGAACAACCCCCTTGGTCAGATACAATCTGCTCCTCCAAGACTTCAGGGCCAGAAGGCATCGCTGTGTCACCTTGATCAACCTGTTCTTGTGCCAACTGGGGTTCAAGTGGAGACTGTTCACCCATCTTTGAAAGGGGCGTAGTGAAAGGAGGCCCAATGGTATGACTGCCGCTGCTGCCGCCAACATACCTGTGAGCCTGAGGAAGCACCTGAATGGAAGTCTGGCATGCCTCCGAAACCGTTGAAGGAGTAGTAGTATATTGTCCACTCGTTGTTCTGATGGAGTGGCTTTCATTGACTGTGAGTCCAGCGCGAGACCTAGGAACCCCACAGATTGACTTGGAATTAATCGGCTCTTGCTGAAATTCACAGAAAGGCCCAGTCGAGTAATATGTGCGAGCAGCTGTGTGATTTCTAACACTGCCTGCTCCTGAGAGTGGGAGCAAAGGAGCCAGTCGTCCAAGTATGGAAGCACCTGTAGCCCTGTGGCTTGGATTGGAGCCAGTGCGGCCGCCATGCACCTCGTGAAGACTCGTGGCGATAGAGAAAGGCCGAATGGGAGGACACGGAATTGATAGACCTGGTCCTGGAATGCAAATCGGAGGAACGGCCTGTGTTGAGGAGCAATTGGAATATGGAAGTAAGCATCCTTTAGGTCTACCGTAGTAAACCAGTGCTGCTGCTTGACCGCCTGAAGAACATCGGTTATGCGCAACATTCGAAATGGCAAGATCTTCAGGAACTTGTTGAGGCCGCGAAGGTCGAGTATGGGCCTTACCCCGCCATCCTTCTTTGGAATGAGGAAGTAAATGGAGAAAAACCCACCTAGCCGTTCTGACCAATCTACTGGTTCGATGGCACCTTTCTCTAGGAGTTTTGCTATTTCTTGTTTTAAGGCAAGTGAACTGTTGGGGTCTGAGACTACGGTCATCCTGACCCCTTTGAAAGCGGGCGGCCGCCGTCGGAACTGCAGCTTGTACCCCTGGGTTAGTGTTGCTATAACCCATGGGTCGGAAGTTGTTGTTTCCCAGTAACTGAGCTGCTGATAAGAAAACCGTCCGACGGCCGGCCACTGACCTTCAGGACCTACGTCCATGGCCTCTAGCATCCCTGGTGGGCCGTTGGCCAGGTGCTCTACCCCTAGGAGCCTGAAATACTTGCTGACCCCGAGCCCGGGGCCGCGGAGTAGAATTTTCTACACGTGGTGATCTCGGAGGCTGGCCCCTGTGAAGAGCACCTGGGCGTGTTGAAAACGTAGAGCGTGGCAGTTCATACCCCCTAGAAGGCTGTCGGTAATTTACGTGAGCCTGTGGAACTCTCCTCAGGTCAGCAAACTGCTGCCTGGTCTGATTCACCTGGACACTACGCTCCAGCGTCTCCTGTGCAGCTGGCCCAAAGAGTTGCCCTGGAACAACAGGAACAGGGCTCGAAATTAACTTTTTTACTTGGTAGCACTGGTGCTCCCAACTTCAAAAAGTTAGGAGCACCAGCAAAAATTTAGGAGCACCCACCAAAAATTAAGGAGCACCACAACTACAAATTATATATTAACAGATTTTATTTCATCCTGTGGCCAAGATTTGAAATTTGGTCTTCTGGCTCTATATCATCTCACCCCGATGATATTGGCACATGATTTGTCATTTGACATAAATTAAGTGAAGGCAAGCTCTTCTTTGGCGATGGTGTATGCGGTGTTATATTCATAGACAGTATGGTTATATTTGACGTATCCTGCTGATTAAAAGCCTTAATAATCGAACCTGATGAACCTGATTTGTTTGCCACACACCTGTCCCTGCATTTTTTGCTTGGCACTTGGCACTCTATTGCTATTAATATGCTGTATTAATCGTTGTTAATCTTAGTTAAAAAAAATACAGCTGTTCATTGTTCATTAATGTTAGGCTACTTCACAGTGCATTTACTATGTTAACAAATAAAATAAAAAAATAATTCAATAATGTAGGCTACTAGTAGCCCAAATGTTGAAATTAACATTTTAACAATGGTTAACAAATTAACAAAGTGCAGTTTATTAATAGTACATGTTAACTGTGTTAACTAGAATTTAATAAGTGGAACATTATTGTAAAGTGGTACCGATTTGTTATACACCGATTCAAACGTCTCGTGAGTGTTTTGGACAGATCAGTTGTTTTAACCATTCATTAAAGTGAATCGGTTCAAATGAGTCATTAGTTCGCGAATCGGACGTGTCATTAGTGGACGTGTAGCATACGGCAAGCGTTGTGTGATTATCCCGGTAGTTTATTTTTTAGCACAATTCACACTCCACGGTAATTTAGGAGAAAAAAATCTCCGAATGCTCCACGTGAAACTTCGGTCTTCCACCCTTTTTCTATCGTGTCAAATGATTTTGATTAATATGCGCGAGGGAGAGAGAGCAAGACAGCGCGCGCGCGGCCGGGGCTTTCTCTCGTCAAGCGCAGCAGTCACTCACGCACCGATCAAAAGGCTTTGGCGGCCGCCAAAAAAAATCAATGCAGGAAAAACCCCGGGATTGGTTATATATATAGCGTTGGATAGAATGACGGTCCGGCCATCGCGTATCAGCGCACATAAGGTACACACTGTGAAGTAATTTACAAACGTTTTTTAGAGAAATGAAAACAGGTCGCACCACAACCATTATTTGCACTCGCACAAATGCTCCCAAATATATTTTTAGGTCGCACAGATTAAATTTCAGGAGCATATGCGACCAAAATGGTCGCAATTTCGAGCCTTGAGGAAGGTCCCTTAATGTTCTCCTACATGCCTCAGACAGAGGTGATTGTGCAAGCCAGACTTGGCGGCGTGCTTGTGTGAGCGTTGACATAAGCCTTCCCAGCTCTCTTGTCATGAATGCCACTGCCTGAAGGGAGGCATCACTTAAGTTTTGGTTAAAAGGATCACTCCCTGATGATTGAAGGGACTGAGACAGGGCCAACATGAGATGGGAGAGAGAATTGCCAATGCGACCCATTCGTGCTGCCGTGTTATATGCCTGGATAAGATGATCATCTGTAATCCTGCATTGTGGCCGGGGGCATCGAACATTAGGCCTCAATACCTCCTCTGGGGAAAGAACAAACGAGGCAATAAAAGGATCAACCTTAGGCATCTGACCCAAGCCATAAGTGTCTGCATCCTGCATCGCAGCCAATGCCCTGTTTGCACTAGTGGGGTGCATAAGAGACCTAGGGTTAGCCCAGCATCTTTGCAACTCCTCGATATAATCCTTTGATGGTGGAATTGTAAGAGGAGAGGGATGCGCTGAACCTCTGAAAAAAGCACTAGAAGAGGTTGCCACCGCCGGGGCTGTGTCAAGACCCAAGCGAGCCAATGCAGCCTGAAGAGCTTGCTTCACCAGCTCTTGCTCTGACTGTGGACCTTCTGCCGATCCATGACCAGCTTCCTGTGAGCCATCATGGGAGAATTGGGATTGATGATCAGATATAACCTCCATTTCTCCATCAACATCATCATAGAACTGGCTCTGAGAAGCCGCCATTGAAAGGACATCCTCCTCCCCAATAGGTGACTCCTTAGCAGGGCTTTCGACTGAGGATACTAGTCTCTCGCTCGGTTGCAACTTCATAAGCAAAGACTTGATCTGAGCAAACTCAGCCGTCAGCACATCCACCTTCTTCCCTAAAGGGTCTTCCTTGGGTCTTTTACCAGCGGAAGCACTGGTTGATTCAGTATTTTTACGCTTACTTGTTGTTTTACTTGGTGGAGGTGGTGGTAGCGACTCTCCCAAAAGCCCTTCCACCATGGTTACCCTCGAAGTCCTCCTCTCCCAAGACATGACGCTACAGTTCATGCAAGCGTCTTCTGTAAGGCCCTGTTTAAGGTGTTCTAGGCCTAAACAGGAAGGGCAGCAGTCATGCCCATCATCCGCCTGGAGAACAGCCATGCACAATGTGCAAGTATGAGGTAACTTTTCCATTCTGGTTCCGGAAGATATTTAGTAGGTCGAGCGGAAACACTCTGACTGTCACTGTCCCAAGCAAGCCTTGCCAGAAAACTTACTAGAGAGAAATAATTTCTATACAATATATTATACACACACCATTGTAGTGTACATGTAATATATAACAATCCTATATTATAATTAATGCATGTATATTTATATATACACGAGGCCCAAGCTTATAATAATTTTTTTTTTTTTTTTTTTACAACTGCTAGCTCATTCAATGACACAGTAGATGAGTATTGTACCTATTAGTCTAGATATCAATCGCTATACAGAGCGCACACACTCCGAGCGTGGTCTTAACTAACTTAACTTACAGCTGCAAGTTATTATGGTCTTTTCAACGAGCGAAAACACTCTGTCCAGCGACCAACACAATGCCAGGAAAACGAGAACGAACCCCAGCATAAATGTAAACAAACTCACCTGCTTTATTATCAATGCAATCCCAACGAATCCGTTGCAGCCTCTGGAGGACGCGCAATCGCGAGACACCAACAATGCTTCCTGTTGCGAGGCTGTGTAGAACGGATTCCAGGTTGTTTTTTTTTTACATAATCTACGACCTGCATACATGCACGCGAGAAGATTATAGGGACAGTCTGCAGGAAGTCACGGGGTTAAATAGGGGAGCACCCCGAGTCATCCTGGTCACGAGGGACATTGTTTGTATTAGACTCGACCTATGCATTTGCGACGAGAGATAGTATCCAGTGTGAAGCACTGCCTCTGGCGGTCAGGAAGAACGAAATAGAACACATTCGTAGTGTATGTGAAACACAAAACAAATTCGCACGTGGAGTGACTGCTGAATCAATCTGATTGGCCAAAACCCAAGACCAGCCCCTACCCTATTACCGATTGGCTGAAGTAGGCTTACTGGTGTGGTTTAGTGAAAGCGCCTCTCAGATCTTGGGATAATTGTCAGATCACGCGAACGCGAACCTGATTTTTTTTTTTTTTTTTTCGCAGGCATATGTCTGTACGCCGGAAATCCGGCGTGGCGCCGGAGTGCTATCAGGTCTGAGTATGACTTTAAAGGATCTCACCTTTTTATGAAACTGTATAAGGTTGTCCTCACAGGTCTGGACTTGATTTGCGACTTCCTCGAACTTCATAGTGGGGAAAGCCCAGATAGAGCTGCTTAATTTACACACGCAGGAATCATTATTCTGTTCACCTTGAATTCTCTGAGCCTGGACAGTCGCCTGATTACACACATAAACACAAGATATTGAATACAATTCACAATTCTTTAAATTCTGCCTTTTACTAAATATTTGCCTTTAAATTATAGTTAAACAATTACATGAAAACTTAATGCATGAACTTAGAACAAAAAAGATTATTAACTTTATTTGATTGTATTATAATACATTATTTAAATAAAATAACCTTGTTCATTGTTACCTTATTTAATGCTTCAATAATTTTTGGGAGTCAAATAATGAGATCTATTATATAACCACTGTAATATGTACAGAAAATAATACTGTATATTCATATTTAATTTTATATAATAAACATACATAGACATATCCAGATTATTTAACTAACATATTAGTACAAATTCATTTAAAAAAAAACATTTCAAATAAGACATTCACAAATCCAAAACATATAAAAGATGGGACTTACTGTGACTGTGAGGACCAACAGGTACGAGAGCATGATGAGCAAATAACCCCGAAAGGCTAAAAGTCCTGCTTTAAACAACACAAACATTTTGATGTTGCAAATACATACAGTGTTACAAAAGACCTTTAGAAGAAAAAAAACAAACCAACACACATCTCACAACAAATCTGCAATATCACCGTTGTGGTCAGGCTGTGAGGCAAAACAAATGTCGAAAATTTGTCAGTTCATGATAAACAATACCATTTTCCATTACTCATTGACCTAAGGTGTCCACAAAGATAAGACGAAGATTGCAACAAACTGTTCCACCCACAGAAATAAAGAAGTATCTCTCTTTTTTTTTTATCAGCTATTTCACCATAATGATATGGCTTTAAAACTCTGCTGCTGCCACCAAACGTTGTTTATTATAGGGTCCACTTTCTACCTTCAGACATGAGTCAGTATAATATATTCATTTTGTTGATCCTCATTCCTCTAACTTTCACTCAGGTAAGAAAGAAATATATTCCTGACTATAAAATTCAAAAATATGTGTTTCTGCTTGTTTTATATAATAAAATTTCCTGTCATCTGGTCATCACAGTCAGTGAAAGGGAAGGACTGTGTGTGCGATCTAAAAAATTCAGATCCCGTTTTCCCGGAGAAAAAACTCAAGGACGTAGAAACCACTTCCTTACAATGCACTGGGACCATCACTTCAGAAAAGGTAGAATGAAATGATTTAAAAGTATTTTTTTTTATCTGTTGTTCAAACTTATTTTAAATAACTAAATTCAATAAAATTCAAATTAATAGTGTTAATGTAAATATCTGCAGATGACAGACTTAGACATACTTGTGCTGGGTCTACAACAACGCATCAAGCAGTTGGAGGAAAACGTGATCGTGCTAGAAAAGGAGGATGACAAGAATCTATATGGAGCCGTTTCTCTACGCATCATTGAGTTAGAGATCGTCGAGATTCAGGACCTCCTCGACAAACTCAACAGGACCACCCAAAATTACCAGCATATCAGTATACAGACTGCAGCTCAGGTGACTTGCTGTACAAAAAAAAAAGTGCTTTGTCATTATTATTATTATTTTCTAATATTAATTTATTTGGTTCTTTTGTGTTTCTGTAATAATTCATTTTTACATAAATAAAAAAATATCCAAGTTTTAATAGGCACATCTGTTGTCTTGAAACAACAGATATACAGGTTAATTTTTTTTTTTTTTAATATGTGATATTTTCTTAAAGCTTGAAGATATGAAAGGCACAATGGCGGAACTGGAGAAGTTTGACAACATGCAGGTGATAAAGACAAATAGAGAGAACCAGCGCGTTAAGAGGAACCTGGAACAGTGTAAAGAAGAGCTCAAGGCTACAGCAGCACCTCCTACAGTTCCCCCAGGTTTGCTAAAGACCCCAATAATCGCTTAACTCAAGCTTTCTGAGCTTTTTCATTATTAACCACAGCAGAAAGTCTTACGTTTCTGTTTCTCTTTGTAGCCCGCTGTGGTCTGGGCCGTGTGGTCAGTGTGGCGGGACCTAGAACGTATTCCCTCACGGTCTACAGCACCTCCTATACTTATGGTGCTTGGGGTCGAGATGCAAAGCCGGCTCCAGGAGACGAGAACAAGTACTGGCTGGTGGTGCTGTCAAGTAGTAATGTATATGGCTACTTTATCCGCCAGTACAGTACCTTGAGTACTCTTTTATTAGCTATAGGACCAACAGATACCTATATATCAAGCTCCAACCCCACAACAAACACAATTCAGGGGCCAAACATGGTCATGTACGGCAATGCGCTCTACTATAACTGTTACTACACATACTCCGTCTGTCAGTTCAACATGACGACTCGTTCTGTCAGTACTGTTTCTTTACCTAAAGATGCAGGTTTCAACAACAAGTTTCCTTTCGCACACCTCGGCACAACATACACCTATACAGATTTGGATTTTGCCACAGATGAATCAGGCGTCTATGTTATATACGCAACCACAAGCAACTTTGGAAATGTGGTGATCAGTAAAGTTGAGACTAGTAACCCTCCTGTTTTGAACCAAACATGGTCCACTTCTCTTTACAAAGGGACTGCCACAAACACCTTCATGGTGTGCGGTGTGCTTTATGCTACTCGTTACCTAGATAAAGAAATAGAAGAGATCTTTTACTCTTATGACACCAAGACAAAAGAAGAGCGCTTTGATTTGAAAATTAATATTAAGAAGATGCAGACTAATATTCAGTTTCTAAACTATGACCCCAGAGATCATCTGCTGTATGTCTACAGTGATGCCTACATTCTAACTTACGAGCTCATCTTTCAGTAAGCCTCCAGTTATTTGAGACATGACTAGCATCCCATTTCACATACTGTCTGTACTAAATAGTATGCAAGATTAGAAATAGTACATTGCAAATGATCGTGCAGATCGTAAAGATAGTAGATAGATTTTTTTTTAAGTGTGTATTTGCAGGGTTAAGGTAATTAAGTTAAATGCTAATGCAAGGCACTGAATATATCAGTTGCTAATTTTAGTTTTTACATCTAAAACAGATTACATCTACTTTCAAGGAGTCTGTGATATCGATAAAATTTGGTCCCACTTTATATTAGGTGTCTTTAACTATGTACTAACATTTATACAATACGCTTATTGTGTACATAAATGTTTTTACACTAAACCTATATTGTAAAAATACATACAGCTGTAATTAATTTCTGTAATTACATCTATGATTACCCCGTTGACCCTTCCCTTACCCCTTAACCCTCCCTTAAACCTAACCATACCACCAAACCTTTCCCTGACCTTACTCATATCTCACTTCAATAGCAGCAAAAGTGTTTTGAAATACAATATGAACACAACAATTGCATTGTACTATTTTTTATGAAAGTACATAGCAGTTAACACCTAATATAAAGTGACTGGAAATTTCAGTAAATATTGTAGTATTATGTACTAGTGTCTAGCTAGTGTCTTATCATATTATACATTAAAAAGTATATACATTCCCATCACCAATGAAGTATGTAAATGTACTGTAGAGAAGTATGTTAATTGAAATGCAGCTTATGAATGTTTTTTTCTCACTGCATCTTTAAATGCTTAGCTTTGTCATGCATGTGAGGTGAAGAAATTCACAAATGTATCGCACATTTTGTTTCTTGAAATAAATCACAGCAAAGTTTATAAAATGTGTGCGCTGGATTACTTCTGCAGACAAATTATGACAAGAACAATTATGACAAAAAGTTTATGACAACATTTTTTACTTTTTATCGAATAATTATGACTTACCCATCTTTTCTCGTACGTGGCAGAAATAGGTTTCCATAAAAGCAACTTAGACCTATTTATATATACTAATGTGTGTGTGTGTGTATGTGTGTTTCTTGTGAGTCGATACAAGTCAAACTGCAAGAAAATAACTAAAAGACCTGATCCTGTTTGTATATCCATTTTTATTTGTTGCACGTTCATATTTGTAGTACACAGACAGTGACAGCTTGTATATAGATGTACATATTACATAAACACATTATTTTTCATAGTTGTCTTATGGTAAAGCAGGTTAAGAGTGACTCCTACTGTATCTTTAGACATATTTGTAACAACCAGCCCCCTTCCAGAAAAAACAAAAACATCAACAACTTATTGCTTAATATAAAACAATGGCTAATCGTAACAATTGTAATCATATTATTAATAATAATACTCATTGAATTCTCACAAGAAGAGATGCAACACGTGGTTAAATAAGAATTACTATATTATAAAAAAAAGCAACTCAAGGAAAATCCAAAGTATAACAGTTCCACATGACAAAAGCTAGTGGTACGGACCTATTTTTAGATTTACGCCCTAAAAACAGCAAGTATCTACAGCGTAGAAGACTGAGAAGGGAAGGGTTGAAAGGGAAGGCAGGTGTGGCAGGTCAAACTGGTGCAAGCCCTGATTCGAGTAAAGGTGATATGGGGCCACGGCCACATCGACAATACTGTACAGCACTTCCAAAGGACATTATACATTCAGGGCCCCCGGGCAGAGATCAGGGATCGGAGAAAAAATGTACCTTTGAAAGGTGGGCATGCTCTGTATCTCTTAATAAGAGCTAACGACTGCATACTTCAGACAGGAAATCAGGAAAACAACACAAACACGAGGTTGCATTCTCAAAACTCATACAAATCAATACTGGGGAAGAACATGTGTTTGTCTATTGAGTCTTTAGGAGGAAACCTGTCGATATTTTGAACTTGTCTTTAACCCTCCCGCTTTTAATGGGTCCTTTCGTTCCATCTCTCCCTCTCTTTCTTTTTTCACATTCACTGTTTATTCCGTTTCATGCATTCATCTTTCTCTTTGTATCTACAGTACTGCGCCCAGCTTTGCACGGAGTGAGGTCGATCACAATGCGTTGCTTGGGTCGATAGCCCTTTGGGGGCGACTGGAAGTGTCTGTGAGGGGCGGGGCACCTTGTTTTGGGGGGTTGGGTTTGTTGGGGGGTGGGATTTGCCCTACATTCCGAGCTTGGAGCGACATGCTCCAGAAAGCCCCGCCCCTTACAGACAAACACACAGGAAACACCCCTGAAAAGTTGTAATTGTGCACTTCCTGTTTGAGGAAGCTTCAGGAAAACTGACATTCAATAAGACAGAAAAGAGCGAGAGTGGAATGCAAAGTCAATGGTTGCTTCGCCCTCGTAAGTCCCATGTTAGCAGCTCCGGGCCAATCAGATCTGAGCTCATGTCAGTCATCTCTATAAGGTCATTCAATTTCATTCATTTATGTGAATGTTTGTGGTGCTTTTTTTCGATTATTTTGTGCGGTTTGTATACATACATCAACAACAGATCTTTCCAATAATGGACCTTCTTCACAGACTGAGATGGCACGTCCCACAGTTATCAACATCACAAATCTAGCATTTTTTTAAATTCAAAATTTCATGTTATAACACTATACTTTGTGTTATATTACTTGGCATTAAATTTCAGAAATAAAACAGTGTTTCTAAAACAACGGCTGATGGAGTGATGGAAAATATCTTTCTTCTGACCACCGTAATCAATCTCTCATTTATTCTCGCTACAAATGCTAGTCAAGTGGAATGCAAAAACAATAATTTGTTGTACTTTCGATTCACAACTATGATGTTGACTAAGAGCCGTGTGAAAAGGTCCATTGAGAAAAGGGTCCACTGTAAAATAGCACAAAAAATAACTAAATGTGAATGTACAGATCTAAATTATGAAACAAGCTTGCACTTTGTAGTTACAATCATATTTAAATAACTGAATATTGCTTGATTCTAATACACGTGAATCCTTCAGTGTAATTTATTTGCAAGCAGCGTTGAGTACACATGAATTTTGAGTGTGTGTGAAAGTATATGCACACAAGTTACCTTGCAGAGCCCAGCCCTCATTGGAACATGTATGTGTACATTCGTGTGTGCATTTATATCAGTAGCTTTGGTATATTCTTCGTGCGGGGCTGGGTGCTGTAAGGGAAGCGGGAGGCCTTGATTCTGTACCATTAACGACGCACTGAAAACCCTATTTTTGGGGTTGATTTGGGTTAGAAGCTGATTGTCTACAAAAAGGAGATTGTACAGAAACGATCCCAGGCAAAGCCACTTTTATATGACAGTGAGTGCACACTAAAAGGGAATTTGTGTTGGACCATATATTGTCTTTTATGATGTAAGACTTGATTTGAAAGTGAATGGCTAAATTAAGCAGTCTAACATGGCAAAAACCCTTTAAGGCAAATCAGTGGTCAAGTCAAACAACTTCGGCTCCTACTTTAATGGTGAAAACTTGTTTAAAACTGTTTTTCATACTTCATTTACATATTTCAAATAAGAAATCCAATCATGGTATCAAATTGAGCTCAAATAATGCAAATAAAACGATCAAAACGGTGATTCTTCCTTACAGTATGAGGTGATACATACACTCCCAATGACTGAATGAGCTGAGATGATTAGCCGAAAGCAACTGTTTACTGGTTATGGGATTTTCGCCCTCTTCCGACTACACAATCGCTTTGATTTCATTCATAATTGAGAGGGAGAGCATAGCACGGTTACAAATGTCACTCATAAATCACCCTCTGGATTAAGAACCTTCCCTTCTTCTTTTTCTTGCTTTGTTTCGTCTTCTTCCTCAGGACCAACCTGTGACCCAATCCATCAGTTACTCCTCAAAGACTGTCATAGGACAGGAATGAGTGAGAGCAGGGGCGGATGGGACTTGTAGTTTTGTCTTAGGAGAAGGTGAAGGCCGGAGGCAGCAAGCGAAGGGTGCAGAAACACTGACACATTGAGCGTTAAGTATCCGTGTTACAAAATTGGGGGAAACCAAACACTGTTCTGAAGAGGAAAATGATAGCAAGTCTTAATTTTTACAGGTTAAAGGAAAAGTTCAACTCAAAATAAAAAACTTCTTCTATGTCTTTATTCTGTGGAACACAAAAGCAGATGTTTAGTAGAATGTCCAAGCTGCTCTCTTCCATTCAATGGAAGTGGATGGGGACCAAGTGTTGTCGTGCTCCTAAAGAGACAAAGCACTATGCAAGCATCATAAAGGTGGTGCATACTGCATATGATCTGTCAAGTCTTCTGAAGTGTTATTCACTGCAGTTAAGTTGTGGTCACCATTCACTTTCATTATTTGGAAAACAGTAGCTTGGACTAAATTTATATCTCATTTTGTGTTCTACAAAAGAAATAAAGTCAGACAGGTTTTTGAAGACTTCTGGGTGATTAAATAATTGAAGAATTTTAAATTTCTGGATGAACTAATCCTTTATGAGGGCTAACACTGAAAAACGGAGAGAAAGGGACATAGAAAATGGCTGAGAAAGAAAGAATGAAAGCAGTATGAGACCTTCATTCTTCTCACGCTCTCCTTCCATGCCACGTCTCTCTCTAAATGTGTGCGTGTGAGACAGTGCACGAGTGTTCAGCAGGACACTTCCATGGTGTGGCTGACCTGCCCAACTCCCTCACTGCTATCTGAGTTTGTGCATGCGCGGTTGCGAGAACCATCCACGGAGCCGGCGCTGGTCAGAGAAGCTGTTCGAGAGCGAACAAGACGGGTCATGCTGGCCGAAGGCACTGAGAGAAAAAGAGAGAAAGAGAGATGAATAGTCATTTCATATCCACAGGGAAGTTCATCTGGGCTGCATGATGTGTTGCAGAGGAGGCAGGGATGACATGCTTGAACTTTTGGTCGAGAATAATTTCAGCCTCAAGCTGGTAACATTCCACCGCAAATACACCAGAATGACTCAAATCCAACTAAAAAATATCCAATCATAATCTTCATATCTAAATGCCCATGTTTTCAGGGCAAAAAGTAATTTCCTTAAATCAGTATTTTTCTTGTTTTTCAGTAAAAAACAATATCTAAACATACACAAGCAAATATGTCTACATATTTTCATTGTAGATTTCACTTCCCTTATCCCATTTGAATATTTCCCCTTGTTTTAAACATAAACCAACCATTTAGATTTTTGATCAAAACAAGAAAAACATTTTGTGAATGGGCCAAGAAAAAAAGATTATAAATAGTCTTAATATTTTATGCATTTTCGCTTCTCAAGTAATTGTGTCTGGTTTTATGTTTAGATATTTGTACTGAAAATAAGAAAATATCGTCACTGACTTCACACTCATTCCAATAAATCTGAAACAGAAAATAGTATGTAAAAATATATAAATATTATAAAAATACAAAACATCTTGCAGCCTACAAACGCTCTTTTAAAGGTGAAATTTCAGGAAAAGGGTGCATATTTTTATTTATTTGAAACTTTAAAAAAATATTTCATGTTATTTTAGTCTAACTTTATGTTTTCAAATAACTGCCATGCAGAGAGCTTGAGAGCGCATTCAAAGCACATTTTTCCTCCAGAGGAAAAATTACGGATCAATAAAGGAAATAATGAATGAATGGAAATATCAGTCTGGGAAGGACAAATACATAAATTAATCAAGGCCAATCAAAAAAGCAAGGGATTAGAAGACTAAACTACATGTATCATCTACATGAGGAAGAGGGCAGGCGTGAACAGGAAGCAGGAAGTACCTGGCCCCCCACTCATTCTCCGATCCTTGACATAAGCAACTGAGAAAGGGCAGGAAAATACACATACAGTACAGATTATAGAAATACAACACCTCCACACAGACATTTATTTACATGCATACACTCACAACTGTCTCAAAATGGGATTAAGACACACATGGGAGAAAGGACACACTGAAAATATTGGATCGGTTTACATTTGGCAGAGAAAGAATCATTAAATGAACTGATTTCGGTGCTGATTTTGCCCTGAAACATTTGTTAGTAAATAGTCAAAATGATATTAAATGAATTAGACTTACTGTAGCCCATTCCCTGCAGGAAGTACTTGAAAGCCTCAGTTAGTTTTCCAGGCTGTAAAAAAAAAAAAAAGTATGATCGAGACTTACGGTTCAATTGCAATTTTTTATAAATTTTTTTACAGCATTTTATTGGCTGCTGAAATTATAAAAATTCCGTATGAATTTAGTTTTAACTTAAATTTTTCCTTTTTAAGGACATTTTTATTACTTTTGTACAATAAAAATTCTAGTACTGTGTTGGGTCACCATTGCAATGGACTATTTGTTAAAGACTGATCTGAGATCAGACACGTCAAGCAGTCTCACCTGTGTAATTTGAGGCATTCCGCCAGAATCAGCCATCTGAAACAAACCAAATACATTTTTATCATATATTTATGAAAATGTATGTGCCAAAATGTTCAAAGTGAAAAGCTTTGCCTCTATTTCTACAGTATGTTTGTTCGCTTGCCTTCAGGAATGTGGTGTTGGTTGGATCCAGCTTTGAGTTGCACTCAACCTAAGAACAGAAAGCATTTATACTGTTTTTAACAAACGTGTAAACGTACAAATTTTATAAAGTTTTTTTATAAAGAAAAGATAAAACAAGTTTTTCAAAAGGCAGTTGAATGGGCATTAAAATGGATGGTGTGATGAAGCGAGGAGATTATATATATAGATAGAGTACGTATGTGTGTTCTTGAGGTCTGACCCAGTTACAGCGGCGCTGCAGAGATGAGTCATATTCCAGCACTAAGGAAAGACAGCTGCGCAGACGCATCTGTCTGCAGGCTCTGTTCGGTCCGGCGCTGACACTTTTGGAATGGGATAGGTGCCCACTTTTTAGCATGTTCACGATTCTAATGAAAACTTCCACCACAAGTGTCTGCATTAGTCAATGGATGTGATACTGATGGTGGGAACCCATCTTTCCAAACCAATATATTTAAATATATATAATTTTTATAAATTTTTAATAATTTAAAATAATTTTTGTATATATTTTAAGATATGGATGATTTAGACCAGAAACTGAAGTAAAACCAGACAATTAATAGTACTACTGCTGTTACTATAATTATAAAATGGGGAATATTGTAATAATCAGAAATGAGTAGGTGCTCATTGGTGCTCCACACGTTTCACTGGTAGCATCTTGCTTTTCTGATCTGTCATTTTTCTCAGAATTTTCCATGCTTTATTTATTTATTTATTTATTTATTTTCGTCTTAATCTCTTACTCATCCTTCTGTTGTTTCTTCTGCTCCCACCTTTTCATCTTCCTCCTTTTGACCCAAATTACTCAAATCCTTCTCTTCTCTCATCCTTTTTTCATTTACCTCTCACTCATCCATCTCATCCCCTCCTTCACCGTGTCCCTCTTTTTCCTCATCTCTCACCCTGTGTGTCTGATTAGATGTGATGGGGCACTGACCCAGCTTTCATATGTTAGATTAAAGGACCATGGCACAGAGTTAAAAATATCCAGTGCACACAAGCTGGCAAAGCCCGGGAGATCAACCCTGGGGCCAGTGCCATCTGCTCCCACGAGAAAAATGGAGAAAGAGGGAGCAAAACAAAGGAAGAGAAAGGAATGCAGAGGGGATTGACCTGGCTGTCTCTGAATTACAAAATACGTACTCGTTCGACAAATATGACAGAAAGACGGAAAGGAGAGACGTTTGGTTGGAGGAAGAAAATTTGAAACGAAAATGAAAATGATGAGAAAAACATAATTACATTTTTTTTTCTCCCTAAATATCACACACAAAGACTCACCACGCCTTCCTCAGCCGGAGCATTATCACCAACGACCAGCATGGCCGGGCACCTGCAAGAATGAGAATTGAGAATTTAGTCTGATCACACAGGCGTATGTAAATGTGAATACTAGTCAGAGTCAAATTAACATAGTCCTCACCTCAGGGTCTTAGCATTTAGCACAGAGCCACTGCGGTTCATTTCCAAATCCCTGCGGCTAGAGAAAAAAAAAATCCATGTCATGTCCATGCCTTTTTCTTTTTTTAACCAAATCAGCATTTTTATTCAATGCATGCATTATGTATCACTTTGTATACATATTAGCAAGGTGGTGTGCAGTTACCTGTTGTACATATTCCAGAAGAGCTGTAGGTTAAACTGGTTGACGGTGTTATTGATCTGTTGGCGGTAGGTTTGCACAATTTCTGTGTTGTTCATAAGCTCTTCCTGTAATTCACATACAATAATACATGTTATGTTAGCTAAATATTTAGCTTGAGATATCAATTTAGCATTGGCATTTATACTTTAGAAATTAAGTCTTAGATGTGTATTTACTATTAGTTTAATTCTTATTATTTATTTATAAGGTTACTCTATATGTGTATCCATAGTGAAACGTAAGAAATGTAGATTAATTTCTACCTGGCTGAAGAGGTGGGCCAGGACAGTGTCTGGTAAAGCACTGGTGAATCCAGACAATTTTGTAGCAGCCCAGTCGATCCATCCTTTCCCATTGGGGTCAATGTTGAGTAGAACCAGACCCTCCACAAGATCAGGGAAAATCAGCTACGTGTAGAAAGCACAGTTGAATTGCACCGAATGTGATTGAAAAGACCATTGACCAACATAAAAGGCTGAGATTTAATACTAACAGCAAATTTGGCGAGGATGTAGGCACCAGCCCCGACTCCAATTCCCACAATGCTCTTGAAGCTATAGAAAAGAGAACATTGAGTAATGTATATTGGCAATAGGTTATCATTACATTAGCATAACAGCCTATATTTAAAGTCCCCCTATAGTCAAATAATGTTGTCCCTTAACGCATCTCTGATCACCAAAATGACGTATTTAAAAGTTTTTTCCTGTTAAAAAATATATATATATTAATGACTTAAAATGGCTTGAATGTAGTACACCCTTGTTTTATTTAGTGAGCGGAACCATGAATATGCAAACTATCCCCGCCTCCACTCACTCATACAGGCTCTACAAGTCAATGTATAAGAGTGGTCATTAGTTTTGTATTGCTCTCTACAATGTTGGACACATATTGGTAATTAAAATGATTGGCCTTTTGCTTGACTACGTTATCAAACAGCTAATAATGTGTTGCTAATGTTACACAAACCATCCCGTTCACCAGAGAGCTGCCTTCTAAAAATCAGTATCCTTTGAAACGCTTTGAACAACTTGGAAGTTGGAACGTCAGTGGAGAAAGACATATAGTTCATCATAACATAGATCGTAATATATCTAATATAATTCACCCGCTATATAGCTAAATATACACGATTTTTCATGTCGGCAGAAAAATATACCGGGATAACCTGGCTTCTCTTGAGAACCCCTACTTGGCAGCAGCAGTTAATGATATGCTAGAGCCCGCCCTAACGCCCTGACATGATTGGTTAGCCTACAATGTGTAAAAACCAATGATTTCAAACTGCGTTTTTGAGACTGTCTTCAGTAAACTGCAGTTTTAAGGAGAAAATACTCAGCAGCAATGGTGTTGACTTATGAATTTGCACATGGTTTGCCTTGAAGCATAGCCTATTAAAAACACCAGACATATTAACAACATTATAAACTTGATTTTCACCACAGGGGGTCTTTAAGAGTGTAATAACTCACCCAAAATGTTGCACCACACTAGGAAGCATCCCAGCTAGCTGATCCATGGTGGGATACTGATACCTATGAATAACAAGACAAAAAAAAAAAAAATGTTTTAATGTTTAATGATAATGGCTCTCTGGAATACTTGATTCTGATTGGTCAATCGCGGCATTCAGGCGCTACTTTCATCGTCTCTCGCGCGCTTTTCTTTAATTCAAACGCAACTGGCGCCATCTTGTGTCACAGTTTTCAACTGTAGTGAGTGAAAGTCCCAAGAGGTCGTCTTGTTGCTAAGACAACTGTTTAGTAGGCTACATTGCACATTTTTTCGCGGATGCTTTAAGGTCATATAGCCTACAGGTAAGATTATAAAATAATTTCAACTCAAATCAATATTTCATGTCCACGTATTTGGCGAGTAGCCCTGCAATAAGTGGGGTAATGTACAGTAACCGACATTACAACACAATTATTTATTTATTTAACCTGTTAACTGTCACCTGCCTTTTTGAGCAGATTTGAACTTAAATGGTTGTAAATGCTTTGGAATACATACCTAAGGTTGGTCTTTATTTAAAGAAGATTGTAGCAGGTTGTTGCAGTGACAGTTAACTGCTGACAGGCTAAAATTATAATTTTTCCAAATTGATTGAATGTCTACATATATTCCTTAACGTTACATATCCTGTGCGTAAAATGGCTAATACTGGTGTATAAATGTTAATGTGTGTGTTCATCATACCCTTGTGGCATCTGGGGGGCACCAATGTGCTGGCCTGGGGCGTCCACGTGGCACACCACAAAATGCTTAGTGATCTCCTGCATATCTTCATTGTGGAAGAAGGTGTTGAAGCACAGCTTGTCTGCTCAGAGAAAGAGAGCAAGACATCGTAGCCTTTACAAAAACGTATTGTGTGGTTACCTTTGTAAAATGATGGTATCAGATGGTACAGATAGTGTGGTACCTTGATATATAGGCTATATACCATGCATGGTACAGAAGGATTATGTTCCTATACTGTGCCTGTGGTATTTACATTGTACATCTCCAACAACCATATAATACATTGTTATCCCAGATTCCATTGAATCCCCTTTCATAACGTTGTACATTATATAACATTACTGATTATAAAAGAATACTTCAAATTTGGGACAGTTCGTTCGTTCTCTCTTTCTGCTCATCTCTTTTGCCAGAATCATTGGCCTATTTAGATCATAAAATGAACAAACAAAACAGTTCTAGCTAACTGCTCAAGCGGCACTAATAACTCATTTTAGATCATGCCATTTCCCTAATCAACATCAAATGGTATTTTGGCAGGTCTTCAAGTTTATTTAAAGGAATAGATCAACATACTGACTCATCCTTATGTTGTTCCAAACCCATATGCTGTTACCTATTCCGTGGAGTACAAAAGTAGAAATTTTGGAACAACTTGTGTGCGCCGGTATTATAAGTCTTCTGAATCCCCCCCAAAAGTAAGATAAAATAAAATAAGAAAACAACATACGGGTTTGCAATGACATGAAGATGAGTAAATAATGACAGGATTTTTTATTTTTTAGACGCACTGTTCCTTCAATGGATTTAATGAATTACTAACTTCTGAAATTGGATTTCTAAAATTGACCCTCCTCATGGTTTTAAACCAAAAACTTACATTCTTAAAGGTGATGCATTGTGGCATGAATCATATTCGAGTTTCTCTACCCTTAAGTGAATGAACCCATTTTTTTAATTCCCTCCCAGCTGTGTTGCTCACTTTACATTTTTTATAGGCCAGTGTTTCCTGTCAGTGGTCAATGTCACTCTCTCTCTCTCTCTCTCTTCAAATATTGACTCATCCTTATGTTGTTCCAAACCCATATGCTGTTACCTTTTCCGTGGAGTACAAAAGTAGAAATTTTGGAAGTCATCCATATAACTTGTGTGCGGTATTATAAGTCTTCTGAATCCCCCAAAAATCTGAATCTCTCTCTCTCTCTCTTTCCCTCTCACTGAGTCATGTTTTGTGATGGAAGGATGGCCATGCATACTAATACATGTATCTGCAGCAGAGAGGAGAGCCAGAGTTAGTCTATGCCGCAGTGCTGACCTTGCCCACTCCCCTCCCCAACACTGCATGATCGGTATGTTTTTGTGACCTACATATCTCTCTCTTTCTCTCTCTCTCTGTTTCTCACACTGCATATACGAACTGGCAGACAATAACACACTTCAGGAATAGATAATGAGGAATGGGCAGATATGGAGAAGAAGGGATTAGGTGGAAAGAGGATGGAGAGAGGAGCAGTAGAGGACAGGAAAGTCATGCTGTGAGTGATGAAAAGAGCTCTCGGCCAATGTTGACATTGACAGAATGTGGAATTCAATATCAAGGTCAATAGCGACCCTGCCACCTTTGTTCTGCTGACCCATAAATGGATCTAATGTTTCTTATCATGCCATAGATTAAATTCCCATTATTCACATTTAGTACAAAATAGATAGACATTAATTCCCTTTTGTTTATAGCAACTCCTTCCTAAAAAGTATAGCTACAATGAACAAGAAGTAAAAAGCTGTGCTATTATCACGTACTGCTCTGAGACACAAAGGTTGAGGATCCAAATGCAGTATTTATTGAACAGGGTAATCCAAAAACGTAATCCAGATAACAGGCAAGGGTCATACGCAAACAAACAATCCAAACAATAACAGATCAGGGCTGAGGCAAAGAGAGAAATCCGAGGGAACTAGTGATGAGTCGTTCATGATCGTTCATTGCGTCTGTCACGTGACAAATGAACGAAAGACTCGGAAGTTAAAGTCATTATTTATGTTCCCTGTAAATTATTTTTGACTGCATTATAAGGATTTCTTAATTCAGAATATGATCAAGATTGCGTAGATGGATGTGTTCGGGGAATTTGCCTGTTTAATTAAATTAACGAAATGACTCGAAAAAAGATTCGTTCATTTTGATGAACGAGATCGAACAAGAGAGTCAGTAAAATGATCCGAACTTCCCATCACTAGAGGGAACAGGCAGAGAATCAAGAGAACCAGGGCACGGGAGAAACAGGATACAAACACACTCAGAAATGCAGTGAGACAACATACAAGACTCTGCAGGGAATGAATGAGTGTACAAGGTTTGAATATGCTGAGACTAACAAGGTAATGAGACACCGGGGGATGCAATCAGGGATGAGGAGTCCTGAGTTATGGGAAATGTAGTTTGTGAGGGAATGACAATAGTCTGATGTGCCCTCTGGTGGCTCTCAAGGGCAGCTGGTGACCGTTACAGCTATTTATATATATATATATATATATTTATATAGCTGATCACCTGTGCACCTGAGATCGGCTTCATCTCACACTGCATGCAGTCGGTTAACAGAACTGATAAACTGCAGTCAGCTGGCATCCAAATTACAGCTCTGATCACAGCCCACACACATTACTTCCAGAGGGCTGCTCTTTGAACACACACATATGCAAAAGTACACACACAAACACACAAGCGTCTCTTTTCGGTTGTGGAGATGGGGAAATTAACTTCAGGTCAATGCGTGGAGACGCATTGACCTGCGTACCAGCGGCCATTAGAATGTTTAATGTGTTATGAATATTCACGTTACTGAATATTCTATATTAATTTCTGTTACTGAATATTCTGTGCTGAATATGCATCTGTTACTGAATATTCTATATAGGTATTATTATTAGTATTATTGTTATTATTATTTGTTGTTTAACTGTAGATTGGTTAGAAGTAATCTGTTCTGTTTAATGTGGTGTTGTTTTGTTTTGTTGTTTTTTTTGTTTTGTTTGAGTGTTAAAGCTGCCGTGACAATATAATTTCCTGCAAAGGATCAATAAAGTATCAACAACAACAACAACAAGATGGTGTACCAAGATTGAAATGGTGCAGTGTGTATTGCTTTGGGAACTGGAGAGCGCGATGTGGGTATAGTTTACCTTTGTACAAACAAATACAAAAAAACTTGGTTTACTTACGGTTGAGCCCAACATCATGGTAGGTAAGGATAGCTGGCTTGTTGCCCTTGGGAGCCCCGCGGATCACCACATGCAACATCCCATAAGGGGTTTCAATGTCATGTTCCTACAACAACAAGAAAAAGCGATTTCAGCAAACAGTCTGAGAAAGTCCAGGCCAGACTTTTCCTAATAAACACTGACCTACAATGGATCACTTGAGAGACCTGAACTTTATATATGCAGTATATATATAGCAGTACTGACATTACCATTTTATTCAATTTGTATTAGGCTAATTACCAGGGTGCAGTCAAGTAAATTGGGCCACTTTTTGACATTGGATTGAAATAGGCCCCTGATTTCAGCCTGTAGGTTGTAGCTAAACACAAGCTAAAATAATTGACTGCTAAAATTTCAGCAAGGAACGAAAAAATCAATTCAATCAACAGTGGCAAGAGTTAAAAACAAGACTAATTAATTTATCATAAAGCATCTCTGATCTCAGATTGACTGCACACGGTCACGTAACAAGCTTTTAATTGCCAGTTCCAAAGGCTGACCCACATTTAGTCTCAGACTTTATCTGTCCAAGCAGAAGAGCGATGAATGTATGTGTGCGTGTTGTTGTTTTTTCTTGTCCTGAGGATTATTTCAGCATAGCTTTCCAGAGTTATGCACAAATCCTAGCAGACACCTCACGGGCAGCTTTATGCAGATCCACTGAGAGACGGGAAACAAATCTCCTGTGGGGTTTAAGCCCCTTTCATTTGCTGTTTTTGATGTTGGAAAAATCGTGGAAGGTCAGATCAGACGCAAAATGGTCTGTGAGTGTGTGAGTTTAGTGCAGCTGTTTGTGTCCCTCTGTGTTTAGGTCAAAATTAAATCTGGTGGCAGCTGTCACTGTGCCGCAAAAAACGTTGAGCATGTTTTCTAGGGAGATAATATTCAACAAACACTGATAGGATAAATAGGAATTTTGACCTAGATAGCACAATGCTATGTAAATATGGGGCAGAAAATAGTTTAAGCATCATAATCTCTCAAGAAATTCTCTTGTAGCTGCTCATTTGTATTGCTCAAGGTCACACAATTGTCCTTGTAGGATGATTTTTATTATTAGACTGCTGACATAAGATTTATCATCAATACCACATGCACAAACACTCGTTTCTGAACACACACGCCAGGTTACTGCAGGGGTGCATTAGAGTGCACGGTTCAGCCGTGTCAGTGTGTTAGTGTGTCAGTGCAAATGGCCACCTCACACATGACTGGACATTTCTGCAGAACTCAGAATCCCAACATCACAAATACATGATTTAAAAGATGAAACAAGTAGTGTCTATATCTTATTCTTCTATTTTCTTTTTCTTTTCTTGATAGTTTTTTTTACTATTAATTATTAGTATTAAATTTTTTGAAGATAAAAAAAAAAAAGGATTCCGTTTTATTTTTGATGTTGCTTTGTTTTTTTTGTAAAATAACTAGCTATTATAAATTAAAATAATTGGACATTATATACTGTTTCACAATTACTGGTTCAGTAGGTCAAGCTAGTTATTTCTGACCACAGGGCAAATCAAGTAAATAACAATTTATTCAACCAGCTAAACACTTAAGAATGATAATATAGCCAACAAATTGTTATATAAAACCATTTTTAGCTGTTTATTATTAGCAAAACGAAAGCATTGTCTCTCTTACTCTCTATTTACATTCCTGTAATCACAGATATCCCACTCACCCCATCCCAGCACTCCGGCATGGCTCTTTAGAGATTGTGTACGCTTGCTTAAAGGAGTGTATGAGCAGGAAGAAGACAAGGTCCGCTCCGGGCAATAGGACTCAGATGCAGGCAACCAGAGAGATGCTGCAGTTGCTACGGCGTCTCTTTGTCTCTCCCCATCCAGGGAGTTTTGCAGCGCTGCTGTCCCCTCCCCCAAAACATTTCATTACCCCACCCCTGCCCTCTCATTGGCTGACTGCAAACAAAAGGCTGCCTGTGATTGGCTGGGCTTTGTGTCAGTCTAAATCTATTGTGTTCTGTCTGTATTTGTCCCATATTTCCTTATCTTTATCTTCCGCACACTCATAAAGGCCTTTAATATGGCTATTCAATCATTTTTGTTGCAATTTAGCAGCGATATAGTGCTTGATTCTCTAAATAGAGGGGATTTAAAATAGAATTTTACGATTTACTGCTTCTACATGAGCAAATTTATCATCTGAATATTATTATTAGACAAAGACACAACACGCAGAGCGAAATGGGCCAGGTCAAGTAAATGCCAGTAAAGATTTCATAGATTTCACACTCAATGTGACACGAGTCGTGTATGTGGAAGCGTCTGCGTCTTTTGAGTGTGAGTATTTTTCTCTGTGTATATTCAAGATTAATCCCTTTGTGGCTGACTTGCCTTTTGTTGTCTCGCTTAAAGGCACAACCTCTATCTCCTCCTCTCAAGTGCTGATCTTATACACAGGTGTAAAAACAGTTGCATTGTCATTGTCAAAAAAAAAGAAAAGAATGGACTGCCCACCGCATCACACCACACAAATACAGTAAGTGCTGACAGATTTTTAGTGCTTATTCTTTTGTAACAGACATTTGTAGAGTACAAACAAATGAAATTATACATTTTTGGCAACTACAATTTTACTGCCCATCCCAATACAAATATACTGTAGTAAACTGATAGAATGTACCTTGAATTCACTGCAAGTTACATAAATGTATCATAAAATGAGCCATTTAATCTTCTGATGTGTAATTCTGCTTCTAAAATATTATTTAGAATATAGGAGTATTTTAAAACTGTATTTTAAAAACAAACATTTATTTAGGAGAAAATGCATTTCTATTGATACCTATTGTGCCCCCCTTTTCACAAGATGAAGCTAATATAATTCTCTGGTGTCCCATGAATGTGTCTGTAAAGTTTCAGATCAAAATACCCCACAGATCATTTATTATAGGTTGTCAAATGTGCCCCTATTTGGTTGTGAGCAAAAACTCACAGTTTTTGTGTGTCTCTCTCTCTTTAAATGCAAAGTAGCTGCTGCTCCAGGAGTCTTTAGAGCTTGTGCTTCGGATACACCGGCAACAATAAAACTGGAGAGTATCACTTCGCCAAAATGTCAGAAATTGTCAGTCGCGGTGTTCAGCCATAAATGTTCCGACTGGAGTCGGACACTGATGGAGAGACTCCGGAAGAAGTTACAACTTTTAGAACGCAACTGAACGATTCTGAATGGTTAGTGGATAAATGTATGTAGTTGTTGTGGAGTTGATTCAACGCGCATGGCACACAAAACTGACGGATAGCTCTGGTGGAGAACAGTGAAACCTTTAGATGACACACAGCTCATATATCTCCATCACAGCAAGTTACCGAAGCCACACATGAAACCTCGTCGCAACACATGGTAGACGTGTTTGTGCAGCACAGAGTGGCTTACTTGCACTGTATATATGACGTGACAGGCAACTAGTTGTCCAGTCCAGTTTCGTTCACATGGACTTTCCGAGAATGTGGTTTTGAGTCCTGAAAATTTACTGGTGTGAGTTCATTGATGCAGTCCTTCCCGTAAATAACCTATGCCCATTCATACTATAAAAAACATATACCATATTAACGACTCAAATACAGGGCTGACAACCGTATTCTGTTGCTGTGTGAACACATCAAAAGTCAAAATATGTTTAGGTTATTAACTTTCAGTGTCATCTTCTTTCTTTCTTTCTTAGTACATTAGGTAACCATATTGTACTTCCAAACACCTATTTAATTATCCGTTCTCCATAACAATTAAAACCTCTCACTCGATGAGTGTGCGGCTTCCAAATCCTATCATCTCCAGCCCCACCCGCTGTTTGGATTTCTCACTGTTTTATTCAAATTATTTTCTCTGTGATTTAGTCCTATTTCTGTTAGAGGTGTGAAGAGATGATGCAAACTGTGAGACAGAGATAAAACTGAGGTGATAAAGTTCTCATACCCCAACTTTTATCTCAGATTTCAACTGCAATTGGATTTCTGTAACTGAGTGTAACTCTTAAGGTGATGACAGGGCAACTTTTTGGGTAATGTTGCTGGGCAATGTTGCCGTCAACGGGCAACCAGATGAGACACAGGGCCCACAACCGAGCTAAATTATCCAGATAGAAATGTATTGCCCATTTTCATCACTTTCATTTTCAGTTATTTGCCCCGTGTATCATCACCTTTAGTTATATAATGGATATATTAAATTATATTAGGCTATATTATATTATATTATATTATATTATTGCACAATAAGACCAGAAAAATCACAGCTGTAATAAAAAATTATCTGGCAAAGAACGATTAAACTACCAGTTTTAACCAGCAGGCTGGTACTGCATTTTTCCATTAGTGCTCTGAAGTGGATATTGATTGAATTTGTACTCTGGAGGTCATAGCAGTGCCGCCATGTATTTCATTCTTTCTTTGTTTTCTCTGTCTTGCTGTCTAATAATCAAATGCCAAAAAATAAATAATGACGCTATGTCAACCACACCATTTTGAATCTGACACGTATGGCTCAAAATCCCTCACATGTAAATCATAAGTCAACAACAAATATGCACTGGGAAAAGTCACCGTACCTTCCAGTCTCCTGTAGCCACAAAGGTATCGCAGTTTTCCTGAAGGAACACAAAATGTCAGGTTCATCAAAGCCAAAGTACGTTTGTTTTTAATATGCTATTACAATAAATAAGCATTTGGAGCAACACACTGCAAGGTCCCGTCACCGAGGAATGGGTTTCTGTGATGGAAACAGTTACTTGACCTGTTGTGTCTGTAACTGTGAGTTTTTTTCAGGAGTGTAAAAAGTACTGAGAAATTATACTTAAGTTAAAGTATAGAAACCAAAATACCTAGCTAAAAACATTTGGAGTGAAAGCAAAATTGATTTGTACAATTGGAAAGTAGAATCTAGATTTAAATCACTATGAGTGATATATGTATTTCCAAGGTCTAAATAGAATTCTAAAGGAGTAAAACATATAATTTACTCCTTACTTAGTAATGTAAATAAGAAAAAGTGCAGGTATTCCTTTTAAATTAAAGTAAAAATGCCCCAAAATAATACTAAGTATAATAATAAAGTATAATTTCTCAAGTACTTCACACCACTGGTTGTTGTTTCACTAGACATGGTTGGTTGGTTAGTATGTGGGTGGCTAAGCTGGCTTCAGATCAGCAGCTATTTGTGGAAAGATAAAAACATGCAAGCTGAGCTTGCTTCACTTCTAATATGAGGCCTGTTTAACTCTATTAAACATGGAAGTATATTGGTAAAGTGTTTTGCTGGTCCAACCTCAGAATTAATGAGTAAAGACAATAAGAACACAACGTGCAAAAGAAAAAAGGTGAAATGGGTACAAAAATGGTGTAAAAGAACAGCTTGAGAACAGGACTGCATCTTCTTGCCAGACAATTGTATCCCTACAGTCACTATAGGAATGACAAAAAAAAAATCCCTCACTCTTCTGAAAAGGCAAGGAAACATGAGTTAGCATGAACTACATTAGATATAAACAAAGCATTCATTTTGGAGAAGCAAGTATAACTTATAATGTTATTCTTGTGCAGATTGGCAGCAGCTGGAATAAACCCACAGACCTAAAGAAAGAGGTTAGTGCATGCAGTTAGAGCTGTTGGCAGCAGAAAAGCAAAAGCTGTTTTAATGTCGGACCAGCAGGTGTCACTCCTTTTCAGGATAAAAACTCTAATGCAGTACCTCAGAAGTGCAAAAGGGGGCAGCCTTACGGGTAAACAACTTTGCTTCTTGAGGAACTGAAACTTATGACATTACAGGCTCTAAAGCTTTGGCCACATTGCACATAAATCTGATTTGCATTTCTAATACCACCCTGAGCAATGCCATTTTGGAAGTGATCTATTTGTTTACACAGTGTAGTCAATATCCAGCATATCTGCATATGTTGCCATAGTAATGATGTAGGTGTTAGCACAATGCTAAGAGACGAGTGTGGTACCATGCTATCATGACAACATATGCAGAGCCATTACTGTACTATTTACTCATTTATGCATAAGTTGTGTACAAAATCATTTACTTGTTAATCCATTCACTATATAGTGAATGCCATTTGTTAACATAAAGGCGTGAATTGGCACTTCCAAGCTTTACATATGACATTTTAGTCATGTTTTTAAAAAAAATCCAATTTGACCAACAAAAACCTGAATGAATCTGTGAAATTCAGTTAAATGAATCAGTAAAAAACAGATTTCATGTGATGTTCTGAAGTTCTGACTGCAAACTACTGATTTTTGCTGTTTGTCTGAAAAAAGTCTAAGCGTTATTCACAAATTTGACTTGTTGCTTGTTTTTATACTATTATCATGTGAAAAGCCATTAGTTTAAATGAAAAATGACACATTTATTTAATCTATTGACTATTGCTTAAAATATTGCTAATAAACATTGAGCCAAAAAGAACATTTCTATGTTGTACTCATCATACCATGTGAAACCAAATGGGTTTTTGGGTAGAGAGAAAATATCAGGCCTTGTTTGGTCTTTTCTATCATAATTGCATTTAAGGACTTGACACAAATTAGTATCCCTTAGTTGGAGGGGTGGACATGGTCTGTGCAGTTATCAGCCTACCGGGAAGTACCCGCTGGTCCGACGGCGCGTCAGGCCGAGCCAGTGTCGGGCGATGGCATGCCAGCGTTTTGGGGGGCGAGCTGTGTTGGGGGAGGGCGTAGCACAGGGCAGCGGCACGTGCACACACTGTCCTTTAGCCTGCCACATCACACATAGACACAAACACTAGTTACAGCACACTACAGCAGACAGTGCCCTCAATAGTATCGGAGGACAATGCTTTGGTGGCGGAGGTGAGAAGCTGAAGAAAAAAAATGATATGTGGGAAAGTAAGCAGCAGACACAAAAATCCATTCAACAAGCTTTGACGAATAAATTGTGATTATCATTTGTGATTAGTTGATAAGGATTTTTATCATTATTGTAAAGTGTATCTTAAGAATTCATCAAATTCCTGGCATGGCATATTACAATTTTAGAATTTCCTGATGTTTTCAGCTTTTTAATGGCTGTAAGAACCCAATGCTTTTGAGATTAAGTGGATGTGTGGATTAAGATAAAATGCAGTATTTGGTGAGCATAGATACATCCTTTATCATGAGCACACACATCCAATTTTTTGTATTCTTGCCCAAAAACAGGCTGACATTTTTAACCGATCTACTATATTTAGCTATGCACACACTCACACATACTCACCATCTCTGTTTCCTGTCCCCTGGATTCTGGCAGAAGCGGTTTCTCCTCAGTGAATTGCTGATCCTTCATGCCAGCCATCCTGGAGAGCAACCTGCAATCACCATGGCAACACACACACCTGAGATTAACAAGGCTATTCGACAGCAAACCCTAATCCAATCAAATCCGTCTTGCTGCTCCAATATTGTAATATTACCCACCATGTAGAAACCATGTATCCGGTCTCTGCTGGGGGGGGAAAAATCAGATCATACCAGCTTAAAGACCCGATGATATCAAAACTGTAGTTTTGTGGCTTTTACTCCATGTCTGTTAGCTTTGAGGTCATCTATACTGTAGTGCACTTCTAAAAGTTGAAATAAATTAACTTTAATTAGATA
Source organism: Rutilus rutilus (assembly GCF_951802725.1). NCBI lineage: Eukaryota > Metazoa > Chordata > Actinopteri > Cypriniformes > Leuciscidae > Rutilus > Rutilus rutilus. The sequence goes on from NC_140233.1 coordinate 11,242,150, forward strand.
TACATTTAAAATTTACAGAATTTTTCTTCTAGCAAAATGGACCACAAATGTTGATGACTCATCCTGCACTACAGATTTTTGTCCAATCAGATGTTAATTGTAGAATCAAAATGTCCCTCCCCCTTAAACCACCTGTAGCCAACTAACAAGTGCGTAGATTTACAACTGCGACGTTACTAAAGCCTGTTGACGTAACCTCTTCATTATGCCCTGCCCAAACTTCCTGTTTCAATAGGAAATATGTACAACTGCACTTGTTAAACAATTTCCCACAGGTCTTTAAGGTGGTAAAGCTTGTCAACGAATCAAGCTGTGTTTTGGAACATAGCTAAGCTGGTGGGGACTAGGTGGACCTCTGACCCACTGTGTGCCAGGCACCTAAACCAGCTTGCTTGGGCCAGCTAGTAAGCATGTGTCTCTTTCCACTCCCTAGTTCTCTATGGAAAGAATCCATAAACACATAAGCATTTGGTCCTTGATCCAATAAGTATTAGGATACTAATGACTCAATTACATTATGACATAATGCATTAAATCGTATCAGCAACATCATCTGATGACTTGAAGAAGACAACATTTTCAAGGGAGTGAATGTTTTAGTACATTGCAACATTCTAATGCCTACCTGGGCAGTGTACTGAACTAGGGAGCGAATTGAGACACACCACATGTAAAGCCAGCTACCATCAGGAGTTGGTTTTACCTGTATTTTCAGCAGGGCTGAATTTTCAATCTGGCTCCAAACAAGATAAAACTGCATGTGAGTATGGGGTTTTGTGGACTTATAATGAGGTGGCATTGTGAACATGGCTTGAATGTTGTTTGGTGGTTAGGTTCAGGATGATACGAAAAAGGTACAAACTTGTCAATCGCCAGGAGCACATCGCCAATTGTGACACTAGCTCACAGGTTGTCTCAAGGTCAAGGGATCTGTTGATGGATGAGACAATGTACTGTGCCTTTCCATTAGGTAGGCTACTTATTAAACTCCAGCTGTGTAGCTGAGGGTTGTCGGCTTATGGGAGCTCCATCACTGTCAGTTGATATTTCAATAACATGATGCTAAGCTAACAAACACCTCCACAGCCTAGTGCTAATTTACTAATCTCTAATAATTCTACAAAAATAGACGAAGATTAAGAAGAATGGCTTCATTTACAACCTTAATGGAAATATTGATAGCATAAACATGTAGGCGAAGCAACAGTCATTAACATCTTTTTGTAGCATTTAACCTTCTAACCTTCTTGGCATCTTTAAAAAATACAAGTGCTTTGAGGACGAGTTCCTCATTAACAAGAACATGAAAACAAGAAAAAAACTAATCCAAATATTAGTGCAGAATATTGCCACCTTTACCCAAGAGATGACAGAGCACTTTGACATAATTCTCTTAGAAGAGTCTAACAGTAACTGAGTTTAATTCAGAACCCTTCAAGCCAGCAGAAAAGTCATAGTCCTGGAATCATGGGCAGTGTAAATCAAACCCTCGGATGTGAATGGATAGAATGATTCAAAGCCCTGCAGGGAATGATTATTTTGGTTGCATAACACCTCCCATGAGTTGATTATAACGAGGTCTAGACATGACCACAATACCCTCAAGTGGCCTCTCTTCCTCCTTCCCTTCCTCTCTGTCACAATTCTCTCTGTAGATCCATCTTCCCTCCTCCTCCCCCACATGTACTGACCTTTCTCAGATCATTACTATAATCATTAGCACTCTGTTTTGGTATACTATAATAGAGCTACATTTTTACTCTTTCTAAAGAGAACCTAAGCTGTGCTTGCCAGTGGTTCCACGCAACCACCATTGCTATGTGGTTGCTAAAGTATTTTCTAGCATGTGGCTGTTCACTAGGTGAAGTCAACAGAGCCCACCCCCAATAGATATGGCTCTTTTTTTCACACATTTTCTCCACCAGATGAAAATGTTAAGTCCAATTGCTTCTAAAAGTAATACTACACCTCTTCAATTCAAGCTGCACAATTTGAGGTACCTAAACAAAGAGTTATGCGCTAAAGTTTAACATTTAGGTTTAGAGATTTAAACAAACCTAAAATCTTAAGTATGATCAATAGTAATAGCAACCTTAACATGCACCACTAATAACTGGCTAAAAATGTATTGGTCTGTCTATGGTTTATGGTCTCTATATACTGTATGTAGATATATAATTTAAGTCTATAATATTTCAGTCGCATTTTCTATGGGTTAAATATAACATTTTCTTTTAAACTAGTTCTTAGTCAACAACATTAGTGTTATTACAGGGAACTAATAAACACATTCATGTCAAAAAACAACCTGTAGCCAACCTTGTCAAAGAGATTTATTTTTTGTGGGTTCTGTACCCTGTCAGTGTTGCCATGGTAACCTATAGTAATGCCAGTAGACAATCTTCACGGAGTTGGATAACCTTTACTTTCCTTTATCCTTTTCACCAGCTTCACTACTAGTCCTAACTGAAGTTTGAGTTTGGAGTCACTAAAATAGATGGCCACTCTCAGACATGTTTAGAGAACGAGTTCACATATTGAGTGAGATTGAGCAGACAAGGCTGGCATATGACCTGGCCCGGTGACAAAAAAGAGTGCATGAGGGAATATGACAACGGAATGACCATTGGAAGAGAATATGCCAGACACCAAATCAATAAATATGTTTAAAGGCAAGGTACTGACCTGATATACAGAATCCCATCAATACCTGGAAACTGGGTTAGGACAAGACAATGTGTGTTTATGCTGTGCACAAAAAAAATCTGTTACAACTAAATCTATGTCAGACGGATTTCTAAAGTCATTCTCTAAACACAAAACAGGCAAAAAAAATTGCCACAAAGCTGTCAAGAAGTTGAGCGATACAGTCTCGTTGGCATCGCTATTAGGTTATACAAGTGATCAACGTTTTAATTAGCCATTTGGATGATAACATTATCAAGGTAAATAGAAAGAACATGGCTGCTTAAGCAAGGTGTAGAGAGTGCTAAGTACCACCCACATACTGGCAGCATCAAATATACCAGGAAATAAAAATAAATTAATTTATGTCAATGTGGAAATATGGGAGAAATCAGCAGAAGACCTGAGCTATAGCTGTTTTTATAAAAGCACTTGTTGCTGTCTGGCAAAAGTCAAACATCAAGGTAAATAAACTATCCTCTGTTTACACCCACTAAAAACTAGCCTGGCATCATTGCTAAGTTTGTTTTCTATGTGTTTTTATAGAATGAATGATCTTCTTGTTCTTCTAATGTGTATAGATTTCATTCAAGCCCAATATTCTTATAAGGAACCACTGTATAAGGTCAAATGTAGAGGTTGATGGAAGATGAAACAGAAAATACTCAAATGAGAATAAAACAAGCTCACATAACCCTTACACTTAATTGACTGTTCCAGGAACGTTACAATCATAAACTGATGCACACCCTAGTCCAGTGATTCCCAAACTTTTTCTGCCAGGCCCACCTTTTGTAGAGAAAAATATTGTCAACTCTAGGAGTGTTTGGCAAGGTAATTGATATGACCATGTTGATATGTTTTGTCTTGGCGGAATATATCTGCTATGCTGCTGCTGTTATTGCTGCTGCTGCTTCAGAGCAAGTACAGGACCTTTGTGTCCTTTGTGTCAGAAGTTGTGCGGTTGCTGGAATATGTCGGAAATAGAACTGGCATCAGTTTACCGTCGGGAATTTGTTGTGTCGTGCCGCATCCAGTGTACAGCATCACTGATTTTCAATTTGGTTTTGTCACATCAGGCCGCTCGCGTCTGATGTAAACGCATTGTTTTGGTAGTTGTGACATTAGAAGTAGATTCATTGCCTGCTTTCATTTGGCACTGACAGTACTTTCACAGTCTTGTCTATGCTTGCTGCAGAACCAGGCATCGTTCTTTTATATTTTTACTCAATTCTGATTCTTCAACCACGCCATCTAGCAGTCTGTTAATCCATAACAACAACCGCTACAACTGATAACAGACCATTCAAGCGGGTCCTGAGTGTCATCTTGAGGTAATAAAATGTCAAATTAATATTTTGTGTTCATATATTTACTTATGTGGCAAGCAGCCACATAAGTGGGATAATTTCACAGGGGGTCTTATATCACCCTGAAGAGGTTTCTCTGCACAACAATCTGCTGACTCTACACTATCCCTTGGCCTCGCCACACCCCCCTTTTATAACCCGCCCTAAGGCGCCCTTTATGGGGCGTACTACCCACTTTGGGAAACACTGCCCTAGTCCAATAGACAATAACAGAATATGGTTTTGTAAAAACTTGAGATAAAAAGCAGCTGTGGAACTCACAAAAACTCTTTGATCCCTCAAAGAACTCACTTCACACCTCCAGAGGGATTCTGGGTAACATCCGAAGGGTCAATAACAGCTATCTGCCCTGTTGTACCACCAGAATTAACCATGTATCCAACCCCTCACACTGCCTCTTGTCAGGAGCTGCCTAGTGCTCTAAGCCAGGCTGACAGAAGGTGAGTTGGTATGTGGTCCTCAATACGGCTGTTTTACCTAGGCCAAAAGTACAGTAACCTTTCCTCAAAACAGGTTTCTACTGTATGGATCAGTAGGAAACCAATCCAGAGATGTTAGGTGCATTTTCCTTGAAAGATTAATGATTCCATTTTGATAAATAGCCTGCATCTAAAAGCTTTCATGAAGCGATTTTTAGCTTTGGCCTGGGCTTTTATCACAGCTGCACACCTATTTAGGTCAGAATATAATACAATCAAACCCATAATGGCTTTCTTCAATCATGTGCAGTCAAATTATTCATGGAGATTTTTTTTCATTTATTGTTGTTCATTAAAGTGAAATTGGTATCATGTGGCTCAGTTGATTATAAGCTTGGGGGCACTGGAGGTCAAGGACTGAAGAAGATTTTCAGAACCCTTTAGAACAGAAAAACATCCAAAGTACCAAAGCCACCAAAACAAAACAATTGACATCAAGGTCGATACACATCTCTGAAGGCGACATATATCCACATTATTTTTAATTTTTTTTTATCAAATAACATATAACTCAAGCAACAACTGTTTGTAAGATATTCAAGACCTCATAATTCAGATCCCTATATAGTTGATGAAACCTAAATGGTAAAATGAATCTTTTTACATTAAATCAACATAAACCTACATCAATGGATTGGTCACAGACTCAAAGCTGGAACAATCAACAGCTATTGGCCAATGAATTATGAGTAATGATCTAGTGCTGAGTAATGATGGTTATTGACACTTGACCTTGTTTGGCCATTGCCCAGTGATTGGTCGACAAATCAAGGTGGTCAGACACAGCAACGAGCCATGGAATTCACAAGCAAAGAGACAAACAAAAAATGAAGGCATGGATGCTAAAAAAACGGAAAAGAAAGGCTACAACCTCAGTTACAGGCGGAACTACGTACATTGTCTGCAGCAGGCTCTGTGGAACCGTGCAGCTAGTCTTGGATGGAAAGTTCCAGAACAATCCGGGCCCCATCTATCAGTACAAAACAAGATCCATTTGTAATTCAGCTATACACAATATTTGGTATTCAGAAAAATCTTAGTATTCAGGAAGCCCCCTCCGAGTCCTGTACACTCAAATGTAAACTTGTCCTAGGGCATGCCTCTTTCAAAGATGTTTTATTGAAAAGTTCAAGGATAAAAAATAAATAAAATCCTTATAAATGACATTCTTTATATAAATCTCAAGCCAGGAGCTTCTATTAGAGTAAAGAAAACATGCAGTTTATTAAAAAAATATTTTTCCATGCTCAGTGGAGAACAGTCCAACAGTTCTAACAGGGAAGGCTTTCAGGATGTGTAGGTTTTGTAAGAGTGAGACAGAAAAGTTTCCAAGGCGTCTGTTGCATTATTATGTAATGTAGAAATGGGGGCATCTCGTTGTTGTCTTGCAGGGATCCGTAGCAAAAAAAAAAAAAAAGGATCAGCCTTGCATCAAGTTGCGTCAGTAATGCCATCTTTCTTTTTACAAGGATAAATATTACTTAAAATATTTACTTACTCTTTAATCACTTGTAAAAAAAAAAAAAAAAAGCATGCCACATATTGTTATTCATCTTTGCAGATTTAATGATCACACACAGTAATTCAACTACCTGCTTGAATTTCCACCAACCTTTGAGTTACATAGATAATATGTATTTCAGCTTCATGCTATGTTGTCAACCAAAGGTGTGGCAGTCGCCATTTGCTGTATTTAAACCAACTGTTTTATTTAAAATCCAACATAAATATTTTCATCTTTAGGCACAGGCTAACAACATCATCCATCACCCCTTTAAAGATGAAAGTGTCAAGGCTTGTGATAAGTCCCAGTTATCCACCCTGGAAAGTTCCACGGCCCTCCTGGCCTCCCAATGCAAGCTGGCACCCAACCAGGTACACTGGCGTCAGATATTTTGTGAAGTGTTATTGAGATTAAGAAAACAAAAGCTGTGCTTATCAGTTATTACATATCAGCACCATAGCAGATAGCATTACTCCAATGAAGGGAAAAGGACACCTGTTAATAGACTTACCCTGAATTTAAGGGGTGGTCTGGATGGACCACCACTGGCTTGCTGTTTTTGACAAAGCGTCCCTGTCTGACGCAGTTATTTTGTAGGGTTAATAAATTTAACCTGTCGACTACCCATTGACGCCAATGCAGAGGCTGGTACTATGAAGCGTAGCTTATGACACAAGTGCTGGAATACTCTCAGCAGGGACTCTAATGTTTCTCCTGAGGTGGAGTCCCTCAAGGCCCATTGTTGAGGCACTTTTTGATCTGCTCTGTCCATCTGCCACGTCTTCAAACACCTTGCACCAAAACAACCAAGTAGTCAACTTAACCTAACAACAAATGTCTTAGAGTTCTCTTGAATGATCTTTCTAATTTGCACCTTTTTACAACAATCACCGCAATGACTAAGGAGATCTTTCTTACCTTTGCTTAAGGACTGTGTTCCTGTTGTCGTCTAAAAAGATTTCGATGTGTTTAGCCTCTCTTTTTGTTTGCTTGTGAGTGCGTTTCAGAGCGATGCTGTCTACCCTATGAGGGCTATTCTGTGTGAATCTCTGTACCTCTGTTCCACCCTCCCTCATTCGCTCACTCTCCCCCTCCCTTTTTTTGCTCTATAATAAACAGAGAACACGTGTCCTCTTGGATGATGCAGCCTGAGCCATACCAACAGATGAGAGCGAGATAGAGGGAGGGAGCGAGAAAGAGCAATCACAGAGAGGGACACAGAGAGGGACAGACAGGAGAGAGACAGAAAGATAAGAAATTGGATACAGGAGAGGACTGAAAGAAGAGCAAAGGGCAGACAGGAAGGAATCAAGGAGACAGAGAGGAGAAAGAAATAGTGAGGGATATTGAGTAAAGCCTGGAGGCTTGGGATGAAAGGCTGTCCAATTAGACCACAAGTGGCAGCTCTGTACACGCAATTCTTACACTTCAGGGAGAAGGCATGAATTTGGCAGCATGGGCTTTTATCGAGGCAGTTTTTTACTAGAAACTGTTCTCCCAAGTGATTATAAATACATACTCATATACCCACCCAAACGTTTACTTATCACAGCATTATTCGAAGACACAGACACATACGCCCATGCACATGTTGTTACAGAGCACTGTTTACTTATTTGTACTCTTTTATGGCAATTGAAGACTACTTCTAATGTTAGTCAAGGTTTCTTGCACCAAAAACAGTTGTAATTCAGCCTATTTTTCATCCTCCCTCTAACTCTAGGAATTGGTCAGTTTTTGCTTCCATACCTTCTATAGTTAAATATAATTTGCTTATCTCAATGTATGGGGTAGTCAAGGGTTCAAGACTGGTTAGCATGGTCCAGGTAGCCAATCTAGTTGTTAGATATTGTACCTACATCAAAATGGGAGCAACAAAATCTTTTCAATTAATGGTCTTTCAAAATTAGCTGCATGTCCTGACTTTTTTTTTTAATGCAAATAAATGTTTGTGCTGGTGGTAATATTGACAATGATGATGATATTGAGGGTGATAACTGCTTATCATTTGCAAGACGCCAAAAGCATTGAATCATAGCAAATCAATATTCTAATTAACACATCTAAAGGATGGAAAAACTGACACATGCCTTGTCTCCCCCACTGTCTTTAATATTCTTCAATCCTGTAACCAAGAAAAAATCTTGCTGCCTATGACTAGTCTGACTCAGCCTGTAGCTTCTGGGTAGAAATCGTCAGCAATTTTGCAACAGCTATAAAACTTTTCCCTGGCAATTCTGAGGGTCTTTTGCTGTTGGATAGTCCATATAACCCACTTTGGAGCCACAATCAACAATATAAATAAACCTTTCTCATTATCTTGTTGGCACAGTTAAGAGGAGAAAAGGTGCACTACTCTATTGTTCCTACTTCTACAATTTTAACTATATAAAATCAAATTTATTTTATTCAATTTATTCGGCCAAACTTCTGAGAGTACAATATTTCAGCACACTTGTTGCGTTGACTGAACAAGAGATGTCAACTCACAGTATGTTGCAATCTGAAATGTTCTTTGCTGAACTAGGTTGCTTTCCACTCTTCAACGTAAAAATTTGCCAATACACTAGCTCAAACCAGCCCTGAACTATTATGTTTACTTTCATTAGGAATTATGGGCCAGTTATCACCACTTACTGTACACAACAGTGCAGCACAGTGTACATTCCTCTCTGTTTCATTGTTTGTTGCAAATTTAAGATAGTAACACATTCTTGGCTCACAGTCTTGCAGGCTAATTAACCCTTATTTGTCTCTATATTAGCTCTGCGATAAGGAGAAATAGGTCAGACGCCTTTTTTGGAAAGGTCTATAACAGTAGATGGACTATAGCCAGGTTTGAAGTGGTGAATTGGGAGAAACCTGGCAGCGCTGTGGACCACAGTTGATAGGCGAAGCACGTTTTGAGTCTTTTGTTTATCTGAGGTTTGTTTGTCTGTACCTGTGCCAATGAGAACTTTAAACTGCTCATTGGTAAGCAGGACATACTCAGGGCATGTGCTATCAAGGAGGCAAAACTGTTGTCCCAATGCAATGTGGAGAGTGTCAGTGCATCTGTCTAAAGGAAAGACATCACAATTAGGAGTGTCAGAGGTCCTTAAGGTTGACTTGTGGTTTTGTGGTTTTCACTTGCACATAGGGCTGCAAAATAAATGGAAATAAATTCATGAGATTTAAATGATGGTGTCTGCAACTGATCACGAAAAACGCGATTTCAGTATTAGACTCAGGTCTACACGTTGCATCAAAATTTTCCATTGAGTTGCTTTTTAGGAACTGATACTTTTCTGTTTGAATCCCTTGTAGACTGAATTTGCCTCAGGACATGCTTGAATCCAGATTGTCTGAAACACAAGAATGCTTATTTTATTTGACATACCACATGATTGAAAAAAAAGAAAAAAAAGTGAGGGATACACTTACTCTATGGGTCAGGCATTACTCAAGGATACAACGATGGTAGCTCATGGTTGGCTACATGCAGAGATTGAACCAGCAACCTTCTGGTTACAAGCCCTATGCCACTGACACAACACCTAATAAAAAAGTAGATTGTAACTTTGTCTAAAGAGAATGTGTGTGGTTGCCTGTGCAAAATGCACTGCCACAAGTAGGTTGTTGCAATTTAGTTTCTAAGGTTGTCTCAGCACAATCTTAAATACAAACTGGATTCTGTCTGAAGCACGATGCTTCATATGTGGTGATGTGCCACTCAAATGAATAAGAAAAAGAGATAAACATGAGAGATAGACAGCTTAGCTATGACTCATTCCTCCATTATAGCAGGAATGAAGCAGAACAGGTCACTCGACTCTGATATTTATGGATGTTTTTTCCTCATCAGCCTGAAAACACTTGTCCTTCAAACTGGCATTGTCTGACACTGAGAGAATGGGAAACAAGGTAAGGAGAGAAAGATACATAAAAATACAGCAAAATAAATGCTTTTTATAAAAGGTCAGCCTATTTATAAAAAGACAGGTCAATCTGCAGTGACAAAGGCAACTGGATCTCTAAAATACTGCAAAAATAAAATACAAGCAGGTAGATTAGAAGGGGAAGGGCAATACTTTCCAACACCTTAATATCCGTTCCAACACATCCAACATCAACAGAGTTTCCATGAGGAGGCATTTTGTAGTGCCACATCCGCTATAACAGCCGCCTCGCTCTACATTATCCCTTACATATATTACAAAAGAATTGACAGTACAGAAACATTAAGAAATATGAGATAAAACAGGTAAAACAGTGTTCTCTCAACTCCCACCTGCTATAGTGCAATGGCTTGTTTGAGCCGGTGTTTCAGAGTGAATGCAAACCCAGTCAGGGAGAGATTAGCCACATCTGAAGAGCAGTGTGTGGGCGTTAGCTTAGATACGGCTAATCCTGACACCTCTGTTTCTCTCCCCATCTCTCACTCTTTTTCCTCCAAGTCGTGTCTGTCCTTTTTAAACGAAAAGGTCTGAAAATAGGCTCAGTGGAACAACAAAAAGACACTAAAAGTCTCAAAGACGGACACTAGGGAACTATAGTTAATACTTTTCATCTAACTCAGTTTAAAAGAGATGCAACACAGTCAGCTCAGGACAGATGGGATCTCAAATCTTTTGCAGGATTCTCACACATAATTCTGCAGTGAATAAGAGGACTATAATTGAGAGAGGAAGGGAATGTGAATAGACGTCAATGTTTTTGTAAAATGATGTTTTCACTTTTTAGGTGCACATCAGAATATTTGATGTCTTTGTGTGTGTGTTATTCAAATGAAATTCAATCTAAAGGCACAATGACATGTTCTAGCACCAGTCTTCTCAAAATATGCAGCGTTGCTACAGAGATGATGCTACTGTGGATACATTGCTTGCATACAAACTCTGTGAAAGGGCTCAGTTTGGTCAGGAACTGTTGTTTTCTGACACTGAACACTGGACTACATCTTCATAAAATATTATTACCTAAGTGTCACCTCAAGAAAACATCTTGCATGCACTGTAAATAGGTTAGCCATAAATGCCACTGTCAGATTCTTAACAAAAACACAGAGACTATTAACAGGTTTATGTGGCAGTAGTTGGGTCAGCTCCATGTTCACGTCTCTTAAGAGGAACAGTTCATCACTAGCTCATGCCAGAAAAGGCCACCACTGTGAATCCAGGTCAGGAGTGATTCATTGAGCAACAACAAGAAATGGCAGTGTTCTTGGAGACCCAGCATGGGTCATGGTGAAAAACTACACAATTCACTATGAGGCCATGAAATGGTAACCTAGGATTTTTAAGTCTGTACTTAGTGCATGGAAAGATCTACAATGATATGCAAAAATGTAATGATATACCCCACTGATGGTTATGTGATTGCAAATATGTTTGAACAATCTTTAATGTGGCGCTATAGACCTTTTTCACAGCAGTACCATCTTTTATTCTTAACGGGAATGAAAGCGTGGCTGTGAGGGATAGACATACATCTCTTCAGTGGGCTGTACTGTTATTTAATGTGTTTGTGGATTGTTCTGGCAATAAGACGCTGCAAAAATATCTTTCCAAGAAATTTCAGTCTACAAAAAAAACCCAGACAATATGAGCTGTGGAAAATTATGTGATTTAGGAGCTTTATACGGCCTTTACAGCGGATGCCATTGAAAACACGGTAAGTCTATCCCTACCTGTCATGACTTACCTTGTCATGGCGCTGCTCTGAATAAGGTCTATGGAGTTTCTAGTGTGTTTTGGCTGCTTACAAGCCCAAGGAAAAATATCAAAGTTTGGGGTAATTAAATCATTAATTTTCTGGTTACTAGCTCTCAGCTATAACCACTGTTACACACTACCAAAGGCAGAAAAAATAAAAAAATTGTTCTCATATAATTTTCTCCTTAGGATCAATAACAATTTTATTTTAATGTCTGAACATGCAATAAAGTCATGGCCCTATTTGTCATCAACACTCTCAGAAAAAAAAGGTACAAAAGCTGTCACTGGGACAGTACCCTTCAAAAGGGTTCTAATATGTACACGTTTGGTACCAATATGTACATGTTTGGTACCAATATGTACCTTTGAGGGACTTAAATGCACTCTTTAGGTACAAAGGTGTACCTTTTGAAAAGGTACTGCCACAGTGACAGCTTTTGTACCTTTTTTTCTGAGAGTGAAGCCACCAAATTATGTAACTTCACGAGTGACTTTTCTTTAGTTTAGACCTTTCAAAAAGTCAATAAATCCCTCCTGCCCTTCCCAAACCAACTCGGCTGAGGTTGCAGAGATAACAAGGTCAATATGACCATCCCAGAGGGATATATCAATAACTTCCATTCCGAAATCACGGATGAGATCATCCACATCAGCTGACCCACATTTTACACATGAACAAGCAGCTGGGACTCTGTATTCATAAACATGCTCATTAAAACAAGAAGACCTAGACATTTGAAGTCGTATACTGCAGAAAAGAGCATCCAAATATACGCAAGATCTTAAGGATAGGTTAACTTGATGGGTTTCTTTAAGTGAGAGGGGAGAGAAAGGGGCACAGAGATGTGGAGAAATCCAGTGATTTGATTTGTCTTTTGTGTTGACTGACGCAAATGAGGCTTGCTCGCACAGACATTCTCACGAACAACCTGGTGACGCATACAAATGTCACCTCCAATATTCTAAATGGATCACCAGAAACGAGCACCCTTTACATGAGAACATAAATGCATTAATGTTAATTATTTATGTTTCAGTCTAAACACCGGAAATAATCATTGTTAAAATGTTTTGGATATTGATGACATGCAAACTCATACCCAGGCTTTAAAAACACAGACAGAGCCCGTCAAAGGAGAATCTCATGGGTGAATATATATCCTGTATATATATATATATATATATATATATATATGTATGTGTGTGATTATGAAGTTTCAAAAACAGAAAAAGAAACAGTTAAAACATTATAATAAATTGATTTATTGACCATATACCAAATTGAAATAGTTTATACACAGAAATATTACAGTAAAAAATTCAGACAATTTAATACAACTCTCAATATCACACATATGCACATGACTCACTTTCTCACACATTCACAAGAAACCCTACTTTTACCCTTTTTTTTTACAATCTTTTGGACTTTCAGGCCTGTAGGTCTGTAATTTTCCTCTTTCTGTAGTTGATAACTAGACTAGAGGCAGTGAGGTGAGAGGACCGGCCTTTTTCCCACAGTTGGAAACTGTTAAGTCCACTCTGCCCTGACTTAAACAAGCTTCTCTCTAAGCAATCCAATCGCTCCACCAGCGCTGATGTGTCCTCGTTGTAGGCGTTCTGGGATGAGTCCATGGTCCGACGGAAACGACCAATGAAGGTCTGATAAGAGAGATGGGGACAGTATAGATAATATGGAAGTACAATTATACATCCTTAGAGGATGCAGGGACAGTTAATGAAAGAGTCTTAATGCTTCTATTCAGTTACGCCAATAAGCAGTCTGTTTGACCAAAATGTAACTCCTAAAATGTAATTAATTAAGCACTAGGAATGATCAAAATAAGTAGACTTTATGGTGCACAATTTCTCACATGGTTTTAATTGAACACAAAGTCATTTTGTATTTGCTATTTCAAACATATATTAAAAGAATTTAGCCATATTCTTAATGTTTAAAGCTGCTTGTTGAATTGCAATAACCAAAAGCCATAATAACTATGCAGCAGATTTGTAAAGCCCTAAATTAAGCAAAATTTACTTTCCCTAAGCTTAAGTAACATGGAGCTTTAATTGCATTTACTGATTTAACACAACAGATCTGTACGTCCTATTGAACCTGCCATACCAGTCTGCCCAGCAACTGGTCAGTGCTAGTAATGATTTTAAATGTATTGCTCCCTCTACTGGTTGAGGTAAGAAATAGCAGATGGATCAGTAATGCATGCATGTCCCTAATGCCGAGTTCACACTGTACGAGTCGGGTCACTGTTCTTTTCACACTGCACAACTATCTGGGGTAACATTCAGTTGCTGCTGTGTTAACACTGCACGATGGATCGGAGACAGGGGGTTTCACACTGCATCATGACTGTACAAAAGAAAGAATCGCCGACAACTTCTAACTGGTCCGCAAAACTACGTTTCACAACCAAACACACGCGAGAAGTGATAAGGAAATAACGCAAGATCACGCGTGCGTGAGTTCTCACGCCAGACTGGAATTTTTATTAAAAAATTATAGCCTGCAAGAAGACTGCGATCCAAATTGTCTGTGCGCAGATTTGCAGCGAAAAAGAGAAAAAGGAAAACAGATTATGTAGGAGGAAATGGTTGGGGAGACGCGGGGAGCAAGGATTGTGTGTTCTGCAAAGAGAGCTGGGGTAAATAAATAATTTTGCAATGTGCTGCTGGTCAAGCAAATGTTTGTGCTTCGTTTCTGTTTGATATAATTGTAAATATATCAATTAAAATACTGATATTGAGGTCTATAACTCCTCCCCGAACATCCCGCTGTCCTGTTTCTTGCCCTCTCATTGGCTGTAGGTCTTCGCCGATGTAGTTTTCAGTCAGAACACATTTCACACTGCAGGATTCTGTCTTTGGTCATTCACAGTGCGTGATTGTCACTCGCATGAACGAGCACCAGTTTACCTATGATTTCGGGCATTTGTTGGCAATCTCGCAAAACCTGTCGGCGAGCGAAAATCGGGCCTAAATCGTGCAGTGTGAACTCGGCATTAGTTGTTTAACTGACATCATTTTAGCATGTGAGGTTGCGAACTAGGTTAAAGTACATTAAACAAAACTCCTCACCATATCTTGCAGGGTTAACATTTAAAGATGATTTTCCGTGCATTTTGCATGCTCTTTAAAGTCATAATTTATTGTTTTATGACTACCTATCTAGACATGCTCACCTGGAGGATGGTATTAGCAATCTCTGGGTTTTCTGGGCTGTCAAAATGCAGCATCTGGGAGCCTAAGCCATAGTAATATGGCCCCATTTTTTGCAGGTCTACAACAGCGGGATCTGCCCCGAACACTGTTCTCCAGCCCTCGCGATACACCTTCGGCAGCTCCATGGACAGCACTCGCCTCTTCCTTTCATACAAGCCCTTGGCCAGCCAGAGCGGCATCTCCATCTTTGTGCCCTGAAACATACAAACACAAGAATAAATCTGCGAAAGGACACTTTCTTCTCATATGAAGGTGCCATTAGACCACCATATAAATATGTTGTGGTCAGGGCCATAAACACCATAGACATAAAGGGGGACAAGCACCCCAACCCCTAATAAAATGGCTAAATTGTCACACACCAATATTTGATATTATTGATGCTGCACCACTCTGTTGTTAGGATGACACCAAGTTTTAAAAGTTACATTTTTAGGCTGGTCTGCCTCATTGGTCTAACAGCGCTCGTCAAAATGATTAAGATGGTCAATAAAAAAGGCGAGATTTACTAAGTCAGAGAGGTAAGTTGGAACGGTGAGTAGCTACAAATTTTATATTTGACAACGGTTGCATGATAGAAATGTGAAACTGACAGTAATATCCAGTGATGCAAACTTCTTAACTTTTTTTATCAGATTGTTTTAAATTCAATATTGTTTTAGTGGTAACACTATCATTTTGAATATTCAATATTTCCACAGTGCCATTTCCATCATATCTCAAATAATGTATTGTGTTTGATAACATTTTGTGGTGGAAATTAGTTATGAAAATTAATGAACTTCTTGTCCTTTTGCCTTAAGGTTAATTTCTTAGCTGCCATTTTATGTATTAAACAGAAATGTAACGTTTTTTATTATTATTATTTATTCATTTATTTATATTTTTGCTCTTCTTGATAAAGTACATTACAATACGGAAAACTTTAAAAACGTCAAAATTATTGATAATGGGGGAAATTATGCCATTATGCTAAATCTGAGGGACAAAAGTAATTTGTGGAAATAATTTTTATACAAATACATATTCACGTTTTGTTTAAATCATAGTTTAAACATAATTTATAAAGGTTGTTGTCTTAGATTAAGAGAAGATCTGGGAAGAGAAGATCTAAAGTGTAAACAGTTCAGTAAGTTTTTGTGTCATCTTTATATACCATAGCACGTAAAAGTGCTCGAAAAGCGATTAAACACTTTTATAACTGCTTTAAAACTAATTTTACTGATAAATGTATTGGTATACCTCCGGTATGTCGCGGCTCTCGCTGGATTTCTCTAGGAACCCGAGTCTCGGGAACGCGCTCTCGGTCCTGCACGGCAGTCGCTCGTGAGACAGTAAAATATCATCCAGAGAAAAGAAATTCTCCTCCATTCCGATACCCGGAGAAACGGGCATGTAGGATAGCGCGTCCATTTATTTATATATTTACAATAATTGAACGATAAATGAGCAAACAAAATCTAACAGACGGTAAAAAATAAAGACAAACTTGTCAAAACAACAGCACTGTCGTAGCATTTGGCGCGCAACTTCAAATAAGAAGTAATGGAGCATTGAGCAGAGGGAGCATCGAACAGGCGCGATCAGTCGATAACAGAGTGATGAAGATTCACAGCTTCTCAAAACTTTTGATTTACAGTATCTGTGATTGAAATATGTGGTGAAAAGAAAATACTAGGTCAGTTTAAAAAGAAAAAAACTTCTTAAAAAAAATATTTATTTTATTTTAGAATTATTAAGAGTCGTTTTAATAAGCAATGGACTTTTTAGAAGAAGAGAAAACAAAAATAAACTAGAATTAAGTAGGAACACAAATATTTAAATGATCATATTTACCAAATGCTTCTTTCTTTTTACGTTACGGAGCTAAGATAAAATGTACAACTCTGTCATGCGCATGTATTACTTTGGCCATCAGATGTCGCTATTTCTTTATTTTACCCACGAGACAGTCTATAATTGCAGTGATTACTGCTGTCTGTCAGTTAGTACTGCATACCATTACAAGTAAGAATGGTCTCACGTAAACAACATAACAATGGTTTATCAGGGGCCTGTCATTAAACACAACTATAAAACTTTATTATCTTGTTGTGAATTCAAAAGTTGTTTACAACACAATATAAGCAGACACACACAATGAAAGTTGAAGTTGTTGGATTGAAAGTGCAAGTCAGTTTCTGTTCCTAAATAGAATGGGCCTATTTCTGTTCTTTAAAGGTCTCCGTTAATATATTATAATTAATAATACTACAATTATCTAAACTATCACACTTTTGTGCTTTTCAACTTCATACATGCCATTATAAATATTTGATTTACAGCACAATATATGAAATATAAGTGCATAAAGAGACAATAAGTCACTGTCTTCTTTTAAAAAAGATAAGACACAAGGCAGTTATGATGGTCACAGCCAAATTTACAGAACAGACTCAGTACTTTGTCATATTACTTCTTTTTATGGACATAAATTATGCTTTTTGCGCACTTACACTGCATGCTTAGATTACCCATAAATTATATTTATATCCTCAAAATGGTCCTAGGTATGACATCGCTCAGTGCCCTGAACACATTAGACTATACTGAATATTTCAGTTAAAGTAGTCTAATGTGTTCAGGGCATTGAGCAATATCACCTATAGGACCATTTTGAGAATATAAAAATAATAATATAAAAGTTTAAAATAATATAAATGTTTAATTGTGAGATAGGCACCAGTTGCACTAGAAAAAAATATAAAATCATGAAATGCTAATTTAAAAAGCCTCAGGGGAAGCAAATGTAATAATTTACATCGGTGTCTACGGTCCTGGTTACAAGATCATGCCTCTAAAAGATTTCAGCAAGTTTAATGCAATGCACACTATGATATCAGTGATGTGGTCCATACTTAATTTATGAATGCAGAAATATTAATAAGCATAATGAATTGATTTGCTGCGAGCGATACAGCAGAGAGAGATGATTTGTCTTGCTGGAAGTTTAGGCCTATTGTATTTTATTTCATATTTTTATATTGCAAATATGGATTTTCCAATTTATTGTGATAATTTTACCATCACAATAAATGTTGATTTTATTACTATCACATTCTATACCTTATATTTGCTTTATTTTATTAACACACATAACTTTTTTCCTATTATTATGTGTGTGTAATAATGCAACATACTAAATAATTGGCAATAAAACAGACGTGCTTAAATTGCAAACTGACAGAGAAAGATGCACATTTTGACTAAACATGGTTTTCTTGTCTGTCAAATGCCCCTGAGATTTCATGGCTTGTTGACTTCGCATTTTTGGCCCCATTGTGGACATGAAAGACCATTAATTTTCAGATAGCAACTCAAGCATGTCTAAGGCCTTCGACTGAACGGTTGCACATGAAAACATGAGGAGTACCTAAATTAAACAATGTCTGCCGGGCCGGCAACGTTACTGGGTCACCTCTCTGTCCTCCTTTAACACCATATTCGGATCACCAAGCGGCTTTTGGAGGCGAGACGTTGTCTGTGTTAACTTCTTAATAATTGATTGTTTGGGCTAGATGTTGTAAATCCATGCTCGCGTTTACAGCACATCTCGCCACTGTTAATCCGCGTATGCGCAGTAACCGCCTCTATTGTCTCGGAGCAGCAGCAGCGCACGGACGGATCTGCGCGTGCAGGGGAGCGGCACACGCTGACCCGAATCTCCAGGCAGACGGAGGGAGGACGAGCGGACCTGGACGTGTACACTGAACGGGCATCATGACTGATGTATTTTGAGTCATTCCTCTTTGAATAAGAGAGAGCCTTCGCATTCAAAGTACTGCGGATGTGTTGTTGCGCGTGGTGATTCTGGGCAGGCTGTCCTGTCAGTTGCTTTTAAGCGGAGAACGTGTTGCGTTTTTGCTCGCGCGAACGGCTTTATCACCCCCTTGTTCCCTCGTGAGTTAAGGTGATTATTGAGACTTTAGGTCCATGATTCGACCAGGAAAATGGGCTGTTGCGTCTGCGAGACACAGCTGTTTTAGTCAGACTTGACAACCGCGGATTTTAGCGCTTGTTTTGGTCGCTTGTTTGAAAGGAGGCTCGAGAAGCGCCGCAGGGCGATCCGTGACACCCTTTCCGCGACACCCCCACCCATTTTTAGCGGATACTTTTGGATGGGGGGCAAACAGAGTACGGCGGGGCGGCCCCGGGGTGCTTTTCCCGGTGTCTCGACAGATGACAGCGCGGTGCCACCCTCGGCCCACTTCGGGCACTACCGGCCAGGTGGCACGATGGGACTGCGCAGCCGCTCGGTGAGCTCCGTGGCGGGGATGGGCATAGATCACAGCGCCACGGTGCCCTTCGGGTTTTACACCCCCAGAGGAACAGACACGGACAGAGCAGGAGGGGGGTCTGGCTCGGATCCTGCTCATAACGGGAACGGATACCAAGAAACTGGCGGGGGGCACCACACGGACGGTATGCTTTACCTGGGATCCCGGGCGTCGTTGGCAGACACTTTGCCCCTGCACATCGCGCCCCGATGGTTTAGCGCCCACAGCGGTAAGTGATAACTCAAACTCCGCATTTACAGGGCGCAGTGGCACAGAGCTACATCGATGCCACCACATGCACGGAATATCACTCGAGGGCATATGCTGCTGCTGCTCCAGATTTCGCGCCGGCGGGAGGGGGAATGCGCACGAGACCTGTCTGACCAACGGCTGGACTCGACTGGCGCGAATCGACGTTAATAAGCCAGGTTGCAGCCTGTGATTTAAGAGGGAGGGGGATTCAATGGTTATCATCCGCTTAGCTCGAACCACAATATGTCTCTCCGACTGGGTCATATGGTAGGGACATTGATTCATCCCAGTGACTCGAATTTTTTTACCCACTTCACCAAAAAGATTTGTTGACTGGTTTGTTGGTATCGACCATGGAGTTTCTTTTTGTGTGCGAGAAAGTCATTGAATAATTCGCTGAGTCGATTTGTTACATTAATTTATTTTTGTTTCGCACGAATTTAAAGTCACCGTGAAATCAAAATAGACAATTCCTATTTTTTAAGAAATATTGCTGTATTTATCATAAATTATTTATCTGTGCTCTGACAATGATATATCTGATCACTCACATGAGATAGCAGCAATAGCGTGTTTCAGATATGACATCACTTAAGTTAAAATGCAAAACGAGTTAGCATTTTAGCACTTCCGGTTCCATCTCCCGAAGTCAATGGGTTTTTTTAATGTTTTTTTTTTTTTAAATAATGTCTGTGGTGAACACAAGCTCAAGACATTTTCACATTTTAATCTATGACATATAATACATCAGTATTACCCCACTCGTAATTTTTTTTAAAGCTTTTATGTGTTTTGAAAAATGCGGTTGCTAACAAGTGGCTAAATGGGACTTCAGAGGCTGTCGGGGACGTTAAACGTCATCCCGCTGAACAGGTGATCTCAGTCCGCTTTTACAGCAGCGTTATGCTTATAATTGTACTCTTAAGAACTATTCTAACTCAAACTCTTTGGGAAAATGTTTTTAGATAAAAACTAAAAGAGCCGTCAGAGGTGATGGTGACGTTGAAGTCGTGGGGCCGTGGTGTAGTTCGTTTATAAGCCTACCTTTAGCTTTTTACTTCTGGCGACTGCATTTAGGCTTCAAAATTGACCAAAGTTGTGTTCATCGATGATAATTATTTTGATGGACAAAAAAGTATCATAATCTTTTGTTGATCACAAATCTTGTTTTTTTGCAATAATCCGAAAGCCTGTAGAAAAACCTATAGGGTTTTTGTCGAGGGAACCAGTGCGATGCTAACTGGCGAGTGACGACTCTATAGCAAACGACACAATCCATCTTTAAACAAGCTTTAGAAAAAATACAATAATATCCCTATTAACACAAGTACATGTACATCTCGGAGATGTCTATTTGATGTCTGCATTTACATCTGCAAGATGTGTTTGCTCATCTGCAATACGTCTCCTGTCAGATGTCATATAAACATTTATAAGATGTCTTTAAGACGTTTAAGGTGATTTAGAATGTATATAAAACTGACGTTTATCAGATGTTTTTACACAGCAGATGCTTTCCAGA
The DNA here is from genome assembly GCF_951802725.1 of Rutilus rutilus. Taxonomy (NCBI): domain Eukaryota; kingdom Metazoa; phylum Chordata; class Actinopteri; order Cypriniformes; family Leuciscidae; genus Rutilus; species Rutilus rutilus. The sequence goes on from NC_140233.1 coordinate 11,263,214, forward strand.
TTAACAGATTTATAGCAGACATCACACAGACGTACCTGTGCTATACTTAGCCACATAATACATTATTTTAATTATATATTGTTATAATTCCACATATTCATAGATCGTTCACACCTTTCTGTCCTTATTGTGTTCCAGATTATCTCACTTGACAAACTGAACAAACAACTGTCTGTTAGTCAGCAGAACTAAACGTAAGAGATGCGGACCTTTCACGACCGAGATGTCTTTCTCATTCGTTTTGTTCAAGTTATCGAAATTTCTCATTCATTGCTGCTCTGAGCCTCGTTTAGACTAACAAATTGAACTCGTTCAGTGATGCGTACATTCGTTTTAACCATTAGACAATGCTCCTTCACCACAACCTGTGAAATCATATTATGCTATAGCAGTCCTTAAAGACAGGAAAGCAGTCACTTGCATCTTAAGGAAGAGGAAGGAATATGAGTCAGTGCTTGGAAGTGAACAAGAACGATTGATTCAGGACTTAAACACCACCACTGGGCTTGTCAAGGCCTGAGCCGCAGCGCTCTGATGTCTTCCAGCCTCAGTCCCTCGCTGCTCATTAAACAAGCCCCAAATGTGGCCTCCAGAGGAAACATGCCAGATGTAAACAATCTCACTCAGTTTTTCCCTTAAAGGTTATTTCACTGACAGCAAATGAGGTTCCCCTTATTGTCAGGGAACGTAGCTCATGTTAGCAGGTGAGGCGTTCAGCTCTTAATGTCATGGTGTGTGTGATTTGGCTTCTAAACAGTGATCACACACAGGTTGCCAGGTTGCTACTGTGAGTTAATGAATGTCACAGTGAACACCAGGGAGGTCAGGTGCCTTTCTAAAGGGTGGGGTTCAGGGATCACGAGGGGAAACTGTTCTTGGAAAATTACTGCCTGTTCCCCTGTGTTTGAAAGTAAGACTTAGTAAATAGGTGTATGTTCATGTCAAACGCTTAATGAAATGGGAATGACTCATCTGAAACACTGACTTAAACATACCCATACACATTTCAGCCCAGTTCATCTAGAATTTAAAACTTTTTTTCCTCTTTTAAAAGCATAGTTCATCCAAAAATGAAAATGTGGTCGTTTACTCATCTGTGGAACACAAAAGAATATATTTCGGCAAAACTTGCTCCATTAATACTAACACTTTCTTTTCTTTTTCTATTCTATATCTATTTTAAAAATGTAGGTGGTGTACTGACTAAACTTTTTAGTTTTTTAGTTTTTAGACTAAACTGGGAATAGTCACAGCACTTGCATATTTTTGCCCTATTGTTATTTTAATTGCTTTATTGCTCTCATCATTTGTAAGTCACTTTGGATAAAAGCATCTGCTAAATGATTAAATGTTAATGTGAATATATTTTAAAAAAATTATGTTTTTTAATATTATTAAAACTGAGTATACCAAGTAACACATTTTTTTAGATATTGCCTTCAATGTAAAATATCATATATTTTTTTGTTTCGATACTCGTTTATACTTTTATTTAACAACTAGAGTATGCCTTTCCTAGGTTTATCCCTCCGAAAAAGTGTACCAATCGGTTTTTTAAAACATTGATCTGTTTGTTTGAGTTTGAGTTTAGGGCGGGACTATCTGTTAGACTGGCCAATCGTATGGAGTGAGTGTTCAGGAAACCTGTTTGACACTCATTGTTTTTGCAATTTTAGTGGCACAGAAACCCCATTTTTTTTTGTTTAACAAAAGAACATTTAGGCCTATGTTTTGCAGTTTTGTTTGACTTTTCAGAAGAAACATTATTGTCATGGATTTGATACGTAGCCTAAGCGTTAAGCTTGTATAATCTGTGGAGCTATCAACCCCCTACAGGCTCCACAAAGCATGAATGAGGCTGGATTCAATCAGTGTCTTACAAGTTAATTCTGTTTATTCTCACTAGGCAAACAAAAGTTCTGTTTGTACCAGTGGCTGGCCTACTTGCAACATCTCACATATAACTTCAAGCCTACTTGCTTTATTCATTTATCTCCTGTGTCAAAAGTCATCCATGTTATTTACATCATTACAGTGACCATCTTTGGTTATTGGAGTCAATCTTTCTATCTTTCTTTCTTTCTTTCTTTCTTTCTTTCTTTCTTTCTTTCTTTCTTTCTTTCTTTCTTTCTTTCTTTCTTTCCTGGAAGATCCAGTTATTACATTTTGATTTAAAAAAAAAAGCATTAGGTAAAAAAAAGGATGAATTTGAATAGGATGAATTTCCTTCTGAAATTTTATTGAAAATTATGCATTGTCAATATAAAAATGGATTAAAATCAATGTAAAACAAACAATGCCTACCTGAAACAGAAAGTTCTGCTAGTCTGTGCAAAACTCACTTCCACACCATATTAGGTTATCACTATGCTGTAGCTATAATGATCTGAATGGTTGCTGGTGTTTTCTGGGTGGTTGCTAGGGTATTACTGTGATGTTCTGAATGGTTGCTAGTGTGTTCTGTCTGGTTGCTAGGGTATTGCTAGGACCTACCTAAGTTTATTTTATATTCTGATCCTAGGATATATGATTTTTTTTTATTGCCTGCGAGGAGAAAATCATAATTCTGATTGCTTAGAAAACAACTAGCACATCTCCCCTCAACAGACCACACGATTTAAGATGTCACTCATGTTCGTTCGTATCACGAACAGTGTGGGACTGGTTATAGGCTGGACTATAAGCATGAGCAATAGTAGTGATGGTTTCCTTACAAATCACCTCTCATAATCAATAATTGCCTTTGTTTAAAGAGTAAGCACTGGTGATTTAAAGTTGATTAATGGACATTTGTTTATTGGAAGTCATTGGAAGTTGTTCAGGCTCATGTTGGTAACAGTGTTTAATTTCCAAAATTGTTTATTAGCTGATCTTTTTGCTGATCTGTCACAGCAGTCTTTATGCTCTCTACATACTGTAGTTAGTTTATTTCAAAGCTGGTCCATTGATGTTACAGCTGTAGGGCTTGTGTCGAAGGCTGGTCAACTTATTGAGGCACTCACTCACCTGTTTGCTGCATGCAAGCAGATTAAAAGCAAAAGTAATCGCTCTACTAAAAGTGCTCTGTTTAATCATTATTGCTCAGCCATTAGAAAACTGAGTAATCATTCACTGGCCTTCGCTCCTGCGTGTTTCCACCATATATATTCACACCTAAGCTGATATCACAATGGAAGTCTTTAAGATGATATTTTAAGTCAACACACAAATGTTTTACATTAATTGCAACCGAAATAGTGTGCTACGGTGCTGGTTTCGGTGGTCTTTCAGGAATGTTGGGATTGTGGAACATCTGTGCTGATCTGTCTGGCAGCACGATTCAAGAAATGTAGGTCACTCTCTTATTTCTGCTTTTTCTTTGCCTCACTGGTCTCTCTCTCTCTCTCTCTTATCTCAGGGTGTAATACATTTATGCAAAGACACAGACGCACATACACATGCGCTGCATCTTACTGACACAATAGGAAGACACAGAGGCCCTAAAACAAAATCAGACACGCACACCTGGTATTGTCCTCTAAATTAGGGAATTTTGGGTATGCCGAATTAACAGTGCAGCTGCTACTACCTTGTAAGTTGTCGAACGGACAATAATAATAATAATAATAATTCGTTACATTTATATAGCGCTTTTTCGGAGACCTCAAAGCGCTTTACATAGATGGGGGAATCACCTCAACCACCACCAATGTGCAGCATCCACTTGGATGATGCGACGGCAGCCATATTGCGCCAGAACGCCCACCACACACCAGCTTACTGGTGGAGAGGAGACAGTGATGAAGCCAATCAGTATATGGAGATGATTAGGAGGCCATGATGGACAGAGGCCAAGGGGCAAATTTGGCCAGGATGCCGGGGTTACACCCCTACTCTTTTTCGAAGGACATCCTGGGATTTTTAATGACCACAGAGAGTCAGGACCTCGGTTTAACGTCTCATCCGAAGGACGGTGCTCTTTTTGGCAGTATAGTGTCCCCGTCACTATACTGGGGCATTAGGACCCACACAGACCACAGGGTGAGCACCCCCTGCTGGCCTCACAGTGCAATAAACAATCAGTGCAAAGACAAGACACTCTATCCACACGCCGAGAAAGTTAGTTCCCAGTGTGGACGTTTTTTGTATTTCACCCTAGTCTGCAGGACTTGACGATCAACAGTGAGTGCAAAAGGGGGCAATACCACCAACCTCTGACTCCATTATCTTGCAGATTTGGCCACTGTACAGAGAGTAAATTGCAATTATTTTGCTAGTCTCGGAATGGGAAATGTTGTTAACTGCTGACGCCTTTCTGTGTTTTATTATATTTACATCCCTCTGGACTTTATACACCAAAAGTGTGCTCATTCGGACAAAAACTTATGGATTATCATGTGTTTACTTCAGATATCTTTAGAAAGCAGTATTTATTCTATGTTTACCCAAAATACGTGAATGTGAGCATTATGGAACGCTAAAGGCCCTATCCCAAATGGCAGACTTAGGCCCTGTCCCAAATGGCACCCTAAACACTCACAGTCTTCCTACGAGTCTGCACTTTCGTGACGTAACGCCACTTTGACTGTCGGGAAAAGATCTGCTGCGGAGCTCGCTTCAGTGCGGGCTCGGCAAAAGTGAGCATCCAGGGCGCATGTCGACCGCAAAGGGGGCACTCGTGAGCACCCTTCTGAAACCTAAAATGACAAATGAGAACTCCTACAGTCTCATGGACTTAACGGACACGCACGCAGCAGCCATTGTAAGTCCACAAGAGTGCAAGGGCCTATTTAGGCCCTTTCCCAAATGGCACACTTCATATTCACTTTTGATCTTGTCACTAAAGCGAGCTCCGCAGCAGACTTCTTCCCGACAGTCAAAGCGGCGTAATGTCACGAAAGTGCGGACTCATAGGAAGACCACAAGTGCTTAGGGTGCCATTTGGGACAGGGCCAATCTCTCACATGTAATTTATGTTTCATACATACTCTACGCCGGAGTGGGCAGAATGTCCACAAGTGAGACTCATAGGCGTAATAAAACTTATGACATTCCAGGAAATCCCTAATATGGACAAAGGCTGCATCCGAAATCACATACTTCCCTACTATATAGTAGGCAAAAAAACAGTACAATATTACTCAAAAGAGTAGGCAAAAAGTGGATGACCTACTCTGAAGTGTGCATATGATAGACACTTTACTATCCCATTAGAGGATTTGTGAGTGGTGGTGAAATGACGCAACTGATGCTGGTAGGTAATGTGATAAGGCCAACATGGTGAATCCAGTACGTCCAGATTACATTCATACTATATAGAACATACTTTTTTAGCGGTCGTGAAGTAATTACTTATTCAAAATGAGTACCTCCTCAAGAGAGTATGCGATTTCGAATCCAGCCATCCAGCTATCGCTATAGCTGAATAAACATTTGGACTGATTCAACATAAAGAGAATAAACACATCATTGCGACAGTATATGGTTTATCTGTTCTTCAAGCCATCTCAGGTATTTTCAAAAGGATAATGTAATTAAATTAGTAGATTGTGTCATTATACTCGACTCAACTGTTGAATCAAGTTTTGATTGCACTGAACTTCTACACATATCACCTTCTTAGTGCGTATGGATCAGTGTACACTGCGTAGGGCCCCTATGAATCGGAACGCAGCTACACACTGCAAAGTTGATGGAGGTCGGCTGTTGCTGTGACAACCCTGTCGCTTGCCACCGCTGTTTTCAGTCTGCAGTCTTACATGCGGCCTCAACAAGCCTGCCACCCCCACAACACTCGCACACTCATTTCATCGAGACCCAGAGGGAGGGAGAGAGAGAGGGAGCGCCAGAAAGACATTTTCCCCCTGCCCCGTTACTCACACTTCCTGCATGTAGTGAATGACAGCTGCCAGAGCTCCTTCAATGAAGGAGGAGCCGCTAGTGCAAACGACTGGCCAATTAGCAGCGCCTAGCAGACAGCGAGAGGCCATGACAACAGTTTCCATGGAGCGGGGACCAAACCTTGCCATTATACAGCGGAGACCAGCTAAAGATAAACCTGTGACAAGCACAAGCGTGACTTGTGTCACCCCAGGGACCTTTGCGATGTAGTTTTACAATGGTTGCTTCGGTTTTCGCCATTGTGTGCTCACTTCCTTGTCTTTTGAGACCTTACACATTGTTATGTGATTGTCACGCACTATCGACGGGAAAAATATACCCCGTCTTTTCTCTCAAGGGCCAAAACAACATCCTGTAATCAGGAAGTTTACAGAGGAAAACAGTATGTCTGCATCTATAACCACACACACACACATAAACACACTGGCAGACACTCCTCTCCCTCTCCATGTCATTACCTCCCTCTCATTCTGCTGTTGCCATGGAAACAGCTGTTCTTTTCTCACTGAAGGTAATAAGTTGAAACTAGTTGAGGAGAGTTCGTTCTGATGTCATGTGAACACGGTTACGTCCATGTATGGGCATCCTGGCCGTTCCATTCAGGAGCGATTCAGATGACCGCCGCCGCTGGTGTCGAGACACAATAAGCCTCCTCGCAAACAGCATTCTTTGAGAGCTGATAAGCAGCGAAAACAACATGCAATATTGATTTGTTTTTGTTGCCGCTTTCTATCTCTTTCACGCGCTATATCTCTCTGCACTTTGCATTTAAATGCTTTGTGTGCTCATCTGTGTCTTTTAACCTTGTTATGTTTGGAGCATTGTATTAGGCTTATGTAGTGACAGATCAATAAATCTGAGATTATTTTCATTCTGGGATAACAAGTGTCTGCTTGACCGATTGACAATGTTAGTTCTCTCTTGGTCATTGTTCAAAAATCTGTAATTATTTGGAATCATTTTGGATGTTGGTGTGCTGGTGTCCCAACCTGGCTTCCTAACTAGCTTAACCAGCAATATACAGTGAGGAAAATAAGTATTTGAACATCCTGCTATTTTGCAAGTTCTCCCACTTAGAAATCATGGAGGGGTCTGAAATTGTCATCGTAGGTGCATGTCCACTGTGAGAGACATAATCTAAAAAAAAAAATCCAGAAATCACAATGTATGATTTTTTAACTATTTATTTGTATGATACAGCTGCAAATAAGTATTTGAACACCTGAGAAAATCAATGTTAATATTTGGTACAGTAGCCTTTGTTTGCAATTACAGAGGTCAAACGTTTCCTGTAGTTTTTCACCAGGTTTGCACACACTGCAGGAGGGATTTTGGCCCACTCCTCCACACAGATCTTCTCTAGATCAGTCAGGTTTCTGGGCTGTCGCTGAGAAACACGGAGTTTGAGCTCCCTCCAAAGATTCTCTATTGGGTTTAGGTCTGGAGACTGGCTAGGCCACACCAGAACCTTGATATGCTTCTTACAGAGCCACTCCTTGGTTATCCTGGCTGTGTGCTTCGGGTCATTGTCATGTTGGAAGACCCAGCCTCGACCCATCTTCAATGCTCTAACTGAGGGAAGGAGGTTGTTCCCCAAAATCTCGCAATACATGGCCCCGGTCATCCTCTCCTTAATACAGTGCAGTCGCCCTGTCCCATGTGCAGAAAAACACCCCCAAAGCATGATGCTACCACCCCCATGCTTCACAGTAGGGATGGTGTTCTTGGGATGGTACTCATCATTCTTCTTCCTCCAAACACGTTTAGTGGAATTATGACCAAAAAGTTCTATTTTGGTCTCATCTGACCACATGACTTTCTCCCATGACTCCTCTGGATCATCCAAATGGTCATTGGCAAACTTAAGACGGGCCTTGACATGTGCTGGTTTAAGCAGGGGAACCTTCCGTGCCATGCATGATTTCAAACCATGACGTCTTAGTGTATTACCAACAGTAACCTTAGAAACGGTGGTCCCAGCTCTTTTCAGGTCATTGACCAGCTCCTCCCGTGTAGTTCTGGGCTGATTTCTCACCTTTCTTAGGATCATTGAGACCCCACGAGGTGAGATCTTGCATGGAGCCCCAGTCCGAGGGAGATTGACAGTCATGTTTAGCTTCTTCCATTTTCTAATGATTGCTCCAACAGTGGACCTTTTTTCACCAAGCTGCTTGGCAATTTCCCCGTAGCCCTTTCCAGCCTTGTGGAGGTGTACAATTTTGTCTCTAGTGTCTTTGGACAGCTCTTTGGTCTTGGCCATGTTAGTAGTTGGATTCTTACTGATTGTATGGGGTGGACGGGTGTCTTTATGCAGCTAACGACCTCAAACAGGTGCATCTAATTTAGGATAATAAATGGAGTGGAGGTGGGCATTTTAAAGGCAGACTAACAGGTCTTTGAGGGTCAGAATTCTAGCTGATAGACAGGTTTTCAAATACTTATTTGCAGCTGTATCATACAAATAAATAGTAAAAAAAATCATATATTGTGATTTCTGGATTTTTTTTATTTAGATTATGTCTCTCACAGTGGACATGCACCTACGATGACAATTTCAGACCCCTCCATGATTTCTAAGTGGGCAAACTTGCAAAATAGCAGGGTGTTCAAATACTTATTTTCCTCACTGTATACACACATATTATTAATATTTTAATAAAACTGATAAATGTAATCTTTAGCAATGTTTATCATTTATTTGATAAAAAATACAGTGAAAAACGTAATATTGTGAAACATCAATAGCTGTTTTCTATTTTAACATATTTTAAAATATCATTTATATTTGTGATGGTAAAGCTGAATATTTAGCATCATTACTCAAGTTTTAAGTGTCACATGATCCTTCAGAAATCATTGATTTGCTGCTCAAGAAAATGTTGAAAACAGTTATGCTGCTGATGATTAACTTCCATATCGGACATCATTTTAATATCAACGCATCCCTAGTAATCTCACGTGTCATTTCTTGAGCTTCAGAAGAGATTTTAACAATCTCAAACTGTGCTCAGATTTGCCAAGATACCAATCATAATATCAGTCTGCAATCAGTAAGATTTCAAGCATTTCTCATCACATTCTTCCGGGACCACGTGATCAGATCTGTGGTATTCACTATTATTTTATAGTTCAGTCCTTTCTTTGTGTAATTAATTAATTTCTGCTAATATGTAAAATATCTTAGCTGAAACATGTGAGATGGAGTCGACATAATGAAACAGCTGTGAAAGAGCAACCGGTGAGCAATATAAATATCCTCTGTGACTGTATGGTATATAAACACTTAAAATTGATGTGTTTGTGTATAACCGACAAAGTGATATGGAGGTACTTGCGCACAAACACACTTGTGCTGAATAAGCTAATACACAACGCCCTCGCAACTAGTGACAGGGAATGCCCTTGACTCGTCTGCTCTCGAATCCGAGGCTTCAAACGGCAAAGCTGCTTGTTGTGAGGCGGCATGCAGATGCAGGAATACTGTCCTGATGGGCACTGCTTTAAAGGAAGCTGTCACGCTGTCTTCTCACTCTCTCGCTCTCTTCCCTCCTTCGACAGTGCTGTGTCACCATGTTTACGTCCTTGTCTCGCTCTTCTCCTGCACTCCTCTTTTCCCTCTGCTCTTTCCTTTCAGAGTGTTAGACTAATAATAAATCATTATGCCATTGATGAAAGTGATATACAGTGTAAACCAACCGGCAAATTACAAAATACCATGTACTTTTCTCATAACTGCAGAATCGAGTAAATGTGCATAAATTAACAATATTCTACATGTTACTGTGACGTGAGGCCGATTATTCATTTGGTCTGGACTTCAGAGTTAAAAAAGTCCAATTTAATGTAGTAATTTAGTAAATTTGTTCTAAATATTGCATAAAATAAAAATTTGAATCATCTTATTTATAGGTAGTTGATGAGAAAAATGTAAATTGTATATGCTTTGACTAGTCTACATGCTTTATGATATAAAACATTTCATATATATAGATCATGTAAGGATATATATCTATATATACTTCATATCTAATATATGGCTTTTCATTGTTTATCCATTTATGATATAATATATTGCATATATATATATATATATATATATATATATATATATTAGTGCTGTAAAATTAATTAATTGATAAATAAAATATATATACATTTACATATACAGTATATATATATAGTATTATTGCTATTAATCACATCTAACATAAGTGTATGTGTGTGTGTATACATATATACACGTGAGTGTGTATGAATGTGTATGTATGTAAATATATATATATATACACACACACACATTACAAACTTATGTTAGATGCGATTTATCACGAATAATCACGCTAATACTATGAATATATATATATACATGTACTCTACTGTATATCATGTTTATCTATCTTTTGTCTGTCTGTCTATCTATAATTTGTGATAATAAATATGATATATATCCCTAATTTATTAATAAATGGTAGGTTCCTTTTTGCACAAATTATGTATATCTACTTTTTATAATATAATATGTGGCAATTATAATGTTTACCACTAATAACTATGGGCACACAATAGTATCTCTAAAAAAAAAGAATTATAGTGACGTCTTATAGGCTGGTAAATCCCACTTTAAACATTACATCATAAAAGGTCATTTCTGAATATAGTTTCTATTGTTTGCTCTACAGTTTACACAATGAATGTAGCTGTTATGATAACTTCCACTGCCTACTGAACACTGTTTAAATGGAATTTAAAAAATATATATATTTTGTCAAATCAACTTATGTGGTTCAGATAACATAATATTTTGAGTTTCTGTCGATTAAACCAATCTCCTTCATTTTATTAACTAAATTTTTTTTATTTCAATGAACTTAAAATGTTAACGCAACCTGGTTGCTTACTTTTTTAAGTTAAACCAACAATAATTGTTTACAGTGTTCTTTCTGTTTGCTGTCAGAGTCATTGCAAGATGTACAACGACATAAACCTCACCTAAGAAGAGCAGACAGTGGAGATCTGCCATTGTATTGGTGCAGATGTGCGTCGGCTGTATCCCTTTTTCTAAACCCAATTGAAGGTCAGGCTGGGAGAAATTAGCTCTGCTTGTCAAGCTTTAACCGAAAAGGGGGAATTTTAATAGCAACGAGACATTAAACACCAGTCTCTCTGACTTCAGCGTTAGAGATGGTTCACTATGTCCCCAGAGTAGTTATATATTTTACAGATCAATATTTTTTTAATGAAAGAGGCTGGCGAGTGAAACCGAGCTTTAAAGTTCTGCAAGCAGTGATGGATGTGTGTACCGTGCTAAGCTGCAGTGTGTTATGACAAATGAACGGTCACAGGAAGTCACTATCTTCTGGGCAGTTTCTAGTCAGTCCTGAGGCCGCTTAACACCTTTTAATGGTTTGACCTGTTTTTGTGTGTGGTTTTCTGCTGAGTCATGCAGTGTTTCCTGCTTGTACAAAGCCCTATCTGTCTTTACAAGTGGATATCGTTCCTTTAATCACTTCTGCTTGAAATATCATGACATATTCTTATTTGCTTGATGTCAGAGCACTCTGAATGTAACATTCAAGCAGGCCGCAACTCACACAGTGTATTTATTAAGACGCTGTGTATGAATAGTCTCAAACAGTTTGTCAGTCGCGCATTGGGTTCTCTCGGCGATGCAGTTCTGTGATGTAATCATCGAGTCCTTTAGAGAGTCATGCTGATTGATTAAGCATCGCTGGTGTCTGTTAATGCCCTCATTGTAATCAACCATTTTGTTTGAATACTGTTTAGGAAACACTGAACCTTTCAGGCCACCCTGTTAGGAGACACAGATCAATACTTTTGATTGAGAGTTGACTAGGGTTAATATTAAACATGAAAACAAATGTACATGTACATACATGTATTTATAAATGTATATGTACAGTTGTAATCGAAATTATTCAACCCCCATTGCAAAACAGGTTTTTTGGCTAAATTTACAGACTTTCAGCTGTTTGCAATAAACATATAAAACAATAGTAATTGAAATAGCTCAACACAACAATTGTTTCAAGTGGTTTCCCCAAATTCAGCTGAAAATGCAACAACGACTTCCACAGTCTCAAAATTATTCAACCCCCTGAATAGAATCCCTCACATCAGCACAAATCTGCAAAACAGGTGTTGTCTCAAGCAATTTCATTGAATGAAATGTGAAAACACATGAAATGTCTGAACTGGCTTGGTTTGTTGAGTGTCACGTTTGACTGCATGTTGGTCCAAATATGGTCAAAAGAATGGTCCGAAAAGTTAAGAGAAGATATCATCGCCCTTCACAAACAAGGAACAAGATACAAAAAAGAAATGCAAAGGAACTAAATGTTCCCAGAGACACCGTTGGAAGCATAGTTCGCAAGTTCAAAGTTAAAGGTACAGTGCTTACACCTGGACGGGGCCGAAAAAGGAAGCATTCAATGGCTGCAACCAGATTTCTGAGAAGGCAGGTTCAGAAAAGTCGTATACTAAGCGCATGCGGTTTCCATGCCAGAACTCTAAGGCTACGTTTACACGGAAACGATCTGAAGAGAAAACGCAAAAGTGATCACTTTTTATTCTGCGTTTAGACGAGCGTTATGGGGGGGAATCTGCGTGCATATGGTGACGCAAAAATGTGTGAAATTCAATGTAGTATGCACTCCAGGCGGCTAGGTGGCAATGTGAAGCACTGATCGGTGCCTTCACTGTCTAGCAGACTTTTGCGTTTTTACCGTTTAGACGGAAGCGCGACGGTGGAGCGTTTTTAAGATTTCCACTCTGGAGGGTGGTTTCACTTTTTGCGTTTTTAAGCCCCCAAAACGCCGTTGCCGTCTAAACGAAAGGCACATCTGATAAAATATTTTTACGTTTTCACCCACGAGCGTTCTCGTGTAAACAGGGCCTAAGATTTACACTACTGACCCAAAAGCACAGGAAAAGTTCTTAAAATCATATAAATAAGCCACAGAAGTTTTGGGATTCTGTTATGTGGAGCGGCCCTATGGATCAGCGGTATGTCCGGAGGAAGAAGAATGAAGCATATGCTGAAAAGAACTCTCTGTCTACAGTTAAGCATGGTGGTGGCTCGGCGATGCTCTGGGGCTGCTTTGCATCCTCTGGCACTGTAAACCTGCAGCGTGTGGAAGGCAAGATGAATTCACTCAAGTATCAGGAAATCCTACAAGAAAACGTCATGCCGTCAGTGAGGAAGCTGAAGCTTGGACGTCATTGGACCTTCCAGCAGGACAATGATCCCAAGCATACCTCAAATTCCACCAAGGCTTGGTTGCAGAAGTAGTCCTGGAAGATTCTACAGTGGCCATCACAGTCACCTGACTAGAAAATCTCTGGTGGGATTTGAAGAAGGCGGTTTCAGCACCCAAGAATATTACTGAACTGGAGGCCATTGTTCATGAGGAATGGTCTATGATTCCTCCGAAACGCTGCCAGAAGCTGGTGTCTGGTTTTAAATCTCGTTTGCAGCAGGTCATAACAGCAAAAGGATGTTCTACTAAGTACTAAAGATGCTTGCCATGAAAGGGTTGAATAATTTTGAGACTGCAGAAGTCATTAAAAGTTGCATTTTCATTTCATTTTAGGGAAACCACTTGAAACATTTGTTGTGTTGAGCTATTTCAATTAATTGTTTGATTTGTTCATTCATTGCAAGCAGCTAAAAGTCTGTACATTTTATAAAACTGTTTTGCAATAGGGGTTGAATAACATTGATTACAACTGTACATATACATACATTCACAAACATGCTTTTTTATTTTAGTTTAAGTTTATCTTTTTTCTTCGTTTTTTTTTATTTAATTTTTTATAATTTTTATAATTAATTTTAAAATAATTTCTTCCCATTATGTAGCACTTTGGGTTTGGATTTTTTATTTTGTCACAAAATGTAACTATTTTATCTCCCAACTCTTTATGTAAAGTTGGATATATAAGTACGTCCAACTTTATGCGCATAAATTATAATTGCGTAGGGCGATATATAATATATGGCATATCTCAACTGCTTGATTAATAAGGCATAGATATTAAGATATTATGAACATTAACATCATGATTTTCTGTAATGCTGCTTTGGAGCAATGTGTATTGTGAAAAGCGCTATACAAATTGTAATTTGACTTGACTTGATCCATTTCACAAATTATTTGATTATTCAAATGAATCATTTAATGATTTGGACTGATTTGGTTGTTGAGTTCAATTCACTGACTCACTCTCAAGGTTTCTGTAATTTTCTGAAATTCTACACACAGTACTATAATGCTAGAATGTAATAAAATGATATATATGACTTGGTGACACATTTAATTGACATCTAAAAGAACCAATCACAGTTCACTTTTTAGTTTTTATTATTGTTTTATTTAAAAATATAATTGAATGCATTTCCAAGATGACTGGACACTTTGTAGAATTAAATGTAACATAGTGAAGTCATGTGACTAAATATATTTATCACTGATCGCAAATGTTTATCATTGTATATTGCGTACTATTTTACATATTGAAGAATTTTTTTATTTAAAAAAGCAGCACGCTAGAAGATTTTTAGTTGTCTTTGATTTTGAGTCCGTAAATGTTTACTTTTGATTGCTTTTCTTTGACTTGACATGCTGAAAAAGGTCCCATGTTTACAATTTGGAAGAGAAAATAGTATTTTGTACAGCGCAACATGTCTTTGAGTCTTGGGAATTTTGGTTTGCAGAGTTTAGAGTCTTGGCATGAGCGTCTGTATACATATTTGACTTCATCTTTGGCCGTGGGAAACGGAGCAAGAACTAAATGCAAGAGGTATCATCAAAAATGCATGGAGATGAGACGGAGCAGTCAGCTCTGCTTGAGGAACACGTCAGCTCAGAGGAAGAGAGCCAGGGGACACTTTAACAGATGCGGAGCGTAATGACTCAATTTCAGATATGTGCAGATGCTCTCTGAGTCTCAAGCCTGGATTGTTTTTATGAGGTGAAGCGGATGCTGATTGGTGATGCAAGTGTCGTGAACAACTTTGATATAAAAATAACTTTATAAGTTATTTAATCAGGGTTGGAGCTAAATTCTAGCGCTATGTCAGCCAACTCAACGCTTCATTATAAATAAACATTACTTTGATTATATATCTGCAGAAAGGTTTATTGAAATGATATTATATGTTAGATTATCAAAGGTTTACTCACCACGCTAGCACAACGTTCTTTTGGTCTTCTGGCAATAAGCAGCGCAAAAAGTCCACCTGGTGTCGTCACTCGATGTTGCAGCTAGTGCGCATGTCTTGAACTAAGTTTCCTTAACCGTTTTAAGCTTGTTTTATTATTTGAATTAATCATTAAATTACAAATTTCATTAGTTAAGAAAAAAGAGATGTGGGGAAAAAATATATTAAAAATACACTAATAAATACCTGTACACTAAACACGTGATGCGCATGTGCACGCCGTCGGCGGTTTTGAGGTTTGCGCAGATATAACCTTTTTTTCAAAAAGAAATTCAAGGCTTGCACCTTGGAATCTATTTCAGGGTTTGCGTTCTCGAGCCACCAGGCACTGTTCTGTGCGGATGAGCGGGCCGGAGCGTGTTGAGTGTTTTCTGTTAGAACGGTGTCGTGTTAGCGGCCCCTAAGTTAATAACTAATGATCTTTGCAAGGAAAGTGAATCAATCAATCAAAACTAACTTTAGCTGGACAGTAACTTTATTCTAGAGCTGCTGTAAAGCCAAAACAATCTCTGTTACTGTAATTTCCTATTATCACTGTAAAGCTGCTTTGAAACTATTTATATTGTTAAAAGCGCTATATAAATGAAGGTGACTTGACTTGATAAACAACAATGTTGACAGGGAAAGGATATTAAGTTTAAGGGTCACTGCTACATACAATTTACCACATTGTAAACGGAGACCCACCCCCAGCACTCAACCTAAACTGGGCCGTGTCTTTACGGCCATATCTCACCCAAAATCTGTGGTCTTATGGTCTGTAATCGGGCCGAATGTGGCTAAATGTGCCGTGTCTCAGCGCAAATCGGGCCAAATCCGCACATCCAAAGCTTAGCCAAATCTGGCAACCATTACTGGGCCAGAGCTAGCTCACTTTTGGTGAGCCGCTGCCAGAACATGGCCGAGTGAGCCGACACTCATCCGCAACTGACCCGATTGGGCTGGCTACCTGGGGTCTTTTTGACCATTATCTGTCCCCCTTGACCACTAAAACACACAACAGTGGCAATTAACCCACAAACAGACATAAAAGTTCCAAACGCTCAGTCTCCCATTAATGTCCAGGCTTGAGCCAGAGCTCATTAAGACCAACAGAGTGTCTAATTAAGCCACGCACTGTGAGAGCAAGCAGCTGGTCTTCCCAGCAGCCTTTAGGATTGCACTGACTGAGGGGCCCATCGCTCTATTCCAGCCTTTTTACATAAACTCTCGCCCTCATCAGAACCCCAACATTATTTACAAAGGTTCAAGCCATGATGCCTAGCTTCTGAACTTTATATTCGAAGTGATCGTTTTCTCAATTTTAAGCAGGATGCTAATGTACCATAAAAGTATATTTTGAGTCTCCTGAAGTCATACGATAGCTATGGAACAAACTGAAATTTGTGCCACTGAAAATCTTCCCTACTGAGTTTTTCTACATTGTGCAACTTTAAATGTGCATGTGGCAAAACAAAAATTCAACTGACATTAGATTCAGTTCACAAAACCCGTTTGAATGATTCATTCACTCATTGGACTGATTTGATTCTTGAGTTCAAAATACCGACTCTATGAATCAGTCTCAGGGTGTTAGCTCACTGGAAGAAGATTGTCAGTGAAAAATGACTTTAGTTTTGGTCTGTTTCTCACACAAAGCAATTTTTTTTACTTCTGAAAACTTGAATAATAGTCAAATGGACCACTTGCTTTTGCATCCATTTCAAAGCTTGAAAGCTCCAGTCCCCATTCGTTGCAATTACATGAAAAGCAGCAATCAGGACAAAATTCTGAATTCCTCATTTCGTGTTCCACAGATCAAAAAAAGTCATTCGGGTTCGGAATGACATGAAGATGAGATTATACTTAAAGATTTTTGACATGAAAAGCAAAACCTTTGTTGCTCTTGGAGGTGAACCAACAATCCACTTGGACGAGGTCAGCTGAGGTAATTCACAAATAAGTTTAATAAGTCTAATGACTTGATCTCATAAGCTCATTTTCATTATGGCCGGTTTGGCATGAAAGACGTCTGGTCTGTTTGTTGCTGCGGTGAGCTGCTGTTGATATTTTCGGCTCTATGCGATATTTGTGGTAGTAGAGACAGTTGGCCTCTCTCGCATGTGCGACTCGAGTTCTCTGTGTTGACAGATGGAACCTCGTCGCCCCCCTTTTGTAGCTTTGTTTCAGTGAATCACACCTCATAGGAGATGGGACATCCCTGTCTGAGATTTCCACACCTCCGTTTTCCACTTCAGTCTTCTTTCCATCGCTCTCTCTCTCTCTCTCACTCTCTCTCTCTCTCCATCTGTCCCCAAGGAATGCCTGAAAATAGCAGCCTAGGGAAAACTGGGTCAGGCATCATCATGGGTTCCTGGGGTGGGATTTAGAGGTTGGGGTGTGCGCTAAAGTGAAGACGCACTCTAGAGCAGGGGCGGTTCTAGACCGTTTTTAGGGGGCTTTAGCCCCTCTGTCTGTCGTCTCAACGCCCCTAAAACTATAATCACCTGTCTGAAAGATCAGGCCAGTATTGCTTCAAGTAAGTTTATCATTTCCCCGTGTTTTTAAGTCTTATCAGTTTAAACATTCAAGTGATTTTAAGCCATTTAAGCGCAAGATGCCGTGAAAGTAACTTAATTCGGTACTTGCGTGCTGTGATAGCTGTGCGCGCACACAGAAAGCCGCCTCTCAGACACACAAAATTCTTATTATAGTATTAGTATTAGCTAGTATTAGCTTTTGCTGTGATCTGACCAGGCCAGAAGAAAAATTCATAGTTTTTTATCTTGTTAAAAGTAATACTTGTTTATAATAATGATATAATGACAGTCAAACAGTATCCTAAACGTATACCAATTTGAACTATACTGCCGAAAGACTGGTATATTATATAATTTATAAAGTGTTTATATTGACTTGGTACCAGTACTGGTAGGGTACTTTTGACTTATTATACTGTATATAGTAATATAGTGGTGCCAATTTACAAAGTGGCACCACTTAGGAAATGGTCTCTTGCTACACATTCCCACTAGAACCGTCCCTGCTCTAGAGTTAGGTGTGGAGAGTATCGAACCTGGGTTATATTGACAGATGGGACTGTCTTCAGCCCTTCATTAACTTTGTGCCGTGTTTTTACTGACTTTGCATTTTGGCTCTGGTTGGATTCTTATTCTCTCACTCTTTTTTCTGGCATGGCTTTTGTTCATTAGACTGTCTGCACCTGCTTTCTTTTACTGAAGTTCACCCAAAATGATTTTTTTTTTTTTTCATCTCTTACTCACCCTTATGTTGTTCCAAACTCATTTGCTGTTTTTTCTTCCAACACAAGAGTAGACCCTTTTGAAGAAACTTTCCCCATCAGGATAGAAAATCCAATTTTTGCTTGACCTGGCAACATTTTCACTGGCCCTACCACAATTTTAGCATTTTTTTTTTATTTACATATGTACACTACCGGTCAAAAGTTTGGGGTCTGTAAGATTTTTCAAAGTCTCATGTTCAAAAGATTATTATTAACAATGTTGAAAACAGTTGTCCTTTAATATATGATCAATTTGTTCAGGATTTTTGATGAACATAAAGTGCAAATGAACAGCATTTATTTAAAATAGAAATTATTTGTAACATTATAAATGTCTTTACTCTCACTTTTGATAAATTTAATGCTTCCTTGATGATATTTCTTGAATTTCAAACTTAACTTTTGTATGGTAATGTACATTTATTTATATTTATATTTTTAAAATACATTTTCTTGACAGTTTTTTTCTTCACAATAAGAACATTTGCACCAAAACTGGAAATCATACTATTATGTCACTCCATATCTTCATAAACATGCTTGGCATATAATGCAAAGCATTACTTATTGAGTTGTGCTTTTCAGTACATTCCTACTGATGATCCCAAGACTGTTTTTCCAAGACCAAGTCTTTTCATCAAAACAGGCTTGAATATTTAAAGACCGAATGAACTATTTTTCTGTAATGCTATTGCTTTTTTCTACCTCATTTAAAACAGAAATATCAGCAGAATTCTGAAGTTAACCAGAGATCTTATCCTGCTTAAGTTTTAGGCTGCTCCCACAGGGCAAACGACCTGTCTTCACCCTAAATAATTATCAACATAAGCACTGAAATGGTGTGAAATTTCCATTAATTAGATTTAGAATTACAATGCCCCTCTCAAACCGAGGCTCCACGTCTTGAACAAAGAGAGATTCTCTCGGCGGAAATCCAATCAGGTTTTGTCCCTTATGTTTACAACTTCTAAAAATCCACCCTCCAGGCAATTATGAAACGGCCTCCTCTTCAGTCCTCTTTCCGAAACTCGAGAATACCGCAAGCAACTTGTAGTATCCACCAGGGAGTTGTACAGTTTTGAGCCTTTTCTGCAAGGTCAGGCCCTCATGTACAGTACAGTTTCAAAACCACACCTGCACCTTCTCCAATAAAAGCCCCCAAACTCACCAGCCTGCTTTTTATAAGCCACGCTGACGTGGCAAGTTTTCAAATAGTTGGTGAACGTGAATTCATTCATCAAAGTCTGGTAAGGAACAACACCTTTTGCTTGCCACTTCTCACCCTAGAGTTCAGTGCATTGGGAAACGTTGACACGAATCTTGCGAAAAGGCCCGTAGGCTTTGCTGTCTGTTCAAAACAAAGACTTTGGGCATCACGATGGGATGTACGGTGCCAAACAGAGCCTCAATGACCTGCCGCTGCGTCTGTGTTTATGAAGGACACAGCCCGGCTCAGTGGGATGAGATTCAATGTGTGAATGGCTCTCTCTTTCTATCTTCCCCTCTGGGCGTTCGGTTGATGTCAGAGGGACAGGATGTTAGCCGATGCTCCCTTTGGTTGTTGATTTGATGCTAGTGTTGCGCTTTATCGCATAATGGTAATGGACTAGTCAGGGCTTCCGACTATGTCTAAATAGTTACATTTCGTGACCATTTTTACTGTTGATCTGTATAGAGGTCTACAAAATGTGCCTACAAAAATGATCCATGCTTTTTGCTGCTGTTTTCTGGATTATTTTATACTATTAAAGCATATTATATTACTCTAAATTGTATGAACATTGCAATAGCAAACATTTATTTGAAGACAAATGTAAATATTTTTAAATATAATATAAATATCTGTATCATATCAGCCGATATTTATTAATTTATAGCCATTGGTTGCTGTTAAATATATTATATATAAATATATAATAAATATATATATATATTAATTTAGATGACCTTCCATCATGTAATGCTCAGATAAAGTTAATATATATATTAAATAACACTGTTAAAAAAACACTGTAGATTATTACAGTATGTTGTAAAGCCTCAATTTCTTAGCATTTTATTTTTAATGTGCACTACCATTCATAGTTTTTAAAAAAGAAATTAATGCTTTTATTCAGCAAGGATGCATTAAATTGAAGTTAACAGTAAACACATGTTTAATGTTACAAAAAATCTATTTCAAACAAATGCTGTTTTTGAATTTTCTACTTATGAGAGAAAAAAAATGGTTTTCACAAAAATATTAAGCAGCACAACTGGTTTCAACATTGATTATAATAAGAAAAGTTTCTTAAGCAGCAAATCAATGATTTCTAAGGGGATCGTGTGAAACTGAAGACTTGAGTAATGATGCTGAAACATTACATTTGAAAATATATAAAATACAATTTTAAATTGTAATTATTATTTCATAATTTTACAGGTTTAATGTTTTTTTTTGTTTTTTGTTTTTTTAAATAAATGCATCCTTGGTGAGCATAAGGGTCTTTATCAAAAAAAAAAAAAAAATGCAATTACCAACCCACAAACCTTTGAACAGTGGTATATGATGGCACTGCTCTCATATATGCTGGTCTAAAACTCTTAGGATGCAGGTAAGGTATGTGGAACTAATCCCAGGCTAAGGAAACTGAATGTTTGTTTGCCGATACCAGCCTAACATGAGCCTTTTGTAGCCGCCGATGTCATAATGACATTGGTGAACAAGTGACATTGATGTATGTGTTTGTAAAGTGTAAGTTTAAGTTAAAAAAGCTTTGTGTCAACAAAGTGAGCTAATGCGTTTGCAGCAGGCCGATAGGAACACAACGTGTTGCGCAGGATTATGGCATTGGCAGTCATCAGACTGCTGCATCACTGTCACAGCCGATTCTTGACGGTTCAAGAGCTCTGACGATGGCGTTTCCTCTTTCCTCTCCAGGATTTAAGTGTCCTGTCTGCTCCAAATCAGTGGCATCCAATGAGATGGAGGTTCACTTCATCATGTGTCTGAGCAAGCCCCGCCTCTCCTACAACGGTAAGACACGCCCTCCTGTTATTCCTGCACATTTTACTGCTCTATTCTCGATAACTATCTACTCCACTACTCTCCTCCTTTTTGTGTGTCGTTGTATCAGTTTATCCTTTCGTTCTCCATTTCATTCTTGTTTGATTCCATTCTGGGGCTGAAAAGAGTCTGTGAACCGTGGATGGACCCCTCGGTCGGTCTCTCTCTCTTTTTCTGTTTTGCCGTGGGAAACCAAGGTTGCCACTGTATATGACATTTGTCATCCATTTTTCCTCGCTTTGCTTTTTTTTTTTTTTATCACTCTCATTTGCAGTTTCAAATAATCTGTAGGCTGTCAAATTACAGTAATTTTTAAAAATATTCCTCTATTGATTTTTATTCCAGCCATGTTTGATGTTACTGCTCATATTATCTTAATTTGCATCACATTTAAGTTCTGTAATATGATGGATATCCGAGTAAAACCGAATGATATTTGTTTGTTTTTTCTCATTGGGTTTTCATTGAATCGATGAATGCAAATTCATCAATCATGCAAAAGTTAAATGTTAGGCTATATTATTAAATATTAATATTATTTTTCCCATGGTTACATCAGATAAAAGCTTGTTTCAGAAACAGAGAAAACATTTTTTTATATAAATTATATGAACAATTTTCTTATTTAGAATAATGTTCAATTAAACCAGAAATTTTTTAATTAGGAATGAGGTCAACTTTGATTACATTTTTATCTTTTATGTTTTGGTTAATTAATTTAAAGTCTTAAGTTTAAATGGGCTGACTTGTAAAATATAATATGTAATATTAAATGTGTGTGTGTGTATATATATATATATATATATATATATATATATATATATATAATCTTATTTATTTTTTTATTTTTACTATCTTATTTAACAAATCAATTCTATACTTTTGTATCTTGTCTTATCTAAATCTAAACCTTTTGTCTTATATAAAAATCATTTCGATTTTTTATTTTATTATTTTAATGTTATTTTCATATAAAAAATAATTGCAATTTTTTTTAATCAATTGTATTTAATTTAATTTTCTATTATCTTAGTCTTAAAATAAAAATATTTTGTATTATTTTTTATCTTATTTTTTATCTAAATTCGTTTTTAAAGAATTCTATCATTTCTAGCGATACATTGACAAGCAACACTAGCTCACACTGATTCTGTGAGCTTTTGGATCAGTCTGTCAAGTGCAGCTTTGCAGGAAGGTGGCACACATGACACAGCTCTAGTGACCCGATGACATTGGTCTCTGCTTGTAACAGCTGTGTTGGGTTGGATGGACGTCCGACTGAGGGACAGCTGTCCAGCTCAGCTTGAGCTAAAGGTGACCAGCAGTGATGCATCTGATCATCTTTCTTCACAAAAAAACTTTTGTATGTTTTTAATATAGAAATTTAATTCCTTTTGGTTAGGCATTTTGTCAGTAATTAATTGAGAAAAAAGGTTTTGAACTTACATGTACCTTTAAAAGTAAATTAATTCAGGTTATTAGGGTTGTCAAACGTAACGGTACCGGTTTCAGTCGGTACTAAAAGAAGTTGACGGTACCAGCATTTCCGCAGTATAGGCTACCTATAGTACCGAGTATATTCGGTAACCGCTGGTAGACGCTGCTTTCAAACGCTCTCGGTCCTGTTTGTTTGAGCGCCAAAGTTTATTATTATTTTTGTCTATATTTAGATAATATTTTTTGTCTATTTAGTTTTTGTTCTTTTTGTACAACGTAGCCTAAATGAAATGAAAATGATACATTAATTTAAAATAAAATAAGTTTACTTTTTTATATTTTTTATTTATTTATTTTTATTTCAGCCTATTTTATTTGAAGTAATGATACATTTTTTATGGTTTTAGTTTTAGCTAACAATAATAACCATGTGTAAACAGAAAGAACTCTGTTAATTTGTTTTTCTTCTGTTTAATACCTTGTTTTATTATTTTGTCACTTTCTGACCCCACCATGTTCAAGTTAGTGACATTAACACTCTAGAACACACTGCAGCTAATCTTATTTCCCACAATGCACTCTGTCCCATTGTCAACTGCAGCCAGTGACAGTCACACGTCAGCAGATCTGCTCACTGTAAAACCCGCTCTCTATGAATGCAGTATGTACACTTTGCTCGCCTTTTGACGCTACGGTTTGTGCCTGCCAGCCCTTCATTTCTCTATGAACTCTAATCCACCCCAGTTTGTATTGATCCAGGCTGGGAAATAACCCTGACTAATGCTAGATGTAACATTGGACTAACCCTGAACTAATACATGTTTTACCTTTAGATGAGATGGTATTAGAGTTGAGGGTATTTCCTGTACAAGGAAATGGCAAAATACTTTTTTGATGTTCAGCATGATTTTCAGAGTTTTTCTGAGCTTGCAGTCACAAAATAAGTGCTCAATCATTTTTTGGACTGATTCACTGTGTGATGTTGAATGATTCTCACTGAATAGTTTTATCCGTTATGTGATAATGCTTTATTTATTTTTTTGTTATTATATAGTTACTTTTTTAGTATTAAAGTCAGGAATAATGTGTTTAAAGCAAAACTCTAAGTGAGACATTTCAGTATTGTTTAAATTAGATTGTGGGATAGATTATAACTATACAAATCTGAGTTAAAAGCTTACTCTTTGAATTCGCTCAATCACTGAATTGTTAGAAGTGTTAACGTGTTTGAAGTGAACAACTCGCTGAACTGCAAGTCATTTTGAAAATCAAATCATAATTATACATTTTTTTATGAAAATGAAAAAGAAAAAAAAACACAATTTAAATGGCATGTTAGGCCAAATTGTATGTGATGGAGGAATTTTGACAGACAGATAGATTGATAAATAGATAGATAGGTAGATAGACAGACAGACAGATATACATAGATAGATAGACAGACAGATATACATACTGTAGACAGACAGACAGACAGACAGATATAGATAGACAGACAGACAGACAGACAGACAGATAGACAGATAGATAGATAGATAGATAGACAGACAGATAGGCAGACAGACAGATAGACAGACAGATATACATAGATAGATAGACAGACAGATATACATACTGTAGACAGACAGACAGACAGACAGACAGATATAGATAGATAGATAGACAGACAGACAGACAGACAGACAGACAGACAGACAGACAGACAGATAGATAGATAGATAGATAGATAGATAGATAGATAGATAGATAGATAGATAGATAGACAGACAGATAGGCAGACAGACAGATAGACAGACAGACAGATATAAATAGACAGACATATAGATAGATAGATAGATAGATAGATAGATAGATTGATAGATAGACAGAGAGATAGATAGATAGATAGACAGAGAGATATAAATAGATAGATAGATAGATAGATAGACAGATAGATATAAATAGATAGATAGATAGATAGATAGATAGATAGATAGATAGATAGACAGAGAGATATAGACAGATAGATAGAGAGAGAGATAGATAGAGAGATATAAATAGATAGATAGACAGACAGACAGACAGATAGATAGATAGATAGATAGATAGACAGAGAGATATAAATAGATAGATAGATAGATAGATAGACAGAGATATATAAATAGATAGATAGACAGAGAGATATAGATAGATAGATAGATAGATAGATAGATAGATAGATAGATAGATAGATAGACAGATAGATAGATAGAGAGATAGATAGAGATATATAAATAGATAGATAGATAGATAGACAGACAGAGAGATATAAATAGATAGATAGATAGATAGATAGAGAGATATAGATAGATAGATAGATAGGCAGACAGACAGACAGACAGACAGACAGACAGACAGATAGACAGACAGATAGATAGATAGACAGAGAGATATAAATAGATAGATAGATAGATAGATAGACAGAGAGATATAAATAGATAGATAGATAGATAGATAGATAGAGAGATATAAATAGATAGATAGATAGATAGAGATAGATAGATAGATAGATAGATAGATAGATAGATAGATAGATAGATAGATAGATAGATAGATAGATAGATAGACCATGAAGAAAACAAATTGTGTAGCAGAAATGTTATTCTGTCCTCTGAAAAACTCTCTCTCGTCCCCCTCCCCATCTGAGAGCTAAATTTAACAGCAGGTATTAAAATATCATCATGCATAGTCCTGGCTCGGAAAAGACACACTGGTCAGCTCACATGGGCCCTTCAGAGTGTAAAACACACACTCTCACTCACAAAACTGCTTTCAAAGTAATAGCGTTACCATTTCACGGACCGAACCGAAAAGCCTAGACACAAATCGACTGCTATCCGGCGGAAAGAATGGGGAACATGATTACCAACAACTTGAACTAAAAGGCCTAACGACTGATCTCTCTCACACACACCTGTCCATTCCTGTAAACTAGTGCAGCTCCTCTGAGCTGCTGAAGTCATCGGCCCTAAGAGGATAACAAGCTCAAGTGCAGGAGGGTGTGTGTCCTGCTGTCGTCCAGGGATGTGTATGTGTGTGTGTGTGTGTGTGTGTGTTTGGTTTGCCGAGACCAGCGTCTGGAAAATTGTGCAAGCGCTTGAGGATTTTTGAGGAGCTAGAATAATTGCTTTTTTTTCCCCCTTTTTTGTTCCTTTATAACTCACAGACTATTACACATCTACCTGACATATTTTGATTTCTAGAAACATTTGTATGTGCAAAAAATATCTGTTACTGTAATTAAAAAGTAACTGTAATTAATATTGAATTAGATAAAAGATCTATTCGAATGAGTTTAAAAAATATTAATGAATACATATATCTTAAATAAGAGCACACAAAAAGTAATGTCAACATTAATACTTATTACTGAATAGTTGTATCTTTATTTTTATTAGTATTATACGTATACTCATTTTTTATTAGTATTATTTTTTGTCAAAAGTCTAAGTGAGACATTTAATTATTCAAAGTATACATATTTTAATTATGGGATACATTATAATTATTGGATTATTTGAAAACTTATTACTATAATATACTAACAGTAGGGGTGTGACGAGATCTCGTGTTACGAGATCTCGCGAGATTAAAACGCGACGAGATTTCTCGTCGAGGTAAAACTTTGTCTCGTGAGTTGTTGTGATGTCAGTGTGATGGAGCGTGAGGGTGAAATTAGTAGCCTATTGAAGATGCCCCTGCCACTTTTAAATAATTTGTGTGCTGGGCCAATCACACACACACTCCGCGCACACACACACACACTCACTGTCCCTCGCTCACTCACTCGCGCGCGAACACACACACACACACACACACACGCTCACTGGCGGGCGCACACACGCACACTTACTGTTGCTCGCACTCTCACTGTTGCTCGCACTCTCACTCACTCACGCACACTCACTCTCGCTCACACTCAACCCGTCGTGGAGGACCGTTAAAGTTAAACATGCTAGTCTTTCTGTCATGATGTCCTGGAGCATCGCAGACGCGTAGGTTGTTGTCGCCCACTATGACACACTATTCGAAATGAAACGATCGAATCTTGCGTCCCGACGCCCGTTGTCCTTTACGAATCTCCACGAAACGGATCGTGCCAAAATCGCGCTAAAATAGTGTAATCTGAACCAGGCAGGTAATAAACATTTGACCTATCGCGCAAAGAACCTATTAAAGCACCAAGACATGGGAACAGTATAGCTAACATTCACATATCACAAGTCATATCGACATCGCAATATTAAAGGAGTCATAATGTTGTGTTACCTTGGATACCCAAATGCTCTATTATAGTATTTTAGGCACTTCTAAAAAAGAAAAGTGGAAAAAAAATCAACACAGAGCCCCTCAGACCCTTATTTCTAAAGGCATTATTGTCTCGCGAGATCTGATGCGATGTTTTGGCTGTCGTGGACGGTCATTATAATAATGCAAATGAGGGGCGCGTTTATTGGTTGCAGGAATGTATTTGACTACTTCCAAGCGGTACAAAAACATAGACAAAATACTGCAATAGCTCAATAAATGTGACGGTACTTATTGTTAGTGAAATTGTAATCACCTGTGAAAAAATACACCATTGCCATATACATTCTTACAGAAGCCCCACTAACTGAAAGCTATTTTCAAACTGCATGTTTTGCATGAGTTTGGCTAATAATGTTTAGTGGTATATTGTTTTCATACTTGCATTTAAACAGTTTTAGCCACTGAGCATGGACTCCTGTACCGTCACTACTGTAGCTGCTAGTGTAAAACAAAGTGGAAAGATGTGGCTAGCATTCGTAGAGTCCATTCCCCGTGTTTACCTCGAAGGTAACGTTACATACAATAGCCGCATTAGCTGTTAGCTGCTATTTGTTAACCACAGTAGAGCAATAAAAACACAGTCTTACCTTTTCAATTTCTGGCAAGTCCCTGATGGTTGGGATGGCACCTTTTCCCAAACGGAGCTTCGAGGCCAAGTTCGCCTGATACTGCCCCAAATTTGTAAAAGATTCCGGTGTAAAATGTTTAGCACACACACCTAACGATACGCCACTTGAAAGAGTTGTTGGGACAGCGTCATTAAAAATGAATTTCATCCACTGTTCCCTGATAGTTTCGTCCGTTTTTGGTAGATAAAACACATTTGCATGTTGTTTGTGGCAGTCACCCACAGAGCATCTCAGGTGTGCACTCGATTTCTCCATCTTTCTCGAGTCAACTAAACTGAATCTGAGGGGGAGAGGGGCGGGCTTGCCGCGGCATAGGTTTGCGGTGTCCATATTTGGTATATCCTCCCCCGTCTTGACGTCAAGAAGGGGAAGAAATCAAAATCTCGTTTTTTCGTGCGCGTGCACGTGGCCTATTTTACAAACCCCGAGGTAAACAAACGCTTCACTTTTAAATATCGGCTTCCCGGCCAGTGTATAATCATTATGCAATCATAACATACATTGATTCTCGTGGAAAAGTGAAATTTCTACATTATGACTCCTTTAAACAATGTTATTAAACAATGTTATCGCACATCGCAGCTTTTCCTCATATCGTGCAGCCCTAGTTAGCTACTGCCCAAAGGTCTCAAATGCTGCCAGAAATCGTCGACATGCTTATATTCTTGAAAAAGAACATGACCATAATCTTAGTCTGTTCTGTGTAGTTAATTTTATCTCTTTTTCATGCTTGAAAAAAAATTGTTTCTGTTTGAACTTGTAGTTTTGAGAGAGCAGTACTTTGATTATGGATACACTTACTGTTTGCATTTAAAGTGTTATTTCAGTTATTTATATTTATTTTATTTATACTGTTTTATTTTTCTTTATGTTCGATTTGTGGAAAGGAGTTAGATTTCTCATGTGAAATCGTACAGGGGAGAAGCCAGACAGTAGAGTTTATAGCAAAACATTTTGCAGTGTTTGCATGTCCTTTACTGCATAGAATTCATTAAAATAGAAGTAAAATAACATTCATTACAAGTTGATTTCAAAATGAACCTAAATTGTTTTGCATTTTGTGATTTTCAGTTGAATAAAAGACTATTTTCCATTCATATATTTCATCATTGAGGATTTCTTAAAAATAGTGTAAAAATCTCGTCTTGTCTCGTTCTCGTGAACCCAATCTCGTGTCTTGTCTCGTCTCGTGGAGTAAGCGTCTCGTCACACCCCTAACTAACAGTATATACACTACTATTCAAAGGTTTAGTTTTAGTTTTTTTAAAGAAGGATGCATTAAACGGCATAAAAGTGACAGAAAAGACATTTATAATTTTACTAAATATTTCTATATCTAATAAAAACCTGTTCTGTTCATCAAAGAATCCAGAATTTTTTTTATCATGTTTTCCACAAAAATATTAACCACCAAAACTTCTTTCAACATTGATAATAATGTGTTTCTTGAGCTGCAAATCAGCATATTAGAATGATTTCTGAAGGAGTAATGATGCTGAAAATTTGTTAAAATAGACAACAGATATTTTACATTGTAATTTTTTTTCAACAATAATGTTATATATACTTATAATTATACTTCAAATAAGTTTAATCTCAGCCTAACTTTGAAGAAACGTAGCATTGTCCCGTTCTCCATCGATTCAGCTCAGCTGATTTGTATTTGGAGCATACATCTGCTGTCTGTTCTCTATTCATTCCCGCCATCATCTCCTGTTTTTCCCAGCTCACCTCTCCTTGCTTTCCACCCCGTGTCGTTCCCTCACCCTCCATCACATCCTCTCTAAACTGCAATCAATCTTTTGTCCCGTCTGCCTGCTCCCTGCACACAAAACAATGGATCTCCATCCTCCCTTCTTCACCATTGCTTTTTCAGCAATGCAGGTGATCGGCCATACTAGTTGATTCGTTATTGCATATGTTATTAAGTATTAATAGATGACTATACAAATAACTAAACTGAAATGGAAAACCTGAATACAAAACTCGTTATACCCATAAACCATTCAAGAGGAAACGGCACAAACCAATTTGTGTCACATCTTTCAGGTGGTATTGTACCTCTGTGGTATGAGATTCATCCTAAAGCATTCTGGGAAAGTGGGTTAACCCTCAATCAACATCCTGCATTCACTCAGACTCCATTATCCTGTCACGATTCTCTAACCTTCTGTCGGTATTTACCACACTCTTCACCTTTACACACACAGAAACACACTCCAACACAGGTGTTTCCAGGGGAAGCTGCGCACGTTACGGGAAAGGAAGTGGCCCGTTTCATTTTCAGGCGCATTTCCTGCGAAGAAGACTTTTACTGGAAACTAAAACAGGCTGATAACGGCGTACGTGTTTGTTTGTGTGAGTCATTAGGCCGGTACGGGCATGCAAGTCAAATCGTGTTGGTTGTTGCCCTTGAGCTATTAGCAGAAAATGAGTTCACACCTCGTCGCCATCTCCACCACAAACATACACTGCAGAAGCATGAGTAACTGTCTTTAACTACTAGTTATGCTAACTGCCAGCCCACCTCACTTAACCAGCCGTCATCTACCGCGAGTGAGAAAGTAGAGGAACACTGTACGCTGCATTTCATGCGTCTTTACTCTCCGCTGCCCCCTGCTGGCAAACAAGACGTTTTGAATGATTTCATGAATCTGCAGTGCCAAACGTCCCATTCAGAAAACAGTTGTGACATGTTGGTGCTGCAAATGTGCCGCAAAAAGCTCCTTAAGGATTGTGCATACTATTTATATTTAGAATGAAATGCTTGTGTATGTTATAGATGACGTGTTGTCAAGAGACGCAGGAGAATGTGTAATATGTCTCGAGGAGCTACAGCAAGGAGACACCATCGCTAGACTGCCGTGCCTCTGTATCTATCACAAAAGGTGAGCAACAAAACATTTCTTTCTACTATACCTCTAAATCATCATTGCCACCACTGCATATTGAACAATCAACACAACTAACTACCAATAAAATGTTTGTGATCATGACAAACCTCCTTGTGTCGAACCTATGTTGGTCTAATCTTAAAGAGGACATATTATGCTTTTTAGTGTGTAACGTTGCTGTTTGAGCATGGAAAATGTCTCACAAAGTCACTCCAAAGGGAGTTATTCTCTATATCAGTGCGCACTGTTTTTGAACTCCCTGAAACGCCTCGAATGTAGTCTCGAGTTTTCTTCTGGGAACGTTCATGTCACAATATTCCTCATTTAAATCATTCCCGGCCAAGGCACACGCAAAGAAAAAGGGCCTGGTTGAGTAAGTTAGTAGTGGTTTGAAACTCGTGGTTATGGTAAGAGGTGTGGCATTTCCAAAACACACTCAAAACGGTCGACCTATCACGGCACACTGGTCCAGCCGACCAATCAGAGCACATTGCACTTTTCATGAGGAGGAGCTTCAGAAAGACAGGATCTAAACTTCATGCAGCGCCGCACAGACCGACAGGCGTCTTGACTTCAAGCAGTGCATGCTGGTTAGAAATCTGTCTGGCTTGAGACAGCGCCGACGTATGGCGTCAAAATACCGCGAGAGCGATTCGAGAGCAGACGGCTTGTTCATTCTGCGCAGCTTCTCCAGAGCGAGAACTTCTCTTCACGATTGGCCGGATCAAGTGCATGACTACGATCGCATGCGTTTCGTGTTTATTCTGACACCTTAAGTTCCGCTAATGCTCACAAATAAGTGTTTTTATAACAGTAAAAGCTCTTTTCATGTAGTCACGATGTTATAATGTCATGTTTATCTAAAGAAAACTGATTTAAAAAACCAGACCCCACTTCAATGGCATTGCAATTGAATAGGCTTATGTTGAACTTTATTCTTGTACAAACAGATGCTGTATTAAGCAAGGCATAAAGTATTGAATGAAAACTGTGTATATGACAAATACTGCATTTAATTCACCTCATCTGTGATAAAGTAGGCAAACACCTCACAAGCGTCACTGCAGGAAGCAGAAAGTGTCCGACTTCACGTCTCTGTTTTCAGCTCCTCCCCGACTGCAAGCGGCATCTCTCTGCGATCGGTTGCATCCAGCCGAAGTCGAACACACTGTGTTACTGACAGACTGGGAAGAGAGGAGCTGCAACCATGTAAAATATGTGAAAATAAATAACATTCAAGCATGAAAACCTATTCTAGCAGCCCCCCGAAAAGAAGAAATCAAGACTTTGTAAAAGGGCATCATAGGTCCTCTTTAAACATGACAGGAAATGTTAGCTTTTAGCCCGTCAAATGAATGAGAATTAACAATCTACTTTCTTTTTTTTTTTTTTGCTGAACACGAACACAAACCTTGTCATATCCTATATATAATTATGTGATTATGTAACTATATGATTGACGTTTGATGTCTGTATACGGTGTCTCAGCAGGAGGTACTGGCTATTGAATAGCACACTCACACATATGTCTGAAACCGCAGACACCTTGAAAAGTGAACCGATTGGCTGGCTGGTGTTGTTTTGCAATCAAACAAATTTGCCACAAGCAAGTTATAAGCTCAGTCCTAACCAGGCGAGACGCAATAAAGCAACAACCAATAAATCCTTTCACTTCTAAGTTAATGCTTTTGGCCGAACCAGCTGCGACTGGCAAGACATTTGTGACTCTTGCTCGGTTTCTATATCCAGTCCAGAATCCCGCTTCACATCGCTGTACGTTAAACATCAAATATGTTCAGATTGGCTGTGATTTTGTCATTTCCTGCAGTTTCTGCCCTTTTAGTGAGGACGGAAAAATTATTTGAAGCTTGAAACTCATTGTGCCTGCTTAGGACTTGCGTAGAATAATTTAAAAGCAATATGCTACTGGAAATGTTGTTTTTCTGACATAGATTGCATTAATATTGAGCCTAAACTGACATTTGTATCATATTTTTCATTAGCTGTATAGACTCCTGGTTTGAGATCAACCGCTCCTGCCCTGAACATCCTTCAGACTGACCTCCATCATCTACTTCTGCTAACACTGAGAAAGGTGAACCCCATCACACAAATGTCCACCTACATGCAAACACGCCTCGATAATCTGATATTTCAAGTAATCATTTTATATTGAATTTTTTTACTTTATCAAACTGTAATTAGCTGCACTATCTTATCAATTCAATGCACCACTTTTGAATAGACTTTAGAAAGCATCCTCCAGAGTAGCAACACAAATCTTTTTTTGACAAGCTTTTATCGTAAATATCGTCTGGAACATTTTTAGACACATAGTAAATGTGAAATTAACACCTAAACCCCCCTAATGGTCTCATGACCTATTATGAAGGAACTAAACTTGCTATGCGATGCAAATGAAAGTTTTCACACTTGAGGTTCACACTTGCATTCACAAAGATCTAGAACTACTTTTATAGTATAATAATAATAATTTGCTGCATATGCAAGTTTTCATACTCCAGTCCTCTATGAAAAATTGCATCCACAAAGATCTACAACTCAGATCACTTCAATAATAATAATAATAATAAATATAATACCACAAATTATATTAATATGCAAATGAAAGTTTTCGCACTTTCACTCTGTCAATGGCAAACGGTGACGACTTTAACAGGGTGTACGGAGTGCCTCTAAAATGAGAACAATCTATAGAATGAATGATTCAATGAATTTATTCATTTATCGGCACCTATTTCAATGTAACTGAAGCAATCTTTATTTGAAGCGTTGTTACTTTGAAAATGTGCTTTACTGTGTTTTGCTCGCTACCGTAGACATCTGTTTATATCCGAACTATAAACTTTTATCCCAGTATTTCCGTGATCATTCAAATGTTTGTAACACAGAAATAACGATAATGTGTGTGTGATAGACACAGGAGAATAGTTGATAAGAACACGTTGTTGGAATCAAGATCGCGATTTTTTTTTTTTTTTTACGATTAATTGTGCGGCTTTAACTTATGGTTTAATATATCAAATATATATACTTATAGCGTAGCTAATAAATACTATTATTTTAAATATAATTAATTATAATAAATCTAAGTGTAATAATAAAAAATATAAGCATTCTTTAAAAATAAGTTGAAGTAATACAAATTGATGAAAACGCATATACTATCGAATAATAATCTCGGATAGTTACAGAAGATTTACTTACAGTATATAAATATTATATAAAAAAATATATTTACAATGTGACAATGGAGACAATGAAATACTATTCAGTTATGATTCTTTCTCTTTTTTTCATTTGATTTAGTTTTGTATCAAATACAATGTGATTTTCGGTGATCGAGATCTGGCAGCAACAGCACATTTTTTCCGCTTGGGCGAGCGATTCGCGGACCGCTTTAATCCAGTCCCCTATTTGCCAGCCAACCAATGAGAATGCAGAACAATGATGACGATGCATAACAAAAGATTGTAGGCGCTAGAGCTGTTTGGTGTGTTCAACTTGAAGCGACGCTGTGCAGACCGATCGGTGTATGGCATCAAAGTAGCCCAATAACGATTAGAGAGCAGACGGTTCAGTAGTTTATAGTTTATATTACAGTATACTACGGATAACGTCTCGTTTTCTTGCCCCCTCTACATACTCTGTGTTCTTATCGATGTGTGTTCAGTCTGCATTTTGACCCAGTATATGTATATATATATATATATATATATATATATACAGTGCTATGCATAAGTTTAGACACCCATGCTAAAGTTGACTAAAAAGAGGAACTAAAAAGCCTTTGGAATTAAAATAGCCCCACATCATCACATAGCCTTCACCATACCTATAGATTGGCATGGAGTACTTTCCATAAGATCATCTCTCAATGCAAATCAAACCAGCTATTAGGCTAACTGAAATAAAACCAAATTTAATTCCAAAGGCCAAGGGAACTTTATCAGGATGCATAGTATCCTGGATCCATGAAGTAACTGGCCTTTAAAAATAAAAATCTGCCTGCCTCTATGGGAATTTAACATAGGGGTGTCCTGACTTATGTACCCTGTATTTTAAGGAAGAACATTTATTTATTTACGATACATTATTCATTCACAAAGAAAATTGGTGTCCTTAAAGGTTGGATTTTTCCACATTTTTTTAATTAAGGCATTAAGTTCAATTTCCAAAAGATGATTTTTTATTCCTCTTTTTAGTCAACTTTAGCATGGGTGTCTAAACTTATGCATAGCACTGTATATATAGGGATTTTAGGGATGCACGATATATCGGCCACCATATCGGTTTCGGACAGTATATGTAAAAAAAAATTGTTGTTGGAATCGGCCCGAAAAGATAATTTGACCGATATATTAAAGCCAATAAATAATGGATTATTTAAGCTGATGCACACTGTTCACCATGATGTTTTAGAATTTCTTGAAATATGAATGGAATCACTTTGAAAAGGAAAATCCAATTCAGTGCCTGTGTCTGTTATATAGGCTACATAAAATTATGACATGGTGAGACTTTTGTTTTTGTTATCAGGCTCTCAAAAATTATATAAAAATTTGGATTTAGATTTATCTGCCAATATATATCGGTTATCGACTTTCAAATGTAAAGAATTATTGTTATTTCATATCGGTGCATCCCTAATATATATATATATATATATAGGCTACAGAAAAATTCATTGACGTGGTATTGAAAGGAGGTCTGCTGCCAGTTGCATAAACATAGCCATTATTTTATGACAAACTAGCAATTAGTCAAAGGGCCAATCAGTCTTCAAATTAGATCAATCTATGTTTTTATTTTTATTTGATATAGATATATATATACAAACACACGTTATAT
Organism: Rutilus rutilus; assembly: GCF_951802725.1. Classification (NCBI taxonomy): domain Eukaryota; kingdom Metazoa; phylum Chordata; class Actinopteri; order Cypriniformes; family Leuciscidae; genus Rutilus; species Rutilus rutilus. The sequence continues at coordinate 11,298,825 of NC_140233.1, forward strand.
GTTACCCACACCACTGACTTAAAAGGTCTGACCATATTCAGACCTGCTCCTTAGACCCCTGACATAAAACAAGACCAAGTCTGAAAACACCCTCGGGGTCAGTATAATTCTTATATTCCTTCTTTGTCTCTTTTTCCTCTCACTGTAGGGCACTTTATGGACCTAAACCTGGATATCCTGACACAAAAAATAACCAAATAAATCAATCTACCAACCAATTCGGTCAAACCTACGGAAACGGAAACGGAAACGTGTCATCGCAAAACTGAACCAAATAAAAGCGTTCATCCAGCCGACGCCGTCATTACTACTTGCATCCCAGAACCTCCTATGCGCTGTGCTAGAGATTGCTAAACTGCTAACCGGATCCCCCACGCCAACCACCAACACCGGATCTCTGGCTTTGGATAACATCTCGTTTTCTTGCCCCCTCTACATGCTCCGTGTGCTTGTCGACGTGTGTTCAGTCTGTATTTTGACCCGGTCCTCTCTCCTTGTGTATGTAATCAGATGGAAGGAAATGGGAAAGAGGGGCGGGGCAACAAAAAGGGCGGAGCGATAAAGGGGCAAGGCACTAGCGTCAAAACAAGTAGGAAGTAGAACACCCTTTGCAAACCAATCCAGAGGCCATACCTGTCCTGTCAGTCAAACCATGCTGATTAGAGGAGCCATAAGGGGTGTGGCAGGGGGCGGGGTTTCATAACCGGTTCGTGGGAGGAGTTTCGTGTGCCGGTTCACTAGTTAGTGATGTGTTGGACAGCCGGTGGATGTAGATTTACTTATTCTGTGTGTGCATGTGTGTGATCATGTGTCCACAGGCGGGGAAATGTGTAAATTGTGTTTCCTGTTAGTGCCAGAGGAAGTCCAAGACATCAGTATGTGTGTTGGGATGGGGGTTTACGGTCATAAACGGAGAGAAATACACTCTCAGTCTGTCTTCAAATGTTTACAATTCACAGTAGATGTCTTTCCCCCTTGGATTCTGAAACGATAAGAAGCTCAAAGCTATTTTCCTAGTTTCATCTGCAATTTTTGGGCAGTTATTATGAAGCGCTGACCATAATATTCGGACAATTTCCCTGTAAAAGCCTTGAGTACGTATTCAGTGTGTGTGTGTGTGTGTATGTGTGTGTGATTTCAGCTTCTGTCCATCTTCCCATGTTTTCTGTATATGACCGACCAGCTTGCGTCTGGTAAGCTAATGTTGCTTCACTACTGTATGTAAAACCCAGATAAACTGGTGTGAATCTATTACAAGATCATTTCTATGATCTGCATTTACTTTTTATTTTTGAAAAATCTGTGAGAAACCTCACAAGAAATATATTTAACCTTCAGGATGCCTCCGTCTACTGTGTAAACAGCAAGCACTGTTAGAAAATAATGTTGCAGAAATTGTAAAAAATAATAAAAAATAAAACATTTAAAAAACGAAAGGCGTAAAATGAAAAAGGTAGAAAAAATAACTGCAAGAAAATATTTGACAACCTATTACTTTTTGTGTTGGATAGAAGTAGAGCATTTCTGAGGTTTGTTTTCCTGCTTTGTGCCTGTAAATGAGGGCATACAAACTCCATCCATCAAAACAATGGATAACAATTTCGCCTCACCGTGTAAAACAAATCAAACAAATAAACCGAGTCAGGTAGCGTAGTACTATCTTGTGCAGCATGGGCTGCAGAAAGTGACTCGGCACTCTCGAAACCCATCCTTTTCTTATTTTTGCGTTCAAGTCTGTTATTTTGTATGTTTTTCTTTTCTTTTTTTTTCCAGGGATATGAACGGATGCCTGTTTTTAGGAAGTACAAATAAGTGTCTGATGATTTTGATGTGCAATCTGTGGGACGAGTAATAATGATGATGATCATACATATAATTAAAACAAGATGAAATAAGACCAGATGTTGCTTTCTTTTAACGATCGGTCCATTGCACACACACAACCAAAGTGTCAAATAAATCCCAAAACTGAATTTTCTAAAAGAACGAGAAGAGACAAAACCATATTATGTGAGCACTTTTTATTTTCTGCATCGCATTTAGCTCATCAGATGTTGAGTTCTGCTTCACAGAATCTCTTTCATAAACAAATATATCCATTTCAGTAATAATTATATTCACAGATACGTAGGAGGGGAAATGGCCAGACTAAACACAAGTTTGTCAAGGCACTATGATTTCACATTAATTCATATTTCAGAATGGTATCAGATTGCAAAATAAAAGAACTGAATAATCATTTTTCAAGGCTCTTAGAAAGTTCTGCCATGTACATTCATACTGTGTTTTCAAAATGATGCTACATAAGACATTTTGTACTTCATGTAGAGAGCTTGAGTGATTTGCACCTTTCACAAAGAAAATGCAGATTTTGGAAATCATTATTTATCTTAAAATCTCAAACAAACCTCATTCCCCTGACCACTAGTGGTCAGAAAGTTTAGTGCAGAGTATAATTTTTAGTGTTCTGTGTTGGTTTGCGGTAATTACAACACCTTTCCAGGATTCATAAGGTTTTTGGGGTCCAGGCTGGCCTTGAGGCCCTGCATGACCTCTATGGCCAACGGACCGACCTCTTCCCTGAGCAGAGCCCGCTTTCCTTGGCCGACCCCATGTTCACCGGTACAAGTCCCATCCATCGCCAGTGCCCTCCTGCATTGAGAAAGACAACAAGAGAATGAATTAATTCACTGTGTACTATTTTAGGCTATGTCTGCATTAACCCAGCATTGAAAATGCTGTTTTCGCATTGTAGAGTGGATTGTGAAAATGAGTTATTTGAAAACCATGATACATGTTTATGTAACGGACATAGGCCAGTAAGAGCTGTGCGCATAAACCTCACTCCCCTGGCCTCAAGAGGAACGTTAGCGGCTGCGGTCTTTAGCGTCCGCAACTCCCACGCCGGTTATAATCCCGCTCGGAGCAGGTCGAGTAGGAACGGTTACATTTGGTGCCGTGACCCGGATGGGAGTGAGGTTTAGGGGGGCGAGTGTAACGCAGGCCAGTAAGAGCTGTGTGTAAACCTCACTCCCCTGGCCTCAAGAGGAGCGTTAGCAGCTCCCACATCGGTTAGAGTCCCGCTTGGAGCAGGTCGAGTAAGACCGGTTACATTTAGTCATGTGACGCATATTGTACCTATTGATATCAGTTTATACCAGCATGTGCCTGCTGTGTGCAATTCGCTAACACAGTGTTGCTAACGATAAATGTACAATCTTCATATAACATTCCTGGAAAGATTCCTCGCAATTGCCGTCCTGTATCAAAACAGGGCAATTTTAGACCATACATGGAATGGCGATTGAGAGCAATATGGATTGAGAACGTTTTGAAATGAAAACGCTGTTTTAAAATGAAGCTGGAATGTAGTCTTAGGGTGAAACCAGAAGCACATCTGGCAGTCTTGATCAGTTGTGCAGCTGAACTGTCTGTCCAGTCCAGTTTCGATTCGCAGGTGTTTCCACCTCCACATTCTCCATCTGAATGATGTCGACTGGTCTCGGGTGCTCCCTGGCGCAGCAGAAATCCAACACCTACTCATCTTGTTCATCCAGGTTGTACACACTGTTCGACATGACAAGGTACACCATTGTATTGTATACTCTACCCATAATTCTTGCTGGAATAGAAGTCTAAATCATTTTGTGAGGCAAGCAAAATTATGGAACAAAAGCTGTTGATTGAGCTTAACTTAATGCAGGAATACACTACACGATTTCCCCCACGATTTGAAATCTGGAGGAGTCGAGGCTAGTTGCCGAAAGTCAGAGCCAGTCTGAAAACGTTGGCCAATTGACAGATTTGACAAAAAATCAAGTGTATAATGGGCACGGTCTCTGATTTTTTTTTTTTTTTGCTTCAGACTTCGATTCCATCCAGTCGGAGGAAATCAAACGTGTGATATTTCGAGCCAATTTTATAACACATTTTATTTGTCAAACGCATGTTTCTGTATGAGATTGTTCGGAATGATTTGAAAGTTGTTTAGCGTACGATGCCCAGTTTTTCTCTGTAACTTTTTACAAAGGCGGCAAGTGTGTGATGCCTACTGTTTTAAGATCTGCTCAGATTTTAAAAGTTGTGTAGTGTATTCCAGTCTTTAATTGATCCCCACACTTCTCTTTTAAGAGTCAGAATGGTATTGAAGGTATTGGTTTATGGAAGTTAACAGATTAATTTAATTTGCTCTCTGATACTAGCTCTCCACACAAGTTCAGCCCGGTAATGTTTCTTCTCCTCTCAGATTTGCTCTTTCAGTGTGTGAACACTCCTTTGGCAGGTAATAAGGCTATAGTTTTTGAAAACTTGTGCTTTTACAGTAACATCATGTCTGACATTCACAAAAAGGGGCAAGTCCAACTCAATTTTCTCCTATCTGGACAAACTCTTGCTCATCAGGTAAGCCAGATTTCACTGAACCAAATGAGATTGCGGTGTTTGTCTTCTCTTTGGCTGCTGGTCAGTGCCGATCGCACATCCAATGTACCTGACAGACAATGCACTTTACCCATAATGACTGAAGGCAGGTAGCCCTTTATTATTTCCAAAGCCAGACACTAGAACCTATGTCTGTCATTGTCAATATACACTCTCCAAATGGCAGAAGACATTCTGAGAAATAATCCTGATATTGATTGGTACACAAAACAAAACTGACAATAGGCACAAAAGGTGCTGCCAGTCCCTCTCAGCCGCCTCAGAAGATCAACACCGCTGAAAGGAATTAAATAGAAGTACCTGGCCAGTCTCTCAGTGAAGGAGTGAACCCTTTGCACCTCGTCTGGGTCATTAGGATCCAGTACCATTAAACAATGGAAATTTCCATCACCTACATGACCTGCAATAGGACCTAGAAAAAAGAAAAAAAACATAACCGTATTATATCAGCAGTTTAAAAAACACTAAATGAGAAGATCAAACTAGGCAAGCTACCAGTAAGATTGTTGCTGATTAGATCTTCCTTCGTCTCCACTATAATCTGAGGTAGTCGTGAGATAGGCACGCAGACGTCTGTAGAATATGCCTGCAAGAAAATGAGCACATTTTTGTAAGTCATGTATTCAAATATTTTCTCTTATTTCCCCCAAATAGTGTAAAACTGTCTGTGGCTGTGTGGTGCTTTCATAACATTGCTCTGTTTGCAAGAGCATTCTGACCAGCCCAGCATAGCAACTGGCTAAGTTTGGGGTTTGGCTGACCTATGGCAGAATGTTTGGGAAACCTGTTGGAAAAAGCAAATAGATATGTATAGTACTGTATGAACAGACTGACAGGAATAAGAAATAAAAAAGATATATTATTTATATTGTAAGTATTTTAGTAGATTATAATATCATTATTATTATCATGTTATTTTAGTACATCTTTGCTAATTAGATCTTCTTTTGTCTAGGCACACATAAATCTGTAAAGAATGCCTGTAAGAAAATGTCCAATTCCAACTTAAAATTCATTGACATTTATAATTAAGCCATATTGTTGGCTGGTTTTCCTTAAAAATAATGTGTAAAACTGTGTCTCTGGCGCTTTCAAAACATTACTGTTTGTTTGAGCATTCCAACTCCAGCACAGCAACAGTGGCTCAACCAATGGTGTGAGTTTGGGGCAGGGTTATCTGTTTGGTTGACCAATGGCAGAGTGTATGGGAAACCTTTTTGAAAACAGTCATTATTTTTGCAATGCATTATGCTCAATCGCATTTAATTTAATCTTGAGAAAGGACACACAAAAGGACAAAGTAATATTGATCTGATCTACATTTATGCTAAAGGTATTTAGCTTCTGGAACTCATTACTATAGTTTTAAGTTTTAATATAATATACTAAAATGTTAAGTCTACTATGGTTAATAATATAATGTACAGTATATAATATATTATATTATAATATAATATTAGTACACATGCTTCCAATCCTAAAATAAGCTAATATTATGCAGGAATTCATACCTCGATATTTTTAGAAGTATAATAAGCATTCAAGCTTCAATATGATTAACAAGTCTATATGTCAGTCTCAAGTATAAAGTATGTATTCTAAGTTACAAGGAAATAAACTGCACTTGTCTGAGTCAGAATCAAGTCATGCAGTAAATGTTCCCACCTTACATCCAGGCCTCAGGGCCAGGGCAGCGTACCATGCATCATGACGGGCTTTCCACAGCCGGCTGCGGGTCTCCTCATCTTCCGCCCAGGCAAAGTCCGACCCTCCGTTATCACGCGTGATCTCCTCTAAACACAGAACATAATGTTTTTGCAGATTCTTTCACATATATTATCTGTTTATAAAAAAGTATGTTCAATATAGTATGAAAGAAATCCGAACGTTCAACATTCGTCGTGTTGTTATTGTCATGTGACCTACAGTGTCAGTTGCGTTGCTTCACTGCCATTAGCAACTCTTCTCCCATGGCCTTGTGGTATAGTAAATTATCCACTGGATGCACACTTCAGAATCTCATTAGAAGTAGTATGTCATGTGAGCCAAGTAGTAAATGCGAATTGCATCCGAAATCGCACATTTGGTTTGAAACTTAGTTTGTGACTATTAAAAAAAGTATGATCTATATAGTATGAATGTGTGTAGTATGAATGGAATTTGGACGTACTACTTCCACCATGTTGTCATAATCATGTGACCTATGGCATCATTTGCATCGCTTCACTTCCATTCACTAATCCTTTCCCGTGGCCTCATGGGATAGTAAAGTGTCCATCGTATGCGCACTTCAGTATCTCACCAGAAGTAGTACATCATACGGGTACTTTTCACTTACTGTTTTATGAAAACTATGAATTCGGACATACTACTGAGCTCACATACTGTTTTTCACCTACTATATAGTATGGAATTAGGCATATTCCTGAGCCATAGGCAAGGCTGCTATCACTACCTAGTGTACTATAACCAAAGCTCACCTAGTGCACACTAAAAACCCTCTAAATGGCATTGTTTTGCATTTGTAAAATACAGTTTTTGTACACATTTATTTTTTTGGTTTTATCCACAAATACCTGTGATGGACACTTGCTCTTCCATGCTCTTGGAGCTCCCATGGAACTCCAGGAAGAGAGTGGGCATTACGGCATAGGACAGGTTGTTGAAGAGATTGCAGGCGTTTATCATCACATCATCCAAGAACTCTGCGAACGAAACATATCAACACCAGTTAAGTTGTGTGAGGCCTTTGTGGGTAGAAAGTCCAGGGTTAAAAAAAAAAATTCTCACTGCAGCCTCGATTTAAAAATCGAAGAGACCGGTCATGCCTGATTACTCATAAATTGGATGGAGCTACTGGTGGAATGTTTTCCCTGAGTGGACTGCAAAAGAAGAAACACTTTGTGGTTCTGAGAACCAAGCAATTCATTAAACCCTTGACTGCGCTCGGTGTTGACTATGTATAAGGACGGTGTTTCCTTCTGAATGAATGTTTATCTTATTGCAAGAGCCTTTAATGAATAGATTAAAATGAAATGAATAGAGTTCTGGACTAAATCACACAGCTAGGCATGCATGTAGTTTCGAGTGCCACAGTCTGTGATTTTACAAGAATACAACACAAGAGACCAACTGTTCTTTTGTTATGTTACATGCCAATGGCGGCAGCACACCAAGCACATTGTGACCATGTTCTTCAACCTCCACTCACCTATGCGGGCGATGGGCACTCCAGCTTGCAGAATCTGAACGGTGCTGTCCACCGCTGATTGGACGGATGGAAAGGAGCAGACAGCTGACACCATACTTTCAGGAATACCATACAATCGAAGTGTGGCTTTGGTAATGATTCCCAAAGTTCCCTCCGAGCCCACAAAAAGGTTTGTCAAGTTGTAACCAGCTGCTGTCTTTCTGAAAGGGCATTGCATTGTGAAAGTCCATCAAGTGTAGACAACAGTAGGTTTAGTTCAACTCGAAAGATGCTTCGAGTTTGCAGTCATACCTTGGACGACGCCCCCTGCCTGCTGTGTGGAGGACTGCTCCATCTGCTAGAACTACCTCCAGGTTCAGGACGTTCTCGCGCATTGTGCCATAACGGACGGCGTTTGTGCCTGATGCGCTAGTTGCAGCCATGCCGCAGAGAGATGCGTCGGCACCTGGATCTGTGGAAATACATTCCTTAACCATTAATCATTTCCAAACATATAACACAAAAATAAAACCAAGTTTAAGTTCAAATGAAGGCCCGTTCGCACCAAGGACGATAAATATAACAATAACTATACAGTAATCATCCCAATTCCATGAGAAAAGGGAAGTCCACATCACAACTATAACAATAACGATATAGGAATATCAGGAATATCAGGAATGATATTTTTTTCAGCTGATTAAGGTTGGCAGCCAATCAGAATCCAGAAGCCAAGCTTCTAATATGGCAGGCAACAAAACTGCAGCGCTCGCTTATAATAAACAGAACAATATTGTGTGTTGGTGTGGATGTGTTGTAACCCCTCAGGTCCTACTCGCCTAAGACTCTGTAAGACTGGAGAAACTGGAAGAACTTTCCCTTCACCCCTTTTCCCCCCATCTCTTCTCTCTCTCATGCTGAGATCACCCAAAATTCACCTACACATCTATATGGTTTAATGTGAACAATTATCATACAACACTATACATGTTTGGTATCATTTGAAATGTCTCAGTGCGACTGGTACAAAGGTCTCAAAGGTAATAAAGTTTTTAAATGTTTAGAGATATCTTGCTTACAGAGGAGGGTGGGTCTTTCATGCAAATGACATCCTGCCCTCAAGAGGTGTAAACTCTGGAGACCGTGATTAATGCAAATTCCCATTGTTGGCACAGTCTTCCATTTGAAAGAGGTTTCTGTCTTGGTCTGAGTATTTAAAGAAATGTTTCAAGAGGCTCATGGCGATTTGTAACCAGATTATTATTGTGTATACTATTTTCCTGAGTCAGGTATGCATCTTTTACTCTTTACTTCAGAGCATTTGATGTTATGTATTGATTATCTTTTAACTGATTCTGTAATTGGCATGATACATTTACCTGACTAAATTGTTACATTTGATTTTATTCTGACTTACTCTGAAATGATTGATTCTAGTAGATTACGTTAAGTCCACAACACCAAAATTCTACGCTCAGGTTGGTAACAGACTAAAATACAGCTTAGGTGGGGCAGAGGAGCACAACGCCTGAAGTTTTAGAGATCCGACTAACACATTGGCATTAGTCATGTATACTTAGACTGTAGAAGCTAAAAATGGGTTTTCTGTTTAGAACAACAGAGTGTTGTTAGACCAATCTAAATAGGGGTGAGCCTCAACCTCTGATTATTGTATAAGTGTACGTGTAATATACACTATAAGTGTAATATAGTCTTACATTAATTATGTGTGTTTAGATCTATGGGGACTAAATAATATATTCTAAAATGAGCAAGTAGAGTACGGCCGTCTAGACTATTAGTCAATAGCCTCTGTCTAATGACCGAGACTGACAAGCTTGTGGTTATGAGATCATATACCCAGCCGGTGAGAGACTCAAAGTGTTATAGGAATCCAGATGAACGAGTGTAATTGCAATAAAGAGTTTAATAGAATAATCAAACATTCACCTAAATTTAATGATCTTCAAACATCATTTAAAACCTTTTTAATTGTTGGAGTCAGATGAAATAAAGAGGTAATTAAATGACTTTTCCACACTTAAAAGACAGTAACACGCAGAAACCTTCACCCGTTTATCGGAATCTGACGTTGGACCGTTTGGGCGGGCCTTACACCTCGAACCTGGGTCTCTGGGAGCGCCTCTTGAGATCAGGGGAGTGAGGTTTACACACACAACTCTTACTAGTTGGCCTCCGTTACAGATGCAATTATAGACATTGCTATAGTTATCGTTCTTGGTGTAAACGGGCCTTTAGGCTTTAATTAATCTGTGTATTCAGGCATACAATTGATTTTATTTATGTGATCTACTTTGTACTTATAATACAGAAGAATTTGACAGACCAACAGGAAACCAGAGGCCAGTGTCACGCAGGTATGAATTGAGTCCTTTGCGCGTCACACCTGGCTCCACCGTCACGTCAAAATCCTCTTGGTGAAGATCAAGGACCTGGTCCATTTTTCTCAGACTGAAACACACTCCACCCTAACAAACACACACACTTTTTAAAAAAAACATTAATAGATGTGCACTTAAGAAAATTTATCAAAATAGCTAAAAATAAGGACAAAATTAAATACTTTTCCTTTTTTGAAGGTTAGATTTGAAGTCTAAAACTTGCCCTGTCACAGTCAAACTCTTCTTCTGTCTCTTCTCTACTGGACCAACCTGCAGAGCACCAACACCTCCCTCCAGGCCAGTCCCTGTACCAAATGGGATGATGGGTAGTTGGTGGTGGTGACAAATTTTGGCAAGAGCACTGACTTCATCTACAGACCGAGGAAACACCACCACATCTGGTGGTAGACATCTGACATGGCAAGAAAAAAAAACAGGAATATGTAAATACCAAATCAGTTTTAAATGTTAGATAATTTGTATACTAAATGTTGATGTTTATTTAATTTTGCAATGAAACGGAAGTACGAAGCATCCAATCTTCCATATTGAGACACACATCCATGATTTGATACTCGGTTATTATCAATGTTGTAAACAGTTGTGCTGCTTAATATTTTTTTTGGAACCTGTGATACCTTTTTCAGGATTCATTGATGAATAAAAAGTTAAAAAGAACAGCATTTATTCAAAATATAAATATTTTCTAACAATATAAATCTTTACCATCACTTTTTAGCAACACATCTTTGCTGAATAAAAGTATTAATTTCGGTAGTCTATATTCTTACAAAAGATTTCTATTTTACAATAAATGCTGTTATTGTTTTGTTTATTTACTTTTTATTCATCAAAGATTCCGGAAAAAAAGTATCACAGGTTATAAAAAAAATATATTAAGTAGCACAACTGTTTCCAACATTGATAATAAATCATCATAGAAGAATGATTTCTCAAAGGATCATGTGACACTGAAGACTGGATTAATGGCTGATGAAAATTCAGCTTTGCATCACAGAGATAAATTATATTATAAAAGTATATTAAAATAGAAAACCATTATTTTAAATTGTAATAATATTTCACAATATTACTGTTTTTTTCTGTATTTTTGATCAAATAAATGCAGGCTTGAGGAGCATAAGAGACTTCTTTCAAAAACATTAAAAATCGTAATGTTATATATACTGAGGATTGATTTATTATGCCTGTGGATCCACGCTGTAGATGATTATTTACGTCTGGGTTGCAGGAGGGGGAAATAAAGTTGCATGCTGGACGGACCCACACGACTGTTTAGTGAATATGTCGCTTGAACTACTTTAAATCATTAACTCGGACGCTACAGTTGGTTTATTTGTACTTGAGGGTGGACCAACTGCTTTTACAACATTTAATTGCAGGTGGCACTCACTCAGGTATGGCAGTGAAATCTTACCTGTGCACGGACTCATCCCTGCCGTGCTGTTCTCTGACAGCTGACCCCACAGACACGCCTTCATCCCCGCTAACCGAGCGAAACGATGTGATAGCCCGCTCGACGGCTCCAGTCTAACATTATCAAAGAAAGAAATGCACTGACTGTTTACCTGAATTACTCTGGTGACAGGTACGTTAATAATAATTATTATACATTTTATTGTAATGTTTACATTTATTTTTAATTCGTTATTTATAACTTGTGGGGAAAATATTTTTACGTTTCGAGATTTATTATCTGCATAAACAGACTGTCTATTTATTAGAATTATGTTATAGTGAACAGGAATGATGCCAGAGCTTACTTTAGCTGAATATCTCCTGCACCTCCCGTAAGTAAACGGCAGCCGTGGAGAAATTAAGCGTAGGGCTTGTCTGAACGAGTTCATTTCCACTTCTTACTAAATCCGTGCTGGTTCTGAAATAACCAAGCTTTAGTGCATGCATAACGTCAGTTAAGAGTGTATATGTAAATATTCTTCCGGATCAGCGTAACTACGTCACGCCTCCTCTGAACCTCAAGCCCCGCCCTGAAGATTGGGCTTTGAGTATAACCAGAGCCCGTCTCTCTGGTATAACTTATTCTCTGATATAACGCGACCTTCACCCAGTAGATTTATCTGATTTGCTGAAAGACAGAATATTTATAAATGTTAATTAGCTTGTCTGGGTGAATACGACGTCAGGTCAAGTCAATATCGTCGGGGAAATGGCGGAGTTCCATCTCTTATTTAACAACACAAAATACAGCAAGGTTTTTTTTTTAACATCAAATCTTAAAAAAAGGAAGAAGACAGACATGTGCATCAGTGAATGTTTTGCTTTTTTATTTTTGTAATTAATCTACGAAGCACTGTAAAAGTTTATCGTTACATATTTTTACAGACAATTGCTATCATATTTTGTGCAGGCAAGTCGATAATTTCATTTTAAATAAAAACCCTGACAATGTCACTGCTAAATACAGCTGGGACATTCTACCAGAAATGTACATTATCTGTCCTTGAATTGTTACAGTGAATAAAAAAGTAATTCATCCAAAAATTTCTAAACCTGGCTCATAGTTGATTTCTGTGAGTTGTTCTGTAAAGGAATATGTCATTCATTAGGTTCTCAGATAAAACACTTTTGAAAATTACAAATCCTGTCCATGTCCTTGTCCTCAGCCAAATTGGAGCTACAGCTTTCATAGTTGTGTTATGCTAAAAACTGTTATTTAGAAAAAAAAAACTCCATCAATAACAAGTTTAAGCTGTTATCATTCACATCAACTGATCAAAAACATGAAATTATGTATAAATTCTACAAATAAATTGTATTTTACAACTGTCCTCATGTTTTTGGTCAGTCGTTTACATAAAACTCTACAAAAAATGTGTGAAATACGCCTTTAAGAGTATCACTCAGAGGAGGTGACATCATTTGACCCAGGTGAAGCTGACATTGATCAAGGCTGAATTCTGTCATTGAATTGTATGATTTTAAGCTTGTTTTTGTATGGGTTTTTTTAGGAAGACGAGCTAAAGGGTCAGGCCCTGTCACGGTAAAACATTCCAGAAAATAATGAAAATGTTTTAAATCCAAAACATGTCTAAAAAGGTTACTGAAATTCCTTGCTTGCATGTTAACAGTTTTTATGCTATAGCAGGCTGAGTAATGGCAGTTTAAAATGGCCAACCGTCAGGCCCTGTCACATTCCTGTGTGACACGGTCTTACAAATGAATGTTATTGTTCTTTTTTATTACATTTATTGCATATATTATGTATTTAACGCATGCAATAGTAAAATGAAGGCCCAGGTGCTTGATTTTTATACAACTGTGGCCATGGAAGTGATTGGAACACCTGAATTCAATTATTTGGAGGGCTGTCCCAATACTTTTGGCAATATTATGTATGTCCTTGGCTGAATTTTACCATAGTCTAATATTTCATTAACATTAAAATTATAATAATAATAAAAAAAGCCAATCAAAACTTAAATAAAGAACACAAAACATAACTTTTTCTGCATCATCAAAATCCATAAAGTCAGTCCTGTCACACAGGAAATTATGACAAAAGTGTACTATTTGAGGAAATATTAATTAATTAATCTCTTTAACTGTGTAGATGAAGGTGGGGCTATATATCAACTACTATGGTTTTGTAAAAATCTCCTATGTAAAGGTAGTTATTTTACAACTTTATGAGTGCCTGCCGGGTATTCTGTGATTTTGTGTACTGCAGTTGACCGAAAAGTGACTTATATTTCTTATAATTATACAACCATGTTAGATACAATCAGGGACATGTGATCAATAAGAAAATGCTATTTGTATCAAAGAAATTCATTAGGAAACCATTCTAACATATACAAATTTGTCTGTGACAGGGCCTGACATTTTAGGGGTGAAATGCGTATAAAAATGTATTTTATTCAATCATAAAAAAAATGCTGAGATGGCATGATATGTGTTTCTCATAGTTTAACATATCCTCCATATGACTCAACGTTCAGATTTAAGAAAAGTATATTTTTTCCCCCAAGATTTTTTATAAGTGGAAATGTACGTTTCTGGTAGAATGACCTTCCGCCATGTTTCTAACTGACACGCACCCAACTCGTAAACTTGGGGCTTAATGAAAACCCCGAGTTTCCCACTCGTAAGTAAGCAGCCTAAGTAAAATTGTATTTATACATTTATACACTAATAATACATTTAAAATAAAAAATTAAACTGTTCACTTTTGGTAAATGTATTGTTTTGTTCACTGTTTTGAGAAGCTTGTGGACATAGTGGCGGGTTGTTTTTACAAGTACAGTTTTTGGATCATCAAAGTTAGGGGGGCAGCTGGGGGGGGCAAGGCTCTAGAGTGGGGGGGCACCTGCCCCCCCTTGCCCCCCTGTAGATCCGCCCATGGGACTTTCGTATTTACGACTTTGTGGGGCGTTCAAATCGGTTCAACTCAATACGATCTTCCCCACGTTACTTGAATGCACCGTAATTGCCTTACGTAATTAATCATAAACTAATCTTTATCGTAGTAAGATTTGCTGGAGAATACGTTTATTTTCTAGTCTCGGTATGCTTAAGTTTCAGGCATGATAACTTCCAAGGGAACAGTAGGCTACTATTTAAAACGATAGTTCACCCAAAAACGAAAAATTTGTCATTCTTTAAAATATCTTATTTTATGTTCAACAGAAGAAAGAAACTCATACAGGTTTGGAACAACTTGAGGGTAAGTAAATGATGAGGAGGGAAAACATGTTTGGTTGAACTATCCATTTAATAGTAGGCATAGTTATTAGAGAGCAAGCCACAAGGTGGCGATATTACATCACACAGACAGTCCTCTGTTTTGGCTATTCAATAGACATCAGCATGCATGGTCTTTGAAAAATGACTAACATGTGAAATAATTTAATATAGATATGATAAATAATTCGTAAGAATTTCTCAAAATGTACTTCTATATTTCGATACTACTTTTTCCAAAATGGTTTAAACAGTTTGGTCTTCCATTAAAATAATTCTCTGATGTAGCCTAAACTTGTCAAAATTAAAAACATGTCCCAAGATTTCAGGAAACTATTAGTTTTTAAATTAGACTTGAAATAAATGAAATAAAATGAGCAGACAAATAGGCCACATGGGATGTTGTCATTGTTCAACCCTGCATTTTGACAGGTAATATAAATCCATAATCATACCCAGATGATGAAATTGTGCAAGTGTAAACTTATATCTCAATGCAGAAATGCCCCTGAGGTACTGTGAGTTGTGTTGAACTAAATCATTTCAGCTGAGCTGACCTTTATTATTTTGTCAGCATGCGTTTGAATTTACATATTAATACACCCTCATATGCAAGTCTAGATGAAGATCCGGTGGGCTTTGCAACCTGCGTAGATCGAGCTGACAAGTTACGGCATCGGTTCCCATAGTAACCAATGTGTTCTCCGCCATGTACGGACGTCATTTGTTCCCCATGGGGAGAGTCTGTCTTTCTCTCCTCTTAAATAGTTACATTGTGCCT